>NC_141993.1:43968658-45168658 GCF_049901715.1 Pseudonaja textilis
ATTCTATCATTGTCATAGTTCAGAAACTGAAAAGAGCCCTTTTCTGAAAGTAGGAAAAAATCCAAATAAGAACCAGTGGTGACTGAAAATGCAGTAGATTGATTCAGAGACTTGGTTTTGTGAACGAAAGCCTTTTTCTATGAAAAGGTAAATGAATAAGTCAGTTAAATATGTTAAGTGGATTTCAAGGTTTGTTTTGGTTTGAGCCAGAACCATATAGTGTGACACCAAGTCAAACTAGTCAAAAGTTAAATCTAGATTCTAAGCACTTCTTCTTCCACACTTTTAGGAGAATCCAAAAGAGAATGGAAAGGAGTACTTTGTGGCTATTTGAAGAGGTTATCTGTAGGAATTAATATTTAGGATTTTATCAAGTAAAATGTGATTTTCCTTATTGACAATTTTTATTGAATATCCTTTTTTTTTGTCTAAAAACCAAGTTTAAATTTATGTACAAATCCAACAGGAAGTATGTAGAGGCATATCTCTGTATGATACCACCTGTCAAGAAAATGATATTATGCATTGTTATGATTTTTTTAAAGTCTGAAATCTACTTTTAACAACTGGTAAAAACGTAAGTGCATAATCCTATTTGTGATTAAAACATATTGGCCTAAATTAGATGTATGTGTCCCTGACATCTTTATTTCTGCCCTAAAAACTTCCTGGGTATTAACTGACCCATTTTCTGTTTTGCATTCTTAAATTTTCCTAGGATATCAAAGAATTAAGATATCTTTATATACTTACACATATTAAAGAGCAGAAATAAATAAAATATAAAGTATTCTTCAAATAAAATGTATAAAAAGTCAATATCCATGTCAATATCATTCTGCTGTCCGCTATAAAAATAAAAGAAAATGAAGGCTGAAAACTACTGCCCCTATCCTGGGACAAATGACTGGTCCTCCAAACAACTTTAAATGTACAGAATTACTTATTCTGCAGAGAAATTGCATGATTGGTATATATGTTTATTTAAAGTATTTGCACTCTGGCTGTTTTTTATTGCAAAGTAAAAAAGAGGCATATGTAGATGTTTGGTATTCTAACTACTGAACACAATTAAACAACGTATTTTTAAATCCCAACAATAGACACACTTACAGTTGGTTTTTTATCCACTACAATTCCAGCAAGCAATTGAGATTGTGGACCTGCAGTCTTTAAATCATATCGATTTTGTTCTCGGATCTGGAGATTAAAACGAAAGTTTTTAAATACCCAGTCTCAACAGAAGGCTTTCTGTATTCCTAAGAAATTACTTTTTAAATTCGATATCATGAGGCTTTCTTTCCATCTATTTAAATTCCCAATACTTCTGTGGTAATGAATGATCATTCCTGCATTTCTTTTCTCCAGAGCTTCTGCCATCATTAAGTAGATATTTTCAGTTTGACCATGTTTAGCCATAAGTTCTTGTACGGCTGCAATTTGCCATTAACTATTCTCCTTTGAGAACTACAAAATTGTCTTCTGTTGGTAACAGAAAATTTTTGAATCTGGACAAAATATTTTAGGAATAAAAGTACTGTTATAATTCCCCTGATCACAAAAAGTAATTCAAATAGAACTTATTTGCCAGAGAAACCTGCATATCTAAACTTGATAAAAGTCTAAGTTAATATCTGGATGATATCCTTTCAAAGTATGAGAGCAACCTCTTTTGAACTCAGTCAACAATTTTGGAATAGTAGTATAGCTCTTTTATTACTACCAGATGTTGAACAAAACACTCTCAGACCCTCTGCGTGAAACATCATGTTTTTGGCAGAACAATCAAGGGTGGATCTTGAATTTGATGAACGTCAAAAAAAGCATTAGAAAAAGCAGCCAGCAATTTGCACTTATAATTTTTTTAAAAAGTTATTTCTCACTGCTACTCTAAACTATATTAACTATACCGAACCAAAAAAAAAAAAACAACCAAAACAGAAATGTGCTACCATGACAGACTTTCTCTTGTGCAAACTACTTGGCTTGTTCTTTGAAAATCAAAGGAAGCTTCAAAAACATCATATTATTAAATCAGAACAAAAGGGAGTAACATTACAATTATATATACAATTATATTTTCTTGAAGCATAGAAATTCAAAGCAAAAGGGGTTCCCAGAGCAGTAATATGGAGTATTTGTCAGGGTTCCAAGTAAGTCCAACGCAATCTGAGGCCTTGAGTTTCCTCAAAGTATTAATTTATTAGGAATGTCATATTGGCACAGCTGGTGAAAACCAGACTTCACCACCCAAACTAAAACCCAAAGTCCCTGGTCACATATCCGTTACATGGTCCAATCAGGTCACAGTCCCAGCTCCAGTTGGTTTCAGTCCATGCCTTCCCAGCACCTGATGAGAACGTCCTTGGTTCCCAGGAGAAAGAATTTTATTTTGGCTACACATCCCTAGCTATCTCTATCTACCCCCTCCTGTTCCCACAGCTTCACCCAACTTTGCTGTGGCAACCGTGAAGATGCTTCAATATGGCCTTAGAGCTGACAGTATTCTGCTTGCCCTCCAAGCTACCTTTGAAGCACTACCAGTAGTAAAATTTAATACTAGGCAAACGGGATAATTTAACAAGTCTATGTAGCAACTTATTAAGAAGTAAATGTGGTCAAGAAACAAAACACACCTTATTTCTCTTTTCCAACACATCACTTGGATTTGTATTCAGAGGAACAAATTGATTTGGATCTTCAATTTTTATTGGAGTTCCTCCACTAATCTTAGTGGAATCTTCAGCTTTTATCCACTGGAAAAAGGGGAAAAAAAGAGAAGATTTTAGGAAAATAGGAATAGGAAATGAGTGCAGTTTAATGTCTGGAGAAAGCATGGAGATTTCTGAGCAATGAACTTGTTATTTAAAAAAAGAAAAAAGTAAAAAAACGTAAAAGTAAAATAAATCTCAACCCCAAAACTTAAATGGTTAGTGTGATGGCACATATAGTATTTTATCAATAAGCATTTTCTTAAGTTTCTTAAGCATTATTTTGGGTAATTCTAATCATCTGTAAAATATTTAATTTAGGATATTAAAATAATATGGTTGCTTTGTATAATACGTAAGCAGGAACAGTTCTTTATGAGAAACTAAAATGTACACTTATTAATTCATTCCTTAAATAGCTGTCTTCTTAATTTTGTTGTTTCCTTAAAGCAGTACTTTAAGACACAATTAAAAAATACAAAAATGAAAATGGGCGAATTGTTCAACCACCACTAGGTGGAGCTAATCATATACTTCCATTGCATTACAACTGATCTGTATAAAGCATATTTTTATTTATTTCTCTGTACAATACTGAAAAAGTACAGAACCAGGGCAGTAGGGCATAAAAATATCCTTTGTATTAAAAATTTTGAATAAAAAATATGCAGAAATTATTGAATACTTGTTTATCCCTGAACAAAGGACAATCACTTAGTTCAGTGGTATTTAGAGGTACAGTGGTTTGCACGAAATTCTTTCTTTCTTGCCCATATGCCCAGTTGTTTGTATAGGAGCTCAGTCCTGAGGTGATTTATAGTTGCATTACACACCAATAGTTCTCTAAGAAGGCAAGATAACAAATACAAGAAACTGCCTTATACCAAGACAGATCCCTGGTTCCTCGTATTTCAAAACTGTCCAGCAAGTTGGCCACACCTAGTTGATGTTGAATGAACTCACAATATTAAGCAGGGCCAGATGTAGTTAGTATTCAGATGGGAGACCTTCAGGACATAAAAAGGCTGTTACCTAGAAAGCAATGGCTAACCTCTTCTATACTGTTGTGGGGAAGATGTAAGGAAATGTCCAGTAAGTCACCAGGAATCAAGACTTGCCCTATATCTTTCACCTTAAAATAATATTTA
This sequence comes from Pseudonaja textilis, assembly GCF_049901715.1. Classification (NCBI taxonomy): domain Eukaryota; kingdom Metazoa; phylum Chordata; class Lepidosauria; order Squamata; family Elapidae; genus Pseudonaja; species Pseudonaja textilis. Next base: position 43,972,518 of record NC_141993.1, read on the forward strand.
TTGCTCAGAGGTACTCTGGCCTTCAGTTAGGAATCTACCTAGACTCATATAGGTAGGAACACTATTTCAATTCTCTGGATAAGTGCTACCTACTGTTGTTTTGGTCCTGGGGCTTGTTTCTCCATTCCGAGATTCTTCAGGAACATCCACTTTCAAATACGTATTTGGTGAGTTCAGCCACCTTGTCTTCTCCCGCTGCTGTTTTTGTGCTAGGAATTTCAGAGGGGAAATTGGGATTGAATCATCATCAAAGGAAAATGCTGTCACTGTGGCTGGGATTTCAACATCACTCTTGTGTCGGGGTTTCTCCCTCACTAAGGGCTGACGATAAGCATAGCCTGTTCTGTAGCCCTGTGGGAAGAAAATGCTCTCGTAAAATTGTAGGAAATACATTCTTGTCAGCCCTTTGAGGTAATCCTAGCAGCAACATAATTACTAACAGTACCTTTATTACAGTAACAGAATCTTGCAAGACTGAAAGCACTTTTCCAGTTTGTTACTTTCCCTCTCCCAACTAGAAAGAATCCCCACTCATTTCTCCTAGGACAGTTTGTTTATCAGACCCATTGTTTAGGCTGTAGTTCTTTTTTCTATTTCCCAAGGTCATTCCCACGTCATTACACACTTTGAAGTTGTGCATAAAAAATAACCTAAATAAAGTGAATAAATTAAACACGAACATTTAAATACAGTTTATCTCATGTTTACATACAGAAATGATACTGCTTCCAGTCAACCAATCTTCCTTTTTTTTCTCCAGGAATGTCATTATCAACATTAGCCAAAAATAAATGGAAAAGACAAAGAGTAGTTTGAACTCCATTCTTTCCTAGCCAAGCAATTTTCCTTATCATATTGGGGTGGTGGGAATAATGAAAGAAAATCAAAGTTATTCTTAAGTAGACTGTAAGAACCCAATGGTGAACTTGGAAGCGAGATAGGATTGATGAAATGATCTGAAATAAGAGTCGAGCAAAGAAAAGTAACAGCAAGGAGATGGGAAAACTATCTAGGAGAGTGGTGGCTAACCTTTTAGGCACTGAGTGTTGAAACAGGACTGTGCGCATGTGCCAGAAACCAGAAGAGCAGTTCCCTGATGCAGGTGCGTGGGAATGCTGGAAACCAGAAGCTTAGCTTCCCAGCGTGGTTTCTAACATGTATGTATGCACAAAGACCAGCTGGTTGGCATGCACATACTCTCTGGAGAGCTGGTCTTCTGGTTTCTGGTGCTCCTGCATGAGTGAAGACTAGCTGACTGGCACGCATGCATGTGGCAAAACCCAGAAGAGTAACGGGCGAAGGATGGCGTGCCTGGAGAGATGGCTCTACTTGCCACTTCCAGCACGCATGGCATAGGTTTGCCATCACGTACGTAGGATGAGTGGAAATTGACTAAGGAAGAAAAATAATAGAAAGATAAATTTTAGAAACAGTTCTTTTTATATGGACCAGCTCTTGAAAGGATGAAATTTAAAAGCCTAAGATGGAATATGAATGGAGCAAATGCTCCTGAAAATAGAAAATTATTTCATTATTTGAAAAACTAAAACAATTTGTTTATTGTTTGTTTAGAAGAAATACATATTAGAAGAAAAATTAAAAATATTTTATTTACAGTTGTGCTCATAAATTTACATACCCTGGCAGAATTTATGATTTCTTGGCCATTTTTCAGAGAATATGAATGATAACACAAAAACTTTTCTTTCACTCATGGTTAGTGTATGGCTGAAGCCATTTATTATCAATCAACTGTGTTTACTCTTTTTAAATCATAATGACATCAGAAACTACTCAAACAAGCTTGATCAAAAGTTTATATACCCTGGTGATTTTGGCCTGATAACATGCACACAGGTTGGCACAAAGGGATTTGAATGGCTATTAAAGGTAACCATCCTCATCTGTGATGTGTTTGCTTGTAATTAGTGTGTGTGTATAAAAGTCAATGAGTTTCTGGACTCCTGACAGACCCTTGCATCTTTCATCCAGTGCTGCACTGACATTTCTGGCTTCTGCGTCATGGAGAAAGCAAAAGAATTGTCAAAGGATCTGCGGGAAAAAGTAGTTGAACTGTATAAAACAGGAAAGGGGTATAAAAAGATATCCAAGGAATTGAGAACGCCAATCAGCAGTGTTCAAATACTAATCAAAAAGTGGAAAATTAGGGGTTCTGTTGAAACCAAACCACAGTCAGGTAGACCAACTAAAATTTCAGCCACAACTGCCAAGAAAATTGTTCGGGATGCAAAGAAAAACTCACAAATAACTTCAGGTGAAATACAGAACTCTCTGAAAACATGTGGGGTGCCTGTTTCAAGACGCACAATGAGGAGGCACTGGAAGAAAGATGGGCTGCAAGGTCGAGTTGTCAGAAGAAAACTATTATTATGCAAATGCAAAGTATCCTGCTTATAATACACCAAACAGAGACAAGCCTCAAACCTTCTGGCACAAAGTCATTTGGAGTGATGAGACCAAAATTGAGCTTTTTGGCCACAACCATAAACACTATATTTGGAGAGGAGTCAACAAGGCCTATGATGAAAATTATGCCATTCCTACTGTGAAACATGGAGGTGGATCGCTGATGTTTTGGGGATGTGTGAGCTACAAAGGCACAGGAAATTTGGTCAGAATTGATAGCAAGATGAATGCAGTATGTTATCAAAAGATACTGGAGGAAAATTTGCATTCATCAGCCCAGATGCTGCACATGTGACGTACATCCCAACATGACAATGATTCTAAACACAAGGCCGAGTCAGCCTGTCATTGGCTACAGCAGAATAAAATGAAGGTTCTGGAGTGGTCATCTCAGTCTCCCAACCTCAATATCATTGAACCATGCTAGAAAGATCTCAATTGTTCAGTTCATGCAAGACAGCCCAAGAATTTACAGGAACTGGAGGCGTTTTGCCAGGAAGAATCGACAACTTTACCATCTGAGAAGATAAAAGAGCCTCATCCACACGTAACACAAAAGACTTTAAGCTGTCACTGATGTTAAATACACATATTAAGAACTGGGGTGTGTAAACTTTTGATCAGGGTCATTTGGATAGTTTATGTTGTCATTATGATTTAAAAAGAGTGAACACAGTTGATTGATAAATGGCTTCAGCCAACCACTAACCATGAGTAAAAGAAAAGTTTTTGTGTTATCATTCATATTCTCTGAAAAAATGACCAAGAATTCTGCCAGGGTATGTAAACTTATGAGCACAACTGTATATCAATTTCGACAAGTTTCTCTTTTATTAAGAATGAAAGATAAATGGAGCTGTTTAGTATATAAATCCTCAATTATGAACAGTGATATTGACTAATGACTATGGTAGGTATGTTGGGGTAGATGCTAATTTACATGAGGCTAGGAATTTATACCTGAAATTAAGATAAAACAGAATTTTATAAAGGAGTTTTGGATAAATTAATGGATATGGATATATTATATAAAAATTGGTGCATAACAGATTAGAATGTAATGATTTGCCCACAAAAAAATAAGTATCACTGAAAAAGATATTAAGAAAACACAATGAAAACTGTTCAAAAAATTTAAAAATACAATGGCAATCTACAGGTTGTATATTCATGGAGATAGAAAAATAGAAAAGTTACCTACTTTTATAAAAACAGAATGCATTTTTAAAGAATTGATAAATTCTGGATTTCTAAGAATTTAGCTGCCAGTGTTTACATGGTGGAGATATTGCAAAAGAGCTTTTTAGATCATAATCCAGTGACTTTTGCACTTAAAAGGAAGGCATGGTTATCACCTATAAATTGCTTCACAGTATTGGGGCCAAATTATTTGAGGAATCATCTATCTTCCATGGTTTCCATCCATTTAGAAACATGGGACAGAATTGTTGCGCTTCAAGTTCCCTGAAAGCAGATATTTTTTGATACACTACCTGCACTCTGGAATGATAACTGCCAACTACTCACCCCATCTCAGGATTTATGTAGTTTCCATTCTGATAATGTTCCCAAAGGATGTTTTTTTTTAAAAAAAGGAGAACTTGGCTATTCTCATAGGCCTTGGATTTGAATATTTGATGTGTGGTTTGGCTGGATGCACTTATTCCAAGAGTTATTTGAGAACCCAGAAATCAGTCTTTTTACACATACCAGGTTATCTAACATCCTCATCAGTGCTTCAAACTCTAGCTCGCCAACTTTCCACTTGAACTGAGAGCCCATACTTAAGCCGGCCGCTGCAGCTACCTGATGTGTGAAAGGTTTATATTTCTGTAAATCTAGGATAAGAAGATTGTCTATGCCACCAGCAGCTAAGGCATGTACCTGTAATATAAATGACATAGTAAATATAGAGAATTCATGAATTTTCCATAATCAAAACATAACTTAGCATTCTTCTACGTATAATAGCATGGAAAAGATATGCTATCCAACTTATACAAAAGGTATCAACTAAATACTTAATTAAGGCCTATGTTATACCTGTCTCTTAATAATAATATAATAATTCCATTATATTCCATTGTTTAATATACTGTTTGTATTTATAAATTACAAATATAATACTGCAAATAGTTTTCCTTTATTGCCACAAATTTCCTATGTCCTAATATTGGTCCTACCCTGTTTCTCCAATAATACGGCCTCCCCCAATAGGAAGTCCCAGCATGTTTTATAGGCATGAAATGAAATTAAGCCCCTCCCCCCAAATTAAGGCCTATATTAAAACATGCAAAATGGGGGGAATGGTGGGGGGGCTTGCCGTTAGGAAGTACTTTTGTTGCACACCTGGATATGGTGCTGCCTGCGTTGACCCCGATACGAAGTGCCCCACCAACGCCGAGGTCAACATCCAAGCCGTCGCTGCCCGCCCGAAGATGCAAGGGGGGGGGGAATTAAGTCACCCCTGAAAAGACGGCCTAGCCATTTTTGGGGGGCTCAAAAAAAAAAAAAAAGACCCGCCCTTATTATATGAGAAACACGGTAATATCAAGGACTCCATTAAAAACACACATTATCTGCTTATACTTTTTAAATATAGTATTTTAAACTATTTAAAGTGGTTTGCTTCTTACCTGTATTTCACAGGCTAACTGCACATTGTAGATGTAGTGAAAGGCCTCTTCTAATGTTTCTCCCAGTGCTACTACTCCATGATTTCTCAAGACCAATACCTAAGAAACAGAGATACTTGTAACTCGTAGAAACTGCATAAGTAGTAGAAATTTTCAAAAGCAAAACACCATTAGAATGAAATACCTTACAGCTTGGTCCAAGAACTTTCTGAAGATCAATTCTTTCTTCCTGGTCATCCAAAGATCCATGATAATCATAGTATGCAACATCTCCTAAAATCAGAGCCTCCTGAGAAATGGGAAGTATTCCACACTTCATGGAAGAAACCTGTTTGAAACATTTGAGATTTCTATGGCAGGAGAAATTTGAAAATATGGACATACAAATATTTATATTTGCCAATATGAAGTGTGCAATGATATCCTTCAAGTATTCTACAACTCCTTTCAATCCCACCCAATGAATTAAGAGCATCTATAGAGGATTTTCTATCAATGACTGCCATACAGGAATAACTCCAATCTTCAATTTCTAAAATATACCAAGGTCTGGAGTTATGTTTTATAGTAGTTTTTGTCTCTCTAGCAGGGGTGTCAAACTGGATTTCTTTGAGGGCCAGATAAGCATCGTAGTTCTCCTCTGCAGACCGGGGGGGAGGGGGGCAGTGGGGTGCAGAATGGATGGCTCGTGCAGCACCCTGTCAGCCAAAATTGACATGGGCGTTCGTGTGTGTCCCCCTGCACTTCATTTTCACCCTTCATGGCCTCCTGCAGCACTCTGCCGGCTGTTTTTAGGCCCATTTTTGACCATATTTTTGGCCAGTTTTCAGCCCATTTTCGGCTAGCAGAGTTCTGCAGGAAGCCATGGAGGGTGGAAACAAGCTGCAGGGGACCTGCAAGCAGCCCATTTAAGCTGCCAGAGGCACCACAGGCTAGTCCTTTGATATTTCCAGGGGGTCGGATTTAAGCACCCCGCGGACCATATCCGGTCTGCAGGCCTTGAGTTTGACACCCCTGCTCTATAGTGTTGTATAAATTGTTTGACATATGACTGAGGAATATGAAAAACTAAAAACAAATAGCTTAATTAAAGTTTAAAACCCCTCATTCTGAACTACAAATATACTCCTTTATTAGATAATTTCATGACTGTAAACAATATAAACAATACAAAGCAGATGGTCTAGTAAAGATTTTGAATAACAGTCCAATGATGCCTATTTGTCTATATGTTCAGTCCTGTCCATTCCATCCCATCATACCCATTCAATATACCATACTATCCACCTGTTCAATCAATTTATATTCAATTTATATTCCACCATAATCCATTGATCTATTTGAGAGTTTTCAAAGTCCTACCTTTATTACTTTTATAAATAATTCAAGGCAGCAAGCATATCTAATCATCTTTCCTAGGCCCATTTCCCCACAACAACAACCCTGTGAGGTAAGTTGGGCTAAAGAAGTGTGGCAAGTTCAAGTCTCCCAGCCAGCTTTCATGACTACAGTGGGACTAGGACTCATTGTTTCCTGGTTTCTAGCCTGATGCCTTAACAATTAGACTAAACTGCTCTCTGGTAATACACTAATAATAACAGTAACAATGAAAGCATGAAAAAACTGCAAATACTAAAAATAGTTAACAATTAAAAGCTTAGTTAAAGAGATGTATCTTAACTAATCTTTTAAAAGCAAAGGTATTGAGACTTGAATCCAACTTTTACACAACTTTACAATGCAAGACAATCCAGGCTTGAACATAATAAAAGAGACAAGTTTTGACGAATAGTGAGTCATCATGACGTTCCTACTAAGTGGCAAGAGACTTACTGCTGCTGTTGCTGGAGTGTGTATATGGATCACACATCGGACATCTGGGCGCATTGAATAAATTGCTGCATGAGGACTGAATCCTGCAGTGTCAATTCTCAGATTGGTACTTCCTTGGTCAACTACATCTCCTATAATATTTACTTTTACCTAAACAAAAGTTGAGGGACACAATAAAGTAAAACTCTTCCTAATACATTTCAATTGTCATTGCCAGTCGCTAAGGCATAAGCTTTAGAATATATCAAGTAGGATAGTGGGAAAGAACAACAATTTGGAAGAGTTCCATCAAGGATTTACATGAATATAGATGGGTAGATTTTTAAAAATAAGAAAAACCTGAATAGAATTAAAATCATTACAAAAATATCAATTTGGTCAAGTACGTACCAAATTGGAAGCAGACGCTTCAGAAAATGAAAGACCTTCTGGAATGATAAGAATATGATCTTGTTCTTTGCTTACTCTTACCTAGAAATGAAGAGAAAGAAAATTATAGTGATGTTTGTATATTTAATATAACAAATACTGTTCATAAAGATAAGAACTTTGGAACATATTTCAATGTGGCAGAAATGATTGATTATGTTAACTTCAGGATACTCACTGTGATGTATGAATTGGCCAAGTGTGCCCATCCAAATAAGTCTGTAATCCTGTACAAACTGGCTAATTTACAACGAATAAGTTTTTCCCCTTTACCAAATGTAGTAGTATCTATCCCAGGTAGATCATTAATAGGTGTTATCAGTCCAGAGCCTAAAATGATATTGATAAAAATAACTGAAAAAACTTTCTTCCTAAAAACATGATTACACAAAAGTACAATGGTTCACCTTTCAATTTCTTTCCAACTAAACTTTCAACTGCTCAATATTATATCAATATCTGAATAATGCTAGTTTTCTAATTGTGGTGGGAAAAAAGGAACTCTGAAGTCAGAAAGTGCTTTCAAACATCATTTGAATTTCAAGTCCCTGGCTATATATGCCATATGCTTAAAAAAAAAAAGCAAACAGTTATTCATTACAATAAAAAAGTTATCAACGTGGAACCAAATGTTATTTCAACTTTTAAACTAATGCCGTTAAGTAATAAAACAGCAGCATTAGGGATATTTGTTATATACAGAACATCAACTCTTTTCATATTTTTTCTCTCTATATTAAAAATAACAAAATTGCAAAGGGCCAAAGGAAATTTGTAGTGACTTTACCAAGTTGCTATATAGTACCCATAAATTACTTCAGGGACAAGGAATAACTTGATAGAAGATCTCTAAATAAGAAAGACAATTTTTTACCCATTTATTTTACTGTAACACTTTTACTTACTTAGAGGTGATGAAGAAAATCCTGCAAAAGAACTTGCCATTATGTAGTCTGCAATCTGCTGTAGGGCAAGCAGTCCAGTTGGATTATTTCCTTTCTTCATCTGCTCTTGAATAAGAGATTCCAGATCCTCCCGAAAAGCCTGTAAGATATTTAAAATACTATCTATTATAACACACAATGGCTACATACAATATACAACACCAAGAATTTTTGATGAAAAATACTGGTTTTAAACTAAGAAGGTTAAGTATATAGGGATTACACTAATATGAATTGTTTCAGAATAACTATGCTGAAGTGTGGAATTATATTAAGAAAGACCTTGAATATAGTTATAGAACGGGTCTGTAACAATTCACTATGGCCAATTCACCATGGCCAACTTGCTGCAGGACAACTTGGTAAGGGACAAGAGTTACATTAATATCAAAGAAATGGTGGAATAGAATCATTAAATAAAGGATGAAAAAGGAGGGACAAAATGAAATGTGAATGATAAAAATTAAAATAATTTATTTACTTTCAATAATTAAATTGAATTGTTAAATTGTTCCACAATGAGTTGTCCATGGCGAGTTGGTCATAGTGAGTTGGCCACAGGAAGTTGGCTGCAGTGAGTTGGCTATGGCAAACTGTCCCATTCTGAGTGCAAAAGTATCTCTGAACTACTGGGTTTCTACATCTATGTTGTTAATCGTGTCAGTGTTCTAGCTAAATGTGGCAGTGTGGAAGCTTCTGGTGCCAATATGGCTTCCAAAGCTGACAGATCACACTGATGTACGCACATGATACTTTACTTTGAAAGACATCAGTTTCTATAACTTTACTATGTACTTATATGAGTTCTGTGTGTGCTGGTTTCCTTTTGTTATAATTGACCAATTAAATGTAAATCTCAACAAGAGACTACAACAGCATGGCAGGATGCACAGTTGAGTTTACCCCCCATAGCTTAACTAATTAATATAAAGTTTGTTTTCTACCCTGTGTGTTTATTTATTGCCCCAATCTAGAGAACTGTGATGGCATACAAAAGTGCCTAATCCTAGCACCAAACATTAAATTAAAAAGACAGTGCACGCACATGCACACCTGCAATCACTAAACATACAAAACTCATTGAAACAGTAAATCCTTCACTTGCTTAGGGAATATCAGTTAGTTTAGCACTGGTTCTTGTGTCATGTTAATATTAAAACTTTCAGAATGTATTTAAAATGTAAATATTGTTTCCTGGGTTGACTGCTTGAGCTTTATGTGTAGCCTTTGTGTCGATACTGAGCTTTAGTGTACATTTAGATCAGGGGTATCAAACTTGTGTCATCATGGCAGCATCACATGACATATTAGGACTTTCCCCCCTTCACTAAACCGGGCATGGGCGTGGCCAGCCCGTGACATATCCTGCTCACGATTTTGTCAGTCCTGATTTAGGGAGGTCTTTCAATTCCCTTTATAACACAATATGGTGTCATGTATTTTTTGCTATTGCAATAATAGTTTTATTAATTTAAATGCAGGCTTTATGGCTTTTATTTAGCTTAGCAATGACAGTAAAAGCAGTAGTTTTGTAGCACTAGTTTGTAATCTGGGGAAAAGGAGGGCAGGAATATGTTTACTCTTTATGTATCTCCAGGTGCAGACTGCAGTGAATAATTGGAATTCACACCAAAGTTTTGTTTCTTCTTTCGGTAAAAATCACCAGAATACATTAAACAAAGATCTCAATGTGAGCACTGTCAACAATTATTTCTTGCATAGTTTCCTATGCTAAAAGCAGTTGCTTTGAGTTTTCATCCACTGAAATGTGCTCAACTGAGAACCTACTGCTAGAGTATTTTGGTGGGCCTGTACTCATATACCCCTCTATTCTTTACTTATTAAGTAAAAATTAGTATTAAAGAAGCCAACCTCCCATCCATCATGATCCTGTTTCAGTGACACATGTATTAAGGTGGCATGAATAAAACTGAATTGTTTAAAATTGTAACAAATCCTCCTTTAAAATGAGATAATGCAATATGTAGGGCTACATGAGCCATGTATCCGCTGACAGATATATGTTGAGCCTAAGCATACTATAAAGCATTACTTCTCAAGTCCTGAGATCAGTGTCTTTGATTATTCTGATTTTTTTTTCTCCTTGTCATCTGCTGTCTTTCTGCTGTATATGCTATCAGGAATTCTGAGAATGTTAGGTCTGACAGGGCACAATTTTTTCACTTATCAAACTAAGTGATTTAATCTAACTGGACAAACACATCTAAGTATTTCCCAACACGGGCCTGAGAGAACAACACATAATCTCACTATCCAGAATGCTGCTTGTTTTATTCTTCTGTTTAATGTTAGCAATTTTTATTTTTCTGGACAACAACAAGAAAGCATAAACTGCTTTGGATTCTCTCTCTCTCTCTCTCTCTCTCTCTCTCTCTCTCTTTCACACAGAGAGAGGTTGGGGAAGAGAGATGTCTAAATTTATAGTGAAGCAGATTATTTTTTAGGACAATTATAATTTTTCTTCCCTTCATGGTAAGGTAGCTACAACTTATGCTGGGGTTTTCTGGATTTTCAGGTTCCTGTAAAGTGCACCTTTACATGAATGATACTGTGGTTCAGTTGGTCATATTTTTCTATCTAAAGAATATTTCAGAAAATGTATTCCACTGGCAGTAGAATTAAAAAGTACCCTATATTATAATCTTTCTATAAGAAATAGAACTATTCTAAAGAGACTGGTTAGAAATATTGCATTGTTAACATTTACTGAAAAGACTCAAATAATGGAGTAATGAACAGAAATGCTGAACAAAATAGTTTAAGATAATAGTTATCGATACAGTTTACTAAAATGTTACTTTATTCAAAATTTGGAAAAAGGAGAGGATAAGAACTTTTGGAGAAACTTCAAATACTTTACAAAACTACTATTATGTCCAAAAGGTGCTTTTTAAAGAGGCAACTCCTCATCTAAATCAGAGCTGAAGAAGCTTCTGGGATAAGAAGTGAAACATCTTCAAAGAAAAACCAGAAAGTACAGATGCCTCTTAAAAAAGCACCTTTGTGGCAACCATGACCTGGATAACTGAGAATCTCCATATACTATTAAAAGGCAGCAGAATTATACCTGAACCGCTTAGTTATTTAAATAATTATCTGTTCCTAAACGAGGTCTCACTAGCAATATAAATCAGCTAACTATAAAAAACTGCTTTATGTTAAAACTGTTTTACGCAAAATTCAAATGAAAAATATTTATATATTATAATAAGGGTGCTAAGCTGCCAGCAACTACATTTACAGTTCACTATCTTAGAATTTTTGGCAAAATTCAGGGTACCAACATTAAAATAAGCAGTAAAATTGATTTATTTGCTAATTATATTCTCCTATAAAATCTGTGTTATCTGGACTTCACATTAAAATGGATTATTAATCTCAATGTTATTTTACTTTCTTCCAACAAGTATGTAACAACTTTTCAGGGAGTTTTTGATATAGAAGTCAAATGAGTGGAATGCCATTCTGCAAGAAAATGTCCCAACAATTTGTATTTGTCTAAAGATTTCCTTCTCTTCCTTGTGACTAAGCAGCAATCAATTGAAACTTAGCTGGAAAGCTACTTTTGTGCAGTGTTAATGAAGCATTGCTTAAGAGGAGGGAGGGAGCAAACTCTGGATAAAGGACTGTTTGTTTGCAGATGAAAACTATGCAAATACTGAACAAACAATCCACTTGTGAAAAGTTACAATCGTGACACAGATTCTCCTATAGTCAATGAGGTCTTCCCTCCTTTGTTCAGTCCACTTTTGCTTTTTATATTTTTTTTTCATGAACACTTAAACATGCAGGTTTGGAGGGGGTGGTGGATTTCCTCTGCTCTGAATCCTACTCACAGGACTTTGCAGTATCTGGGTGACTCTCTTTCTTTGTTCCATCATGTTGAAGTCTTGCCTGAGGTCAGGAGACATATTTCTTTCACGGATGTAGTCAGGGTCATTTTCATTGATGCGGTCAAAATATCTCTCTTTGTGAGGCATGCTGGAGGGCGGAGGGGTTGAGATTACTCCCTGGCTGATCTCAGTACTCATGCTTTAATCTAGAATATTAAAAAGCCATGAGAAATTTAATAGCACATAAGAACAAGTAATCTAATTGACTTTACATGCATGAATAAATATAATCCCTGGAGCAGAAAGTAACATTAGAATATCCTTAAAAAATAGAATTGCTAACAATTTACTTATACCTTTATGATAACATTGCCTAAATTTAGCAATATCAATAGCAATTTATGCTTAAAATTATTCACAGCAGGTAGAATCAGTTCAAATTCCCTCCAAAATGCGAAGGGACTTAATATTATGGCAGCATCCTCCATCCTATGTGCATCGGTGGCACAGTGGTTGGAGTGCAGTACTGCAGACTACTTCTGCTGACAGCCAGCTGCCTGCAATTTGGCAGTTCAAATCCCATCAGGCTCAAGGTTGACTCAGCCTTCCAGTCTTCTGAGGACCCAAATTGTTGGGGGCAATTTGGGAAAAATTAGGACCCAAAATGTTGGGGGCAATATGCTGACTTGTTAAACCACTTAGAGAGGGCTGTAAAGCACTGTAAAGCAGTATATAAGTCTAAGTGTTCTTGCTCTTGCAATGTATGGAGAAAAGTTGGGTCAGGACTAGCTCCAACGGATGAAGCAAAGCTTGTACTCCTGCATCTAGATAACCTATCCTATTATAAAGCCAGATATAGTCCTTGTCAGCTGTCACTCAAAAGCTACTCCCCCAAGACAATAGAAGGGACAAGCCTATAAAATGATGTTATAGATCATAACTCAATCCTGTCTAATTTATCTCTTTCTCTTGTTTTCTGCTATTTCAATAAACATTTACCACTGTTTTCATTCAGTCTATAATCTTTAAGGTGTGTCAAATATTATAGTTACCCTTAGAGTGACACCCTGGCTGGTGATTTATGGAAATTATAGTAGAGCACTAAAGAAGTGCTTAGTTTTAACTTCCAGACTTTCTAGATAGCAAACTCTTTTGCATGCAATAAGGTCATATAGTTCCATACAGCCTGAAGAAAGCATGACAAGAATCCATTAAGGTGTCAAAAAAAGTTATTGAATCTTTTGAGTGATATCACATTTTACTTGCACTGAAAGCCTCTGTTATGACAGGATTAAATCTAAATTCTTTAAGGAAGCAATCTCCTCTATCCACTGTTAAATGATAGAACCAATACAGACTACTTGCAAATTACTGCTGTGTTTTATTTTAGGATTATATCAGCAATAACTAAATTTAAGACAATGTACCTGTACATTCCAATATACCAATATGGAATATCCAATTGTAAATTAGTGTAAATGAAATTTTTTCTTGGTTAAGTCAAAGGAACCACATCTGCTCTGCATCAAGAAGTTACTGATTTCCTGCCTGAAGCCCTGGAAAACTGCTGCCAGGTAGTGTTGAAATTGCTGAACTAAATAAATCAATGGTTTTACTCATTTGTTAAAAAAATACATTTTTATGTTATAAAAACTGGAAAATCAAAACATATTTTATTTTTTATTTTCAATTACTTATAATCCATGCCATGAACTTGTTTATATTTTTACTGATAAGAATTTAGGTTTGGATAAATTTCCCATTACTGAGAAAACACATTATCTATTAAAATACATTTAATATCTACTTGAAAGTCCTTGAAACCCACTTATACAAAACAACTCCTATACTTATAGCAAAAATGCTTTAAGCTTGCTTTCAAATATACCTTATAATATTAAAAAATATCTTAAATATAAAACAAGATATCAAAAAATATGATATAAAATAAGATATGTTACATTAGCAACATAAATGTCAGGACAGATACAAATTAAGACAAAATTAAACAAACAAAAGGTCATCATAGCAATATAGTTATTCTTAGGAGTTCTTGCTGTTGTTTTTTGAATTGCAGGAGAGATATTCAAGCATCTGGTACTTATGGAACATGTCCTGTATATTTACAAAAATTTCAGGAAGAGAATATCTTGGATCGGGTAAAAACCATTAAATCTGAACTTTGTATTATCTAAATTGGATTGGAGAGTACAGCAGGAAAACCAAATTGTTTGAGTTCCATTGAAAGTTGCATGAGATTTAATAAAGTTTCATTCCACTAAAGCAGCTTTCCTGTTTCAGAAATTAATATTGAGAGATCACAGTCAGAATTTAAGATTTATTGCTGAAGTAACATTCTACAATAACTCTTCTTCAGCTATTATTTGAAGAATAATCAATGGGGCGCATCAATTTAGCTTTATTTTAGGCAACAAAATGCCTGGTATTGTGCTTGTCATTTTTGTTCAGATCTTTACATGAAACATGCCCTCCTAACTATCTACTATTTTACATGGATACTTAAATTTATGCATATAACATAGCTATCAATTAACATTTTTTTTGGAGTATAAGACGCTCCAAAATAAAAGACGTACCTATTTTTTGGGAAGGAAGACAAGAAAAAAAAAATCTGCCTCTGCCTCCCAGCAATTTGCCTCTTTGCAGCAAACAGCCTGTTTCAGCTTCAGCACAGCCTGATTAGCACAAGCAGCTGATTCTCGGTTGGATTGGCCTCCCAACAATCAGCTGTTTCAGGCTGCAGGGATTGCCATAGCCTATTGCCACCTCCACGTGCCCCATTTTCGGTCTCCATAACCTGTTTTCAGTCTCCGCCTCATTTTTGGCCTGTTCCGGGTGGCGGGTTTCTGAATGGCTGAAAAACTGGGCACGCAGAGGACAAAAACTGGGCACACGGAGGAAAAAAATTAGATGCGGAGGCTGAAAATAGGGCGCACGGAGGCAGCAATAGGCAATGGCAATCCCTGCAGCCTGAAACAGCTGGTTGTTCGTTGCAGTTTTTTTGATTGTCATGACATAGCTTATGCTCACTGTTCCTAACTTGGCTTGGATATAAGTCAACATCAGCAGATGGATAGAGAAAAGATATCTGAAATAGGAAGGACCCTGCTGGAGCTTTGATCTTTACATTCCGCATTAAATCATAGGACTACATTTGAATATATATATGTGTGTGTGTGTGTGTGTGTGTGTGTGTATCTCCTATTGCATTATATGCTGCATTGCTTTACTGAGAATTTAAAAAATATTTATGTTTTGTTTTAACTTGGTGGTATTCTGAAATGTCTGATTAGAGAAAGCTAGACAACTGTGCAGTTATTCTCTATTTTCTTTTAGCTGGCTATTGTAATTGTTTATTTTCATTTTTATATAAATTTGTACTCATGGAACTCTTTAAAAAAACTTTTCTTGTGAGCAATAGCTTGTTTCTATGGTTTCTATGACCCAATATTAAAAAAAATGCACAATACATTTGGTCTTCGTTAGACAGTTTTGGAGGCCAAGAGTTTGGCAATGTATAAATATTTCCTTTTAGTTCCTAGCCTCTTTTACACAATCAAGATCAGATTGCTTCATTCTCTACAAAGCTTCCCTTTGGAGCAAAATGAAAATTTTCATTTAGAGTTAAGAAACACAAACAATGCATTAAGTGTAAATTGGGTATCTGGGTATATGGGATTCATTAAGAATTATATATTTTTTCATACCACCTTATATAGTATTTTTAAAAATGCTCATATTTTTCTCATTATTTTCAAAAGTGTACAACTACATACTCAATATAATTTTTGAAAATTTCTTTGATTGTATGCTATGTTTATTCTTCTTTAAAATGTGAGAGCATAAACAACTATTCAGAGTCTAAGTTCAATATTTAAGATAAGTAACTGAAGTGATAGACACAACAACTGGCAGATTTTACAAAAGTTTAAACGAACAACTATCTCAAACGACATTGCTAGACTATTTACACAATTCTTTTCATGGTGCAATCCCTTGGAGTTCTTTGTCTTTAACCACTTCATGTAATGTTTAACTCAGGTTATCTATGTTAACAGTGTTATCAAAACAAAAGTTCCACCAAAATACTGCCACCTAGAATTCATTTGACAGCATCTCATCTTGAAGGCCAGTAGAACCAACTATCAACATAGCTGGAATTACTAATACAGGAAAATGATGTCCAAAGTTTCAGACAGGACTGCTGTGAACGCGAGGCAAATTTTCAATTCTTTTAGGAAAGAGCTTCCATATTCAAAGTCAAAATGTTGTAGTAAGGACACTGGGAATGTTTATTTCTTTGTGCCAGTCTAGTTTTCCCCTCCGTCTTGGCTCCTTTTTTTCTCCTTACATTAAAAGTGTTAAAACAGCTACACCAAATAATTTTAGTATAAATAATTTCATTAAATATGTGTAGTTCTGTTAATGCTATTCACTCAGAGTCTAGCGTCTCATAAATATATGATTTGTTCAAGGTCAGTAAAGACTGGACCCAAAATTTACAGAATAACTTTGCCCACTACATTAATTGTACAATGCAAAGAAACGTGTCGTTGGTCTTACCTGAGGCGCTCCTTCTCAGAGGGTGGAGATAGGATCTAGTAGCTTGGGTTCATTCTTGTCTGCTAGCTCTTTAGACTGAATAGTTTAAACTGAGGACAAATCCCTGCACTCCAATGGTCCCCAGTTTTCGATGAAGTTGTAGTGATGCCAGTGGTTAATCACTGATAACCATCCTTTCCATACCTGTACTCCAGACCAGACAGTACATAGGATGGGCCTGGATTCTATCTCCACCCTCTGAGAAAGAGCGTCTCAGGTAAGACCAATGCCCCTTCTCCAGAGTGGTGTCGATAAGATCCAGTAGCTTGGGACAACCAAAGCTAATAATCTATGGGCAGGTCTCCATCTGGTCCTGAGTTTGTTGTGTCAGGAGAACCCTTTGCAAGACCTGTCTACCAAAAGCTATTTCTGCCGAGGCAAAGGTGCTGAGTCTATAGTGGCAAATAAAAAGCATAGGCATGGACCAGGTCGCCGTTCAACAGATCTCCACAAAAGCCTGTGTGGCTGAAGCCGCTGTTGTTGCTGTACTTCATGTGGAGTATGCTGTTATACGTCCAGGTCTTTCTAGGCCCTGCTCCTCATATGCTTTGGCAATGCAACCTCTAATCTATCTGCCAATGGAGTAATTTTCTGGCTCACAGAAGTCAGCTGGAACGACACAAATATGGCCTCTGTCTTCCTAAAGGCTGCGGTCTGCTCCGTATATTACGGAGGGCCCACCTTACATCCAGAGTGTGCCAGACCTTCTCCCGGGCATGAGATGGTACTAGGGAGAAGTCTGGCAGGATCAACTCTTGAGCTTAAGGATGAAGGAAACAAATCAAAGGCTGACAGTCCTCAGCGGTTCAAAAGGTACCTTAGTAAAAGCCTGAAGCACCCTGGAGAGGTCCCATGTGGGAAACCTATGTACCACTGGAGACTTGAGATTAGTGGCACCCCTGAGGAACCTATGGACCACCGAGAGCTGGGCCAGGGACTCTAGATTTCCAAATGTCAAAACCATTGAAAGGGCTGCTACATACCTGCAAATTGTTGCGGGAGCCAGGCCCTTATTGAATTGAATTGTTTATTGTCATTGTACATATATACACATTATATATACAACGAAATTCACATAACACCCAGACCAGACCTAACAGGCACACACACATGACAATCCCCAAACACCTCCCTACCTGCAAAATTCCTCACCTCTAAAAACACACAAGCATCCACACAACAGACCAGGTAATACTGTCCAACAGCTCACTGATGGTGGTCCTTAAGTTCATTGTTGTGCAATTATAGCTCTCGATAACTATTCAGAAACCATGTGGTCCGAGTTTTAATTGTTCTGTATCTTCTGCCAGAAGGCAACAGTTCATAAAGATTGTAAGCAGGATGGGAAGAGTCTCTGAGAATGTTGTGCAACTTCCAACTTCAGGGCTGGTAGCTGGAACCCGATGATATTCTGGGCAGTTTTAATGATTCTATGTAGAGCTTTTTTGTCTGCTACAGAGCTGCTCCCATACCATACAAGAATGCCATATGTCAGGACGCTCTCAATGGTACTGCGGTAGTAAGACAGAAGTAGATACTGAGATAGATTTATCTTCCTGAGCATTCTTAGGAAGCAGTCTCTTCTGTGCCTTCTTTACAGGCATATTAGCATTCATAGTCCATGAGAGGTCCTCCGACATATAAGTGCCCAGAAATTTAAAACTACCAACCCTCTCTACCTTCTCTCCATTTATGTACAATGGTAAATGTACATCTTTCTTCCTTCTAAAGTCAATTATAAGTTCTTTAGTTTTTTTTGTGTTAAGTGTATTAGCCAGCCCCGCCTGCAAAAATTCTAGTACTTGGGCCACTGTCACTGAAACAGGGTTCATCTCTCTCTTCCCGCACCACAGGCAGAACACCTTGCAGATTGCATAGTAAATTCTCGTTGTTGATGGTCTCCTGGCCGCCTGAATGGTGTTAAGTACCTGGGAGGAAAAATTATCCCATCAGAATTGTCCTCTCAAGTGCCAGGCTGCCAATTGGAGCCACTGAGGTTCCGGATGGTCGATGGGGCCCTGGCTGAGGGAGATCCTTTTGGGAGGAATCCTCCACAGTCTGGTGACAGGGCTGCAAACCATGGATGTCTGGGCCAGCGGGGCACCAGGAACAACACTTCTGTCTTCTCAAAAATCAGCTTCTTGATGACAACTGGATAGAAGCAAGGATGGGAAGGCATAGAGGTGGCAACGATTACAGTCTATGTGATCAGCCATGCCAAGGAAAAAAATAAATGTACTTTATATATACAAAAACCTTCATGGTTTGTGTTCTTGCAAACCGCAGTCCTGATGCCATAGCTGTTTGAAAATGAAGAAAAGAGCCTCCTGGTCAAAAAGCTGCCCTGGGTTGGCTCTCATTAAGAGGCAGGCAGGCCAGAGGGCCTCCTTCGAGCTGTTGCGATTTAAAATGGTGCTCCAGATAAAACCATGCTTCAATGCCAGCTAGTGGAGCACCTCACAGCTGATCTTTGGCCGACTGGTCTGGCTCTGTCAGGAGCACCGAGCAAGGCTCCTTGAAGGCAGTTGGCTTCGTTAAGCAAAAAATTGCAGTGGTTTTCCCTGTCGTTGGTTGCACTCCCTCCTGGGGCAGGCAGCCAGGTAGGCACCGCCACTCTCATATCCTGTCAGTCTCCGATCTGCAAATTGGCTTGAAAAAAACAAAAACACTTCAAAGAGAGACTTTCAAGCTCAGTGACTGTAGCCGAAGACTCTGGCCACCAAATAGAGAAAAAGATTGCTGCTAATTCTAAACTCAATGGAATAACAGTCGTGAAGAAAAGGCACAGAGTGTCAAAAAAACCACGTCTGCAGAGCTCCAGACTGAATAGAAAACTGGGGACTGTTGGAGTGCAGGGGGTATGTCCTCAGTTTAAACTATTCAGTCTAAAGAGCTAGCAGACCTGAATGAACCCAAGCTACTGGATCCTATCAACACCACTCTGGAGAATGGGCGTTGTCTTACCTAAATGCCATTTCTCCTTGAAGGCAAGGTAGGCCAATCTCAATGGCAATGGGTTGCTCTTGTCCTACCTGATTGGACTGAGTCTGTCAAAAAGGCTGATTAGCCTAGCTCTGCCCACTGTGGGTGGCTCCTCCCAGCTTTCGGCAAAGACATCATGACAGACAGGACTGCCTCTGAAATACAGATAGAGACCGTTTTTGCCCCTCCTCCCGTTGGCCCACATCCTGGACCAAATCCATCAGGGTGGGGCTGACCTTTCTTGCATTCAAGGAGAAATGGTGTTCAGGTAAGACAACACCCATTCTCCCTTGTAAGGCTGTGATAGGTCAGGCAATGAGACATACCAAAGCTGGATTGTCCTTGGGAGGGTTTAAGTATGGTCCTGGTCCCCATGCTCTGTAACAACTCTTTACAAAACTCTTTTGCCAAACGCAGCATCTGCCGAAGTGAAAGCGTCCAGACGATAGTGTCAGATGAAAGGAGATAGGGATGTCCAAGTGGCTGCCTTGCGGACCTCTTCTATTGAAGCCTGTGTTGCTTGGGCCGCTGTTGTCAGAGCACGATGAGTGGAATGAGCCATAATACCCCTGGGTTCTGGGAAGGAACGACTTAAATACTCCCTGGGTATACATGACTTAATCCATCTGCTGACTGTAGATGGAATTATCTTATCCCCAATGTGGCAGATTGGAAGGAGCAAAAAAGGGATTCCATTCTGCAGAATTCAGAAGTCCATTTGATGTAAATCTTCAAGGCCCGACGCACATCTAGGGTGTGCCAAGATTTTTCCAAGTCATGGGACAAAAATCTAGAAGAGCCAATTCTTGAAAAGAATTGAATCTTGAATAGAAAAGAACCTTGGAAGTTGGGCGTTGAGGGGGGGAGGCAAACAGGTCCACTATTGGTTGACCAAAGATGGATGCCGCCTCCCTGAACAGTGATGGGTGGAGGCGCCACTCCGACTGGTCTATGGTGGCCCTGCTCAACCAGTCTGCTTGGGTGTTTGATAGTCCCGAGATGTGATCGGCCCTGAGGGAAAGGAGGTGGGACTCCGCCCAACGGCAGAGGCGCTCAGCCTCCCTCATCAAGTGCAATGATTGTGTGTCCCCTTGTTTGTTGATGTGGGCTTTGACCGTGATATTGTCTGTGAGGATGAGGATGTGGTGGCCACATACCTGAGGGAGGAAGCTGCGGAGGGCCAGGTGGACGGTGTGAAGTTCCAGCCAGTTTATGTTGCATAGTTGCTCTGTCGCTGACCATCTGCCCTGTGATGTGAGGGACTGAACATGAGCGTCCCATCCGAACAGGTGACGGTGAGCCTTGGGGGCTCCTTGAGGAGGCAGCCCTTGTTGATGGACAATTTGCTCCACCAAAGGAGGGACGTGAGGACCTTTGGTGGAATCCTGACCTTGAGTTTTGAGTTGCTTGATCTGGTTCTTTGGTATGGAAGCAGGAACCACTGGAGGGATCTGGAGTGTAAACGGGCCCAGGGAATAATGGAAATACATGAAATCATTTTCCCCAGTAATTGAGATAGTTCCAGAAGGGAAGCCTTCCTAAGACGCCTGATGGTTCTAACAGATTTCTGGATGCTGAGAAGCCTATCTGAAGCCTGTCTCACCTTCCCCTTCAGAGTGTCAATCACCGTCCCCAGGTGGGTTATTCTGGTGGAAGGGGATAACTGGCTTTTCTTCCAATTGATAAGAAACCCATGTTCCTGGAGAGTGGCTAGAGTAACCTGAGTATCCCTTACTGCTTGATCTTTAGAGTGGGATAGGATGAGGATGTCGTCCAGGTAACAGTGGAGGCGCACAGGGAGGGTTCTGAGGTGGGCAGCTAGTGTGGCTAGAACCTTGGTAAACGTTCTGGGGGCGGATGCTAAGCCAAATGGAAGTGCCACGTATTGGAAGTGGAGGTTATTGTAACAAAAACGTAGAAATTTGGAATGGGAAGGCTGGATTGCGATGTGAAGGTATGCCTCTGTGAGATCAATGGATGACAACCAGTCCCCCTGTCTAGTTCCCAGCAGGATAGATTGCAATGTGTTCATCTTGAACTTGCGATATACCAGATAGAGGTTAAGCCGCTTTAAATCCAGTATCGCTCTCCATCCCCTCAAGTGTTTTGGGACTATGAACAAATGGGAGTAGAAGCCCTGCCCTTGTTGAGACTGAGGGACAGGTTGAATGGCCCTTATGTCAATTAGGTGCTGAATGGCTGAGTCCATGAGGCTGTGCTTAGTGCGGTTCTTGGAGAGAGGACATGGCATGAAGAAATCGGAGGGGGGCGGACTGAAATTCGAGGGCAAGGCCAAACCTGATGGTGTCCCTAACCCAGGTGTCAGAAGTAGAGGCATCCCACTGGTTGGCGAAGGCTTTAAGACGCCCACCAATAGGAATTGGGTCCTGTGGCCTATCTGGAGCGCCGAAAGGCCTGGCTACTAGATCCCCGAAAGGGCTTTTTGTAGTTACCGCCCCTTCTGTTCCTGTCAGAGGAGTCGGTCCTGTCCTGGGGTTGACCTGACCCAAAGGGAGGGGGCCTCTGATACCTAGGAGAGAATGAGGTCTGGTAAAAGGGCCAAAAGGGAGCTCTCCGAAAGGCCTGAGAAGTTCTGGGTTCTGACTTCCGGGTAAGGGATGGGAGAAATTTCTTCTTATTGCGACCTTCTACTAAGAGGGGATCCAAAGACAGTCCAAACAATTCGTTTCCCACAAGGGGAGTGGAAGCCAATTTAACCTTATTCTTAAGGTTGCCAATGCTTCAGCCAGAGTAAATGGCGGGCAGTGACATGAGATGAAATAGCTCTGGTGGAAAATTTAACAGAGTGGAAGGTGGCATCGGCCGAGAACTCGGCTGCGGCCATAATCTTGGCAATGTCCTGATGAGCTCTGACATTGGAGACTGGGACATGTTGCTTGAGCTGGCGGAGCCAGCGAATGGATGACCGGGTGAAGGAAGAGGCGGCTGTGGCCGATCTGATTGCCCAGGCATCCGACTGGTGGGCTCAGCGCAAGGCCAGCTCAGCCCGCTTCTCCTCTAGCCTCAAGGCCTCCAGGGGGTCACTGAGGGTGGAGGAAGAGGCAAGACCCACGATGGGCTCATCAACCTCCGGAGTGCGCAATAATTTGGAGAATTCTGGGTCAGATTGAAATTTTTTTTATCGTGGGCTGACGGGGCGGCGGGGGCGCTGAAGAGGCCAACTGATTAACCACCAGGTCAGAGAAGATGGGAAGAGTTGGGATGACTTCGGCCTCCACTATGGGCTGTTTAAAAATGGAGTCCTCTGGACCTTCCGGAGCAAGAGGAGTGGGATCAGAGGAGGCCTGAGTATTTAGGCCCGAAATATTCCTAGCCTTGAAAAGGAGGGATTTGAATAATTGAGGCTTGAATAGCCCCACAAAGGCAGGTTGGTCAGGAGTAAGGCCCTCATCCTCGGACATCTCCGCTTCTAATGGGTCCACCTCAGAAGGGGTTTCACTGTATTGCAAGGACCCCAAGTCAAATTCCTCCTCTTCTTGCCTTATTAGATCTAAGTCCCCTTCTTCTTCCTCCCTTACTGAAGGGGGAACTTCCCCCTGAGGGGGTACCTGTTCATGGAGCAGTTCTGATCTGGGCAGGGATCTTACTGATTGAGATTCATATTCAGGGGCCATCGGATGGAGACCGGGCCTGGCTATCTGCTGGAGTCCTTCCGCCATCCCTTGGTGGATAGCCAACTCCATCCAGGATCTCAGTTGCTCTGGAACCTCCTGTATGAGTGGTTCCTCTTGGCATAGACCAGTGGCTGTAGGGGTGAAGGTAGCTTCTGGTGCCCGTCTAGCCGGTGTTCCAGGAGCCTGATGACCTGAGAGGGTGAGCTGCGCCTGGATAAGGAGGAATAGACTAGAGGGGGGAGTTGAGTAGAGGTAGAGGGAGTGGAGGGTGGTAGGACTGGAGGCACTGAGCCTGTCTGGTGCGTCTGTCAATCTCCTTTTCCAGCGCCTTGTGGCGTCTTAAGGCATTTCTCTGAGAGGCTTTGGAGGTTTCCTTAGCCTGCCTGCGCAGATGGTGGGTTTTGGATTTGGCCTTCAACGAAGGACCTCTGGAAGGATTGCCCTCTGCCATTTCAAAAGGTAATTGTGTAATATGAGAAGTAATGCGAGGTGGTTGGCACGCCTAGGGGGTCGACCTGCAACAAGGCCGGGTGCCCTAAAAAATATTTCATGCCCCCCTGTTGAGTTCTTTTTTTGGGGGGGGGGAATAAAATACAAAAAAAAACAGGGTTCAAATCAGCCGAATGAACACCAGAGGCCTGACAAGGTGGAGAAGTAGGCCTTCAGCAGCTGCCTTCCCAGGCGGAACTGGGCGGGTGTGGTGCTGTTACTGTTATGCCTGCTGAGAGAAGCTGCGGGGTCAGCCAACGAGTAGCAATCCAATGAATCAGCCTCAGAAAATGAAAGGCTGGATAATTGCAGGAAAAAAATGGCTCTGAACAGGCCTATGGGTCCTGTTCCTTGATTAAATTTGCCATGCAGCGTTAAAATTTAAAAAACAAAATGGCGCCCGAGCATGATGTGGCGCTCAAAATGGCGGCCGCCTGCGATGTGCGGTCTTCGGGGCCTTTCAGCGGTGGAGAAAATTGCTCCCCAGGGACCAGATGAGGTCCGAAGGAAAGGGAGAGTAGGAAGGAAGAGAAAAAGCTCTTCTGATAACGAAAAAGGCGTTTGGTGGGGACGGGGGCAAACGGAACAAATTAAACTGAAGTAAAGCAAGCCACAGTTAAGAAAAAACGAATAGAAAAGCCAAGCGGCAAGGAAAAAGACACGGCAGGTGAGTTTGACTATGGAGGGGGGGGCAGCGCGAAGGCACTGCTGGCCCTCCCCTTTGCCACCCTCTGGGGCGTTTGGTAATTCGAAAAAACCAAATGCGCAGAGCTAAGGGGGATAAAGAAACAATACAAAACAATACAACCTGAAATGAGTGAAAAAAAATGAAGCAGAATGAGATTTTCGTGGAACAGCCAAGGAGCTCTTCGAATTACTGCCTGTCTTGCACGAGGCTGAGCATAAACTGGGGAACGCTACGGAGGAGTCACGTGGAGGAGGAGGAGTGTTCCTCAAAATTAAGCTCAGCCTACGAATGCAGAGACTGAAGCACCACTCACTTCTGAATGCTCCGAGCAGCTCTAAGGAGAATCCACTGTCTATGTTTGTCATACCTCTAGTTCCTAGTAATTACTGACCTAATTCATTTCCCCTGAAAGTAAACCGAAAGAAAAGATTGTCCATCTCACACACAGTTTAAGATGACAAGAATAAAACACTGAAAGCCACTGAATGATGTTCTTTCCTACTTTTGCCTTGTTTGCCTATATCCAGATGGGTTTTATGAATTATCAATAATAAAGCACTCTGATGAAACAATAGGACTAACAGAATTTGAAAAACTTATAGCATAAAATTTAGAAGTATTTATTAGCACTGAATATTTATTACTACTGAATATGAGTTAGAAATTGAACAAATCATTTAATAGATCCATTAGATGGTTAGAGCCTTAAAACAGGCCAGTTAATATGCATTAATGGGAATATAAGTGGGTATATTACAGCTACTGTGAATATTATACTCACAGGTCACTGGTACAAGGTTTTTAAATTGTGTATCAACGTCTAAAGAGATAATTTGTAATTTAAAATGTTGGAAATAAAATAAGGGAACCTACTACAAAAATAGTATTATTTTTGCTGGGACTAGAATTTATATAAAATCAGACTTGCTACTTATATACAAGTTTTCAATTCAAATTATTTTAAGATCTTTACTATGAAACTATTTGGGAAAGTATTACATTTATTTTTGTCTCTTATATTACAGGAAACAGGACAGAAAACCTGCATGTTCAATGCAATGCTATTTTTAGCTAAATAGGATTAGATGTTTAAACTTCCTAAATAAAAATTCAATTGCAAATTACTAATCATATTAACAAAGACATCGACACTTTAGGACAATATTCTAACTACATGTTGATTTAGTTAGGATGCTTATTTAAGTAGCTTATTGTTCACCCACAGTTGTCTTGACAAGATAAAATACTGAAAAAAAGCATTTCCTGATAGGAAGTAAATTCCACTGTTTATCACAGGCTTTCCTCAAAAAGCATTTTTCCAGAGAAGGAATGACACTTTAGTACAAAGTCTGGCACCAAAAAAATAAGGTTAAAGTTATTGCTATAAATACCTCCTATCTAGAAGTGTTTTCTCTTCATTATCTCATGATATGAGCTAATTTTTTCAGGAGTTCTTTGTACAGAATAACAGAAATTGAAAAATACATTTTAAAATATTTATCATCATGGAATTACACGCAGGAGTTCTTTCTGCTCCTTGTTTCCCCTTCTATTTCACAGCATCGAGTGGCCAAATATTGTATGAGACACTATCATATGTATGTGTCTGTCTGTCTGTGTGTACAACCAAGGTGTGGGCTCTCTGTTGCCTGGGAATCTCAAGGCCAGATGAATATGAAAATATGATCAGCCATATGCTTCTTCTCCTGGATCCGAATGGATGGGTGGTCTCTCAAATAATCTGGCCCCATGACATGTAAGATTTAAAAAAGTCAAAAACAACACCTTGAATTGTGCCCAGAAACAAACTAGTTAACCAGTGCAGCTCATAGAATAATGTATAATGTGTGTCTTTCTATTATAGTATAATGTGTGTCTTTCTAGTGTCACATATCTCTACTGGTGTGGCTGCATTTTTCACCAACGGAAGCTTCTAAGATATTCCTCAGTGGCAGTCCCATGTGCATTAGAGTAATTCTTTTGGAGGATGACTAGGGTGTGAATAATCATAAACAGAGCCTAATAATCCAGGAATGGCTATATTGCGCACAACATGAAGTTCTGCAAGGGTCTCCTAGCTATAATTGTCATCTGTTCTTTGAGCAGGAGTCATGAATCTAGAAGGACACCCAGATTGTGAAATGAATCTGTTTGGGGAAGGGCAACCCATCGAAGATGATACAATTCCAGATTTGAAAGATAGTAAAACCTGGTAACTCAATCTTGCCAGGGTTTATGTGTAGCCTGTTGTTCTGCATTCAGATCTCTACAGCCTCCAGGCACTGGGATGACAACATTGCTTACTTAATTCACCAGGGGCAGAGAAGTATCACTGAGCATCATCAGCATAATTGTTAGTGAAAGTTGATCCCCCCCCCAGCAGTTTCATGCAGAAGTTAAATGGGATACAGTACCAATACATATAGGGATCAAGGGGCAGATTGCTTTCAATCAATACCAACTTGTATTAATCCTATAGGAAGGAAGTGATCTAGTACAGAACAGCATCAACCTTTCCTAATAGCTGAAGCCAATCCAGAATGATCATTGATATCAGAAGCTGCCAAGAGGTTAAGAAGTGGGATAAATGAACTATCCCAATTCTGCTCCTGCCAGAGATCGTGCAAAAATGCAACTAATCCATTACCTAGGCCTGAAACCTAATTAAAGGATTTCAGGCCTAGGTAATTCACTTCATCAAGAGTTCACTGAAGCTGCTACATGACTACCTGTCCACAACCTTCCTTAACAAAGGAGATTGGACACTGCAGAAAAGTTGTTGAGTATGGTGGGATCTAATTACATGTTTTTGAAGAGGGGGGCAAACTAATGCCTCAAGTGACAAAAGGTTAACTTTTAAGTATGAATTTACTACGTCTAAATGTCACCCTCTGGGCAGCCTTAGCCAATCAGGAAAAGCATGGGTCTAAAAAGCAGGGCAAACTCATAGTTGTAAGGATTTTGTTCCAGATTCAAACATTCCCAGATAACTGAACAAAACTGTGCCCCAGGCACAAGATCTGCACCAAGACTAACATCTATTTGGGAACAAACTCAAACAAGTTTTTTCCAACAGATGCTATGGCATTATATTTCCAAAAGAACATTTATAATTAATTATATTTAAAAGGAAAGCATGATTAATGCTAGCACAACAGTTACTTCATTTAAAAAAAAAATCAAATTATCCTTTTTTCTTAACTACAAGGATCTGGCAGACAGTCTGATTATTTAATTGCCAGGCTAGATCTAATCTGTAATCAGTAATTTATTCTGTTCTGGTGTT
Organism: Pseudonaja textilis; assembly: GCF_049901715.1. Classification (NCBI taxonomy): domain Eukaryota; kingdom Metazoa; phylum Chordata; class Lepidosauria; order Squamata; family Elapidae; genus Pseudonaja; species Pseudonaja textilis. Next base: position 44,000,344 of record NC_141993.1, read on the forward strand.
AAATAGAAATCATTCTATTTAATGATTTATTATTAAATACTACCTAAACTTAATTAAGCAATGAAATATGCACTATCACTATGTTGTGATCATACATGAATTAGTTCCCCCCTCTCAAAATATATATTTTTAGAAGAGAAATGTGGTGAGTGAATGAATGAATGAATGTATAACTACAATTATTACTATCCTTACTCTTTCATGGTTCTTGGTACAGTTATGCCCAGGGTCCCCAAAATTCTGGCTGCTGTTTCAACCCTGTGGTCACATAATCAAAATTTGGTTGCTGGAAGTCTGCCTGCAATTATTGCCAAGGATACTTCAACTTCCTCTATCTGTGCCTCTCCATTTCTGCCCTTTTGGCTGTCCTGAGCTCTACTGCCTTTGCCAGCCATGTGATCCTAAACTGCCTGCTCTGCACTCCATCACCTCCAACTGACCTTTGCCATTTTCCTGCTCCTACTACTAACAATAACATTTTATTGTAATTAGCATTGGTCAAGGAACAAATATACTAATTATTTATATCCCTTAAAGCTATAAATTTTTCATCAAGGAAAACAATGAGTTCTTATTTTTGCATAATTTCTGAAATCTGTTTCATTTTTGAGAAAGTCACTTGTTTCTTGTTCCATATTTATTTTTGTCTGATATTTGCTTTTTATAAGCTTTAGCAATAAATAAGACCTAACAGAAAGAACATATGTAGCATGGAATTAAACTGTAGAGTTCTTGGTTGTTTGCTTGGGGATGTTTAATTACAAAAGTAACATCAATAGTGTGAGTGAATGTGAGTTATATACAATAGCTTGTGCTGCCAATGCTGGTAGGGATGTGGTTTTATCTTTAGTAGTTCCTTGATTATTGTTTTCTGTTTATTTGCCTGGTGTTAATTCCTGCTTATCCTGTTTCTTCTTAGGCTTATTATCTCTTTTGAGTGGTGTGTAAATATGGTTTATTTCTATGTGTCTATTGATGGCTGATTTGTCCAAATGCCAAGCTTTCAGGAATTCTCTGGCATTTTTTGATTTTGCTTGGTTTAGGATGCTCACAATTTGTCAGTTGAAACCATGGTTTTGTTTTATCTATGTGTCGTGAGATTAAAAAATTTTCATCGTGTCTTCTGACTGCTGGTTGATGTACATGGAAATGGCAAGAGAACACAGGCAAGCAAAGATCAGCAATTAATTCCATTTATAATGGACCAAATGATTGCACATAGAAGAATCAGCTTAATTCCTTTAGTGGCAGTTGCAACTGAAAACTGATCTTGTGTTTTCAGAGGCACAAGCTGCTTGTAACATGTTAGGAATGTGCACTGATCACATGCAGATGAAGAAATCAAATCCAGATCTGTCTTTGCAATTTTGGGGCTACATATCTTAATTAAGAGATCAAGTTGATTCCCTGGTAAATCAGACTGTGACTCTAGATAGCAGAAAGGTATTTCACTGACAAATGAAAGATATGACATTCTAAAATAAGGTATTAATGTAGTAGCAGATCCTGGTCAAAACAAATAAATGACCAAGGTAAGTTTCATGAGGGAACTATGAGAATTACAGCATTCATAAATGACATAAAACTAAACCAAGTAAATTTTAATTGAGTTGAAGAAGCTTTTAGAAGTGCTTTCCATAGTCCATATAATAAGTTAAAACAAAGATTGGGCGTTGGTAAATTTACTTGTGAATGCCCTTTCTATCTATGCTGCAAGAGAGTCCAGGATGGGTCGACTCCTTCTTATGATGTCATTAAGCTGTACTTGCATATAAAAAGCCAGCCCCCAGGAGAATCCCCAGCTTTGGCAAAGATACTTGACAGACTGAAGTGTCTCTGAAAGCAAACAATCCAATACATTAACATGCCTTACCATCTCCGGATGAACCAAGGGAGGGGCTGGGCTCTCTCGCAGCATAGATAGAAAAGGCGTTCACAGGTAAATTTACCAATGCCCATTCTCCTCCACGCTGCAGCAAGAGCCCAGGATGGGACATACCAAAGCTTGCATGTTCACGGGCGGGTCCTCGTCCGGACAATCACTCCGACAGTGGAACCACTCGCTGAAGAACCTGTCTGCTGAAGGCCGCCGTCGCCGAGGCAAAGGAATCCAGACGGTAGTGTCTGATGAAGGGAGATGGAGATGTCCACGTGGCCGCTCTGCAAAACTCTTCCAAGGATGCCTGAGTGGCCCAGGCAGCTGAAGTGGCCCAGGCAGCTGAAGTGGCCGTACTTCTGATGTAAATTCGAAGAGCCCTTCTGACATCTAGAGTATGCCACTTGTGCTCTAAGTAATGGTGTGGAAGGGGACATATAGAGTATGCCACTTGCGCTCTAAGTAATGGTGTGGAAGGGGACAGAAGTCAGGTAACACAATGTCTTGGGACAGATGGAACCAAGTGTTAACCTTTGGGATAAAGGAGGGGTCCTGATGGAGAACAACCCTATCATTGTGAAAGATGCAAAGATCCTGCCTGATAGAAAGGGCAGCCAGTTCTGACACCCTTCTGGCCGAAGTGATAGAAATGAGGAAAACTACCTTTAGAGTTAGGAATTGGAGAGAGACTGTTCTAAGGGGTTCAAAGGGGGAGCTTCAAAAGGGCATTAAGAACCAAGTGAAAGTCCCATGAAGGATACCTGTGCACCACAGGAGAGTGTAGGGTGGAAGCACCTTTCAAAAATCTCCTGACCGAGGGGTGATGGGACAAGGAAGGAAGCAAACCCCATGAAAGAACTGAGGAGAGAGCAGCTACCTGGCAACGTAAGGTACTGGGGGCTAAACTTTTCTCCAAGCCATCCTGAAGGAATCTTAGAACCTCTGCCAATTGGGCTGAGGAAGGTGAGAGACCCTCCTTGAGGCACAATTGGGAGAAAACCCTCCAGGTGGCATCATAGAGGTGCCTTGTAGGTTTGTGAGATGCCTGGATGGTGAGGATAACCCCCTCTGGGAGATTAGCCTCCCTTAGCTGCTGCTGCTCAAGCACCACACGGCCAGCTTGAGCCACTGGGGCTCTGGATGGATCAGGGCCCCTTGGTGCAGGGAGATGAGATGGGCCGGGATCCTCCAAGGGGAAGCCACAGACAGGTTGACCAGGTCCGCAAACCAGGGCCTCCTTGGCCAATAGGGTGCCAGGAGAATTAGCTCCGCTCGTTCTGCCAACAGCTTCCGTATGACTGCCAGAATGATGGGAAGAGGGGAAAGGCATAGAGGAGACCTGCGGGCCATTTGCAATGAAGAGCACTGGCCCCCTCCGCTCCCTGGCAAGGAAACCTGATGAAGAATCTGTTGACTTGGGCATTTTGAGGAGTGGAGATCAGATCTACCTCTGGAGTTCCGAATCAGAGGGAAAGATTCCTGAATAGGGATGGAGGAATGTACCATTCTGCCTGGTCAACTAAACTCCTGCTCAGCCAGCTGGCTTGGGAATTGTCAACTCCGGAAATGTGATCGGCTGAGATCAACAGAAGGTGTTTCTCTGCCCATAACCCCAAATATTCTGCCTCCCTCATGAGTGCCTTGGATGTCGTTCCCCCATCTGTTGACATGTGCCTTTGCAGCCATATTGTCCGTCAACATGAGAACATGGGAGACGGTCACCGAGGCTCTAAAATGCTTGAGAGCCAGAGAAATAGCTCTGCACCCTAACCAATTTATGGGATGGGTGCTGTCTGATCTGGACCAAACCCCTTGAGCTATCTGACCCTCCATATGGGAGCCCCAACCCAGAAGGCTGGCATCTGTGGTGATTACTAGCCTGTCCGGTTCCTTGAATTGGATCCCCTTCTAGAGGGATGGGGAGAGCCACCAATTGAGGGACCGCTGGACCTGTTGAGAGAGCAGGACCTTGATTAACAAGTGGCTGGTTCCTGCTCGTTAAAAGGGGAGCAGAAACCATTGGAGCGATCGGGAGTGAAACCGTGCCCATAGGACAATGCCAATACATGAGACCATCTTCCCCAGTAGTTTGGACAGCAGTGACAGTGGAACAGTGTGTTGTTGTTGAATCTGACTGATGATCTCTGCAGGGCTTTTTCCACAATCTGGAGACAGGAAAACCTGGCACAAAGTCGTGTTGATGACTGCTTCCAAGTGTAGCAGTTTGGTCGTGGGTGAGAGATGGTTCTTCTTGGTATTGATGGAAAACCTGTGGCTTTGGAGGCAAGACAGGATAATTTGTAAGTCCTGATGGGCCGAGTGGATGGAGGAGGACAGTATCAACATGTCATCCAAGTAGCATTGGATCCTCACTGGAACAGAACAGAGTGAAGCCACCAAAGCTGCTAGAATTTTTGTGAAGATCCTTGGAGACGATGAGAGGCTGAAGGGAAGGGCTCGATACTGGAAGTGGGCATTCTGGTAACAGAAATGGAGAAACTGGCGATGATGAGGCCAGATGGGGATGTGGAGGTAAGCTCCGTGAGATCAATGGAAGAGAGGAGGTCGCCGTCCCGAATGCTCTCTAAGATAGAATGCAGTGTCTGCATTTTAAATCGCTTGTATTTGACAAACTGATTGAGAAATTTTAGGTCAACACCACCGCCACCGTCCCGAGGCTTTGGGAACAACAAAAAGACAAGAGTAAAATCCCCGTCCCCGTTGTAAGGTGGGAACTGGTTGAATAGCTCTTATGTTGAGTAGGTGTTGAATGGCCGAATTCATAAGGGCTCTCTTTGAAGTGTCCCGTGAAAATTTTTCTGGCGGTGAAGATAGAAATTCCAATTGTAGCCCTGACCTAGCAGTGTTGAGCACCCAGGCATCTGTCGTTGGTTCCTCCCATTTGGAGGCAAAGAAGGCTAAGCAATCTCTGATGGGTGGGGAGAACAAGGTATTACTTAGAGTAAAGGAAGGAACGACCCCCTCCCCCCAAAAAGGGCTGTTTACCAGCAGAAGGTTGTCTGCCAGGTGGTTCTTGACATTGGTCTTGGCGTTGAGAATACGCCCTCTGTGGCCGAGGAAAGCGGGAGATGGACTCCGCCCAAAAGGCAGGTGGGTGATAAGAGCTGGGCAATAGTCAGCTTTTTTCCCTGAGGAGGAAAGAATTTTACGTTTATCTCTGGTCTCGATGAGATACGGCTCTAGAGCCTCGCCGAAAAGCTTGTCTCCTGCGCAGGGGGCAGAGGCCAGGTTCCATTTGTGGTGTGACTCCGCCTGCCAATTTCAGAGCCACAGAAGCCTTGCAGCCAATGAAGATGCCATGGCCTCTGATGCAAATTTGGCAGAATTGAGGGTGGCATCCGTAGTTAATTCCACCACTGCTATAATTTTGTTAAGGTCTTGATGAGACCTGAGGTCAGAGGCAGGCAATTGGTCCTGCAGTTGGTGCAGCCATTGTAGAGATGCCCTCGTGAAAAACAATGCAGCGGTAGAAGCCTGAACAGCCCATGCAGCTGCTTGGTGGTTGCACTTGAGGGTCTGTTCGGAAAGCTTGTCCTCTGGTTTAAGGACATCCTGACATGCATGCTTTTAAGTATAGGCGGCTAATATGCTCCAAAGTTGGATAGCTGTGTCCATGGACTTTTCTGTGGTCTGTTTCTCTTCTTTTTTCAAATCTTGTTACTGATAACACAACTGAACTGAGTGAAAACAAAAACAAAAAAACAAAACAAAATCCTGTAGCTGAATGTGTATGAAGATTTTCAATTGTCCAAGACATGGTTGTCCAAGGTGCTTTTTCAAAAGGCGGTTCGACTTTTGTTTTTGCTTGACGACATTTTGCTTCTCATCCAAGAAGCTTCTTAGCTTCTGAAGAACTGAAGAAATTTATTGGATGAGAAGCAAAACATTTTCAAGAAAAACGAAGTCCGGTTACCTGTCCAAAGTCCAGTCACAAAGTCCAGAAAACACTGGATCTCCCATTACTACTTGATGAAACTTCAATGCACTTTATTATTTTATTAGATTTGTGTGTACCAATCTCATCATATTATGAGGCTGCCTTTAAAGGCTATTCAGAAATTACAGTTGGCACAAAATGCAGTACTTTAGATCAGGGGTCCCCAACCACCGGGCCGCGGACCGGTACCGGTCCGTGGATCATTTTGTACCGGGCCGCAAAGAAAATAAAAACAAAATAAAAATGGCAGCTTTCTTCGCCTTCGGTGAATGCTGCTGGGATCAGGGATCAAGGACACAAATGAAAGAAGGGGAGGGAGGAAGCAACCAAAGCCTGTCCTGCTCTCTGGCTCAGCGGCTTCGGTTTCCTCCTGCCTTGTTCCTCTCTTAGTCACTCTCTCGCTCCTCCACCAGCCCAGGAAGAAACTGCTTCAAAGAAGCCGGCAGGGTGGCTTTTCCTGGCGGCGCAGCTCCGAAGCGCCCGTTCACCCCCACCCCACCACCCACGGTTCAATCCAGTGCTCCGTTCTGCCTGCCTGCCTGCCTTCGTTTCTGGTTGTTTCGGAGTAGCTTTGGCTGAGAATAATAACTATTCGCCTCTTTTACTCAGCCGAAGCTGCTCCGAAACAACCAGAAATGAAGGCAGGCAGGCAGGCAGAACGGAGCACTGGATTGAACCGCGGGTGGAGGGGCGGGGGTGAACGGGTGCTTCGGAGGAGCTGCGCCGACAGGAAAAGCCACCCTGCTGGCTTCTTTGAAGCAGTTTCTTCCTGGGCTGGTGGAGGAGTGAGAGAGCGACTGAGAGAGGAACGAGGCAGACACCTGAGGCATAAGGCTGAGGGAGGGAGGGAAACACCTGAGGGATGAGGCTGAGGGAGTCAGGGCTGAGAGGCGGGGCTTCTCAGCCATCCTGCAGGGACTTGTCCTGAGCCGCGGAGACAGCCACAGGCCACCGCCGCCCAGCGCTCAGTTTTGAAGGCGCTTCTCAGCCCGGTGCAGTTCCTGAATCTGCAGCTGAAACCCTCCGTTTTAAATGTCCCAATAGAAGAGAATATCTGTTGCTCAGGGTTGCAATGAGGAGGCATTGGCGCTCCCTGAACTTGGTGGTTTGCTGGCAGACGTTTTATTACCCGACTAGGTAACAACATCAGATGTTATCTAGTCAGGTAATGAAACGTTTGCAAGCAAACCACCAAACTCGGACTCCTCCCCCTCCCCCCTCCTTGAAAAAGTGTCCCCCCCCCCGGTCCTTGAAAAAGTGTTTCTGTGTGAAACTGGTCCCTGGTACAAAAAAGGTTGGGGACCACTGCTTTAGATGCTGTTGGCTGTTGAGATTTGCTTTACCTATGGAACATATATATTCTGTGTGCTGCATTGGTTACCAATAAATTTCCTAGGATAATTCAAAGTACTAATTTTAAACATTTTGGTATCTTAAAGAGTGTCTCTTCAAGGTAGAACTGTCCTGTCTTCTGTTTCTGGTTTCCATATTCAGCATGTGAATAAGGAAGACGCTCTCAGATTTTTTTTCCATAATAGCCATCACAAGTTTGTTCCGCAAGGTTGCCAAGACAGAATTGTTTTCATGGAGCCTCTGGCTGTTATTGTTGCTGGGTTAGATGGGGTTGGCACCAATGTCTTACTGATTTTGATTTAGGGTTTTTTAATTGGGATTGTTTTTACTTGTGATTTTGTATTTTATTACATTGCAAACTGCTGTGAGTCATTTAGATTTGGCACTACACAAACATACCAAATAAACATAATTGTGCTATAAAAATTAGATTTAAGCCCAACCTTGTTTTATATATAAATGGGACAGATAAATGAACAACATGCTCTGCTGCACTAATCTGACTCTGAATTAAGAGAAAAGGAACAGATGATGACACTCTTTGATAAGCATTTCCTATGGGAAATGCACCTTACTTAAATAAATGTTGTTCAAATTTTGAGGTTAATTTTAATAATGTGAAAACTATGAATTAAATATTTAAAAGGGTTTTTTTAAAAAAATAAAAATGTGCATGTGACACAAGCATCACTTTCTGTTGATTCAATAATCCCATGCAAACTAACTTAATGAACCAAGGATGGACTAAAGAGAATTTGGACTCCTAGCAGATGGCTTAATAAAATAATAAACAAATACGTTTCAAGGGATAAAAAATATGAAATAACGTCCATCCAAATATTTGCTATAGCTCCCAGTTAGGAAACACAACATGTTAAGACTGTTAAACTTATTTTATTCCTTTATTTAACAACATTTATATCCCAACCCAATCTTGAGATATAGATGGAGAAAAACCTTTTAAAAATTTCACAATGAACCATAAGCAACAATATTAATTCATTTCCTTTAATGTTATAGTTTTGGATAGAGCTTTTTCAGATACACTGCCACAAATGTGAAACTCATTTCCCAGAAGTATACAGGGAATGCCATTATAGGCATATAGAAAGACTTAAAAACACATTTTTCAAATGATCTACAATACATCTAGAGAAGTATTTTTAAAAATTATCTTAAATAATTCATTTTACTTTTATTGGATTTATTGTGTTCAGGATGTTTGATTTTGTTACAAACTCAAAAATTTTCTACAAAAATGTCTTTTTAATGGGTAATTTAAAAATAATAAACATTTAGGCTCTTTCGGTTTGGGTTTCTTCAGCAACAGACCGAAATCCGTGATCGTGCATGGTTTCAATCTGTGCTCGCCGCTGGAGCGCCCCGATCCTTTGGATTCAGGGCTGAAGCCACCCTGTAGAGGTGGTGAAGAGGGGGGGAGATTGCTAGCCAAGTGGAGGGGAGCTGCATCTCTCCTCCTTGGCTGGTCTAGACTCCCCTTCCCGAAGGTGGTTGCAGTGGTGGTCAAATATGGCCATCTCAAAGGAGAATCCGACTGGATAAGATTGTGCAGGAGGAAAACAAAGAGGAAAGCAGGACAGATCGGGCTAAACAACAGAGAACATCTAAGCAAGGTACCCTGAATCTAAAAGTACTTAGAGAGATACTGCTGAAAGAAGACTTTTAAGCGACGAAGGAGAGAGAAAAGGTTAAAAAACCCTTCTTTTACCTTTATATTGACAATTACAAATGATATGGAAAGAAATCTATATTTACTTTGACACTAATAGGCTACTTTAAGCTGAAATTTAAGTGTTAAAAGGAAAATAAAGATTTTTTCCTTTTTCCTTAAAGCCCTAAAAAGGAGAAGAGTGGAAGAAAAAGGGTGGAACTTGGAATAATGGAAAAATGGAGTGCCACCTGGAAAAATAAAGAGGATTAACAGCGAAACTTTGAAAATAGTGAGAAAAGGATACATTGTAACTGAAACCTTATTAAAAGATACAGTAACCCACAGAAAGGAAAAGTAAAGGAAAGAAACAAGAAGGAACAGTTTGGGATCATTTGGTGATATAAAAAAAAGTCTTTGGCACTGGTCTTTTTTTTCTCTCCTCCTCCTCCTCCTCTTTCTGTTTTTACTTAAAGTCAATCGGGGTGGTTGTTCAAAAGTGTTTAAAATGGCATTACTCCTGGAGGAATTGAGATGAGTCTTAAAAAGCAGAAAGAAGATGCAGAAAGGGGAGGAAGGTCTTTGGCTTCACATTTGAATTTCTTGAAATGGAGATCCTGAACTATGAAAAGCAAAAGGAAAAGCTTCAAGAGCAAGAAGAAGGGCGGGACAAAGAAGAAGCCATGTTCAATGATCAAATAATGCAAAGTGTGGTAATAAGGGGGAAAAGGGGGAAAGGAGTTAAAAGTTTGAGATTAAAGGGAACAGCCAAAAAGAAAAATAGTCTGAAAAGGAAGTATAACAGCAAGGAGAAGCAGAAAAGAGAGAGAAGGGTATAAAAAAGGGATGGGAAAAAGGGGGGGAAGATAGAAAGGGAAAGAACTTATGAGGGACAAAAACAGGAAATAAAGAAAAAGGGGAAATGTACTAGGATTAAAGGTATTTGCTCAGCTAGAAAACACTGAGACAATGGATAAATTAAGTTAAAAGTGAGGATTCTGCAAAGGTACAAAAGATAGTGTTGTGACAGTAGAGTACTGTAATGAGTTAGAAATGAAATAAGTAAATAATCTGAGATAAAACTGTATTGTTATGTAATGGTATGTTTATTTATAATTAATGCAATAATGAGAGGGAAACATAGTAACTGTTTCTAAAGATTAATAAAATATTGAAAAGAAATGTGAAAGATTTATAAGGAAATTTATACGAGTTATTAGAATGAATTTGAATAATTATTTTGCTTATTAATAGTAAATAACTTATAAGATAAAACTGTATGATTATCCAATGGTATGCTTATTAACAGTTAAGTAATAATGAAGAAGGAGGGAAATATTTCAACTGTTTTCAAAGATTGATAAATATTGAAAAGAAATGTGAAAGATTTACAAGGCTCATACCAGTACTAGAATGAAGTTGAATAACTATTTTGCTCACTGTTTATATACACTGCTCAAAAAAATAAAGGGAACACTGAAAAAACACAATGTAACTCCAAGTCAATCAAACTTCTGTGAAATCAAACTGTCCACTTAGGTAGCAACACTGATTGACAATCAATTTCACATGCTGTTGTGCAAATGGAATAGACAACAGGTGGAAAGCATAGGCAGTTAGCAAGACATCCCCAATAAAGGAGTGGTTCTGCAGGTGGTGACTACAGACCACTTCTCAGTTCCTATGCTTTCTGGCTGATGGTTTGGTCACTTTGGAATGCTGGCGGTGCTTTCACTCTAGTGGTAGCATGAGATGGAGTCTACAACCCACACAAGTGGCTCAGGTAGTACAGCTCATCCAGGATGGCACATCAATGCGAGCTGTGGCAAGAAGGTTTGCTGTGTCTGTCAGCATAGTGTCCAGAGCATGGAGGCGCTACCAGGAGGTACATCAGGAGACGTGGAGGAGGGCAACAACCCAGCATCAGAACCGCTACCTCTGCCTTTGGACAAGGAGGGACAGGAGGAGCACTGACAGAGCCCTGCAAAATGACCTCCAGAGGGTCACAAATGTGCATGTGGCTGTTCAAACGGCCAGAAACAGACTCCATGAGGGTGGTATGAGGGCCCAACATCCACAGGTGGGGGTTGTACTTACAGCCCAACACCATTCAGGATGTTTGGCATTTGCCAGAGAACACCAAGATTGGCACATTCACCACTGGCACCCTGTGCTCTTCACAGATGAAAACAGGTTCACACTGAGCACATGTGACAGACATGACAGGGTCTGGAGATGCCGCGGAGCACGTTCTGCTGCCTGCAGCATCCTCCAGCATGACCGGTTTGGCAGTGGATCAGTAATGGTGTGGGGTGGCATTTCTTTAGGGGGCCGCACAGCCCTCGATGTGCTCGCCAGAGGTAGCCTGACTGCCATTAGGTACCGAGATGAGATCCTCAGAGACCCTTGTGAGACCATATGCTGGTGCTGTTGGCCCTGGGTTCCTCCTAATGAACGACAATGCTAGACCTCATGTGGCTGGAGTGTGTCAGCAGTTCCTGCAAGACAAAGACATTGATGCTATGGACTGGCCCAACCATTCCCCAGACCTGAATCCAATTGAGCACATCTGGGACATCCTGTCTCGCTCCATCCACCAATGCCACGTTGCACCACAGACTGTCCAGGAGTTGGGGGATGCTTTAGTCCAGGTATAGGAGGAGATCCCTCAGGAGACCATCCGCAACCTCATCAGGAGCATGCCCAGGCATTGTAGGGAGGTCATACAGGCACATGGAGGCCACACACACTACTGAGCCTCATTTTGACTTGTTTTAGGACATTACATCAAAGTTTGGATCAGCCTGTAGTGTTTTTTTCCACTTTTAATTTTGAGTGTAACTCCAAATCCAGACCGCTCCATGGTTTGCTAAATTTGATTTCCATTGATCATTTTTGTGTGATTTTGTTGTCAGCACATTCAACTATGTAATGAACAAAGTATTTAATGAAAATATTTCATTCATTCAGATCTAGGATGTCTTATTTTTGTGTTCCCTTTATTTTTTTGAGCAGTGTATATATACTGTTTTTGCTGTTTTTAGAATTTTTCTTTTTACATTTTTAAGGGGAAATACCAAGCAGAGTCTGAATGATGAGATTTACATGATATAAAATAGATATTAGAAATTTGAATGTTATAATTTTAGAATGCATAAATTTAATGTTTAATGAAATTTTATAGATAATAACAATAAGACTTAAAGATGTTGTACTCCGATTGGCAATCATAGAGAGAATTTTGCTTTTTAAGAACGTTGGAAGAAAACATAATGAAATTGTAAACAAGACAGATGAAAGTATAAGTATAATGAATAAAAAGATATAGAAATTTAGGTAAAAGAAATACAATTAAATAAGAAGAAAATGAGATAATCATAAAAGAAAATTAAGAGAAGTAAAGGGAGAAATAGTGAGAAGTTGGAAAAAGAGTAATAAGATATGGTTGAATATATAAGATGAATATGCATATGAAATTGTGTTTGTATGGAAATGTGATAACCCAGAACCATGCTGTATTCAAATAAGATGTTTTATTTGTTTTGTTAAAACTCAATAAAACTTTATTAAAAAATAATAATAAACATTTAAATAAATTTGCCACAGCTCCTAGTGGCCAAATTAAAAAAAGTATTAAAAAAATTAAAGTGTGGCCTGCAATTTCCAAAATACAACCGTACTCTTCTACTGCAGGTAACATTTTCTCTTCAACCAGTGAAAATATCAGGTTGCCTATAAGTCTACCATAAACATAAGAGGACTTTTTATTCTCTTAGTACAAATAAATCCTAAAATACTAATCAGCAAAGGGTTTCTGCTCAATGAATCATACTTACCTGTAACTGTAAGGCAAATTAACTGATTTTTCCCATATGTGAGTGATCTGATTTCCATAAATTTTTATTTTTAAGTTAAATTAATGACATACCTTTATCATTTCACCATGTTTTTCCCTAATGGTTTAATGTTTAATAGTATTCTGTGTCTGTTTTTCATGTTGTTTTTAGGATTTATGTCATTTTCTGACTTTTTCTTTATGCAAGTCACCCAGACTTTTGACCATGAAATATGCTATAAATTTTAGCAGATAAAGAATGTAGAAAGCGTATTATAATAAAAAGCTAACAGGTATACAGGAATGGTAATTTCTGGGGGAAGGGGACTTAAGAACTATGACAGCCACCCAGAAGTAAGTTGATCTATTAAACAATAATTACAAAAATTACAAGAGTTTCTGCTGACATGATATTGTGAATAATACAAATTAATGCTAAGAAATGTGTTAGTAATTTATTTTACTTTTGTTTTTAAAATGTTTTTGCACTAACCTAAAACATCTTAATGTTATCAAAAAGAGTAATGAGATTGCTAAATTAATGACAGATGTTGACCGAAGCTTACACAATTTAATTGTGTAAAGAATAAGAAATTATATTTGTCTGTTTATTACTTGTTTGCCACAGTTATCTACTTCTGTAATAATTCATCAAGTTTTTATGAAATTCTTCCCTAACGAACACTATGTTCTTTTTAAAGGCAGATAAAAAGACGACTACCTGTACGACCACAATTGAGCCCAAAATCTATGTTGCTAAATGAGAAATTTGTTCAATGAGTTTTGCTCCATTTTATGACTTTTCTTCTCATATTTATTAAGTGAATCACTGCAGTTATTAAATTAGAAACATAGTTGTTGTGAATCTGGCTTCCATATTGACTTGGCTTGAAAGAAGATTGCAAAAGGGGATCATATTAACCTGAGACACTGAAACCATCATAAATATAAACCAGTTGTTAAGCATGCGAATGTAAATCACATGACCATGGGGATGCTTAAATTGTCTTGTATGAAAAATGGTCTTAAGTCACTTTTTTCATTGCTGTTGTAACTTCAAACAGCCTTTAAACGGACTGTTGTAAGTCAAAGGCTACCTGTAATTACATATTCATTGAGCATAGGCCAAAATATATTTTTAAAAAATTATGTTGACTATTTTAAATTCAAAAAGAAATATTGTTAACAAATAAAACATAATATATCTCATGTTTTTCCCCCTTCAAATTTTGAACAGTATGAATATTAGCAGAGAACAAGTAATTTATTTTCCCCAAGCCAGCTTTTACATTGCAAATATCACTCTTCTGAAGAGGTTTAGAAAACCTACATCTCAAAACCTCAATTGTAGTTATAGGGAATTACTTTTAATATTTCTTTAAAACAAAGCATTTCTGCAAATAAATAAGCAAAGCAAAAACACAATGTGAGTTTGTTACCTTGAAAAAAAATGAAAAAGAATTCAACTTAAAACCTGTTTCAAGATCTAATAACCTTCTCACCCCCTTCTACATTTAAATTACACCAGTACTCATTTCTACATTTTTTTAAATAACTATGTTTTTCTTACCCAAGAGTATAATCTGAAAGTTTACATTAACCTTATCCATCTCCTTTTTGTACTGTATTAAATTGCTTTAGCTCATGGCCCAGGAATCTGACAAAAAGTGATATGAAAATTTGTCAGAAAATTGCCTGCATGCAAGTACTGGGAGGAAGAAGACAGTTTGTAACATAAGTGAATTATTATACTATACAAACAAATGATTGTAAAAATAACAGCTATTTTGACAGATTTTAAATGTTTTATGATTTATCTTCAAAAGATTATCTTATAAAACACATATTGAAAATGCTCTCTATTCAGATATATTAAAAATTAATGCATACAATTGCATTAAAATAAGTAATAAAGAAAACTTATTTAATAGGTGTCCCCACAGTGAACATTATTATTCTAATATGCTTCTTAAGGAAACATTTTATTAAGAAAACTATTTTCAAAATACATATGAATGAGAAGGCATCTGCAATCAAACAAGGAAATCTTGTGCAATTGAAGACCCCATACACAGTAATTCAGTATATGCTATAGCAAAAAAGTGTAGCTGAACAAAAGGCCCAATTCACAGCTTAGCTACAGCTAAGACTGGATGAAGTTCATCCTAATATGTAGGTCTCAAAGATTCTTTAGAAAAAAAGATTTCTCATGATACCGAGTATTTGTGTTTTAAGAACCAACTAGCTATACTCTTGGCCACAAAAGTTATTATACAATTCTGTTAGATAACACAAATGCCTTTAGATTAGAGACCAAAATGACATTAGTTGATATTCAGTTCACCAAACCTTTCCTTTGTTCCATGTTTTACATCCAAGGGTTAAAATGAAACATCAAGCAAGCAGAAATAATAGCATAGCAAAAGATAACAGCAGTGCTAATGCATATTTTTGTAAATAATACTGTCAGGTTTTAACATGAAATCCATGTTAAAAGAAAAATTACAAAGTCCATCTTCCAAAAGATTTCTTTTATTTAGGAAAGCATCAAATTGGCAAAGTCCATGGTAATTCCAGATCTGACACAACCCGGAATTACCCCACAATATTAGAAGTAAGAAACAACCCACAAAAGTCACATTCTCCAATAGAAGTAATACAACGTTGCTTGATGTCATAAATCTCCACCTCCAGGGGCCCAAGTCTGTACAGCTCATTTTCCATGGGAAAGAAAATCACCTAATCATAACACTCTTATCTCCACTCCTCCCCTCTTAGAAATGTGTCAAGCCTGCAACCCTTCCCCCATGACTACCACAGAGAAAATAAGAGAAATATATACTAAGACAAACTAAAATGGCTACATTTGTGACAATTTCGGGCTTGACAAATATAGCAATTAAAAGTCGTTTTTAAAAACTCTCCTTCCCCAAATTATATTTTTATAATTCATATTATTTTCTATCCCTGCTGGTACTACTCCTAGTTTCCATGCAAGCAAAAGACTTCTCATCCTATTTAAGATTTTAGCTTTAGAGAAAGAGTTACAATTACTATTGCAATAAACATTTCATACAATATAAAGTGTCATGTTTACCCCCTGGATGAGTCTCCTAGAAACCTGAGATTCCAGGGAACATAGTCTGCATACTGAAGCTTTAGTGGCTTTAGCTACATTAAAAGTTTATTTCAATGGAAGAAGTAATGGAAATGCCATATAAAGTCCCAATGATGCTATAAGTTATCTGTTTAGGACTTTATATGACAGTTCCATTACTTCTTCCATTGAAATAAACTTTTAATGTAGCTAAAGCCACTAAAGCTTTCTTTTAAGATTCTATTCTGTTCTCTTAAGATTTTATATATATATTCCCAAATTACCATCCAGTAAGTATATTTTAGTATTCTTTGTTATATTAATCTGTACTTAAATTTCCCCAGATTTTTCTGTGCTTGCTTTGATACTTTAAATTTTCTGTCTCCTCTACTTTCTAATTTTCTTTGGTATAGGAATCACCTCTTAATCAACCTTCAAAAGCCAATTCAAACTCCCAAGTTCATGAATACCATATAATACAATAAATCAGTTAATTAACTCTATTAATGCCTTAATGCCTTAATGTACTAATCAATTAGATATTTATATGCAATTATAAATTATACTAATATTTGTTTATTATGAACTGATATTAATATACAGTATGTAAACTTTATATAATGATGCTATAAGTTATCTGTATTTAATATATTATCAACTTTACAGCTCTTGGATCATTCCATCTAATATAAATAATTGTTTTATTCAGAGTAGGTTGTAGTTAACTGTAATACTTTCAAATTTTCAATTCAATACCACTTAGTCCAAGTCTTTCAGTATTTTTGTCTCTTCTGTATACTGTGCCCCATCTAGTACAAGAATCGTTAGAACTTATGAGGTATTACAGATCTCCCTTCAGTTTCACTATCGCAGACTCTTTCTTTTCCTTTCCAATACACAACAGTGCTTTCCACCCGCTTAGATCTGCTCCGCTCTTATAGCTCACTTTCTCATTCAGTTTCACTCTCATTCAATTCCTCCTGATTTCTCTTAGTCTCTCCTGCCCTGATGCTTAATCATCTGCCTTCTTCCTCTCCAAGTATCAAATAGGGTCTTTCCTCCACCTCTATATTTCCGCTTCTACCATCTCTTTCTACAGCCGATCTTGTTCTTTCCTCACTATCAGTCTCCGCATCCTATCTTCTTTCCTGATCTCCTCTGGTTAAACTTTTTATTTTTGCAAAGTCACTGTTCGTACCTCCACGTCGCCGTTGCTCTAGGGTGTTTTCCTCCCCCTCCGTGAGTCTCTCTAGCCCACCAGATCTTCTCAGGACTTACTGTCTCTTTTAGCACAATCAGTTTGTTTTGCGGTGCTGTGTTTTCTTTTCTGTGCTAAATGCCACAGTCCACATATCTCCTTTTCCTTACTGTCGCTCGGATGTCACAGCCTCTGGTCTGCCCTGTCAAATGACAGGACACTTTCGTGCTCAGTTTAGGGGGTTTCTCTCCACTGCAACAGGTGGGTGCCTTCCACCATGTGGTCCCGAGCTTCCCCCTTCCTCCATCTGTCTCTTCAAGACCTGCGGCCACTCAGAAGGGCCTCCAGACATCAGAAATTGGGTCTAAGGAACGGAGTCAGTTCTCTTTTCCACGCACCGCTGCAACATCACCAATATCACTTTATTTCAAACAATCCTCATAAAATTAGACAATTTTTTATAGAATTAAATAGAATAAACACAAAATTTGTATGGGCAGGCAAAAAAGCATGAATAAAGCTAATAGCGTTACAGGATAGTACAAGTAGAGGTGGCTTCAGGCTTCCAAATTGGGAACTTTATTATTAGACAGCCACATTAGTATGGATTAGGGAGTCAGTGAATTTAAATAATAAAATAATTTTAACCTTGGAAGGACATGACCTGCAGATGAGGTAGCATGTCTTCTTGTAGAATAGAAAAAACAAAAAACATTCATATTTTTATAGACACAAAATGAGGGATTCATTGATACAAATTTGGGAAAAAATAAGGAAAAAATATATGAAAATACCCGGCTGGCTATCCAACATGGAGGCAATGATCCACCCAAATACATTAGAAGTAGGTAAAATGGTTAGTTATAATGAAATACTAGATAACCAAGGGAAATTAAAAACTAATCAGGAGCTGAAAGATCAAAGAATATTTATAGATTGGTGGCCATACCTACAGCTGCAAGTGAGATTTAAAAAGGATGCAGAAGAATGTGGATTTGATGAGCCACAACAATTAGATAAAATTTTGGTAGGCCTGGAGGAGAAAGTAATAATAAGAATATATAACTACTTGCTAAGATTTGAATTGGAAGAGGAAGTACTAAAAGGAGCTATGACAGCATGGGCCAAAAATTTTGGGCACAATATAGAATTAAAAGATTGGGAAAGAATTTGGAGCAGAAATTACAAAATAACAAGATCTGCGGCATATAAGGAGAATCAATATAAGATGTTTTATCGTTGGCATTTGGCTGCAATGAGATTGGCAAAAATATACCCTAATTTGAAACCAAATTGTTGGAAATGTAGACAGAGGCACGGTACCTTCTTCCATATGTGGTAGCTTTGCCTTGAAGCTAAAAAATATTGGACTAAAATTTGGAACTGGTTACAAGAAATAATGAACTGTCAAACAGAGTTTAAATCGGAACTGTTCCTTTTAGGAATAATTAAGGGGAAATACACTAAGGAGATATGATTTTACATGTAAGAGTGGCGAGGATTACATGTGCACAAAGTTTGAAGAGAGACAGTATACCGCCAGAAAGATCAGTAATCCAAAAAACATTAGAATGTGCTGAAATGGACAAACTTACTCTAGAATTAAAAGGCAAAGAAGAGTCAGAGTACCGTTCAGTGTGGAATAAATGGTATGAATGGGTAAATAATAGGAATAATAGTAGTAGAGTTAAGAAAAATGTATAGAAATGCATATAAATGAATAGAAATGAATAGAAATCCTTATTTGTAACAATGATGTCACAGTACTGTTAAAATGTGATTGAGATATGTAAAGGTGAAAAAAGCACCATATATGTATGTATGTATTTATGTATGCATGCATACCTTTACATATATACATATACATATATACACACATACACAAACATACATATAAACAAACAAATAAATCAAGGAATTGCCCTGGGGCTTAGGCTCCCGAGAAGGTTCTGCTGTAATTTCATCCGGACCCAGCTGAGCAATATTTTGGGCCTTGTACAAAAGAGACTTGAAAAAGGAGGGTTGGAAGAGACCCGTAAAGGTTGGTTGCTCAGGCTTTAAATTCTCATCCTCTGAAAAATTGGAGTCTCTAACCTCCCCTTCCTCCTCCTCAGATATAGAGGAGTGGCTCTGGTTAGATGGGTCCATGAAACACCCTTCCTCATAATTCATCCATTCGTACAAGAGGAACGTGTAACCCTTGCTCAGGTGGTCTATTATACACAGGTCTCTCAGATGGGACTACTTGCTGAGGGAAAGGATGGTAAAAACCAGAGGCTAACCCAGTAGGGCGCAGAAATTGCAGAAATCCTTCCACAATCCCGTCTAATGGCCACTGATACCACCTCTTTAATATCTTCAGGCCTGCTAGTTACAGTAAATTCCACAGGGAGTAGGCCAGCAGCTATTGGTGTAAAAGTGGCTTCCGCCCCTTGCCTGCCTTTGGACGGATTCCCATAAGCATTGGGTGCTTCTGATGACCAGACTGTCTGCCTAAAATTAGGGCCCATTCTGCTTAAGTCTCCGGGGCCACATTGTAAAATCTTTTGTCATTCCCACTTGGGGGAGGGTGCATCCCTGGTTGGGCCAATTGTCTTTGGATCATGTCCTGGAATAATTTAGGTGAAGGGATTTCCTCACTCTCCGCGGTTGGCTCTGAAAAGAGCAACTCGTTGGGTCCACCAGGCCCCCATGCTGATTCCGTTGTAGCTGGGTCTGCTCCCAAGTGCGCTGTGGCTTTGGCCTTAAACAATAAAAACTTTAAAAGGGCTGGGCAAAAGAACCCTGCAAAGGCTGGGTGATCTGGAGCCATCCCCTCATCTTCAGAAAGTTCTATCTCTTTTTGGTCTTCATCTCCTGAGAGCGATGTCCTGCTCTGCATGGAGGAAGTGGGTAAGACCCTTGGAAAGTTGCCAAATCTTTTTGATGCTGGGATGTCCTGTATTGGTAGGGGAGTTCTATGTGCCACAGGAGTAGCCTCATGCCCCTGTTGTAGGCCTGCAGCGATGCCCTGTGTTATGGCCTCTGATATCAGAATTTTCATCTGGTCAGAATTTTCAGGCCCCTTGGGCAAAGTCCTGACGCCGTGGGTGTAAAGGTGGCCACCGGTGCTGCCTTTATCCACTTTGGCAGTGGCTACAGATTGGAATGTGGATCAATAAAAACCTCATTGTCTTCTGATGAAAATGATGGCTGAGAGGATTGCTCTCTGGCACCATCTGGTGACCCAACCTGAGAACACAGTGGAATCTGTTATTTTACATTGATTGGACAGCTTAACTGCTGAACTGGTAAAACACGGAAATTTCAACCCTTTCTTTTCTAGGGGGACTTTCCCCCCTCCTTTGCTCTGCTTCCCTCTTAGCCTTGGCAATTCTTTTGTCAATGGCCTCCAGATGTTCTTCTCCTCAGCTTTTGAAGCTCTTTGGGAGGAAAAGGCTTTTGTCTTTAATCTAACTACTGTTCCTTTAGTGGTCAGCTTTGGACTTGCAGAGCTTTTGGGATTACTTTAGTCTGGACTGGCAACCCCAGGTCCTCCCCACTCACCCCTATTATTCCTGTGTCCCTAGGATCCACCATTTTTTTCTGCCCTTCTGGACAAGGCAGGCTTGTTCCTAAGCGAAACTTTGCTGCCGTAGCTTTTCTTAGCCGCTTCGGAGTATGCCGTAGCTTTTCTTAGCCGCTTCGGAGTATGGGCAGCAACTCCTCCCACTCCATTGTCTGCGGGGCTTGGTTAAGGACCAGACTCTCCTTGACCCAGAACAAAGGCGGACATGTTGGACAGACCAGGGAGCCAGCCGGGGTGAAGGTGGTTTTGCTGGATGGACCAGAAAGCCAATGATAGGGCTGAGGCGGCTTAGTCAGGCAGCCAGAAAGGCGGCTATGCCGGACAGACTGGAGGAGACAGCCGATCAGATGGAATGAGGCAGCTATGCCAGACAGACTGGGGAGCCAGCCTATCCATTCAGTCTTGCGAAGTCTTACGTGGAGCTGGGACCATACTGTAATTTTTGCAGAATTCAAGGAATAACTGTCCTGTTCTAAGAGCACTCTTCTACATGTCTGTTCTGAGCAAAGACCGAGTCAAAAGATTGATTGACAGCAAACAATTAATTATTACATACTTGTAACCATTGTCATATCCAAGCTTTTATTATTATTTTCAGACGTTCATGGAGTTCAAGAGATATTTATGTCACATTCCAGACTAATAGTTTAGCTTCATAGGTTTTAATATCTACAAACTAGTACTGCTTCACTTTGGAAGTAGGTTCATGAATATTTATAGTAATTCTTACAGCAAAACTAGTAAGCGTAACAATTCTACAATACAATAATAAAATTAAGTAAAAATTGGAGCGGAGAAAATGGGCTTATTGAAGGGCATTTAGTGGATTTATGATAAAGCTTTTAAACTGGGATGTTCTCAGTTCACAGTTCAACCTTGTTTTAATTTCTTAGTAATATACCCATTTTGTTAAATTCTGCCTTTACTCCATAATTTTACAGTGAAGCAGCTAAGTCAATAAAAATAGCTATACAGATCTGATTATGATCTAGGAATATGGACTTTTGGCATTGTGAATATGAACATACACTAATCTTTCCACTCTATTTAAAATATCTGAAAGAAAATTGAAAACATGTTCTCAATGCCCCCTGTATCATTCCAGAGACTGGCAGAGCTTGGCACAATTCATAAAGGGTGAGTTTGAAATAACATTTAATATACTATTAATATATGCAGTCTATACCCTATTTCTTTTATACCATCTTATATTTTGGAAGCTTAAAAAGATAAAAAATAGAAAAAGGAAGATCTTGTTATCTGAATGTTACATTTCAATGGGACGATATGGAATTCCAAATTCCCTACTTTGTGTCTATGTATTACTGTTACAAGCTGCCTCAGTAGCATTTTCACAGAAATAAAACTTTTAAAAACTTTCTTTAGAAATGCACAAAAACATAAATTGAATGTATTCATTAACTATCTAATTAAAGGACAGATCACTATTAAAGTTACGATTGATTCATTACAACTCACATCTTATTTTCTGGATTACACTTTCTCTTTTCATATGTTATTGCTAATAATAGACAACCTCTTACAAGTTAGACCCTTTGATGTTAAGTGGGAGACTAAAAACTCTCTTAAAACATAAAAAAAAAATCTTTATTTTATAGATTAGTCTCTCTAGGGATAGAGAGCAAGAACATTAAAATAAGTAAGTAAAAGGTAAGGCCTAAGCATCTTTATTTAGGCATGTTTACTCTTAACCTGAAGGATTGATGTTCATAGTTTTTGTAGTCTTCTGAGAAAGAGAACATATATTTATAAGTTAAGTAAAGTACAAGATCTTTTAAGATTCATTAGGAATTCTATTGTTGCATATGTATTGATAAACTTGAATGTATTCAGATAAACTTGAACGTATACAGATCTACAAGCACATGTAGAACTAAAAGGACTAAAAAGATCTGAGTCAAAGCACAATACAGGTAGTCCTTGACTTACAACAGCTCATTAATGACAGTTCGAAGTTGCAATGGCATTGAAAAAAGTGATTTATGACCATTTTTCATATTTACCATTGTTACAGGATTCCCATGGTCACATGATTAAAAAAGTATGATGCTTGGCATCAGACGGTTGCAGTGTCTGGTCATGTCTTGGGGGCCCTTTGGTGACTTCTGACAAACAAAGTCAACAGGGAAGCCAGATTCACTTAACAACCATTTACTAACTTAACAACTGCAATGATTCTCTTAGCAAATGTGTCAAGAAAGGTCATAAAATAAGGCAAAACTCACTTGACTGTCTCACTTAGCAATAGAAATTTTGGGTCAATTGTGGCCATAAGTCAAGGATTATCTGTACAAAATGAAAAAAATAGAAAATAATTATCTACAGCACATATTGGATTGAATCCAGTAATAATTACACTCAGAATTATAGATACTTTGTCTTCAACTCTCTGGAGTGTTTTTGACAGCCCAGAGGAATCAATAAAAATCCTTCCCAGCCCCCACTCCCCCCCTCCTCACTGGAAAACAATACTTCCCTGGAGACATTCTACTCACAAAATAATACATCTGGCTGAATCCATATTTTAGTTTTTAATACAAGTGTATTCTGTACAAATAACATAATTTGATTTCAGCAAAAATTTTCATAAAGTTTCACATGACATTCTCATTAACAAGCTATTAAAGTTTGGTTTGGCTAGCACTAGAGTAAGGTGGATTACAATTGCCTAACCATACTTGAGGATCAGAAGTAATAAAGTCAGAGAACAATTAGCTGTGATGTGCATGGATCCGTCTTGAGCTCACTATTTTAAACTATTTTAATAAGCTAGCTGGTGAATTAATGATCTAATTTTCAAAATTGCAGGTGACACAAAAAGTAAACAATTTTTTTTTGTTTATTTACAGGACTTCTATCACTGCCTATCTCATATGACTCTTGGCAGCACACAATAATTAATAAACCTCCCCCTCAAAAATAAGACTAGTAGAGCAATTATACTTGCAGCTCAATCCTCATTCTAGCCCAGTGTCTGGGGGAAGAGCTAGGACTCCAGAAGACTAAAAGGACAGGGAATCCCTCAGATTTGAGGTGGTATTACATTTAGGGATAAAAAATACAGGGCACACATACAAAATAGGCTTTGAAGCATTGGAGAAAATGGGTGTTGGTATAATTACCTGAGAACCCCCTTTCTATTTATGCTGCAAGAGTGCCCAGGATAGGTTAGACTCTTCCCTGTGACATCATAGAGCTGAGTCTGCCAGTATAAAAAGCCAGCCCCTGCCTGGCTTCCCAGCTTTAGGTGAAATACTTGACATAGGGTGTCTATGGAAGCGAAAAAAAACCCCAAACAATTAGAAACAACACGCCCCCCGCAAGAACTGGATGCACCAACGGTGGGGCTGGAGTCTCTTTCAGCATAGATAGAAAGGACATTCTCAGGTAATTATACCAACACCCATTCTATCCACACTGTGTTGAGAGTCCAGGATGGGACGTACTAAAGCCTGCATATCCATGTCCACAGGAGGGCCCTCGTCTGGTTTGCTTACTCCGCTAGTGGAACAACCCTCTGAAGCACCCTTCTGCCAAATGCTGCCTCTGCCAAAGCAAATGAATCTATACAATAGTGCTGTATGAAGGGTGACAGAGATGCCCAGGTAGCCGCCTTACAGATCTCTTTGAGAGATGCCTGAGTGGACCAAGCGGCTGATGTTACCGCACTTCTGGTGGAATGCATAGTTAGTTAGGTTCCTGGGCACCAGAAGGGACAAAGTCCGGTAGGCATTGGAAATACATGTCCTGATCCATCTGCTCTGAGAAAAGAATAAGCCTTGCACCCCAAGGAGTTTGGAGAAAAAGAAACAAACAAAGTCTCAGTCTTCTGAAAAACAGCTGCACGTTTGATATAGATACTAAGAGCCCTCCTTGCATCTAACATATGCCACTTGTGCTCCAATTTGTGGCTTGGCTTAGGACAGAAATCTGGCAACACAATGTCTTGAGCCCGGTATTGATTTTCAGGACAAAGGTAGGATCTAAACATTAAGACCGCCCTGTTCTCATGAAAAGTACACAAAACAGCTCATCCGGAGAATACAAGAATTTGAGGACAGATAGCCGAAACCTTAGTATGTTCACCCTGAAGATGACTTATCGGACACTCTATAACAGGGGTGGGCAAACTTTTTGGCTCGGGGGCCTCATTGACTTTTAAAATTTGACAGACGGGCCACCACCTGGTGTCGAAATGCCTGTCATTACAAGTCAAAATCAAATGAATGCAATCATTCAATCATTCACATCAAACCTTAATTCTGTACCAATCTTCGGCGGGCCGGATTAAAAAGACCAACGGGCCGGATGTGGCCCCCGGGCCGTAGTTTGCCCACCCCTGCTCTATAACCATGTTCAAATACATAAGGGAAGGTACAGGAAGATGATCATGAACTAGTTTTTGTGGCTCCAGAAACTAGGATCAGAAAGAATAGTTATAAGCTGTACAGTACTATAACAGTCTACCTATGATGTTTGTGGGTTCTTTACCTCTGGAAATTTCTGGATAGCCACCTCTCATAGATGGTTAAATGGTTTCCTGCATCCTACAGAGGGTTGGATTAGAAGATCCTTGTGGTCCCGTTCAACACTATCATTCTATTATTCTGTAATAAATGCCATAAAATACAAATGCAGCTTGGATAATGCGGGCAGAATGGCTGATTCCCTCTCTTTGGAAGGGGAGGAGGAACCATTGCAGGGTGCGTGCATGTAGGCATGCTCATGGCACAACTTTGATGCATGAGATCATCTTCCCAAGCAACTGGGACAGGAGGGAGAGTGGAACGGAGTGACAGTCGAATTCTGTTGATCAACTTGTTGATGCTATGCTGTTGGTCCTGGGAGAGGAACACTTTGCAGCTGACTGTGTCGATGATGACCCCAAGGTGCAACAGTTGGGTCGTTGGAGAAAGATGGCTCTTGACCAGATTGATGGAGAAACCATGTTCCTGCAAAACCTACATTGTGATTCGAAGATCCTGTTTGGCCGCCTGGACGTAGGTAGATTGAATCAGAATGTCATCAAGATAGCATTGGACCCTCACAGGTACGGTTCGGAGAGCTGCCAATGCTGCCAAGACTTTAGTAAAAACCCATGATGCCAATGAAAGGCCAAATGGTAGGGCCTGGTATTGGTAGTGTTCACCGCAATAAGAAAAGTGTAGGAACTGGTGATGGGGGGGCAAATTGGGATATGGAGGTAAGCATCCATGAGGTTTATGGAAGAGAGGAGATCGCCCTCCTGGATGCTCTGAAGAATAGAATGTAGTGTTTTCATTTTAAAATGCCTGTATGGGATGAATTTGTTCAGGAGCTTGAAATCAAGGATTGCTCTCCAAGAGGCGGGAGTAGAAGCTCGACTTCCGCTGATCCAATGGAACCCTCTCTATGGTTCAGATGTCCATCAGGTGATGGATAGCTGAGTCCATCAGGGCCTGTTTAGCTGTGTCTTGAGATGTTGGACAGCTGACAAAGAAATTTGGAGGGGGGATAGAAACTCGAGGTGGCCCGATAAGGCCCGATAATATTGTTCTGATGGCCCAGACGTCCGTAGTTGATTCCTCCCATCTGGTTTTTAAAAAGGTCAGACGACCTCCAATGAGAGAGAAGTGAATGCAGTTACTTAGAGTGCCCAAATGAACAACCTCCTCCCCCCTCGAAAGGGCTTACCCAAGAACTGCTGTTTTTTGGATTGGCAGTCCTGCTGTTGTTCCTGCTGAGGAGGATATGTTCTCTGATTGAAATGAGGGATGTTGTCTGGCCAGAAGGTTTGAGGCCTGGAGTATGTGGTGCGTCAATATTCTGACCCCTTGGAGGAAGTTGACAGCACCTTTGTCTTGGGTTTCCACCACGTATGGTTGTAAGGCTGCTCCAAAGAGGTTTTCTCCGGAGCAAGGGCCACTGCCAACTTCCACTTACGTTTAGAGTCAGTTTGCCAGTTGCACATCCAGAGAAGGTACCTGGTAGATACTGAAAAAGCCATTGCCTTCGAAGCGAATTTGGCGGAGCTTAAAGTGGTGTTGGTGGTGAATTCGGCTGCAGCTATTGTTTTGTTGAGGTCCTGGTGGGACTTGACGTTGGCACTGGGAACCCTGTCCTGAAGCTGACGCAACCAGTGAATGGCAGACCTGGTAAAAAACAAGGCTGCAGTGGAAGCTTTCACAGCCCAAGCTGCGGCCTAGTGTAAGCGCTTCAGAGTTTTTTCCGATTTTTTGTCCTCCGGTTGTAAGACATCCTCCGGTTCCATAGGAGTGCTTGAGGAAGCGTAAGTGGCTACCACTGGGGGATCTACAGCTGGGAGAGCTAATGTGTCGGCCAGGGAGAAACCCACATTAAAAAAACCTCTTGTCCTGGGATGAAGGGCGAGGCCCTGACAGGGGGCTGTCACAATTGTTCCTTAACTAAATCCAAGAACAACAATGGGGATGGGAGAACCTTATTTCGGAACACAGGTTTGGAGAATAATGTGTCTCTTTGGCCCGAAGGGCCAGCCTGTGGTTCTGGAGCCACCTCTTCCGGGCTTAACTGGGCTGTAGCTAGAGCCTTGTGTAGCAATGGCCGAAACAAGGAGAGTCTAAAGACAGCCGTTGTGGATGGCTGCTCTGGTTTAGTCTTCTCTTCATCAGAGGAAGGGATCCTTAAATTCCCTGTTTATCCTCTGAGGAGCTAACCTGCTCAGAATGGTAAGAGGATCCCCTATCGTCCTGTCCCTCCCAATTCGAATGATGTGGGACATAAACGGGTTCCGAAATGGGAACCTCCCTCTGTAGAGGAGGGTTACCCTGACAGAAAGAAGAAAGGATACCTGGACCACCACCTGGGGGGTGGAGAAGGTGCTGGAGACCCTCAGCAATACCCTGACTACTACAGCGACTACAGCCTGGATGTCCAGTGGCCTGTTCTCTAGGGATGGGCCTATAATCTGTGGCCCAATTCCACAAGGGATAAGGTTTGCTTCCTCCCTATGCCTGTAAACTCCTAGGGGCAAAGCCTGCTGAGGATTAGGTTTAGTCATGTTCCAAGTAGGTGGTCTGTAAGAGGGGCCTGATGAACTCAGGTCCTGGGGGAGGGTCTCATCCTACCTTTCGGATGATCAGGCCTGTAGATGGCTATCAGGGCTCCAATCTGACCTTCTCGTTCCTAACGATTGGTCAGTGTAAGCCATTGGTTGTCCTTGTAAGTGCTGAATATTTTTTGCAAACTGTTTCTCTCAGGCCGCATGTCTTTTTCTGCCCTAATTTCAGACTTGGAGGCCTTTTGGGGCAAGGACCTTAGCCCTAATCTTTGCTGCGGCCTCCCTGTAGACTGAGCGGATTCATGGTCTTTTCCTCTTCAGAGTCTGTTTGGGAGCCTCAGAAGCCTTAATGTTCTGCATGTCTGATGGTCCTGGCTGGGCCCAATTGGTTTTCATTGCTCAAAGAAGAACACTGGAGGTGCTGTCAGCTCCTCCTTGAAGGTGTCTTCCGAGCTGAATGGCCAGGGGATCACTGCCTTGGGGTCCATTAAAAAATGGCACCCGAAGGATCTCGATCTCAAAATGGCCACTGCCCATGAGGCACAGGGCCTTAAGAGGCCTTGGAGATATAAATCTCCTGGGGCCTTGCACTGGAGCCTTAGTAAAGCAATTAGAGGATTATTGCTTTTGCAGTGGGGAGATTGGTGCTTCTGTCTATCTAGCAGTCTTGGTGGTTTGGCTCGGGATCAGCCTGATTTGGTCTGAGGGACCATGTGAATGGCTGTCTGTGATACCTGTGGTTTGGGGCTTAATAAGCCCTGGGGAGACTCGTGTCGTCGAAAACGAGCTTGAGAGGTTGGGCCGGTCCGATCTGCTCTTTATGAGCCGTGCACCGCGAGGAGCTGCTAGAAGGCTGCATGATGTTAATTAGCCCCAATAAGTGCGAGAGTGGTTTCATGGCGTTTTGAAACAAGCGCACTTACTGTTGGTGTGTCAGTACCAAGCTGAGGCAGCTGACAGGCGGAGGAGAGCGGGTCCCCGCTCTCTTCATGAGCGAAGCTCTACCGGACCCCCAGGAGCTGCTCGATGGTGTTGAGTTTCTCGATTCCTGCCTTGCTTTTCTGATGTGAGGAATGCTAACAACTCAAGTCCAGAGACAATAGCTCTTATGTCCAAGAGCGGAGTTGAAAAGCTGGGGCTCTCAGCACAGGCTGGCCTTTTTATAATAGCAGATTCAGCTCAACATCATAAGAGGGTGGAGTTATACTCAAAGCTGGACTCTCAAGCAGCATGACGGAGAATGTGTCACTTTGTATAAATAAAGCAACAAAACCAGCACATTCTGGCCTTAGAAATGTGAATTGGATAACAAGAAAAAAAGGCCAAAAAACAGTATCTTCAAAGCTTTAAAAATTGGCCAATTTTAGAGTTGAGAAATGAAATATGACCATGCAAGGCTCCAAGAGATTAAAAAAAAAAGAAGCCCAAGAATACAGGATTATTTTCAATACTAAGACATTGCTCAGAATAGAGTATCACAAAAAAGTATTAACATAAAAGCTAGTTTCTACATTTTTGATTGACATAAAACTAACAACTGATAGTGTACTACTCATTTAATCCATCCTGAAAACATGAAATTTTAGTGTACAACTGGTTTTTAACCTTGTCCTCTTAAATTTGCTGTTCAAATAACTGCCAGCAGATTTTACACATTATTTATTATTGCATGGAAATAACTCCCTTTAACATAACAAATGAAAACACTGTAACTTTCTAATAAATGGATCGAACAAAAACAAGGTTCAGACTTCTGTGCAATATTATTTCTATGTAATTTTAATTCCTTTTATTATTAAGACTTTGCTGTGCTGGCTCCTCTGGACTGGGATGCCAAGCAAAACTATGCCCAAACTCCAGCATGCACTAAGACCAAACATGCCCCAAATCCCAGCATGCCCAAATTTTGAAATACGGAATTCTGAAATCAGTTGAACTAAAATTGATTATCCTATCATCACTGAATGAGCTTTTGTACCAAGAATGAACTTGAATCTGATCTATCTAACTCAGATTAACTCATGTAAGCACTATGTACATTTAGTTTCTTTTAAGGAACGGCTTAATAGCCATTCGTGAATACCCTTCATTTCTTCAAGTGGCAATAGTTTTGAGCAATCTCAAAGTTTAAGGATCTTATAAGTATGTAACATATATAACTAAAACAGTATTGTAATCAAGAAAAAGATATACTTAAATTTATTTCCTCTCATCTATGACAGTTGAAGTTATTTACATTTATTTTCTAAAACAGTGGAGGGGACTTCACCCCCTTCCCAATGGAAAGGAAAAGCAGCTGCCACCTTCACCATGCACATAAACCAATCTGCTAAATGACAGAGCAGTAACTGTTGCTTTCAATGTTGCTATGCCATGTTTCATCTGCTTTCTCTGATAAGTAGGAGTGTTTGTTTCAGGATAAGAAAGGCTCAACTGATAATGGTCAAGATAAAGTTGATTCTCTTCCTCAATTCAAGGCAAGGCAAAAGAGTCTCTAATCCAGTTTTAGACTGCTTAAAAAGAATGTGCAAATGCTCAAACCTAATCAGGGCAATACTGCCTATGTACATTGGTTTCTATTAGTTTAATACATTCAGTTATAACAACCTACAAAAGTTTGTGGAAACTTGTATTACATGGACCCTTCCTTCCACACAGCCCTCACAAGTTTCCTTGATAGTGTTTGCTAATTCCTCTAGTAATATCTTATTTTGTTTTATTTCATTTCTCAAAATCACCCTGAAATTTTGACCAGGAAGTCAAAACATGTTTTCAGTAGTAAGTGCTGTTATTTCAGTGGTTATCTAAAATGTTCTCTGATATAATTGATAGCTCAACTATATAAGGCATTCCTATAACAACCATACCCAGATAAACTATTTCTTTTATGCTTCTATATTTACAAATAAAATATTAATAACTAACATGATCCAATGACAAAAATATCAGAAGTACAAATTTTTTGCATTTTGTTGCCTATTTTGGTAATGCAATATCTGTAAGAAAACAACCAATTTCAAAAAGCAGGGACCCCTCAATTCACATTGCTGCATCAGAGTTGTGAGCTCTGCTTCACGAATCCTCCAGAAGAGCGGAATCAACATAAGCCAGAGATATTGTATACATCACTGTAAGAAAAACACTTTTTATAATTGGCAAAATTAAAAAAAACCTGCTTATACATGTCTAGAAGAGACAATAATATCATTGTTATGTAGGAAGGGAACTATTCTGAGAGTGTTACCTTAGAAAAACCAGATCAGAAACCAAAAAGATAAGACTGCAACCAAATAAATTTTTTTCTTTCAAACACCCAAGGTAAAAAAAATCAAAACACCAAGCACATTGGAATGAAAAAGGCTACAAAGCAAACATCCAAAAGAAAAGAAACCAAAGTAATTAAAACTCTAGACACAATAGAAAAGACATTTACCAGAACACAATAAAAAAGATAGATGAAGAAACAGGACATGCAGGAAGAAAGAAATTAAACCACAATAGCGAAGAAAAGAAAAACAAACCTAAGGACACTAGGTAAGCATAAGCAGAAAAGCCCAACAAAAAACACAACCAGTTTTGCATTTTTTCAAAATTCAGAAATTGGAAATTTTTTTAAACTTAAACTAGAAAAAAATTGGTCTAGTGGTTAAGGTGTTGTCTAGAAACCTGGAGCCTGGAGTTCTAGTCCCATTTTAGGCATAAAAGTTGGGTGACTGTGGGCCAGTCACTCTCTCTCAGCCAAGTCCACTTCCCAGGACTGTTGTGCGGAAATAAGGAAAAGGAAGAAGTATTACGTATATTTGCCACCTTGAGTTATTTATAAAAATAATAAAACAGGGATGAAAATAAAAATAAACAAACATGGATAGTTTTTTTCGGTATATGGCAAAAATGTCAGAATTCATATAATTACCACCATAATTAGTGCAGGTAATAGAGATACTGTAATCACTTCTCATTGGTTAGCATAGTTACACTAAGTTTCAGCTGATTTTGATTGCAATCATTTTGGCAAAATACTTAACAAATAAAATATTTGCAAGGAATTGGATTATTCATGCACCCCAGGCTTACCTAGCTGTAAAGATCATAATATGTCTTATGTAATAGTACTATATAATATACAATTGTTTTAATAATTTTATATATAAGTTTTTAAAAATGGACGTTAAATGCTTGACTTCACCTTAAGTCCCAATGTCTGTATCTACTTAGAAAAACTCAAATAGGTATCTTCCTTCTATCTCCTAAACACCAGTCTTCTTTTTTTAAATTATCGTGGGTTATATACAAAGCTTCTTTGTATGACTGTTTCCAGCCAGACACCCTGCCCAACTGTCAGTTAACTGTCAAGTGCAGCTCCTACTTGCCACCACGCTCTTCCCCCACAACATCCTAGACCCACTTATCAACACTTCAAGGCAAAGCTGGAAGAAAATGCAAAAGCTCCTTTAGCCCTTGACTATGGGACTCACATTTAAAATGACATTTCATCACAAGGCCCATTCAAATAAATTGTTGAAACAATCCTATATTGCCAAATGTTCACTGTTTACTTCAGTTATGCATAATCCAGTTAGTAAATGCCTCTTAAATTTTGTCACTGTTTCCAAAAACCCCAAACATTCAAGACAAGCCCCTTAAATAGTTACAATGATTTTGTGAGCCTAGGAAGGAAATTTCAGCTGAGCGAAAGTTAGTAAACATTCAATCTGTAAAGAAAGGTAAGAAAGGAAGTTAAGAAAGGAAATGAAAAAAGATAAAAAAGGTAATAAATGAAAGGTAATAGAGGAATGGTAATAAAGGAAAGTTTACAAACTCTTAATCTACAAACAAGAAAAATATGGAGTGGAAACACATACATATACAACAAGGAACCGGGCTTCAGTGATATAACACTGGGCCTAGAATATTTTCTTTTGCCACACTGAGAAAAAAAAAGTTCCTAAGTCCACATAATGTTACACTTCTGAAATTCTATGAATCACACTATGACACAGAAAATCTTAGTCCTTCACCTAAGCGTGGTATAAGCAAAAATGTAATTATGTCATTAACTGAAGACATAAGTGCAAAACAACTACAAGGATCATTCTTTGTTCTTCTCTCTATTCGCAGTCTAATAAAGTCTGAGAGATGAGAAAATTGTGTATAAACAAGGACTCAGTCTTCAGCTGGAAAATAAATTAAAGCAAATGTTTAAAAAATAAAATTAAAAATGCTTTTGCTAATTTCTGAAGCCATTTTAATTGCATTCAGAATTTCAAGATTACTAATTCTTGAGAATGAAAAACTAAATAAACAATATTAAATTGTATATTAGCACAGATAATATCCCAGTTACAAATAATTTATAAGAAAACTTCATACCTAAGATTTTAAGTACAGACTTTTACAATTTTTCAGCTAAAATGCCTATAATTTTGCCATCATTTTGTATGGATAAGGAAGAAGAAATATGAATAAACGTCCATTATTTTGCTTGATCTTATCAACTGCCAATTTTAACACCTTCTAACCTAAAACACTTTATTACAATTTTCATTTATTCCTTGACTGCTCATAAAAATTCTGTCAAGACAGTTTAGTATTATATAAATAAAGGGTTTAGTATTATATCAATAAAGGGTTTTTTAAAAAAAAAATATTTTTCAGAGCAAATACAACATCCGCCCTAGAACTTGGCTTACTCAACATCCCCTTGACTGGTTTCAATCGAGTAACCATAGCAAAGGCTTGATATCTTAGTAAAGTATCCAGACTTCAAAAAAATCTCCAGTTTTAAGTAAAAACACAATGGGAGCTAAAGTTCTTTTTAAAACACTAGAAAAACCACCCTATTTTGCAATTGCATATAATTCAAGGAAGCTTTGCAAAATTTGCAATGGAGGAGAAAATATATACAGAATATCTGTTTACTCAACTTCTTTAATTGTTAGAAGGAAGTAGTGTATCATATTTCTCAACTTCCAGATTCCCTAGTCGTGATTATAATTCCCATCAGTATCAGGTTAGAAACAAATGGTTTGCTACAGCTGTATAGATTTGCACATATTTCTAGGGCACTGGCTTAGGAAGCCAGCATTAGATCCTCAATTGACAGACACTCGTTTAATCTACATTTCAAGCCCATTAGCAATAACTTTTAGAAGCACCTCCTTCATAAAAATCAATAAAGTATCATAGGAGATAACTATTATTTCAAACCAAGCATTTTATTAACAATACAAAATAGGTCTGTCTCTTTTTCTCTCTCTCGATGTATGTATGTGCGTGTGCATGCGTATTAATATTTCAGATTAACTTTTGATACTTTGGTTATTGCTACAAGGGCTCCAATCATGATTAGTGTAGTAACAGATTTCTTTTTCCATAAGTTTTCAACTTTGATCTGCAAGTCTTGATATTTCATCATTTTTTTCCAGCTTTTTTTCTTCAATCCCAGCATCACCCAGAACAGCAACACTTCTTTTCAATAATTGTTATATCGGACATGCTATGAACAAGGAGGCTATCTGTTTGGAACTAAACCTCTGGCAAAGTTTCCAATAATTGATTTTGGCAACTCAGTTATGATATTGATATAATCAGTTTGTAAAATTTTGCTACAGCAATTTTGATCAATTGCTGTTTCATCATTATTTTCATTTAATTATATATCACTACACAAGTTCCACCCCAAGAAGAAAATACCTAGACAAATTGAGCAGCATGGTATGTGCCTGGGCCGTGGCCTCCCACTTGCACTATCATTGCAGTGTCACACTGGCACTAGCAAAGCTGCAAACATCATGTAGGCATTAGCGTCGCTATGAACACACACTCCCCCACTTAAACTAGCATTGCTCAGGCACTACCATTGCTGTGAGTGTTGCTTGGCGGCTAGTATTATTGTGAGTGCACATTCAACTCATGGCTCGCTGCCTCGTTTATGCATGCACATGTAAAGGTGCTTGCCCCTCCCCCCACATCACCAACAGAAAGGTTGAAGAACCCTAATATATGCAGTATAATGCAGTGAGCCATGTGCACATTTGTACATTGGGGAAACAAAACAACCACTTCATAAATGCATGGCACAAAATAGGAGAATGCACCCCTCAGGACAACATTCAGTAGTCCATCTGCATTTAAAAGACAAAGGCCACTCTTTTGAAGACAACAAAGTCCACATTTTGAACAGAGAGATAGACATTACCTATCTCCAGTTTACAACACAGGCATTTCAACAGTTCCAAGAAGACTCCACACCCAACTGCACTACTCAGGTGACTCTGACAACACAAAGAAATCTCCAGGTGGCCTTAACGACTCACTAAAAGAATGCAAATAACCAGCTGCCTGCAAGGAGTATAAATCCCTTCCAATCCTCACCATCCAGCCAAAGCTGAAGAAGCTTCTTGGATGAGAAGTGAAATGTCTTCAAAAAAACCAAAAAGTCCAGTTGCCTCTTGAAAAAGCACCTTTGGGTTTCACTCTTAAATTGATTTAATTGTTAGAAAGCCTTGCTTTACTCATTTCAGTTTGATGAGGAACTATTGATGGAAGAGTCTTTTAGTACAGGTAGTCTATTATTAAGCAACACAGTTAAGTGAGTTTTCCCATTTTACAACCTTTCATGCCACAGTTGCAAAGTGAATTACTACAGTTGTTAAGTTAGTAGTACAATCTTTAAGTGAATTTAGCTTCCCCATTGACTTTGCTTGTCAAAGGTGATCATGTGAACCTGGAACACTGCAACTGTTCATCAGGATGCTGCAATGGTGGTGTGAAAAATGGTCATAAGTCCCTTTTTCAGTGCTGTGACAACTTCAAATAGTTATAAACAAATTGTAAGTCTGTTGTAAGTCGAAGACTATCTGTGTTTGAATTTATATATAAGACAGATAGTGATGACCACAGATTTTTCTATAGGTTTTTCTCTTAGATAGGAGGAAATTTATCCAGAATTCAAATACTACAAGATATCTCAATAAACAAGTCTTTAATGGAAAGTCCTTCAACCTCTGGGTCACAAACTACTGATGTACAAGATCAGATATTATAGAACAATAGCTCCACTTCAAATTGTCCTTGAAAAGGTAAAAAGTCTCTTAGGAACTGAAATGAAGTTGCTCTTATATCTTCTTGCTCTTTTTCCTTTTTTATATATGTAAGTTTTTAAAAAGTTTGTTATTTAGTCTTGAGAAAGGAGTGGGGATGGATGGATAGAAATTACATGGACCAAAATAACCAAAGTCAAGCAACACTGTAATCAATGCCATGATTTTGCTCTCTTTGTCTCTCCCTCTAATTTTTTTAACTTTCACTTATTGTGTGTTGATGAAGCTTTACAAGAGGAAGTCCTTTCAACTCTTTTGCATTAGACAAATTCAGATGCTAAATTTTAAGCAACATTGAAATCATAAAGTAATACCAGTTTTCTATTTATCATTTCACCCTATTTTTCCTAGAATTGCTATACAATTGTCCACGTTTTCATTTATGCATTTCACATTTTGCCAGATTGAATATGAAAGCATACCTAAGGTACTGTGTATATTAATATAAAATTTAAATTACATCAAATTCTAAACATTTAGAAGGAGTTGCAGCAGTATAATCCATACATGCACAAAGCAACTCATACAATGACCATAAAATAACATACAAAACCTATAGATTTCAATGGAAGGAACATTTTTCCACTATGCCAGTGGTTCTCAATCTTTTCTTCACCATTGGCCACCTTTAAATACTTTTTGTGGCAACGGACCGTGACAATGGACCCCCCCAAAGTAATTCAGGATTTAAATCATTAACATTTCTTCAAGCCTTCGCGGACCCCATGACATCGTGTCCTCCCAGGGTCTGCAGACTACAGGTTGAGAACCATTGCACTATGCTATTGGCCTGTTTGAAATGTAGCAATTACTAAATAATTCTCCCATCATTCTCTATCAAAAATATACTTGTTTGTTATCAGAAAATTACTTTACTAATAGCACAATATATATCAGATGATCCGGACAGGATTAATTCTTAGTTCCAACAAATTACAATGAGAAAGGAAACCTGATGTTTAAAATGGATTACTGGCTGCAAGTAAATAGCCTAGGAGGGGTACATGTGTTGTTCATCATAGTACTTGTTCATTATGCCAAGAACGTATGAGCAATTGCTGTCATACTTGTCTATTAAATACAAAACCAAATTTAATTCAAAAATTTTTCAAGCATCCACAGCTTGTTTACAAATATGTAAGGCTGACAGGAGGTGGGTAATCAAATGTCATTTCATTCATCATGAGAATGCTTGATGGAATAATGAAGTGAAAGGGCTGCAGGCAACAAGAAAATATGTATGAAAATGAATAAACACCTTTTTTTGTGGCCACTGGTTAAAATTATATTCTTAAATAGAACTTAATAGAATTTAAAGATACATAGAAATTTCTAAGTAAATTGGAGACTCAAAATATACGTTTTAAACTAAATTCCTAAATTATAAAATTACTTTGTGACTAAATTACTGAGTGAATATTTCACTTTACTACTATACTGAACTACTTAACATTGAATTAGTTTGATAATATCAAATCTTATGCAAATATGGTAGTATAATTCAACTTCACCCTTCCCCCTTTTTAGTTTTTATTGCCATAGAGAACAATGCATTTCAGATCAGAAACATTTAATTTTTCACAACGTTAATAAAAAGCTGGTAAAATGTAAAAGCCACCAGGTAGAAATTGCATTATTCCCTGTATGTTAGCAGATTAGCTTTTATAATTGATGATAAAATAATCTTCTGTTTCTTCAAAATACATTAGAACTGAAAGAAATGGAATTTGTTAGAAGCATTATTCTCTATCACATTCCCATATTGTAACTGCATGTATTGCTGTGGCAGTTGGTAACATAAGTCTTCTCATTTTGTTCTAAGGAGCTTCAAAGATCCTTTTTACACATTTGTTTCATAAAATGGGTTTTTAAAATTACTACAGGTTTGTATTTTCGTTATGTTAGAATCACACATTTGACAGCAATGACTTGGATAAGTTAATTATTGCAATCTTAATTAGGTTTTGCGGTAGTCCTTTGTCTTGTAGGGAATAGGAATTTCAATCGCAAAAAAATAAAACTTTCAGGAAGAAAAAAATATTTTTTTCCTGTGTGAATTTGTGCACAGTCACAATCCAAGAAATTTTGCATTTTGCAGTTTGGAGGCAACAAAAAAAAAGTTTTATTGATGCCATAATTTATGGCACTTCTACCAATGGACAATACTACTGTCTACTATTGTCTTGACTAACTGGAACTCTTGTGCAGAAAATATGCCAAACTTTCAATTTAGGGATATGGCTGAGTCTGCTGAGTTTGGAAAAGGCATTCAAAAAAATGGCCATCATCAATGCAAGAGGGAATGGAGGGATGATACTGGGGACAATGGAGATGTGAAGCAGTAGGATATACCTTGCTGGAATATTTATAGGAACGGTTGAAAAAAGTGAAAGGAGAAAAGGCGTAGGAAATCAGGTAGTTCAAAAGTATATCATGCTGGGACATGACCAGGTGAAATGAGAGAAGGAAAGTTTATAAAGGTATATTAATCAAAAAGAGAAATATTGAGTTATGAAATAAATTATCAAATTCAAGGTGTACAATGTTTCATGAATTTCTTCTAAATTTTACTATCATCACTTAACCTACAACTTTGGGATACTGTAAACTACATTTCATAATTTTGTTAATGTTTTATTCTTCAATTTAAATTGACTTGCTAAGTATATAATTGTTATAACTGTTAATAATTGACTTATATTTTGAATCTTCAGGGAAAAGACTACTAACTGTAATACTTTCACGTCATCATGTTTATTTTTTAACATTAACTTCCTTGTGCTTAAAATATTATGTATTTTTATATAGCCTCAACAGGTGGCAGCACCTTTTTGATTGATGTTGGAAGATAAACAGGGTCGGGCTTAATTGACATTATGGGGACCCCCTAACAATTGCAGAACAGTGGGTTAGACTGGGAATTGTAAATAAACATCCTGGAAGCAAGCAGCAACAAATCAGTTGTATAGCACATCCCAGAAAACTGAAGAATGTGGTCGCTAGGAATTGACTAGGAACTGATACCTTCTTTAACTTGGTAATCTTTTTTATTATAGTAGTTACTGAACCTATTCACTGCTGCCTCTGAAGAGAAATTGCACCTCATTGTTTTATATACTTAACTTGTACAAAAGTATTGTACTAATAAATGTAAATAGATCTGAGTGAATATCATTGGTAATTTCTTTCATTTAGAATTGAAGAGTTTGTGAATAGCATGTGTTGCACAACCTTGGGAATCAGTAATAAAAATGCTACGTTCTGTGCTTGCTCAGAAGATTATCGTCTTTAAACAAAAAACTTCATTGCATTACTGAAACATGAAAAGTAAAAATGTGATAGTCAAACCTGCAGATAGGTTTACTGGAATGAATGGACTTTGTCATATTTAATGTGTAACTTACTATATGGTAACGTGACACTGTATTGCTTGTTATAAAAGTAAAATAATGTCAAGCATGACTTGTGACTAGATACATCTATGCTTTTTTTTTTTTTGCCAACAGCGTAAGAATGATTTGCTTTTAACTTAAAAACTACAAAGTGGATTTTTTTTTTACTTATCTATTCCTCTTTTGGGATTTTGGAGAAGAACCACTGCAGAAAGGCTTTTGACATCATGATGCTTAATAAGATGGTTCATGCAGTGCTCCAGACATAAGAGAATATAACTTGAGTGAATTTTCAGTAGACAATTTTGATAAAAACTTTTCCAAACATTCAGACTTTTCCAGTCACCATGACCAACAGCTAAAAGAACATTAATTCATAAAAATTATGTTCTCTAATAATACAAAATTGGTATGGTCAGAATTGGGATAGATTGTTTTCTGGAATTACTATAAACGCAAAGCAAATATGATTGTTTATGATAGAAAGTTAAAATAATTTTTAAAAAATAAGAAAAGGAAACAGGTCAAAAAAATTAGAGTGGATGTAAAATTACTAGAGAAAGAAAGGATGGATCCTGTATGAAAAAAGTATCAGGAGAGAAATGATTTTATCTGTTCAAGAAATGCACAAACAGGATAAATACTATAAATACATTGCGAACAGCAATGTTTGTGGAATAATTTCCATCCAGTGAAGTAAACTGAGTTGAGAAAATAACCATTATTCATACAAATAATTAAGAATTGTTCTATGAGAGAGATTCCTAGAGAAAAATGTGCTATATTGAGAGTTGCTTTGAA
This sequence comes from Pseudonaja textilis, assembly GCF_049901715.1. Classification (NCBI taxonomy): domain Eukaryota; kingdom Metazoa; phylum Chordata; class Lepidosauria; order Squamata; family Elapidae; genus Pseudonaja; species Pseudonaja textilis. The sequence goes on from NC_141993.1 coordinate 44,040,232, forward strand.
AAAAAAAAATTAAAATTAAACAATTTTGTAAAAATTAAACATGAACATAGATTTTATAATGACACTTTAGTTTACAAATTGTTTCTTCTTCACTATTGGTTGGTCTGATTATTAACATACTGTTATCATGGAGTTGTTACCTCTCTGTTCTTAATATTAATATCAAAATTAAAGAATAACATGTGCCTCTTTTCTCCGGTAGGTAGTGAGTTTTATGAGGTGGCTCAAGAGAATAAGTCAGTCACATTAAACACCATCCTTTTACCATTTCTGATTTTAGTTTATGATATGATGGAAGTTACAAATATCCCAGAAACGGAAGACTGCCTGTTTTTAAGCCTACATTTTATCAATTGAAACATGAAAACACTTAAAAAATATTTTAATATATAAGGCAAGCATATTTGATTTTGTACTTCAAATATATCCTTACAATTAACCAGTATTTTATTATAGGCAGGCGACATTGTTAACCAATATTCTGTACAACAGGTTCTTGTGAAACCTGAAGCTAAAATATGTCCAAAGGTTGCCTTGTATAAGAGAAGGATTTATTTTCTCTAATAGAATCTCAGCTCAAGTAGCATGGATTCAATAATTTTATTTAATATTGGTATATTTCAGTGTAATAGTCACTGGAAAAAGCATATAATTTATATTATAAGGGTGAAAAATAAGATTATCTGTTCTTATATGTTTAACGCTAGAATTCTATATGATGACAAAGCTTCCCTTTACTATTTTGCCTTTATCTTTAAAAAAAGGCAATGCAAACAAATTCTATCAAAAATACTTCAAGAAGTCCCCAAATGCTGAACTACAGTGTTTCCCCGAAAATAAGATCGTCTTATATTTTTTGCCACCAAAATAGGCACAAGGTCTTATTTGCAGGGGAAGACATCCACTGACTAACCTGCATGCATCGCCCCCGGCCTCCTTTTCGCTGTCACAGGCCTTCAGGAACTACTTCTTTTGTGGCTGGCAAGGCTTTCCTGAAGGCCTCTGCAGGCAACAACAGAGCTCCGGATCGATCTGGAGCTTTGTTATCAGCTACAGAAGCCTTCAGGAAAGCCTTGCCAGCCTCAGAAGAAATGGGCCAGCAAGACAGATGTCGGGGTGTGTGAGGCCTGGCTACAACTATCCAAAGCTAAGTAGTAGGTCAGCTCCACCCCTCCACCCCCACCCTAGCTTAATTTTTACCCGTGCACTCTAGAATGGGCAGGATCTTAATTAGGGCTTATTCTGGGGGTAGGGCGTATATTGGACACACTTTAAAAATCAAGCAAGGACTTACTTTCAGGGTAGGTTGTATTTTTGGGGAAACAGGGTATGTGGGCTTTTAAAAAGTTTAGAATTTTAACTTTACAGAAGTCAATCATTCTTTATTCTAACACTGATGCAAACATGTTAATAATCTAAATGTTTATTCAAGGCAGTTTACAACAATAAAAAGTTTTATAATTTTTTGCTTTACACATACACAAATATTTAAAATCTCAAAGATGGCTATCACTTAGGGTATTACCGTGCACCGACAGTTGATACATAATCTGATTATCACAATCTTAATCCGCAAGTATCATTGGCACCTTTTTAACACATTATATTGCTGAAAATATGAATGTGTACTACAATCTTTTATGACCATAACTTTCCTTAAAGATATAGAATGGATTAATAAGTCAACTTAAGATATAGTGGGTTTTTTTTTGGTTTAGTAAGAAATGTAAACTCAGACAATGTGGATCATTAACCATCATAACTATAAATCAATGATTTGTAGCTTATTGTGTGAAATAAACTATATCTTCTTCAACATTAAACTATTATAAGTATAATGTCTAAGTTTAACCTTGTTTTCTAGAGAGCATGCATACATACATACATACATACATATATACATACATAAAAGATACATCTCCCATTCATTTGTTCTGTCTGCAAATACATAAGTAGGATGGAAAAAGTCAGAAGTTTATTTTACTTAATGAGATTCCTTCACAAATAGGCACTGTTCTCACAGAATTATACTTTGTATCTCCAATCAATTAGATATGGAGTTCTGATAAAAATATTTCAATTTATGTTATGTCTTAAACAGCATAACTTTTAAAGCAAATTCAAAATGTAAAAATGTATCAAACCTTAAAACACGCACATTATATAAAAATAGTACTTGTGATGTATCTCCCTCTTCATTTGTAGCAATAAAATAAACTATTTAAGATATGAGTGAATTATAAGTAGAAGAAGCAGTGGAAGTTTTTCTCTCTCTCCTTGAGATCTTGCTTTAAGGTCCTTTGTCACTATGCTATTCATAATTTAAGGACTCTTGATAAAGACTGCCTGTCCACACCAAAACCAATTGCATACCATTAGTGAGATTGAGACTTTGTGGCTGCCCAATTTAGAAGTCTGAGAAGCAGATATACAACCAGTTCTGCATATGGTCACAAATGCATCAAAGCAAGCGTATAGCTTAGCAGTGCTGTCAACACTTCTTTAACTGATAAACATATTTTCCAGGGACCATGTAGCTTACTTGGATAGCACAGGAAAAATGCAGTTTCTCTAACAGCCACTGATTAGCAATTCATTCACCCACGCAGAAGCCATGGCATTTTTCTCCCTTCAGATTAAAAAAGTGCACATCCTTCTCATGACCTGCTGAGTTTGAAGTGTTGCTCATCATTTTCCATCTTTCTTGGATAAATATAGCTTGAGTGAAGTAATCTAGGCCCTGATAAACTTCATGTTACATCACTATAATGTAATTCTTTTGTCCTATTTTTCTTCACAAATCAACTCTGGAAAAAACATGCACTCTACCAGAGGAACCACTGCTTTTTTCCTTGGTTTTATTAACTGATTGATTGCTGTTATGGGATATGCTTAGGAAAAGATGGAAGAGTATGGAATATGGTTTGGCCTGGGATCAAATATTCAAGTAAGAGTTGGCAGGGGAAGATACAAGTGAGAAGCTGTATGCCAATGTATTATTTTTCCATTACACATTTTTATAAAAAATGAAAGAAGTCATGTGTGGCAGCATAGAAGCTAAGGGAACTATCCACTTGCAAACAACAACAGGTAAAATTGGCACAGTATTATTTCTGAAGATTTTTAAAAAATAATAATCAAGACCTTGACATTTGAATTCAGTATCATGCTAACTCGTAGTACACATTTAAGTCTACAGATATTTCAAGTTTTACATTTTATATTTGAAAATATAGAATTTTGTAAAGACCAACCAACCCATAAAGCTGAAAAATTTCAAACATTACATTACAAATAAGATACTCAGCATCATGAAAAATACATAATCCATGAAATATAACTTTAGCTATCTTCGAAAGTTCAAAGATATACATTACACAACCTGTTGCTTATGCCTGCTCAGCTGCTTAACTGTTATTTTTTTTTATGCTAGTGAAGTAACAAATACTAGTGAGAAACCTGTCAGGAACAGAACAATCACAGAATGATTCATCCTTTGCCATTCCTTCCCAGTTTCCATCAAACAATAGTGGACACCTGCAGAGAAAAGATGAATGCCATATTTTGGCCAGCAGCCAATGTCATGGGGTTTGAACATCTGCAGGATTGCATCTACAATGTAAATAAAAGAATCTGGATTCACCACAATACAAAAATTGGCAGCTTGAAATTATGACAATCACGTATTCTTTTTAAAAGCAGTTTAAAACAGCAGTTTAAGCTATTAAAAATACTTATTTGAAGATGTCCTATCGCTGGCAAGATTCCATATCATGATGGAAAACCCAAATGCACAATAGATATGAATGTTTTCTTTAGAAACAAGTTCATACTATGATAGTAAATGTATTGTATGTAATCCAGTGTACATAAGAGTATTTTTAGAATACTCTCACTTTCATTTCAAGGGTTCCCAAAACTATCCTTATATGATGGAGATCTAATAATATTTCCAACCACTAAAACATAGGGAAGGGATTGTTATGAAGGGATCCAAAAAGTAGGGCATGCAATGGAATTAAATGTAAGTTAGACATCTCATATTTAACATCCTAAATTTCTATTTAAATAAATGTTTTCAGCTAGGTAGTGTTTATTTTTTATTAAAAGCATGTTATCAAAATATAGAACATAAACACAATGATGGAATGTGATTTATAGGCCCTAGCTTCTGAAAAAGTTGGATTTTTTAAGCAAACTTCAGGCTATAAAACTATATGTCTCAAACTTAATTCATTTCTTTACAATAGAGAAAACAAAAAATGTAGTTCACACAACACTTCTGGACAAAACTTCTTTTCAGAGAAGGGGGGGAGGAAGGAGGGAGGGATGTATATCATGGTTGAAAAGACAGTATTTGCAAACAGAAAATTGTTTATCAGAATAAATCACAGTTAAGATGTATATTGTAAGTTCAGCACATCAGTCTACTGCAGGCTTTAATAACTTAGGCCCTAAAACAACCATTAGCCAAGTACAGGATGAACATTCTGTTTTATATTTTCATGTTAATCGGTAAAATAAGCTACATTACTTGATAATATTTTTATAATATTGAAATACGATACAACCATTTGGTACTTTCTCATTTTCAATTAATAATGATTAAACTTTTCATTTTTGCCTAAGATTGCAGAAAAGTAATATTTCAAATACTTTGCAAGATGAAGTATATGAAAAATATTGCATAAGTCTGTAGTGTTAAGTTGGATAACTCTTTATTAAATAACAAAGAAAAGGAACTAAGGAATTTTGGTTCTTTTAAACAGTGATTTTAATTACTATCTTCAACAAAAGAAATGAGCTTTATTTGGTGTTAGTTTTGCAGAATAAAATGCTCTTTTATCATGTAAAGTCCCTATATTTATTTTCAAATCTGTATGTAATACACTCTTTTCCAGAACTTTCTTTTGTGAGCAGGCAATAGAATTTCATTTTTAATGTGTGCCAGTGTGCTTACAGTAAAAAAATGACAACAAAGGTTATTTTATATATATCTTATCTCTTATTTCCCCAATACTGAGAAATATCTTTTTAGGGGGCAAGAATAAATGAAAACTTGGTGCTTTTTTCTTGCAAAAAACAAACACTTCATTAAATACTTACAAGCTCTGGCATATATAAAAAGCTGAATATTTTTGAAAAATCACAAAAGACAGCCTTTTATGAAATTTCACGAAATGTAAGATGTTAGCGAATGTACAGTACTGTCCAATGTTAAAAGGCAAATTATTCAGAGCTGTAGAAAAAGTAAATTGAGAAAATATTTATATATCATTTTCACGCTATTGTGTTCGAATACAGAGCATTTAACTTATATTCCCTACAAAAACTGTAGACGTACAATATAATTTGTAATCAGAGGTACTGTAAAATCTATCAAGTTGCACATCTGTTGTACAGAATGCTACGTTTATGTGAATGCTCCATTAGATACAACAGGGCCCACTTTCAAGGAAAGAGGACAAGGCTACAAGGATTGGTACAAAAATGTGCTAGCACTTGGCAATTAATGCATCTATCTATGCTTTTCTATAAAGGGCTTCAGCACCTCAGCCATATATGTGCAAAAGTACATTGGTCAATTATATATTCCATAGAAATGAAGCATGAACATTACCTAGCATCCTCTCTTCCAATATTTATATTTCAGAAAGTGCAGAACAGAACCTAAAAGCACATAAACAGTGCATTATGTACAAATAAGTAAAGCATAAATTGCCACTGTATTCCAGAATTTCCTGCAGTAGGCCAAAAGAATATCAACAGGAAAGATAGCAAAAAAATCCATCTCACAAGGTAAACATAAAGGCACGAGGTTTTTAGTGCATATGGACCACAATGAAATAATCCAAATGCCATTTATTTATAAGACACAACACTAATTTATACCGGCTACATTGGCAGCCCCTAAATGAAACATTGTAGCCCAGTTACAAAATAGACTTTATGAAGGTGACTCCTGGTGTAATTAGCACATAAAGCCTAAATTACAGTGATCAAGGCAGCAGTCGCAATATCCCCAAATCTAAATAGCAACCCCAGTCTTAAAAGCCCCGCATGCGCTTTCACATAATTACTAGAAACGACCTAAAATTGAACTCTCCCAACCTCTGCAAAACAGCATTAAGAATCATGGATCAGAAGAGTCTCTACTAGTCACACCAACATAAAAACGTTACAAACTTCGTAACAAAATCTAAGCGAAGGTGACTTCATAGTTAAGCAAATGGCTCTTCCTCAGCCGATGGTTTATGAACTGCCCCCTTCCTCTCCCATCCTTTAAAAACACGAACTTATCTCGGGAAGGAATACTCAGCCAGTCCCGCGTATATTCGGCTCCTTCTATTTGCAAATAAGCCTCCCAGCAGTTCCACTCTTTGCCATGGAAACTCCTGCATTCGTTTTGATATACTCACATTCCCGGCTCTCTGCCTTTTGCATTATCTACTATCCTTCCTCCTATTTTTTTGGTCAAAGCCCTTCCGAGAATCTGTCCCACCCTTAAGATACCTTTCCCTCCAAAAAACCATACACAAAACCCAGTGCAAAAATAAAAACCAGCAATAGTACCGTCACGCTCAAACCCTTATTTGGGATTACTGGCGAGAACCACGGCAGCAGAACCCAAACCAAACCTAGGCCGCCCCCGCCCCTCCCTCTCTCCCTCCCCGCCTGCCCTGCTCCGAAGGCCTCACCTATCTCTTTCCTCGGCTCAAAGGGGTGCAGAGGCTGCTTCGTGTTTCCCTCTTGCTGCCTCTGCAGCTCTGGCTGGTTAGCCGGGGAGCAGCACCTCCTACGGAGGGAGGGCGGGCCTGGCTAAAGCCACGAGGGGGCGGAGTGGACCGCTCAGTGGCTGGCAGGAAGGGGCTCGCGGGCCGGACTGAGTGGCAGCGCTCCTTCCGCCCACACCGGTTCCCGGCCTGGGGTCCTAATTGCAAACTCGGCTCTATTCTCCAAGGGGCGGGGCGGGGCGACTGGAGGAGGGAGGCGGCCCTCCACGGAGATGAAAGATTTGGGGCTTCAAGACATTCTCCAGTTCCGCAGCCGGAGGAGGGAATCACCTCAGAGCGGCAGCTTCTTATCTCCCCGCAGCCACGGACGACGCCTGAAGGCGGAGACTCCGGGACCAGTGAACCGGAGGCTGGTCCTATTTGAGCGCGCCGGCCAGCAGAACGTCTTGCTTTTCCCCGCCGCGTCCCTCATTCGCTCATTTCGCCAGGATGCGGAGCCCAGTTCCACGCCCTCTTTCGCCAGATACTCTCTGGGCTTTAGCTACATCGACCGGGGCGGGGAAAAATATGTTCGCACATCTGTTAAGGCGGGGTGGCCGTCGCAGGTCGGGCATCTCTGCGCCGAACGTTAACCCTCCAGAAGTGGAACGCGCGTTAAAAAACAAAACGGCCGTTATACCTTCGATCGTTCAAGCTCACGTGGCCCTCGCGGTCCATGTTCTCACTCCGCCGCTCCGATATCGACTATAACAAAATGGCTAGAGTAATGGCGGGTTCACACATGCACTTTGGGTCTCTTTCTTTTTTGGCATTGCACTGCCTAGCGTGCACTCCGACATTTGCCAGCCTGCTTTATACCTTGCCCCAGTCCAGCAGGCGTGCTTGCAAACAATCCCATTCCAAAGCAAAGGAACCCATAAAATGGGATTTTTCTGTTTTCTCCCGGGTAAGTATCGTAAGAACTCTCTTAACATTGGCCACGCAGGTCTCCATATCTGTTCGATTCCCTTTTTCTTTCCGCAGTCATGCCTCTGCCGTTTAAGTAACTACCAATGCTTTTGCGTTCCTTTGATAGTAACTATCCAAATGTAGATTCATTTTTTTCTCTCTCAAGTACTTCGCATAATCTTAAGCCTTCTTAATGTCCGTTAAGTAATTTCAACAAATAGGTTTCAAAAGGACAACTTAAAACTATGTGGCTTGAAAAATCAATCAGTTTGAGTTCATATTAACTTTTCACTGTCTAAATAAAGCAGTCCCTGCTTTCAAAATCAAGCTTCCTTCATATTAGCCAATCCTCATATCTGCAATCACCTGCTTACAAGCCACACCAAAGTTGTTTACTCAAAAGTAAATCCTACTATGATAAGGGTTATTCCCATGCATTCAGTGCAAACAATTGCAGCCTTAAAAAACTACATCTGTGGTGTAGACCCTAATCATGTTATTCAGTAATTTCCACTTATTTCAATGCAACTTTGGCGATCAGTATATACAATAAGTTATGCTTTCTTGAATGGGAATTACTTCCAAGTTAATATGTATAGTTTTGTGACATAATGGTAAATTTGTGTTTAAAGTTCCATGTTTTTCAATATATCATAAGAGCTTTTTTCTCTTATTTCTTTCTTAAAGAGACCCACAATTTCTATTTCTCAGGTTTTTCAGCATGTACACACTTAAGATGCTTTTCATTTCTTTCAGGCTGCCACTCACCTAATCAGGCACACCCACATCATGTTTGAGTACAGTCTATTTATACATGTATTTTCCTTTTCCAATATGTAAATATTTCTTATAAGTTTTTTTTCCAGATGACTGAGGTGAACCTTTAAAAAAATATCTCCACAGTTGCAGTCTCATTCCCTCAACTGTCACATTAATTTATTATCTTCATAAGCTTTTACCTTCAGAACTAGTGTTACTGTTTTAGAATGTGGGGATTTTGCCAACTTCATTATGGCAGTAAGTCGTCTGTTATTTGCCGTGATTCAATCTCCCTGGAAAGGAAGAGGTTGCATACTTCTCTATCATTAAAAGGGAATACACAGTTATAATTACTTCCTTCTTGCATGAAAGTTTGCATTAATTAACTGTACAAAAGCACTCTTGAGGGCAGGGAAAGGGGAGGTGTCTCTCACCATCAGATAATTATCCAAGTCTGCAACCTTTACATAAAAGCATGCAGCAGATAATGATTTATGTCAAAGCAATCCTGCTTTTTTCCCATTCTCATTTTAGAAACTGATAGAAATTCCTTACCAGCTTTCCCAGATTTCCTGTACCGTGCCTTTTCCTTTCTGTAGGAGTGTTAAATCTCACAATGCTGCAGAGAGTGAAGAGAGAAGAGGGAGGGAGAGACTGCAGCAGTTCTAAAGCCAAAGGACAGGAAAGTATGTTGCTTCCTAGAGAGGCTCTATATTGCCCCTATGTGCTGGAAGAAGCAAAAGGCATTTTTGCTAAAACTGATTGAGTCATTCCCACTGTTTCATTCCACCTAGAGTCCAGGAAGGCTTATGAGAAGTACTGTATGAACAGAATGATATAATAAAATTAAAATTAAAAAAAGAAAAATTAACTAGATTAATCAAGGATATTGTATTTGATGCATGACTACTCAGATTTGAAGTTCCACTTCATTCACGAAAAATTGTTTTCTAATAGTTTAGAACACAACCAGAACTGTACCTAAAAAACTGTCCAAGTCTGTATGAGTCATTGTTATCATAATTAAATGTGCATTAATCTAAACAAATGTGGTACAGGCATAGGGAATACTGTAATATCAGATGCATATTTATTTATTTGTATTTAACTTTTGTTATTTTACAAGTTATTCAAGACAGCAACATATCCAATACGTATAAGTAGTTTTCATACATTTTTATATAACAAGACTACAAATACATAATTCATGAATAGGACATAGTCCAAGACTAGTGGGATCTAAATCAGTTACGGTATATAGGAGAGAATAATAATAAAGAAACAGAAGTTACATCATCCCATTCATTGCTAGATTTCCATTACTTAATAATCAACTGCATTCTATCACTGAACTCCTAATCTTGTAGAAACGGACTCAATAACAAGTTTCTTTTGGCATATGGTGAGATCAGTCAATTTTACTTTATTTGTTTATTTTTTTTATTTATTTGATTTGTCAATTGCTTTCAAGATAATTGATATAAATATAAACATAGTTATGAATACATGGATACATATAAGAAAAAAAAAAGGACAGGAACGGTAGGCACATTTGTGCGCTTATGCACGTCCCCTACAGACCTCTTAGGAAAGGGGTGAGGTCAATAGCAAACAGTCTAAGGTTAAAGTTTTTGGGGTTTGGGGAAGAAACCACAGAGTCAGGTAGAATATTCCAGACATTGACCACTCTGTTGCTGAAGTCGTATTTCCTGCAATCAAGTTTGGTGTGATTAACCATGAGTTTGTATCTATTGTGTGCTCTTGTATTGTTATGGTTGAAGCTGAAGTATTCATTGACAGGTAGGACATTACAATGTATGATTTTATATACTATAGTTAGATCAGACCGAAAGTGACGTAGTTCTAGGTTTTCTAGGTCTAGAATTTCAAGTCTGGTGGCATAAGGTATTCTGCAACGAGTAGAGGAGTGTAGAACTCTTCTTGTGAAATATTTCTGGACTTTCTCAACTGTGTTAATATCAGATACATAATGTGGGTTCCAGACTGATGAGCTGTATTTGAGTATTGGTCTAGCAAATGTTTTGTAAGTTAGTAGTGTGATATTACCAGAGAAAAAGCTACGTAGGATTAGGTTAACAACTCTTAATGCCTTTTTGGCTATGTAGTTACAGTGGACTCTAGCACTTAGATCATTAGAGATGAGTATTCCAAGGTCCTTGACAGCTTGGATCATCAACAAGGTCTTGACTATTCAGCTTGTATTTTATTTTCTGATTTTTTTTTGCCAATAAGTAAGACAGAGCATTTATTTGTTGAGATTTGGAGTTGCCATTTGTTTGACCATTCTGATACATAGTCCATGTCTTTTTAAAGGGTAGCAGAATTATCTATGGTATTGAATAGCTTTTTCATCATCAGCGAAGAGAACGCAGTTGCTCTTAATATGATCACAGAGGTTATTTATGTAGAGTATGAAGAGAGTTGGTCCTAGAACACTGCCTTGAGGGACACCACTGTTGACAGGTACAGAATTTGATAGGATGTTTCCAGTTTTAGCCATTTGTTGTCTGTTTGACAGGAATGCTTCTATCTGGTTATGCAGTTGTCCAGAGATACCATAAGATTTTAGTTTTTGGAGTAGTTTGTTATGTATCATTGAATCAAAGCCTTTACAGAAGTCTATGTAGATTGCCTCTATTGTTTTGCCCTGATCAAGTTGTGTAGTCCGTATGTTTTTGCAGTGTAAGAGTTGCAGATTACAGGATAGTTTTTTTCTGAAACCAAATTGTTTATTAGAGAGTAGGTTGTTTGTCTCTAAGTGGAGGATAATGGATTAGTTAATAATTGATTCCATGACTTTACAGGTGACGCAGCATAAGGAGATTGATCTGTAATTTTCAACTAGGCTGGGGTCTCCCTTTTTGAAAATGGGGATGACCGTGGCTAGTGACCATAGGTTTAGCAAGGAGCTAGTCCTGAAAGATTTTTCAAAGATTATGCTTAGAGGTTCGGCTATGGCAGTGGATAGCTTTTTTAAGAAGTAGGCACATATTCCGTCCAGTCCAATAGATAGAGATGGTTTTAGATTGCGTAGTGCTTTTTCAACATTGTCTTCTGTAAAATCAATATGTATTAGATCATTGTAGTTGTCTGTGGTTCGACTAGGAAATACTGGGCATGATCCATTGCTGTTTACAAATACTGAGCCAAAGAATGTGTTAAAGAGGTTTGCTTTAATGGTGTCATCGTTACAGTCTTTACCATTAGGTCCTTTCAGGGGTGGGATGGACCTTGAGTCTTTTAGTTTGTTGTTTACAAAATTGTAGAAAGCGTGGGTGGAATTGGTGCATAGGTTTTCCTCTTGTTTAATGTGATAATTGGTGCATTCAGTCTTTATCTGGTGGCATAAATTTTTGTATCGGCTTTTGAAGTTGGCAACATGACCAGATTTGTTTTTCTGTCAAAGTGATCTCTTTTTGGATTGAAACTTCCTTATTGTTATGGGTAATCTGTTTTTTTTTTCTGGTTTTGGGAGTTGTTATTGGTACATATAGTTTGATGACTTTTGACTTCAAGTAAAACTATGTTGTAGTTTCACAGTATTGCAACCAGTGAATAGAAATTTCCAATTAAGGGATGAGAGATCGTTGTTTATAAGATCGTAGTTGCCTTTTTTTAAGTTATAATTGGGGATTACATCATTGTGATGATTTTTGTGTGGATGTATGTTGAGACAAAAGTCAATCATGTTGTGGTCACTGTTGGAAAAGGGTTCTATAGTTTGTATTCCATAAATTGAATTCAAACTATTGCAGAAGATGAGATCGAGGCAGTTGTTAAGTCTAGTATTGTTGGTTACTTGTTGTTCCAGTCCCAGATTTGTTACAGCATTGTAGAAGATTACATGTATGGGTTCAGTGTTACATTTGTTTAGGGTCCAGTTAATATGAAGTAGATTGAAGTCACCAAGAAAGATAAAAGCATGATGGCAGGATGTTGCCCATGTTAGTAGTGAATTTAGCTTGTTTGCATTTTCGATGTCATAATTAGGGGCTCTGTAACATAGTAAGAATCGAAATGTGATATTTAAGGTCAGTTCACAGACGATGGTCTCAGGAAGAGCAAGCTCTGGGGTAACTTGGATGTTTTTTAGTTTACTTAGCTGAGGACCTTGGTGTCAAACTATGTCAGGCCCTAAAGGTTACAAGCAGCATTTTAAATTGAACCTGGAAGCTAATAGGAAGTCAGTGCATAGGCCAGAACACAGGTGCCATTTGCCCATGTTGGCAAACTCCAGATGATTGTCCAGACTTCTTTGTTCTTGATTATTTGAAACTTCAAAGTCAGAACCTCCCAAACTGTAAAATGTACTTCTCTTGTATGGACGAAGTCCAGGGGACATGTGAAGAGCCTTTTAGTTGTGCATTGTTACAATAAATCCATCTTCCCAAAATACAGTTCTGAGTGATGTATTTGTTTTAATGTTTGGATTTTTAGTGAGGTATGTACATTAGAATTACCCTAAGGGGAATTATGATGCCAAAAAGTTTAGAAACTCCTGTTCTAAGTGGTCCAAGTAAGTATAATTAGGGCATGAGTTTCTGTTGCAAGAACCTCATTCTATTGGGGTGATAACTGGTGACCAACTAGAGTTTATAAAGTCTCTCCATCTCAGAAATAGCTATGTGCCCAGGATGCTGCTCCATCAAAGATGAAACCAGAGTACTTAAAACAACCCCAGTGAGCAAACAGAAACTCTGTCTTGTAGAGATTCAACCTCAGTTTGTTTCATATCCAGATCCTGACAGCCTCCAGACACTGACATTAGATATTGACAGCATCTCCCATCTGATTGAAGCTAGCAGTATGCAGTTGGATATCATCAGCAACCAACAGATGATATCTCCCAGCAGTTTCATGTATAGGTTAAAGAGCAGCAGAAAATGTACCAAACTTTGTGACATGGCTTAATGGAATCCCTGCCTGACTGATCTCTCCATCTGTGCCTTCATTGCTTGGAATTATCCACAAAACAGTGCCCTTAACTGTCCAAGCCAGTTTAAAAGGATACCAGTCATAATTTCAAAGGCCACTAAAATATCTAAGGGTGAGGGTCAAACTATCTCCATCCAAGTTCATTCACAAGACCAACCAATGCTGTCTATTCCCTGTGTAAGAATGTGTACAATGTTTTTCTATATAGTATACACAGTAAATCTGCAAATTTTAATGCTAAAACAAAAGGTATGTTCCTAAAAGTTATGCTCTTTAAAATATTTATATTCCCACTTTAATATACTTCTGCAACACAGACAAAGATTGCTAAGTTTGTGGAGTGTCTGATGCAGCTAAGCTTCCTTTTATACTATATGCAATTAGCTTTATATTATTGAAGCTATGTTTTCAATTAATAAAGGATTAAATTTTTCCAGGTGTGGTAAAATACTATGGTAGCTTTATCTATCTCCTATATAGCTATCTCTAAACTGTTAAACAACTCAGCTCACTGAGAGGATTCTAGGTGGCTTTTCAGTCATATATTTAAAAGGTGACGTAAAACCTTAAAACCATATATATAAAATTTAGTTAAAATTTAATTAACCAAGATGGAATAAAGGGAGCAAAGGGGACTGGAGTTTGTTTAACCCATTAACTGCATCCAAGATGCCACTCCCTTATTAGGCCTTGTTGGTGGAGCCAGGCCTTCAAGCCCTGTTGGAAGGCCAGAAAAGTGGGTGTGGATCTCACCTGGGGTGGGTGAGGATGTTCCAGGAGTTGGATACCATGGCAGAAAATGCTCTTCAGCAGCCACAATTCCTTGACCGACAAAGACTGCACCATGCCTCTTCTGCTGGCATGGGTGGAAGGGGCTAATCCAATGAGGATGAGTCGGTTTCTCAGATATCTTGGATGCGTAAGGCTTTAAAGATAATAACAGCTTGAATTAAACCTGGAAGCAAACTGGAAACCATGTAGGGTTTGGAACAGCAGTGTAATATGGGCTATTCTAGAGGCCCCAAGAACTGGCCATGCATTTCTGCACATTGTGCACCAGCTGAAACTTCTGGATACTCTTGAAGAATATATTGCACTACTGAGATGACAAGGGCTTGAGTTCCTGAGTGCAGGAACTGCTGATCCAGAAATGGGCACAACTGCTGCGCAAGATAAGTTGTCCAAAGGCAATCCTAGCCACAACTGCCAAGCTTACTGAGTAGGCGTTGCAAGGCCAAGAAAACATCCAGATTGTGCATGAGGTTCATTTGGGATAGTGCAACCCATCCAGAACTAAATATATTAAAGTCCCAAAACCCAGAAATCCAAGCACCCAAAGCCTATTATAATCTATAAATTTAGCTAGGTTCATTCAACACAGTAAACTATAGTGGTTTAGTTGATTTTAATTTAGCTTGTTGCATGTCCCAAGTATCGTAATTTGTAAAGTGTGGCTTATGCTATAGCATATTATAGAAAACTCAACCAGTTCTGATTAATTCCATCAACAATATTGTATTTAAACAAATCATAGACTAGTACAGCATACAACCCAACCATAAGTTAACTCAAGTTGATTCTAGAAAATGTTTTATCTTTCCCATACCTTGTGTTATGTTCCTTAGGAAGGCCTAGTGCAGGGGAGTCAACCTCATTTTTATTGAGGGCTGTATCAGGGCCGTTGTTGACTTCGGGTGGACAACTGGGTAGGTGTGGCCAGCTTGACACCCCCCCCCCCAAACTGCTGGCATGTTTCTTCTTTGCATTCGGTAGATTGGCTGAAGCCATTCTGGCCCCATGTTTTCACATTGGGTAGACCGGGCTGAAGTGACATGGGTCAGACCCTAACATTTTCTAGCATGGCCCCTCGGGCCAGATCTGACCATATTGCAGGCCAATCCAGATCACAGGCCTTGTGTTTGACACCCCTGTTCTAGTAGAATGACTTTAGGGGTAACTTTGGATATCTGAGATACAGTATTTGTAAGAAGGAAAGTGAAATTGTTTTTCTTATGAAATCATGTTAAGATCCAAATTATTCAGTTACTGGAATAAATCTAATATTCTTCTATTTGAATCTAAAGAAATTAGTGAGAATTTGGACTTTGTTTATTATACAAATTCATTTAAATATATTATAACAATTGTTCCTATGATATTGATTTAAATATTACAAACTTTTTAAGTTGGCTATGTATATAAATAAGTGATTAAAACTTTTGTAATTTGTATTTAATTAGAAATTAATCATCCTTCCATTAAAAAAAATGATGGTGAATATTCTATAGTTGAGTGAAATTCAGTAGTTTCTGAATGAAGGCCACCAGATATCATTAGTTTGTTACACTTGTCAGCTTAAATTTAACATATTGAATGCCTTTTTTCAGATAGGCATTCTATGTAAAAAAGATAAATTGCCTTTTAAGCACCAGATCTACTACATGAGTTATCTATAGCAATTCTCAATCATTCAGAAGATCATGTTCCAAAGATGTTTTCTCAAAGAGAAACTGGTTTTCTTGTTTTATTTCCTTCCAAATATTTCGCTTCTCATCCAAGCTTTTTGGGACTATCCCATGATTTGCATACCTAGATTAATTTGTTTGACCAATATCCCACCATAACTACTCCAATTCTTAGGATAAAATCTAGCCTATGTGTTGTGTTTGGAATAAATGTTATTGTGCTCCTAAGCTTTTCAGGTGGATAGTTTCCAGCTTGTAATAAGCTCGGCTCTGATTGATTGAAAAGTTTAGCATGTCCTCTTTCCAGTGGATGGGAAGTGGCTGCTCCTCCTGCCTAGCTGTTTAGATTGCAGATCTGCTATGTTCTCCACATTTTTAATAACTTTGCAGTTGATTCAATGATAATTTCTTAAATCCAATGTTTATAGTATCCAATAGATATTCTTTCTGTTTCTGGGTGAAGCATGCTCCCCTTATTTTTCATTACTTGTTCATAATACTTGAAATCTTCCCTTCCTTTCCCTTTATAATTTTCAATACCTTTAAGTTGCAATAGGAGGATTGCTAGTTTGTCCCTATGAAGTTGAACTATCAGTTCTTCTTTTTTACAAAGTTTCCATGGACCAAGAGAGGAAGGTTAGAACTAAAAGAACAGCTTGTTCCATTGTTGAATTGATTCTTGTAGCAGCCTAGTAACAATGCTACAGTAAGGAGAGAAGGGAAGACAAGAGATTCAGTGTCAAAGGAGAATATGCAAGAAGGGAATTTGAAGGACATAATACTGCATGTTCAAATATCTGGGAAAGCCAAGAAATGCCATGGAGAAAAAAAGGAAGAAACAATTCCTAAATGAAAAAGAGAGACCATTCCATGCAGCAGCCAGCCAGTAGGTTTGTTTTGCGTACAAATGGGGAAAGTCAGAAACAGGGTAATAACCAAACATGTCTTGTGGCGGCCAAAGTCTAGCAGAGAAACAGGCTGGTTCAGTTGCCAACCTACTGCCACATGGATGAAAATTTCCAAAGTTGGCTCAAGAAGCAGAATTCAGTGTTCATTGGCCTTGTTTTTGCAATAGAGGCCTTTTAAAATATATCCTTAGATAATTCAATCAATTTTCTTGACCTTGGGTATAATGAAGTCTTATTCATTTCTCTTTTATTGACTATGTTCCCTTGGCAAGTTTTGTATGCCGACCATTTGACAGACCATTATTGGGATATTATGTTTATTTCTGCTATTGCCTTGTCTATAAGACAATATTGAATTTGTAGAGCATTTCAATACTATTGGCTATTAGTCTCTAGCATTAGTGTTTTGCAACATCTTGACCTCCTCTCCAAATGTCCAAAATTTTAGCAGCAATTATGAAAGCAATCCATTGTCTGTCTCCATATTATTAATTTGTACACATATGGAAAAATGAAATAAAAACTAGAAGAGGAGAAGAGTAACAAGAATACTACAGAGTGATTTTTGGTAGAGTTAGGATCTGTCATGCCCCTGGTGGAGACTGACTCTGAGGGAGAGGAGGACCAGCCGACAGGGAGTGGAAGTGTGGCTCCGGAGGTTATGGAGGAGGCTGGGGAAGGCAGAGGTTGGCAGACCAGAGGAGGACCCAGGCTCATCCCCTATCCATCCTAGTGCATGCAGGGAGAAAAGGATAAGGGAGAGATGTGGTCTCTGGAGGACAGGGCCTTGATCCTCTTATGGGCTACAGAGTTTGGACCTGCATGCTGGCAAACGCTGGAAACAAATCGTGTAAATATCTCTAGTTTATAGTTCCTCTCTGAGTTTGGTGTTCTTCCCAGTGTGTGTTATCTGTGAACATCCTCCAGCCCTTATTTTGCCTGGTTTGTGTTGCTTTTTTCCTTCTTCGTGTAACTGTGTGGGACTTTTTTTGTCTTCTGTCAAAGATATTCAGAGCTTGGAAGCAAACTGAAGGAATAAAAGGGGCTTCACCTGTTTTCTGTGACTGTTTTGTATCCTACCCTGGGTCATCACAGGATCCCTCTATTCAGAAACAGCTAGGCTGATGTTGAATAAAACCTGATGCAAATTTTCCTCCTCCCCTTACATGTCTGGGAGAAATGCTGTATTTTGGATCAGCTACTAATATGAATGAAGCAGCATTTTGCTGCTTATGAGAGGTGTTATATATTGTTGGAAAAGGGAGGAAAATAGAATAACATAGCTGAAACAAAAGACAGGCCAAAGCAAAACTGAATCCAAATGTTGCTATAATTAAGCCATTAAATGCTTTGTGTTTATATACTGTGTAAAGGAAAGACAATTTGATGTAGTAGTTAAGCCACTGGAGAATCAGAGGTTCAAGTTGACCTTGATCCAGTCTCTTTCTTTAGCACTAGGAAGGAGGCAATGGCAAACCAGTTCTAAAATACTTTGCAAAGAAAACTGCAGGAATTTGTCGAAGCAGTCTCTGACAATCATTATGGTTTGCAAACTTTATGACTGTATATAGAGATGGACAACAAATGGTACCAGAGTCATACACAGTCATATGCTCTTGAAATCTTTTATATAATCAATTGAACCCAACTTATAATAAAAAAATATTATTTATTAAATTTATGTATACACCCATATCATGAATGTTACTCTGGACAACATACAATAAAAACAAAACATTTAAAGACACATTTTAACTATTAAGAACATACGTATCTAATAAATAATGAGAGGGTCTTAATAAAAAAAACCCATTTCTTGCAGGCTCCCTGTTTGGCTTTTAAAATTACATATTGAGGGATTTCTGGAAGGCTGATAGGGTGGGCTAGCCTCACCTGGGAGGGATGATGTAAGGGTGGATAATAAAATAATGTATAAATTCAGCCAAATTCAATCAAATTCATTACATGTAGTTTGGCATGTGATAGTTAAAGCTGTCCATGGTTTAGTATGATGATTAACTCCATCCACAGTTGAATGAAGAAGGCTGGGAGATAATAAAAGTTTTCATACCCTAACTTGTCATGTTTTAAAACAGCTATTGAACGAGGCAAGTTGTTACATTTGAAATAATTTAGGAGTGTGAACTATTGCTGTTTAATAAAACTTATAAATAATTATTCAGAAATAAATCCCAAGATTTAGCATTAAGAGAATAGAAGACTGCTGCTTAAGATTTCATCATGGCTAAGTGATGCTTCTTTTCATATAATGGAACATACAAATAGAAAGGAGCAGGAGGAAACTGGGAAGATGCTCAGTGTGATGTAAGAGTGTCCTAGTGCTTGGGGAAACCTTTACAAGCTTTTCCTAAATTCTGGTTCCTTTTCATGGAAAGGAAAAAGATGGTTAGGGTTCTTCTAAGCTTATTGTACCCTGGAAAGAATAATTCCTGCCACTACATCAGGCACTGCAGATTTGTCCTGCGTGGTGCCTACAACCCAGCTGGATGTTCAGTCTCCATTTTCCTGTTAATGATAAGAAGGAAGAGTGATATATGGAAGGAAAAAAACCTGGCAAGATCTTTATTAAAATCCTTTTCATCTGTAAGACACAGAACAATTTATAAATTACAATTTCAGCTCAATAAATCTACATTTAGATTGTGTACATAAGACTCTGATAACTCTGGAAGAAATAGAAAGTGCTAGAAATTCCATGTGTTTTTGGCAGCTGAAAGCACTGGAGCAGCAGGCTTTACTTGTTTAGTGCAATTTCTTTCCGTGAACCTGTTATAAAACACCAACTCCTTCACTCTTGTAAATTTTAAGAAATCTTATCTGCCTACCCAGCCCTTGGGTAAAGTAGAGATTGTGGGCAGATTTATTCTGAGTGCTTTGCCTATTTTATAAGCAATTTCATGACCATATCTTATCTGTAAATATTAGTCAATTTTTGCAATGCCTTAGTTTCACAATGCTAAATGAAAAACACCTAGCTTAATTTCTTCTGCTTATGCAAGTAATATTTGTATTCCTTTACTATTGTCCCATAAATTAATCTACTTGTACCACAGTTTTGAAACACAATGTTTTGCCATCACAATTCTCCAAATATATATCTGTTCTGTCTCACCTTTCTTCTTTCCAAAAGATGAAAGAGTACAAACTCACACAAACACAGGCAGGCAGGCTGGCTCGGACTTCACAGAGTTAATTCTTTGGAACTGATAACGTCCTTGGCATTCCAACACGCTCTGCCTGCCAAGTCCGAACTGATAACAAGTAAAAAGCTACTTACAGAAAATTACAAGGCAGACCACAAAAATCATTCACAAAGAAAACCTGAAGTAAGATCAAACTTTGTCCCATACAAAGTTCCAGCCGACAACACACCCACTTTTATCCCCTGTGGGGTGTGGCTCAATGACTCAGCTCACTCTCTGACCCTCCCACGCCTCCTACGTTGCTGCTCACATTTCTCCCTACGACGCTGCCTAGGATCAAGCCAACATTCTTCCTCTTGACTCCCTGTCGGGCTGCTCCGATATGCCTTCCTCCTGATTAATCTCAGGCTGTTCCTCTCGGTTGTCTGATGAAACCTGAGGCATTATCAGGGAAGAAGGCATTGCCAGAGAGGAAGGTCCTGGGGAGGAAGGCATTCCCTGTTCCTCCTCCTCATCTTCCGAGTCCTCTTCCTCTAACAGCACAGGCTCGGGAATCAGAGCTACAACATATATCATAACAACAATCATGGAGACAATTTTATAAGAATATATTAAGAATAAATTACAACATTAGTATCTTCTGTGAACAAAATGTTTAAGATTCTATCATGGCCAGACAGTGGAGTGAAACTTATTTTTTTTAAGTTACATTAAGAATAAAATCTAGTAACAAATTCTAAAAGGAAAGCCTTCTGTGTCAGAAAAACTGAGAGGTTATTGATTGATTCCCAGAGTAAGGATATAACTGATAAGATACAACATCAGTGTAGCTCTGTTTCCCATCTCTATTTCTCTAAGTTCTGGTCTGCCTCTTTCATCTGTATCTTAATTCCAGTTCTCTGCACTGTTTTTTTTAATAGAACGGGAAATCAGCTATGGCAAAGGCTAGCAATATATCCTATGAATTCAAGGTGAGAGGATTAGGATCCTAAGTAACTCTTGAGGTTAAGGAGTGGGGGCTGGGAGAAAACAGAATAGATCATTACTAGTCTAGTAACTCGCTAGTCTACTAGCTCCAGCCCCAGAATCATTCTGTAATGTAAGTGCGTGAAAGAGTTCCAGAGTACCTTCTGACCAAAGTTTCCTAAAAGTCAACAGTATAGATGATTAATACTTTGAACATTAAATTATTTTATAAGCCTTAAAATTGTTGGATGCATCATTGCTATAGAACGAATTGTTTCCTTTATAGTGCAAAATAGAGGAGGATGACTTGAAGTTCTATTTTCCTTCTCTGCTTTCCTATTTTTTATGTACATAAAAGAGTTAAGGTTGGGATGACCAGAAAACATTCTCTTTGATACCTCATGCTAATTATTTGTAGTATTGTTTCTAGTAGCTCTGGAAATTTCTCTGCTTTTGTTATATAGAGATATATAGATAAAATAGATTTTTATTGTTAAATCCTATGCCCTTTTATTTTCCCCCTGACATTTTTGTTTCTCTCTCTACTTTTGCCTGCCCTTTTTCTTCTTTCTTTGCCAGTTAACCATTTTGATGTTTGCTGATGTTTATTAAATAAACATCAACATATATTTTTGCTACCTAAACTAAATGGCATTCATGTTTGCTTTGGTTTGCATATACAGATTGCCTGCGAGTGTATTGGTTGCAACGTAATCTGGAAAGTCCCCCTAGTAATTTCCTAACAGAAATGGCTTGATTCAGTAAGTTTACATTATATCTCCAACTTTTGATAAAAATGGAAACATTCCACTCCCTTTTTAAAATGACATTTCTTCCTATTTTTTCATCATGGTCCCATGCATTGTGATCCCTAAGTCCTCCATAGATGTTAAGTGTGGTCTTAGCCACCAAAATTTGCCCACCACTAAGCTATACTGCAATGATTAAGGATCTTCCCTTCTTTATATTCTTATCATCTTGTGGCTGAAAAAGCATCTGCTGCACATTTTGAAATGTAAAGATGTCAATATGCAATTGAAAAGCCAAACTCATTAGTGTAATAATGTTGAATCTTTTTCAGATTTATCAGGTTCAGTTTGCAATTTATACTGTGTTGATATTGTACTATTTTCCACAGGAGAAATGCAGGCAGCAAAAATGGTTGAAAATAAAGCTTTGGGAAGATGAAAATAATAAAGCATATATCATCCTTTATGTAGTACAATTATTTTCCAAATAATATTACATTTTATATTTTGCCAGAAAAACTAGTTCTCATTTCCTGCTAGCCCCCTTAGGATAGGAAAGAACATCCTGTTCTTAAAAAAAATATAAGTTAAATAACAACTATGGAGAGGGGGCTTGTATCAATCTGAGAGGATATGAAAAGAAGGAACAATTCTAATCATGGATTTGAATTACATAAATGTAATAAGAACAAAATAGATCTCTTTGAGTTTGTTTATAACCCATCACAGATCCTTAGTAAGGAGTTAATATGAGTTCAGCAATGAAAATAGTTCGGTGTTATCTCTGGTAGTGAAGGAAGACAACACCCACAGTTTAGGGTGTGTTTTATACAATATTTCATCTGGAGATTTAATGACTTGAAAATGCAACTATAATAAGAAAGTGAAGGAATAAACTGCAGTAAAATAATAGGATGGACAATCAAATTGTAATTGTGTAACTTCTTAAAACGTCTGGTTCTTAAAACGTTTGACCCAATTAACCCTTTACCAGACCTAACTAATGTCATTACCCCACAAAAAATGCAGACTTGTTCTATATCAGCATCTTAGTAGTGGCAGTCCCAAACTGTATCCTCAATTCACAAACAAGGAATTACAACGTGCTTCATTACCCGTAGGATGTACCCAAATTACCTCCAATTTAAGAACTACTGTCTTAAAGGAAGATCCAGTTCTCTAATTTTCCATATTTACAAAAAAAAGGATAAATTGTCCAAGCTTACCCATACAAAGTGAATCTAACTAACTAAACAGAATAATGAATTTGCAATTAATTTTTCCATGTATGTATAGAAGGAGAAAATGATCTAGGTTCATCAGAAGCTTTTAGTTAATGCATGCATTGTTGTAGCTACAGAAAGAGGGAGAAGTTTAACTGTTGGGAAAAATAAACTTTTAGGATTGCTTGTTGGGTCGCCACTTTCTGAAATAAATAGTTACATTAAATGTGAGATAAAGAATAGGTGAAACTTTTAGTACAGCAATTGCAATTATAAAATTTAATTTCAAATTGTAAGAGCTAGAAATGTAACTCTGGAATAGAAAACTATTACTTGTATGGACTGTCTAGTACCTTAAATTGACTAATCCTTATCTAACCTTATAATCCATCCTTATTGTTCAAATTTGCCCCTTAGTAAGTAAAAACGTAGTTGGTATTTTCCACCAGTTATTCTGTACCTTAAACATACAATATTATTTTTGTACAACAATTTTCAAGATAAAGTTGTTTTCACACCTCCCCTTGAAATCAGTTTTCTCTGAAATGTAAAAAAATGCTACATTTCAGATAAATGTAGAATTTTGTATAAGATTTTTTTAAATGAATGGATTTGTTTCTGCTAATTCTCCTCCTTCCCCCAAAACATCATTTGCCACTAAAACACAAAATTATTACATCAGCAAAATATGAAGCCAATCATTTGATACTAGGTTACAGGCTCTGTTTTGTCTTGTAATACTTCATCTTATTTTCATTCCAAAGTCTATCAGTGCTTCCTTTAGTTCACCACTTCTCTGAACACACATTTCTTTCAACCAGTACGTGACTGTACTGTCATGTGCCATCTGTGGTATTCATTTCAGGTCTAGCGCTCTGTGCATTGCCTTGGCAACAAGATTTTAGAGCAAGGCACCAGCTTTGAACTTGCCCAGGTTTCTAACAATGTGCACCCAGCATGTTTTACTCACTAAAACATATCAGGTTGCTGTGACAACTGTTCACAATATGCAGTATAATCTCACCTCCTTTGCTTTCTATGCTGTATCTTTTATTGTTAGTTTTGAGGTGATTGCAAGCTGTGCAATGTCAGTTCTTGATTCATTATTTTTTTCTAAATGAGATCAGTCTTAAATAGTGAAATGACTAAAGACTTTGAAAGGAAATAACTACATTGTGTGGTCATAAGTTCAGTTGATGGGAAGGGAAAGTTCTCTCCAGAGGAATAAGAAGAACCAGAGCTAAAAGAATAAATATTTTGGAAGCTAATAATGTAATGTGGTTGTCAACTATAAAACGTGTATACAAAATCTTTTTTAGTTTTGGAAGTGTGGCTCGAGGCTCATGATTTAATTGGAGTAACTGCCAGAATCCTGACAGTGATATTTTATATTTTGATAGCACACTTTTCATTCAGCATATGCACTCAAGGCATTTAAAAACCTTTACATCTTGAATGTACACCAGTTGATTTTTCATGGGATTGTTAATGGATTAGCAATTGAAATCTGAAAACAGAAAGAAAAACACTAGTTTCTTTCCTTAATTTCAATTTGAAAGTTACAGTTTCTAATTGCCTTAATGAATTGTGTCTTTAGACAGAAAATCTTACTTTCCCAGTCACAATGCTTACTTTGAAATCCCTTTTCCAACATAAACATACTTTTAACTTAAAATCTGTCACTTTCTCCTCTTTATACTTTTCTGTAATAAAGTAAATAGTCAAATCAGGAGTTACTCAAAATACCTGATACAAAAGTTTCTTCATGTGTCTGAAGTATTAAATATGAAAAATATTCCATCCTGGGATATAGCATTATCTTAACTTTATGAATCAACCTAAATTTTCAGATCCATGACTAAAGCCCAATAGTAAAATATCTATACTAGTTTGTGTTTATTGTAATTTTTAATTTTTTTCCCCTTTATTTTCCTAGAAATCTTTCTTCGTGCATTCTGTAAGTGATCCAAAGAATTTGGGATGAATATTTTTCTTTAAAAAAAAACTTTGTATTTTTTTAGGAACTTCAAAAGGAATTGAGGAATACCAGAAACACATTTTGAAAGAAATTACATGGTTTTAGCATACTGCACTGTTTCTCAGCCACAGCAACCTTAAACTGTATTTCAACTCTCAGAATTCCCAAGCCAGCATACAGGGTTGCTGCCTGTGTCATGCTTCCTTGTAGATTATTCCCTTCCCTTCCATTCTTTGTGTTGTATTCTATTTCTCCCTCCATTGCCAAAGTTTCTGATTGACTACCAACATTCTGTGAATATGGGCTATTGATTGCTTTCTTTAGCTGTTGGTAGTAGGCTTTTTCTTGCCCTATTTTCCTGCAAACTTCAGATTTCTCAAATTTCATTCCAAATATCACCATTAGATTATGATTGTGATTCAGAATAAGATGTACATTTCTACATGCATTAGAAATACGTAGAAGACTTGCAGAAATCCTATCTCCTCTAGCACAGTGAATAGCCCAAACTTCTTAACTATGTCTCTACTACACAACTTCTCTGAATAAAATTTGATTAATTTAAATTTAGAATGCTGCTCAACTCAGTAGCAAATAAATTTTAAAAAGGAGAGCAAAATAATGAAATAAACACAATGTATGTCTGAAAGAAAACATTCAAGTAATATAAAATCCTGAAAGGATCTTGCCACCCATCATAAACCAAGATCTAAGAAATGGGTATCTTTCTTTCTCCTAGAGAGAAATAAAGATACATGTATGGTTTCAATCTTTTACAACAAAGCTTGGACAATAATTTTGAGGTTTATATTTTCTGCTCTATTTTCCTAGTCTTCCTGTGGTTTTATTTACACTAGATTGTACAAAATAAATGTGTTTATATGGCTTTCCATTGTGGTCAGTTCTTGCTCTTTTTTCCTCTCCTCCTCCTAATGGTCCCATTACAGTCAAACATTTATTCAAGGGAACATAATTTTAAAGCCAAAATACTGAACAATGGGGAAGTTTGTTTCAAAATGTAACTCAGCAATAAGACAGGATGCAGCAAATTTCAAGTGTTGCTTGCGTGTGCAAACAGGAACAGGAAAGAAGCTACAGCTTTTCCTTCTTACTGAACAAAATTTTCATTATTCCCAGGCAGGAAACATTCATGGCAATGGTATATTTCATGTAGATTTAAGAGAGTAAATCTATTTTAAACATGTTGCAATATTCTTAAAGTTTTGATCTTAATATGCATGTACTTAAAAATCAATACAAGGAACATTGAGACCTTTGAAACTTAATGATGTACAGTCTCTGTTTTGATGCTAGGAAAGCCATAGGTTTTGTAAACATGCTTCTGAACATGAGATAGAAAATATATACAACATAGGGTCAAACAGAAGATTGTGGTCCTTGGAATGAAATGTTGCCTGGCCTGAATAAAAGGAGTTAATTTTAAAATCAGTATGAAATCTAAACCTTTAGAAACAATGTATGAACTAGTAGTTACGAACATTGTTTTAAGCTATGGCACTATGGCAGGGAAAGGAATAACTACATCTGTGTTAACTACCTGACAGATAAAAAATTGTTGTCATCACTATCTCTCATGCATATACATATTACACACAGAGAGGTGACCCCTAGAGTTTGATTAGTTCTTCCTGTACGATTTTTTCCATAACTGGAAGTCCATTGGCTGATTCTGACCTAATATTTTCCTGGCATGAGTGAATAAAGTTCAGAGCCATATGGATTTGTGAGAACAATCTATGGGTAAAAATGGAAAAACATGAATAAATTACAGTATGGCATTGGTTTCTCTGCTGTTCTTTAGATATGTTTGGCCTACAATTCCTCTAACACTGGTTGGAAAAATTCTGCAGTGCACTGAAATAACTGCTCAGTGGCAATATGGCCGGGTTGTTTCAAGACTTTGAAAGAGGAAAAGAATGAATGGTGAAAAATGTAAGAAAGCTGGCATAGAGGCAGTACTTTTGTTCTGTGAAGTGCTAAAAACAAACCAAAAAGATGAGTACACCCATGTGAAACTTAAAATATGTAGCTAAGAAAGGATTATCTTGAGAATGTTCAAGCTGTTCTATATTTGATATTTCTAATGAATACATATTTAGCACCAAGAGTACTGAACAGCTGTTTAGCTATCAGTGCTAATCAACTATTCACATGTCAGAATTAACAAGTTAATAGAGATAATTGGTCTTGAAATCACTGAACAGGCTATTTTTAGCAGCATTACAGATGTGCTGTTTCTTATGCAAAATTCCTGTCTCCTGGTACATGCTAATATATCCTGAGCAAAACATAACTAAATTTGAATCATACTATCTATTGTCAGATGGAAAGTTTATTAGACAAAGAAAATAAAGCTGATATTAAAAGCTTGGATCTGGATTAAGAAATTGTAAATATTATATTTCTGGAATATTGATATTTCTTTTGAATTTAACACCATTGTCTATAATTATCTTAATTCATATGCAGTACAGTATTTTTATTCAAAATGATACACCAGCGCCATTGATCTGTGAAAAAGCATGTCCACATGAATAGATAAAACTAACTAAAGATAGAAAAGTTGGGATAATTTGCATACCTGCACCCGTGAAAATCTATGAAAACACACACACACACACACACACACATATATGCTGTTTGTTACCTTTCTGCATGCTAAATACAATCGCATATGGGTAAAAGGGATTTGGAGATTAGTGTCATTTTTAGCTTTACCTTTTGACTTATGTGTCTGTCTGTCTGTCTGTCTGTCTGTCTGTCTGTCTGTATACTTACCTTTACCTGTTGATGATAGATAGATACATACAAAAGAACAGTCAACAGGTAAAACTAAAAATTATACTATCAAATAATAAGAATGAGAAGAATAAATTGATTGCCTTAGCATAGGCTAGTTCAATTTAACCTTTATTGTCAATGCACAACATGTGTATAATGAGATTGGCTGAGCCTCCCTTTGTGCACCTCCCCCAGCATAAATATAAATCAATAATTCACAGTGAAAAAGAAACTCCCTAACCCAAAAAGTCATACTAACAACACACAATCCTTTATACATATATGTGCATAACAGTACATTATAATATATTGCACCAACATGGAACATGTTGCACCGCCCCTGTTTCTTCCATTCTTCTGATATACCAGAGGCAGAGGTGGGATTCTACAGGTTTCCACCTATTCACTAGAACCGGTTGTTATCATTCTAAGCAGTTCAGAGAACCGTTTGTTAGAAGAAATTACTGGCTTAATCCTGTAAGGAAGGCAGGAAGGAAACATTCTGATGTTGTTTACAGAAACTGCCTCTCCATTAACTCTTATTACATTCTTGGCAGAACTAGACTTCCTGTCTCAGGAACTTCTCTGGAGTTTTTTCCCCCTCCTTTGCTGGTACTTTGCTTGTGTGGAGTGACCATTCAAAGTTACAATGGCACTGACAAAAGTGACTTATGACCATTTTTCACACTTACAACTGTTACAGCATCCCCACAGTCATGAGAGGCCAGATGAGGAGATGCATGCCTCGATGTGAGTGATGTTGAGTTGGCCAGGCCCAGCCAGTCACATGACCACCAAGCCATGCCCACCAACTAAGCCACGCCCACAGAACTGGTTGTTAAAAATTTGAATCCCACCCCTGACCAGAGGCATTAGACTACAACAAGAGACAACTGAACTTCATATATTTTGGATGCAGATAGGACAGGATAAGAGCTTTTTTAGACCATAGCTCAAGCCCTCTCTATTTGTACAAACATATTCATACTTCTTTGCTGGCTAAGGTGTATGGACTCAGGACCTTGACCTCTTTTTGGAAAACAAATCAGTTAGCATTCAAGCTGATTTTTGAACTTTGAAACTACCTCCTAGCTTCATAGTGATAAGAATATAGTAATCAAGATTTATCAGGAAATCAAGAAATATTCTTCTGTAATAATAAATGTTTGATTGCATTTCAGTTCAAATTTATTTTTACTTCAGCCCCTTTACATTTTTCAGTGCTCCTTCCTCTTTCCCAGTGATTTGAGAAAACAATAATGTACATAAACACACAAAGAGGAAGTGCACCTAGCAAAAATAAAAATATTGTATTTTTAGTGTTTGCTTTTGTTTTCTAGAAAAATTAAATGCCATATAACCCCATTCATTAACCAGTGTACATTTTAAAATTTTAGACTAGAATTATACTGAGATCCTAAGCTGTATGCCTTATCTACATCTGTAGTAGGTTTTCTACTTTCTTTCACAACTCTATAGCAGTTCCTAGATACTTCCCACATGTAGGAAGGTCAATTTTTTCATTGTAAACTGTGTTGATAGATTGTGTGTTTACTTAAAGTATAACTGTAAACTCAGTAAAGTACCTAGCAATAGCCAGATTTTATTTATACAATTCTATATTTAAAAGAGCTTGCAGAACAGATTACTAAAGACAGAAGTTAGGGAGGGACATGTGTAACTCAGATGATCAAAGTTCATTGGTCTGAACAATTCATGCTGTTTTTTCCAAAGGTTGCTTGGTGCAGTCTATTGTGGGACATGTACAAAAATGTATTTGTACTATCTTAATATGTGATTAGACCTTAAACATTTGTATGACATCGCAGTAGTCTTGAATAGAAATAGAAACCTTGAATAGAAAAATATTACAAAAATATTAAAATAATTTTGTTTGTACTTTTTTTTACTGAAATGTTTTTCACAAAGATAGGACACTGGGCTTATTTAATTGATAGGAATTCAGAAAGATTGCAAGACATAAAAAGATACTTACATGTGTAGGAAGTTAGCACCCACCCCTCTCCTAGAAAAATGAAATATTCTAGGAAATATTAACAGGGCAGAATATTTCCCCTAAAAGGGAGGCAAAAACTCAGCTCCTCCCCTCACTTTTGTTAATGGTCCATTAAGGCCTGAGCCAGTCTATTCTACATAACAAGGATATACCTCCTTCAAGCAGAGCCATTTAATTGCACTGCATTGCATCACCCAGCAAGATTCAACCAAACTTAGTACATAGACAACCTACACAGCCAGCTATGACCTCTGACAGCAACCAATCAGAATACTCTTCCTGTGCCCCAGGAAGTTCAAAACCAAAGAGGGTATAAAACTCAGGGACTCTGAGCACCTCTTCCCTTTTTCTTCACCCAAGATCTTCAAGGAATGTGATTCTGTTCATAAATAAACAGTTGCTTCTATCCAAGCAACTTCCATGATTCCAGTGTCATTTTCCCACTTGGAAATGAACCCAGAAGGATATTTCTTCCAACACATGAATGTGTTCTTACTTCCAAACAAGGAGGGTTTTAAACTAGGAAGATTATAATTTTTTGTGTTGGCTATGTTTAAGTGAGATCTTACGGAAGGGTTGCTAAGGAACCAGAGCAAAATAGAACAAAACAAATATTTTGGCTGAGTCTCTCTCTTTCTCTCTCTCTCTCTCTCTCTCTCACACACACACACACACACACAGACACACATTTTATTATTTCAATTCATGGCCCATCCTTTAGTTGACAGGATGCTAAAATTAAAAAATTAAAACTGAAATAGCATACAATTTAATCACATTTTAAATGAATACATAATTCTTCTGCTGGGACCTGCCCCACACTGCCATTCCTACCTTGTGACAGGATGAGCAATGCCAAAGTATCAGTATTTTGGAAGCCCAGAATTAACAACCATATTTTATGAATGAGATGACTGCTTCATTATTGTTTTGAAAGACATTCCGACTTTGACTCTGACTTTTGGTATATCATTTGGAAAGAAACACTTAGAAGGAAACCAGATTTTAAAAAATTACTGGAGTGATAAAAAATAATCTAGTATGATAATATATACATATATACATATACATACATACATACACATATACTTTTTGAAAATAAAAATTGATTGAACTATGTCATCCTACCTGTACATACCTACTCTAAAGTAATTCTTTTTTCCAATCAATCTTGTTCTTAAAGTTATACAGATTACAATCATTATAGACTCAGTTCATAAACATTTATTTGAAAGCAATTCTGGGGTTTATATCCAGTTAAGCATTTCAGATGGATAGCCTGTTACCCAAGAACTGTAATTTTCTTGTGCAACTAAAGGAATGCAATATAAGTTACTGAGTTGTGAATGCTTTCAGATCAAATTAGCTATTGTCAAAACTCTGCAAAGTGTTTGTCCAAATGGCTCACTATTCAAGCAAAAAATAGGTTTTGTTGACTAGCGGCATTACTTTTTTAAAGCTAATATTAAATGTAGATCTTTCCCATTAGCAGGCAGAAACAAGTAAGGAAATTAGCAAGAGGTTCACATTTTAGTTGCAGCATTTTATTTTTATTTTATTTTATTTGGTTTGTCAATTGCTTACAAGATAATAGGTATAAGTAAAAACATAGTTATGAATACATGGATACATATAAGAAAAATAAAAGAAACAATAGGACAGGCACAGTAGGCACATTTGTGCGCTTATGCACGCCCCCTACACACCTCTTAGGAAAGGGGTGAGGTCAATAGTAGACAGTCTAAGGTTAAAGTTTTTGGGGTTTGGGGAAGAAACCACAGAGTCAGGTAGAGTATTCCAGACATTGACCACTCCATTGCTGAAGTCGTATTTCCTGCAATCAAGTTTGGTGTGATTAACCATGAGTTTGTATCTATTGTGTGCTCTTGTATTGTTATGGTTGAAGCTGAAGTATTCATTGACAGGTAGGACATTACAATGTATGATTTTATATACTATAGTTAGATCAGACCGAAAGTGACGTAGTTCTAGGTTTTCTAGGTCTAGAATTTCAAGTCTGGTGGCATAAGGTATTCTGCAACGAGTAGAGGAGTGGAGAACTCTTCTTGTGAAATATTTTTGGACTTTCTCAACTGTGTTAATATTAGATACATAATGTATTTGAGTATTGGTCCAGCAAATATTTTGTATTGTCTAGTTATTAGTGTAATAGTACCAGAGAAAAAGCTACGTAAGATTAGATTAACAACTCTTAATGCCTTTTTGGCTATGTAGTTACAGTGGGCTGTAGCACTTAGATCATTAGAGATGAGTACTCCAAGATCCTTGACAGAGTTTGGATCATCAACAAGGTCTTGACTATTCAGCCTGTATTTTATTTTCTGATTCTTTTTTTTGCCAATAAGTAAGACAGAGCATTTATTTGTTGCAGATTTGTTGTCTCAAATGAGACCAATCACTGTTGTGTCATCAGCAAACTTCAGTATTTTAAAAGATGGATCATTTGAGATGCAGTCATTGGTATATAGAGAGAAGTGGAGAAAGCACAAAGCCTTGTGGGGGGTGGGGTGTGCTGATTGTACAGGTATTGGATGTGATTCTGCCTAGCTTCACCTGCTGCTTCCTGTCT
The DNA here is from genome assembly GCF_049901715.1 of Pseudonaja textilis. Classification (NCBI taxonomy): domain Eukaryota; kingdom Metazoa; phylum Chordata; class Lepidosauria; order Squamata; family Elapidae; genus Pseudonaja; species Pseudonaja textilis. The sequence continues at coordinate 44,072,491 of NC_141993.1, forward strand.
GTTAGGAAGCTATGATCCACTTGCAAGTGTATTCAGGTACCGCTAGTTGGTTTAATTTACTTAGAAGAGTATCTGGAATGATGGTATTTTTGCAGTAGTTACAATTATAGCAATTATATACAATCTGCATTCTTGCATATTGTACATCACAGTTCCCTTCTTCCCATAAACAACCCTTTTTAACCAACAAATCCCAAAATTAGCAGTTAGAAACAAAGAAACAAAGTTCATTTTTAACTATTTTTAGCAAAAAGTTCTATGTTTTTCCAGTCCTTTATAAAAATAGTTACAGTTCACTCCTTAATCAAACAAGTCAATTTAATTCTTTCGGCAAAGATAGCCATCCTCACAAGCTATTCCTCCATTATTAATGTTTCTAAAAACTTCGGGTTTTGTGCATATAATAGCAACACTGTAAGTAAGACATTTCATCTGATCGTTAATTTCTAAAATTCTCTGCATTGCCACATATATTTGTGTCCAGTATTGTTTTTGCTTTTTCATGAGTCCTCTACAAATGAAAAGAAAGAAAGAAAGAAAGAAAAAGAAAGGAAAGAAAGAAAGAAAGAAAGAAAGAAAGAAAGAAAGAAAGAAAGAAAGAAAGAAAGAGAATTTGGAATCAAAGATTAGTAGGAAATGTAGGGTTATGGGCTGGACTGGAAAGTTAAAATACCTTGGAAAAAGGTGACAGAAAACTACTTTTGTTTTGTTACCAAGAGAGCATTACGAGGGCATCCATGTGGTAAAATCAAAGTCAAATTAAATATGTATTATTTTTCCTCATGAGAGACAGCTATACCTGACAAACTTGATTGATATTTCAATGCTAAGCAGGTTTGGATGGAAGGTTACTTGGAAACCCAAAGAATCAATCAATGAAACAATGAAAGACACAAACAATTTAAGTAAAGACAATTATCAAACCACCTCTGCGTTTCCATGGGAAACTGACTGTGTAATCACTACAAATCAAGTTTATCTTGAAGGAGCCTTCATCTTTTCCACATAGTTTATTAAGTTCAACCAATGTAAAGCCAAGGTAAAATATAACTACAGTAAAGTTGGTTGAGTTTATACAACACACCAAACATAGTATTTTATTTCCTGGATTCATGCAATACATTAAGCCAAATCAAATAAACCACATGAAAATTTAACATAATCTACATAAACACCTGTATGTGTTATAAGAGAGAGGAGGGATTGTTTATTGTTGTAAATGACTAAGATTCTTTCATGAGTACCTGCTTTTTTTAACCTGCAGAAATTTAATTTAATTTTTAAATATAAGCAGCTTAAAATAAAATATGAAAGTCATTGTTAAAAAATAAAAAAATTACCAAAAAAAGAAAAAAGAAATTGAATTTTACTTCCTCTCTCATCATAGTTCAGTATCAGCTCTTTTCATCTGCTAGATGAAGACAGTAAATGAAATCAGCTTTAAGTACATTACTTAGGCTTGCACTTTACATTAAATTATAATATGATTGGTTTACTTTGGTTTTAGTTTAGCATGTGGTATGAACCTAGCAAAATGTGATGAGACACGCTTAAGCAAATAATGGCTTATGAGATACAGTATGTGACCTACAATTCAACTTCCTGTATTTGACCTCTGAGATGAAGAGCCAAAACATCTTTCAATATACAATCTGATTCCCATAGTGTGTAGCAGAATGACTGCACAGTCATTTGGATAGACTCAGTTTGAAATTATTACTGCTGATTTTTGTAGGCAAGTAATTTGAAATTTATTAAAATAAGTTGTGTAACTTATCTTTAGCCTGAATGGAAGAAATAAAATGAAAAAGAAACTCTCTATAATTGACTTTTTAAAGTTAAATATCAGAAATATCATTTGCACGATACATTACATTTTGCATTACATTTTGTTGTTTTAACATTCCTGTTTTGTACCACTTTGCAATTGCATTATTATGATATTTTGCCTACTTAGCACTTAGTCTTATATATTACTTCCCGGTGCTTTACAGCCCTCTTTAAACTTTCTAATGTTTGTGTGAAGATAGGGATAATTGACAGTGAACACACACCCAAAAGTGCTTGCACTTAAAAGACTTGCAAAATGTGGCTGCTGAAAGCATGCAGTGGGTGGTTTGAGCCTGGGTTCAAATAGTGGGATACAGTAAAAGTTATTACCAGGGAAAAATTAAGTCTTGTCTGAAGATCTGCAGTTTCAGCATACTTATAGGAAATTACCTGTAATGTAATTCTGCACTGCATCTCTAGAGTCAATTGACTACTGAATGCAGATCATGAAGTAGGACTGAATAGTGTACAAGTGGTTTTAGACAGGTAGAAAGAACAAGTGTAGTGATGTCCTAGGAATTACCTAATTATATGAAACCAGGTAATTTTAAATGTGAGAGATTATAGGAAGGCTGAGAATGAAATAGAAGCCAGCAAACAAGCTAAAGATAAGCAGGTGAGTCACCTGCCAACTGAGCTCATAATTGGCAACTTAGGTAAAAAGAAACCTGGGAAAAAGCACTTCATATCATTTAAAAAAACTGTCTTAATTATCTTACTATAAATGAAGGTGGTAAATTATTGAATGCACTCTCAAAGAGTATTAGAGAGAAGTGTACTGCCTTTACTTAAGTTCTAAAATAAAAGCCTGTTTATTGTGCAAGTGATATTAGCTTTTCATTTGTCAATAGCACTGCCAAATCTGAGATCTTTCTCCATTTGTGCAGTGTGTTTCCTGAATCAAAGGCAATACAATGCTTAACTCTACCAAGATGGCAAAGTTATGAGCCAAAAGGGACCCCCTCCCTGTATTTTTTATAACATATTCAATGTCTATTGTTTTTTTGAAATTGTTTCAGATCAGCAAAAGGGAAAATTTATGGATGCTGGAAATACATGACACATGACGATAGTTGCTGGATTTATATAAGAGTGCTAAAGGCAGATAACTAATGTAATTATTGAAATCTATCCTTCAGGACTGTTAGGTTAGATTAAGAATCACATTGCTGAGTAAACTAGACTGTACTTGTTAGGAAGATCTGCACTGAAGTGTAATACAGTACACAACTGTGATACGAAGCAATGTGAAACACATGTTTCAAACCCTATGGCCAATTTAGCTTTCAGTTTTTAAATTGAAATTATTACTACTATAATATTATTAGTTGTAAATCTTAAGATCTTTAACTTTCCAGCTATAAAATACTGCTTTAGAAAACTACCGATCAATGAAGATTCTGAGGATGTTAAATTCTCTAGATGCTGACAAATAACAAAATGTACAGATATATAAAATAGGCTTACTGCAGGATAAATCCTGTTAGTCATTTCCCTCACTAGAAAACTTCCAAAAATATTTGAGAATTTCCCCCCATCTGTATTGATTTTGGAGGGTGGTGTTTGGAAGTGAGCTGCAACTGTAAGAGGGATGGGATTAGAACATACTTTTTAAAGGGGTCACAAAGGTGTGACATTTAAGAGTACTGATAAGGAATTGTTTATTTCCTGATATGGGTAGGATAACAAAAGGGTAACATCCTCTGCAATGCCGGACATTATTATCTTCTGATATCACATCCTGCTTTTTAGGGAAAAAAATACAATCCAAATGAGATAGGAAAAGTACAATTTCATTTCCCCAACTTCAACTGGTACATGCACATAAGGGTATACACGAACATACAATATAAACACACAATTTAAAAATGAGTCTGCGGATATAGCTCGGATCAAGTGGCTGTAAAACAGGGGTGTCAAACTCTATTTCATTGAGGGCCGCATCAGGGTTGTGTTTAATCTTGGAGGGCTGAGGGGTGGTGGTGGTGTGTGGCCAGGGTGGGCGTGGCCATGATGGGCATTTGACACAGGCTCAAAATGCATTTTTTTGCCTTCTTTCCAATTCTTTACAATAACTATTTTCCTATCTCTTCTACCAGATATTACTGGCAAACATTTATTACTTATTCTTCATAACCCACTAAACTTTTAATTTCTAAATTTTTACCCCATTGTTTAATAGTAAATTTAAGCCAGTCCAATCCAGTTCTCCTGCAGCACTCTGTTGGCTGAAAACAGGCCACATGGAGGCCCCGCACGGCCTGTTTTTGGCCAGCAGAGTGCTGCAGGAGGCCATGGAGGTTCAAAACGGACCAGTCCATTGATATTTCCAGGCTGGCCCTACGGGCCAGATTTAAGCACCCCACAGACCAGATTCATTCTCTGGGCCTTGAGTTTAATACCCTTGCTCTAAAAGAATATTTCTATTCTAATTCATAAAATGTGATTGATGAATTAATTATTTAATTTTATATTAGTTGCAGACATTTTTAGGATTATCAGTTTCTAAAAGCACAGAATTTAGCATCAATTCCAAGTTTCCTTAAAATCTCATTCCAGTCTCAGGCATTTAAATTATTCACCATGCTTTATTCAAATATTGCATGAGTAGATTCTTAGAAGGAACATTAATCAAGTTCTCATTTATATCCATGCCAATCATTCATGTTAACTTTGCTCATTCTGAATCACATTATGAATATAACATATATTTGTATTTGTGAATCTTTTGCCTCCAATAGATTAATTCATGCGTTAAAAGTGGATCCTGTTTATTTTCAAACTCTAATTTCTACCAACTTATGTTTCATTTCGCCACAGGCTAATGGATGCATAACAGGTGATTTTATATATATAATAATATATGATTATTATATATAAAGCCTTGAAAATTGGGGCTTATGATTTAACTAGGGGTTAATCTGTCATGTTATTTCTGTTTCGTATTGAGATGTTTGAAATGGATATTTCCTACTGATTTCTCCCAAGAACATAGGACCTATTTTTATTGTTTCATTATTTTCTGACTTTGGAAAGCAATGAAAGTTTTAACAAGACTTTCTTCTGTAATGTCGGCTCATTTGATCAGATCGCTGTGACCTGCCCTTTCTACTTTTTTTTCTTTCTGCTGCTCTACAAAGTTAAATCCGGCCTTTCTATTCTGTAAAACACTGGCCAATCTGTTGAATTGGTGCTATCATCCATGAAATATTAAAACAGTTAACAGTAAAAAAAAAACTGGTAGAATTCACAAGCTGTGTAAAACATTTTTTAATTACTTGAAAGGTATTTTTCCATGCCTAAAAATCAGAAATTATCTTTCAACCTAAAAATATGAGATCAACATTTTAATGAATGTTGGTCAGTTTTTCAATGTGATGATTTTAAGCGGTTAGGAATGCTGCTCTGTTCTCTAAGTATACTGTACATCAGTTGTTTCAGCTGTAAAACAAATTCATTTCTTTTTTTTTTTTTTGCTTTTGAACACTCTTGCCTCAGAGATCAAACCAATCAAGTCACTGTTATTTAATCCTGCTATACAGTCCTTCTTTTCTTTCTTTTAGTTTGCATTCTTTTGTTCTTTTTCTTTTACATACACATTGAGCCAATGATTTTCATATCAATAATAGCTTGGTTCCTGTTTGAATAATGAAATAACATAAATTTGCCACAATTTTGCCTTCAAAGATAGTTGTGTGCTGTTTATTTTTCTTGATATTAAATTCATTGTAGTGGAGGATGCTACCGATTTTTGTTTTTAAAAAATCCTATCTCTTTGCCAGTCATAGTTTGCTAATGAGCTAGCATTAGATAATTTTCTAACCTTTATTGTTTAGGTGCTTATTAATTTGGTTTTGCAACTCATTTATTTCATCTATATTTGAAGACCTAGAAAAATCTTGCCAAGAAAACAGGAGGGACTTCTTCAGGCATCAGACACGATTGAGCAGCAGAAGAAAAAAATATCTATATTTACTATTTCCTGAATGAGAAAATCTGCCCTTAGCAGTTGTTTTGCAAAAATACCAACAACATATAGATAACATTTCAAATGCTCATTACCTGTTTCCCATATTTCAGTTTTTGAAGCAGAAAAAAAGTAATCTCTTTATTCAGTTCAATTTTTATTATCTTAAATGAAATAACATGTTTGCCTCATATAATGTAATATCCAAATAATGACTATTTAAACTAATTATAGATTTTTATATTTGGCATGAAATTCCATTAAACACTTTATTGCAGTACTAGTTTATTAAAATATATATTGTATTTCATTGAAAGATTATTTGGTGAAAGAACAATTGATAACTATGCAGAAGGAAGAACTATATAAAACTCCCACAAACTGCACCACAGAAACCTTGCTCATGTATAACTTTAAATCTCTTTAGACAAAAGGAGACAAATAGCTTTCTTTAAAGCTTTGATGTACTAGAAGCATTCCAATGAACAATGCAGAAGCACTGAGGAAACAATATAAGTTTAAGATGTACCAAGAGCTATCTGTTAAATATATTGGCTTGTTACAAGCCTTTCATAAGTTAGAAGCTATGATGCTATCAAATGTCCTATTTACTCAGCTATGTTCCATATTTTCCTGAAATGTGGAGATCTCATATTTTTTAAGGAATAAAGATCATGAGCAAAATGTCTAAAAGACAGAAATAATGAGGAGCTACCAAGTGAAACATTTGTGGGAGGAGGAGAAGGTTAGGCTAAATTTATTTCAAGTGACAATCTTAATGCAATGTTGATATACCAGGCGGAACTACACATCATTCACATATGCATGTGACAAAAACCAGATGGTTGCTTTTCCCAGTGGAAAAAAAACAGCTTTGGAAGAGGATTTAAGGAAGAGAAGACAGCAGGAGGAGAAGTTTTTCCTTTTCTCTGACTCATTCCATAAGATTTCTCTCCACCCATTGTTTTTCTCTAGAAAAAGAGCTTTGGTCAGTTTACTGGCAGACATTATTCAGTGTTTGCTTTTTAGAACTTTTTTTTGCAGTGTCATTTTTATGATCTAGAAGTAACCCATTTTAATGTATTCTGATACATTTTCTTTCCATTGTTGGTTTCCTTGAACAATTTGCCATTGACCAAGTGTGAATTTTTACAGACTTCAGGTTTTAGTGAGATTTACTCTCTAGTTAATAGCTACAGTATTGTAACTCTTCGCTTATTTTCAAAGAAACAATCTGTGTCTCTGACTGGGAAATTACTTTTCCTTCCAGTTCTTATGTTTTGTTGAAAGAAAGCCATATTATTCAAAGCACGTCCAAGGTTCACAGTTGCTTGTGATTAAGTATTTCTTTATTCATGTTTAAGGCTGTATCATTCTATTTTTATCTTGCTTGTATCCTCACTATGCCCTGTAAGCCTATGCCACACCTTTAATCTTTTAAGCTTCTCAGAAAATAATGAAAGTCTCTCTGAAACACCTTTAAATATTTGCAGGGGAAGGATGCTACTGTTCTAATATGAGCTTCTAACATGAACACACATTTACTCCTATTCTGAAATTATTGTAAATGCTACAATGCATTCATTGCCAGTAATGCTATTGTAATAATTAACAAATGGACAATTCTGCTACATTTAATAAGAAATATCAAAACCAAAACTCATCTTGCTTCTGTTTATAGGAGTTTAGTTTATCCTGTGGACTGAATTATTTCCATAACCCTATTTTTTCCCTGAGTAGGAAAGTGGCATGGGGAGGAAAGCCATGGAAATTGTTGTTGTTGTTAGTAGTAAAGTCGTGTATGACCCATCGTGACCTCATGGACAATGTTCCTCCAGGCCTTCCTGTCCTCTACCATCTCTCTGGAGTGGAAGCCCTGGAAATAATAATAGGTAATTTTTAAGATTCAAAGAAGATGTACTTTTGTATAGTTCATGGGTAAACACTGTTGTTTTTCAGTCTCAGTCTTGGAAACACAGAGTCTAGCACAATGAAGGCACTGGAAATTCATTTTTATAGTAGCTCTGGGTGTTATTCTGTGATGCTGCTCATGACTTTCCATCAGTTTTTGGTGGTACCTGTGGAACTCAGGGAGTTAAAGCCCACCCATTTTAAAGTTGATGAGTTTGAAAATATTGATTGAAAATATGACATGGAAAAGTGAGGCCAATTTTGAGCATCACCCTTGTTTCCCAGAATTCTTTTCTGACCTGCATATACAGGTAGTGCTTGACAATTGAGCCCAGAATTTACATTGCTAAGTGAGAAATTTGTTAAGTGAGTTTTACTCCATTATATAACTTTTCTTGCCACATTTGTTAAGTGAATCACTGCAGTTGTTAAATGAGTAATACAGTAGTTAAATGAATCTTGTTTCCCCATTGACTTTGCTTGTCAGAAGGTTGCTTGTCACATGATCCCTGGACACTGAAACAATCATAAATATGAATTAGTCATCAAGCATGTAAATCACGTGACCATGGGGATGCTACAATGGTCATAAGTGTGAAAAAAGGGCGTAAGTCATTTTTTAATTGCTGTTCTAACTGTGAACAGTCACTAAATGAATTGTTGCAAGTTGAGGACTACCTGTACTTTGGAAGAATCCTCAGAAAATTAAAATAAGAGACAGCACAGTAATGATTTAATTAGTAGAACAGTGTCTGAAAAATTGTTTGGATCCTCATGAAAGTATGGTGGCCCTTTTCTGTTCGATAAAATAGTTTTTTTTAAAGGCCTTTGATCAAGCCTGAAATCAGTGCATTTACTTAAAAATTTTACTTACTAGTTAAGGTGATCATGCAGTTGGCTTTTTTATTTCAGGCTGCTGCGGATGTCTGAAAAAGAGAGACCACTTTAAGAAATGGTAGAGAATTGCTGTGCTCATGAAAGGTCCAAAGCAGTGGTGGGATTCAAATAATTTAACAACCGGTTTTCTGCCCTAATTATTTCTTCCAACAACCAGTTCACCAAACTGCTCAGGAAGTTAACAACCGGTTCTCCTAAAGTGGTGCAAACTGGCTGAATCCTACCAAAGCAATTCTTCTGGAATAGTTTTAGAAATGTTCATTACTTTTTTATTTAGTAATGTACCACCTGCCCAGAAAAAAAAAGCGAAATAAATGGAGGTGATACAGAGCATTTTGAGAGGTTAGATGGGGGAACACAATGTCACGAACTTGCTTCCTGATAAGTGGTCATTTTGTGACTTGGTACATTCCCTATTGTGGCCGTTTGGGGGAAATACACATCTTTCCCTTTGAGGAACGATCAATCCAGATGATCAGAATTCAAAGTCACCTTGTGCGGCTGTTGGAAGAGACATGAAATTTGGTTGTTCATCCTTAGCTTCTTGACTCTAATTTAGCTATATAATGCTTGATCTTTCTCAGATGAGACATGTATTGTTCTGTTGAGGTAATCTGGGAAAGTTCAGTTGATACCGCTTATTGAATTTTCTTAATAGTTACAAATTTTGGGGATTTTTTTTTAAATGGGAAAAAGTTCTCCAGGCATCAAAAGATCAACTGTCACAAACGCAGAGTCATAAAATTATTCTAAATTTGCTGCTTAGTACAGTAATGGCTAACCTTTTCCACGTTGCATCCCAAAAGTGCATGTGTGCCTGCATCCATGATGCGCATGCACATGCAGAGGCATGCACAAACAAACCCCCCTGCACACTGCATGTCACTTCTGGCATGCATGCCATAGGTTCACCATCACGGGCTTAGTAGATGAATGAAAGAAAATCCCTCCTAGTTAGCAATATAATTAAACAGGTCACTTGCTCTGTTTGAGAGAAGCTGCAAGAGATGTGATTGAATAACTATATAAGTAATATTGCAAATGCTGGAAGAAATGGTAACTCCAGACCAGGGGTGTCAAACTTGCGATGACATAATGGATCACCACCTTGTCCTCCCTTTGCTAAAACGGAGGTGGCATGGCCAGTGCATGATGTACTGGCCTGCAGGTTACGAGTTTGACACCCCTGCTCCAGACTATGACAAAGTTGCTCTAACTTGGAAGCAATTACCAAAAAGAGTCCCACACTGCAAGTCTTTTTGCTTTCAGTCACAGCAGTTCCATGTACAATTTCATATTAGTGATGATCTGTAACACACTATATTCTTATTAAAAGAACCAAGTGAAAAACCCCTGTAAAACTCTTTGTGATGACCCTGGGCATGGCACACAGGCAACACAGTCAAATAAGCAATGAGTCCCTTTATTATCTCCAACTTTGCCCCCAATGTCCAGGTTATCTTCAGCCGGAGAAAAAACTCTCCCAGGAACAGCCTTTAACTGTAGAAAATTCAATCCAAAACAAGGTACATACAAACTGTAACTAAAATCTAAACACCCAGCTGAAGTAATTAACTTGACAGGGGAAGGAATTTCAGACTTGAAAGCATGGCAAAACTCACATTTGGGAAGTCGCCAGGAACACAAATAAGCCATGACGATACCAGATAAATTTACGTTTGCTCCCAACAACTTGCTATTTGCAGCTTCCTCTTTTATACACTATGTTCCCAGCTGCAGCTAATGAAGGGAATCAGGGCCCTTTCTTCCCCCATGCAATTCATGTTGCTCCCTTCTCTGTTCCTCCCTGCGTGCCCTAGGATGAAGAGGGGGTGGGCCTGGGTTTTCCTCTGAATTCTCTCTCCCTTGCTCTACCTCTCCCCTGCTCTGCCCAGCTGGACTTTGCCCTTCCCCAGTTTCTTCCACAGCCAATGGAGCCACACTCCCACTTCCTGTCAGCTGTTTGGCCTCCCTCTCAGAGTCAGATTCCAACAGGGGCATGACACTGTTCTCCAAGCTAATAAACTGGCAGAGTACTACCTGTGAGAAAAAAATGTGGGATGGGAAATTTGTAGTCATTACTTCAGTCATTCTGAACTTAGATGAGGTACAAAGAAAGAAAGTGAAAGATAAATATAAAATCTCTTTATTTGGACAGCTTTCTTCTTGCTTTCTTAAAATACCAAAAAAAAGCAGAATAAAATCATGCCTAAAGAAAATTAAATAGATAAATCCTTATGTGAGAATAATAGCAGGCACAGGATATGAAGAATTTTCTAATATAGCATAACATAAAATCTCTAGTTTATGGATGCCACTGAACTATCAGTAATTATTGATTCATTCTCTACAAATATATCTATGTTTGATGTAATTGGATAAGGAGATGGGTTCTAAATACCCTGGGCAACACATTTGCTAGAATTGCATTTCTGAGTAAGTTAGGAAAAGCATAGCAGAGCCTGGAGGTGAAGTCAAGAGAGGAATCGGTCTGGAGTTATTAAGTTCTCCCAAACTCTTCTTGAATTCCATTAACTCTTATCTAGTGCCAATTTAGTGTCAACCATTAATTGACTAGATTCTTGTGTATAGGCATGAGCAATAAATCAGCTTAACTGGAACTTATTGTGTGGCCTGATTCTTCATGTCTGACAATAAGCCAGTTGTCTGGACTATTGCCCCACCATAAAACATTGTTTACAAGTCATAAAGACTAGTTCATGCATCCCAATAAGCCCAAACCAAACTACAATATAGCACAGTTTACATGTGTAAACTGAACTACTGAGGAGAGGAGGTTAGGTCTGTCTTCCTATTATATGCTTCCTATTATATTTGGAGACATGCATCTTTCCTTTGCAAGAAGACCAGAATATTAAACCTTATTTCAGAAATGCTTAACAACTGCTCATTTCCAATGGTATTTTTAATCTATGACCAGTAGGCCTTATATCTCTCGTTAGATATGTCTGTTTCATACATGGTTTGTATAGTTGCAGAGCTGGTTGTTATTTGAGAAACACAAAACTGGTCAGATGTGTTGATGTGTTCTTGGATCTAGATCTGTATCTGTTTCGTAAGATGAAGACTAATGTGAGAAGAAGATGCAGAAAGATCAGTTTTGATATATATATATTTAAGTTTTCGCAGGTACTTACATGTATGGTATTCAGCTTTGCTCGGGTATTTTCCCACGTCATTGTAGTTGTGCTTTTAAAGTTGTAGCAACGTTTCGGCAGAATCTCATCTGCCATCATCAGGCTTCTGTACTGTGTTCGTCTGTATTCTGTATTGTGTTCGTCAGACGAACACAATACAGAAGCCTGATGATGGCAGATGAGATTCTGCCAAAACGTTGCTACAACTTTAAAAGCACAACTACAATGATGTGGGAAAATACCTGAGCAAAGCTGAATACCATATATATATATATATATATAAAATATAAAATAATATAAAATATTAAATATTAAATAATATATATATTTGTTTTCTGAGGTTTTTGCGGGTATTTGTATGTGGATCTTTGGTTATTTGGGTTTTCTCCCGTGTAAAATTGGAAGTATCTTGGCAACGTTTCGACGAAATCGCATTCATCATCTTCAGGCATGTGTCTTCGGCTTTGTTCTTATCGGAGTAATGTGAGCTTGCAGCTGCCTTTTCCTTTTAACTGCTAGTGGGGGTGTGACTTGATTGGGTGGGGGCTTGGCTGTGTTTTGATTGTGTGTGTGTGTGTTCTCATTGGTTAGGGGTTTGGCTGTGTTCTGATTGGTTGGGGCTTGGCTGTGTTCTGATTGGCTGGGGGTGTGTTCTGTTCAAGTGGGGGCTTGGTTGTGCTCAGGTTAGTCTTAGTTGCCAGGGATTTGAGCTGGTGAGCTGTGATCCTGTTATTTGGCTTTGTGTTTGTGGTCGTGCCACATCTTCAGACTCAAAATCATCAACATCCTCTGCACCAACAAACCACCCAAAAGCAACTTATCCAAAGAAGAACAAACTGCACTACTTAACCTGAAAGAAGACACCAGCATAATAATCCTACCAGCAGACAAGGGCAACGCGACAGTCATTACCTACTCCAAGACCCCACATACAAACCCTAAACACAAAAAGAAGGAACCCCACTTAGACCAATAGTCAGCTCCATAGGCTTACCTCTACAAAACCTAGCCAAATTTCTTGCCAAACAACTGCAGCCCTATACAGAATCCATCAACTCACATGTAAGAAACTCATTCCAGTTCATTGAGATCATAAAGAAACAAAACTTACAGCCCAGCGACCTACTAGTGAGCTTCGATGTCATATCCCTCTTCACCCAAGTGCCTATAAAAGAAGCCTTGACAGCCATCCAAAAGAAATACAACTCCCCCAAGCACATCCTAGATCTGACCAGCCACTGCCTATCCAATACATACTTCACCTACAATGGACAAAAATGCAAACAAATACAAGGAGCACCCATGGGATCACCCCTCTCACCTGTCATCGCAAACCTCTACATGGAACACACTGAAACACAAGCTCTAGAAAAATATGATCACAAACCCAAACTATGTCTCAGATATGTAGATGACATCTTCATAATCTGGACACACGGGAAAGAAAAACTGAACAACTTCCTCATACACCTCAACAGCCTACACCCCGAAATACAATTCACCATGGCAACAGAAGCTAACAATCAACTTCCCTTCCTAGATGTCTTAGTATACAAAAAACCCAATGGCTCCCTAGGATACACCATCTACCAGAAGAAAACACATACAAACCACTATCTACACGCACTCTCACACCACCACCCAGAACATATCAATTCCGTAGCCGAGACACTCATCTCCAGAACAAAATGCTTAGCTGATGAACAACACCTAAAACCCGAACTACACACTCTCACTAACGTACTAACAGCCAATGGATTCCAAAGAAAGAACATTACCCACATAATCCAAAAAGAAACCCCAACCAAAATCCAAGACAGAGAACAAGAGAACAGCAAAGCCCACCTCCCATATAAAAGGCACTACAGACAAAATCAGCAAGATCCGCCAAAAACACAACATTAAAATAGCATTCTGCACAAACAGAAAAATATCCACCATCCTAAAAAACCCTAAAGACAGAATCGAGTTAAAAAACCAAGGAGTATACGAAATCCCATACACCGCCTGCCCCACCACATACATCGGACAACAGAAGAATAAGTGCACGCACTGAAGAACACAAGAACTCAATCAAAAAAGAAGAACCGACTTCTTCCCTGGTCCAACACCACAAAGCCACAGGACATGAGATTGACTTTAAAAATACCAGAACTATTGCCAAAACCGAACACTTCAACAACAGAATAATCAGAGAAGCCATAGAGATAGAAACACGCCCACACAGCATGAATAAACGAGATGATACCTCCCGCCTACCAGCCATTTGGAAACCCACCCTCACTAACACGAGTACCTAACATGAAGAATGACACCAGACCCACACCCACGAGGGCCACGCAAGATGCTACCACACCTCCACATAGACAGCAGACTCACACCCACACAGATGATGAGACATGACCACGGACCAGAAGCCGTACCGCAGCTGCATCACTACCTGCTTCAAACCCCTCCGACCCATACATGAAGCGGACGCCCACCATGAAGATGTGGCACGACCACGAATGCGAAGCCAAACAACAGGATCACAGGTCACCAGCTCAAATCCCTGGCAACTAAGACTAACCTGAGCACAACCAAGCCCCCACTTGAACAGAACACACCCCCACCCAATCAGAACACAGCCAACCCCCCAATCAATCAGAACACAGCCAAACCCCCAACCAATGAGAACACACCCCCAGCCAATCAAAACACAGCCAAGCCCCCACCCAATCAAGTCACACCCCCACTAGCAGTTAAAAGGAAGAAGCAGCTGCAAGCTCACATTACTCTGAGAAGCACAGAGCCGAAGAAAGAAGCCTGAAGATGATGAATGAGACTTCATCGAAATGTTGCCTAGATACTTCGAATCTTACGCGGGAGAAAACCCGAACAACCAAAGATCCACATATATATATATATATATATGTGTGTGTGTGTGTGTGTGTGTGTGTGTGTGTGTGTGTGTGTGTGTGTGTGTATATATATATATATATATATATATATATATATATATTATGGTATTCAGCTTTGTCCAGGAATTTTGCCACGTCATTGTATACCCGAACAAAGCTGAATACCATACATGTAAGTACCTGTGAAAATTTAAGAAAACAAACACATATATATGTATATGTATATTATATGTATGTGTATATATGTGTATATATGTATGTATGTGTGTGTGTGTGTGTGTGTGTGTGTGTGTGTGTGTGTATATATATATATATATATATATATATATATATATATATATATATATATTTATTTATTTATTTCAAGCCTCAATTGGGCAGTAGGGAAGAAAACAGCTGTTGTAATGTTGATTGAATTCCAAAGCAAAAAGATGTGATGAGGTAAGAATCTTCTCCAATGGAAATATAAATATATATATATTGCCACCCTGGGCTGCTGATCTAAGTAAGTTTCCAACAAAGCATTCCAGTAGAAAGAAAAATCCTTCCCCCCCGCATACCAAAAGCAGTAGAAAGATAGGATCATACCTGGCTAGGCATGCTTTGCAATCATGCCAATTATAACAAAGGTATAAACTCAGTTTAGAATGTTATCTGGGTTATAGTAATTTAAGAAACGACTATATAGCAACAAAGAGAAAACAATCAATTCTTTGACGGCAAAATCTGTGCAATTCACACATCACAAACATACACTAAATGTAAAATACTTTAGTGTATTAGCAAAACAGGCAGAAAGCCTTTGAGACATTATCTAGCATATTTACAATATTGGGCTTCGTGATTATTTATTTGTAAAATTTGTTGACTTTCTCACTGCAGGGATACTTTGGGTGGCTTACAAAAATAAGAAGGAAAAAATGAAGTATGAACAAAAAATTAAAATAGAATTTTTAAAAATGAGAATACATCAATAACAAAAAGATGGACAGGTGAAAAGCCCAAAGCAAGGGGAGTGGAGTCTGCCATGAATCCAGTAGCCACCTTCAGCATGATATGTTCCCATTTGGTGTCCAGGCCAACCGGCAGAGCCAGGTCTTCAGGCTCTTGAAGGATAGAAGGGTGGAGGCATTTCTTAACCCAAGGGCGGGTGCTGCAAGCGAGAAGCCTTTTCTTCTGGAACCCGATAGTTGGAGTTCTTTGACTGATGAGATCCAGAGAAGGTCCTCTCTGCCAGCACAAGGATGGTCTTGTCTGTGGGATGAGATAGTTCATCAAGTAGCTACTAAGAGCTTTGAAAGCCATAACCACCACCTGGGAGGCAGACTGGTAGCTCTGAAGTTTGCAGAGCAGAAATGCAATATGGGCCCCAAAGTGCCCCAAAGACTGCTTTAGTTGCCACACTTTGCACTAGCTGAAGCTTCTGAATCGATTCCAAGGGTAGCCCCATGTAAGAGTGCATTGCAGTAGTCCAGATGATAGATATTAGAGCTTGAGTAACTGAGCACTTGATGGCTTTGTAGGAAAGAGCCAGTTCAGTCTAGTGGTTAAAGTGCCAGGTTAGAAACCAGGAGACTGTGATTATATAAAATAAAGTTCAAATAAAGTTGAATTAGCCATACTTGGAATGACTAATTGAACAATACGAATGCTTTGCCTCTCAAAATATACATTTATCTTAAAAAAAAACAAAAACAGAACCAAAGAAAATTATATGAGAGGCACAGCTTCAGAAATATTACAGCAATCTGATGTTTTCCAGATTTTTTTTAAGACTACAGAAGAAATCCTATGCTAGCTGGAGATAATTTGTTGGGAAAATAAATGTGTGGATGATGGGAGGTCTGATCCAATATATTTGGAAGACACTCCGTTGAGTGTCTTCCCGGAGTACTCTACCTTGCCAATTTAGTATAATAGATAGACGTACAGCATGGGAGACAGTAAAAAGAAATGCACCGCCATTTAAATCTCTGCCTACTGAACACATTAGGCGGAAATATGGGCGGATTAACACAACATGCTATAGTGGTTCATATAGTCCTGCTTTTAAAAACTACCAAGGCTACGTTCGCACAACACATCCAGCTGAAATGTAGCTGGCTTTTGATTCTGTCTTCCAGATTCCACCTGATCATCCGGGATCGCTCGCTTTGTGAACACATAATTCCTCAGCTTTCTTAAAAGATTAAAAACAAAAACAAAGAAGGGGGCTCAGCTCTGCAGGAGAAGCGAACGAAACGGGTGGATCCTAACGTTCCGCTGGAGGTGCCAGCCCTCCCGGGGAAAACTTGAATGGGAACAAGGGGAACGCCTCCTGCCGAGGAAGGGAAGAAGGACGGCCAGCGCTGAGAATCGTCGCTCCTCCCTCCGGTGTTCACGAGGTCCGAGACGTCAGTTGTGCATTGGCAGTTTCCGGAACCGCTGACATGAGAGCCCCCTTCCTGCAAAGTTATCAGGTGAGAATTTCAGAGGTTGAGGCGGGAGCGATGCTGTTTTCCCAATCGGGATGGGAATCGTTCGTGAGCTGGCGAAGAAGCACACGGCGGGGTTCCTGGCAACCTGGGAATGAGGCTCGAACAATGATAAACCAGATGGGAGTGCAGGGGTTATATAAATGAAGCTAATTTGGAGCGACTGGAGCAGAATAGCTAAGATGTCAGGAATTCCCAGAAAACCGGAAGCGTTTTAATCAATTTAGTGTCTACATTTCTTCCAAGACATCCATAAATGCACACGCGTGAATAGCTTTTTCTAATTCTGCGTGTATTCATTCAAAAATAAATTTCAGAAACTTCAAGGGGGGCTTTACCTGCTTAACTAGCATTTTTGATTGAACCTATCTCATGGAAAAATGAATTTCCCAAGTACTTTGCATGTTGCTGGCCAGCTTCAGCTTCCAAAAAAGGCTGAATGTCATCAAAGATGCGATTTTGATTTAGTTGAAAGAATGAACCTAGCCACTGTTGTTTATACAACTTGGATTGTGGTGAAGGCCCAGAGTACATTCTAGGCTGAAGGAAAATTTACACTTCAAGTTGTGTTCCAGGAGGCTCGCCATATAACTTTGTTATGTCAGAAAGGTGCTTTTTCAAGTGGCAACTGGACTTTCTGGTTTTTCTTTGAAGATTACTTATCCAAGAAGCTTCTTGAAGCTCATCTTGTAAAACCACCTTTGGGACAACCATGACCTCAATGACTGAGCAACTCCATAGACATTATATCAGAAAGTTTACACATGCACATCATGGTCCAAAATTGTCAATATGTCCTTGCATCCTGACATCTGATGCAAGGAGGTAAATTGCATTTTTTTGTATCATTATGATACAGGTTTCATTATTCCCCCACCCCACTATTTTTGGCCCATGCAAAAAACCAGAACCTAGATAAATGAGTAGAAGAAACATATCTATGATTTAATCCAAATTTAATTTGGATCAGATCACTTAGATTTGATAAATATAATTCTTCATATATCTAAGCCGTTTCCCTTCAGTTTGGTGTCAGCATTTGCAAACATTTTGCAAAACTTTGTGGGCCTCAGGTTTGGGCAGGTTGGTGTGATATATGAACCAAGTTATGGGAAGCAGTCTTTGACATTTTTGTTAGAGTCAGGGCTAAATATGAGATGTTCTTTATCCACTACTGATTTGTTAGGAAAGTGAATCCACTGTTAAGTATAAATAATAGATAAAAGTACCAAATATGTTGGTACCAATACTATGAGACTAGTAACATAATAATTGAATAACAGAGTTAGAAGAGACTTTGGAGGTCTTCTAGTCGAATGCCCTGGTCAAGAAGGAAACCCTATACCATTTCAGACAAGTGGTTGTCCGATCTCTTCTTATAAACCTCCAGTGTTGGAGCATAACTTCTGGAGGTAGGTCATTCCACCGATTAATTCCACTATTTCACTATGTTTGAAAACCCCGCAGAAATAATTACCTTTTTAAAAAGATTTCATGCGTGTGTTATTATTGTTAGGGTTGGTCACACAGTCCGATGTTAGGATTTGGCATTTTTATCCACCTATCAAGCCTTTCCCCAAGGACCTGGGAGTGACAGATGTTGTCTGGTGGTTTTTAAAGCTAACATCACAGGATGTAAAGTGTTCCAACTAAAACTGCATTTTGCAATTGACTGATGGTGATTTTTCAGTGTCAGTGGTGTTCAGATGATGCTCCAGATGTTTTGAGATTGCACTCAAGGCACCTATTCCTTTTGGTATTATTTTTGCTTTGTTTTGCAAAAGGCATTCTACTTTATTTACAGCTCTTCATAGTTTATGATTTTCTTCAGTTCTTTCTTTTCTATTCTGCTGCCTCCAGGTATTGCCATATCCCTTTCCAGACTTTTTCTGATCAACAGTTGTTAAATCTTATTAATATTACAGGTAGTCCCTGAGTTACAACCATCTTTTAGAAGTTACAATAACAATGAAAGAAGTGACTTACGATCAGTTCTCACACTTATGACTGTTGCAGCATCCCTGCGATCACATGATCAAAATGGCAGTCGACTGTATTGATGATGGTTGTAGTATCCCAGGGTCACATGATCACCATTTACAACTTTTCCAGGAAGCTTCTCACAAGCAAAGTCAATAGGGGAAACTGGATTCACTTAATGACTACTTGATTTACTTAAAGATTGCAACAAAAAAGGTAATATTATTGGGCAAGTGACTTATTTAACCACTGCATCACTTGGCAACAAAAATTCTAGTCTCAATTGTGGCCATAAGGACTACTTGTATTATATCCTACCTTTTTAGGTAAGGATATAACTCACCTATTATTTTGAAAGGTTACACAGTCAGCCAGATGTTTAGACTGGATATGGCATTTTTAGCCACCTACCGAGTCCTTCCCAAGGACTTGGGATATTATTTATTATACACACAACAATGTACAGTCACAGCTGCTAGTTCTTTAGCTGGCATTTGCTTCTGTATGAATCAAGTTCTTCCTAAGAATGTAGTATTTTATAATACATTGGTTTAATATATTGTGGATCCAAGCAGCTAGCCTTTTGTAATCGACAGATGAAAATTTTGTCAATGCACAGGGTTTCTAGATGGCATATTTCAATTTGTTTTTCAAACTTTGATATTTTGGGTTCTTCTTATTTTGGGTTATTCTTTGTCTTCTACTGTACTATCTGATGGTGTTGCAATCATCAGTTATACACTTTCTAGGAACAACTTGCATCCTGTGACAATACCTGTAGCGCAGTCCAACAAGATTTGTCTATTCCAAGTCCTTGGGAGAACTCAGTAGGTAGATAAAAATACCAGATCCACTCTAAACATCTATCTGATTGTGATGAATATAATTAAATTTCCCGCTCCAGTGGACTCTGGGTAGCATACCAAACTAGAAAATCATGAAAAACAGATAAAAACTACTAAATTGGTCGGATAGCTAACACTAAAATGATATAATAAACAACAAAATAAACAAAACAAAACAGGACCTTAAACAAATAATAAACATCACACTAAAACCATGTGAGATGGGTTGGTCTGACAAAGGGTAACTGGCCAAAAGTCATCCACCCGGCTCTCAAGCCTAAGGGAGAGGTAGAACTTCTCGTTTCTAGTCTAGCACTTGAAACACAACTAACTTCTGGTTTCTAGTCTAGCACTTGAAACACAACTAAAAAAATCATCTGCTCTAGCATTAATTACATTTTCTTTTCTTCAGTCCCAAACTCTAAACAAACATGACCCCGTCATGTTTAAATGATTAATTAGTCAATGCAAACCCTTAACTTTCCAATATAAAAGATAAATAGTGGTCGCCCTAAGAACAAACATTTGAAATCCAATATTTCTGACGAAATATTCATAGCTTTGGGGCTCTTCATTGGTTTTAATTGTGCTTCTGAAAGGATTATGGTAAATGACAGTTCTTTCTAAAGTACAGTTGGTATTTCTCTCATTTCATTATTCTCCATATATAACAAAGAGTTCATCTTTCTAATGGCATTTTAAATAAAATTTTGAAGTGAAAACAAGCCAAGATTCAATGACTGAAGACTTAAATAATTCTCTTGTTTTGCCGCTTACCTTTCAAGCATTAGTTTTTGGACACGAACTGGCAAATCAAAGAGAATAGGTTTTAGATGATTAATAATGTTGACATATCTTACAATTTAACTGAATGTATGATCTTGTTAACTTAATT
The DNA here is from genome assembly GCF_049901715.1 of Pseudonaja textilis. NCBI lineage: Eukaryota > Metazoa > Chordata > Lepidosauria > Squamata > Elapidae > Pseudonaja > Pseudonaja textilis. The sequence goes on from NC_141993.1 coordinate 44,093,348, forward strand.
TACTTATATTTCATATACTGCTTGATATAGAAAAGCTGTGTTGGAATTATATTCAATTAACAAACTCATGCAGCACAGTACTTCAGACACTAGACTAAAGCACCTTCCATGCGAAATTGGTGTACATATCTAGGTTTGGTCCTTCACTATTCTATTCCAATCATATTGCTTGTCTTGACAAAATCTTCAGTAGCTAAGTTGCTTATCTTTTGTTGAGGTGCTGCCTCAGAGGGGTCTATGACAATTTTCCACAGCCAAGGACAGCTTGCCTCAGGACAGCTTGCCACAGTCAATTCGCTGTGGGACAATTTGCTGCAGGACAAGAGTTACACTAATAGCAAGAAATGATGGAATAGAATCATTAAAGAAAGGATGCAAAAGGAAGGACAGAATGAAATGTGAATGACAAAAAATAACATGAATTTTATTTTAAATAAAATAAAATTGAATTTGTTAAATTGTCCCGTGTCGAGTTAGCAGTGGTGAATTATCCCTCAGCAAGTTAGCCATGGTGAATTGGCCATGGCAAGTTGGCCATAGCGAGTTGGCTCTGGTAAATTATCCCATTCCAGCCTCAGAGGCACCACTGCAAATCCATAATTGCCACATTTTCTCTGAGGTTTTAAGGTCAGTGGTTTTCCATTGGTGGAAGCTCTTCTTTCTTCAGAGCAAAGTGCCATTTACTTTGTCACTATCACTTTTTTCTTCAGAAGCAATTGGAGTCCTCCCCCCTTTGGCTTCACTGTGAAAACTTTTTATTTCACTACAAAAATGAGCAAGGATATAATAAAAATAGAGATGAAATAAGGTGGTGGCTGGAATGACAAGTATCCTCCAGTACCCTCTCTTCCCTTTAATTTACTGGTGACCTTTTTATCATCTTCTTCCTCATTATCCCCCTTCCCCGAAGAGCAAAGTGGACACTCACAAAGAAATATGAAATTATTGTGTAGGAGGTGCTCAAATTAAGGAAACCTCTCAGGAGGCTGCAAGTATTAGGTGGTAGGTTGTGCCAAATTCCTTGGGGAGATGACGGATTGAGCTGCAATAAAGAAAGCAGGGGTTGTACTATAAGGGAAAAAAAGGAATGTTCCTGTCTCATATAGTTGCAGTAGCAATGAGAGGCATGAGTTCAAGTGGGAGCCCTGGAAAAAAAATACTCCTTTTATGGAATTCTTCCTACTAGCAGCATATCAAGGGCATTAAGTGGTACTTGTTCCTGGAACAAAAGTTAATGAATAAGTACTTTTCTTTATCTTTTTTCTTCTTCTGAATAGCTCACAGTGTCCTCCTATAGAATACACATGGTTCTTTCAAATTTGTTTTCTTTTTTTCTATATGAGTTTTAGGCCTTTGGCATGCTACCCTTCTGATTTGTTAGTTGGAATTATGACAAATTGATCCAAGTTGACCCAAGGCTGGTGTATATGCCTATAGCTTCGGGCAACTGAGTGGAGTTCATATGGTTATTGTGTTCTGAACAATCTAATCCTGTGAAATATGTTAAGAGTTTGACATGAGCTTGGGATTTCTGGCTGAATAATCTAGACTGAAGTCCAACCTACTCCCCCTCTCCCTCCCAATGTCATGCTGCCTTCTGTTCTGCTATTGTGAACTGGTACAGTCTATTTTTGCAACAGTCATTATCTGCAATTATCCATTATGAAAAGAAAGAGGTTATTGTGGCCAAAGTCTGCTTACCTTTGAAGTTTTGCCCTTTGCTTTGTCAGGCATTGCTGAGTTAATGACGAGCAAGAACAGAACACAGAAGTGATTTCACTATCCAAGGCTGGGAAATTTGGGTTTCGGAAGGATTACTACCTGGGACAGGTAAAATATGGGCCATATAGATGATGATGTATAATGCTTTCCAAGGTTTATTTTATAGAGACACAAATTCTTAATTTCATTTTTGTTTGACTTTATTGTTTATGTTATTGCTTGTTACTTTAATATTGAATGTACTGCCTGCAATGTGTATAGTATGAAATGAGGAGATCATCTGTATTCTTCAGAATATAGCAGTTTGGTTTAGAGACTCACCCCAAAGAAATGGAAAGGGAGTAAAAAGGACTTTTTGAAGTTGAATAGTATTATGGGCAGACGCCTTGGAGATACATTGTTTGAAATCAATGTGATTCTTTAAAGATGCAGATTAGGTAGTAGCTGCATGACATAAAAGAAAGTTAAGTTCTTCCCTTCCCCTTCTCCTTCCCTCCCTCCCTCCCTCCCTCCCTCCCTCCCTTCCTTCCCAAAAATGAGATAATGCCTTACAAGCCCAAGGAATATAAACAGGAACAGGAATAAAAAGTCTAAGGATATAATTTTTGAAGATGTAAAATAATATTAAATAACTAAGTAAGTAACGAAGGAAGGAAAGAAGGAAGGAAAGAAGCTGTGGTTTCCTTTCTTTTATGTCATGCACCTATTTCTTATAAATAGGAATCTAGGAGTAGAATGGTTATAAAGTGTGGTTCTAAAGTAAACTACTTGGAGAAAAAGGAATATATAAGTAGAAGGAAAACTGGTTAGAATTATACTAGGTATCTGAAGGCTACTGAAACATTAGTCTTATTTCTAGCTTATTTGCTTTCATATTTTTCACAACGTTACTAAATTAAAGTATTATTCTATGATGGGGATTAGATTCTCATATCAGCAAAATCTAGTAGCTCAATTTTTAAATTGTATTTCAGTCATTATTGTCAGTGTGCTACAAAAAGCTTGGTTACAGTGTAGTAGATGCCATGTTTCAAATTGATTCTTGCCTGCTAGCGGCAGTTTCTGCTTCATTAGTGGATCAGTGGCCGTGGTACATATTGGAGTGGGGATATGCAGTCAGATTTATCAACAGTGAACTTTCTGTCAAACAGCAATTACTTCAGTTGATCTAATGTGTGTTGAGGTACCATAACTTCTGTAGGGATAACAAATATAATCCTGAAAGAGAATGCAGGAAAAAAGGATTTATGGTGGTTACCAGTGAATTTGGAAAAACTTGATGAAAACGCAAGATGCTAACTCAGACTTTTCTACCTTCCTTTACCAAAGAAGAATGAATTTTGTCTGGCAGTTTCTTTTTTGCATTATTAGAGTAACACACGCCCACAATTTGCAAACCTACTTTACCACATCATAGTTCTCCAAGGGATAGAAATATTGTCTTATAATTACCTTGATTTGATAAAAAAATGGTTGAATTAGGAAAAACGCCTTCTAGTTAATGCACCATGGTAAGTGAAACAGTGACTTTGAAGAAGTTTATTCAGGAACAATTAGTGTGTGAGTATTTTGCTGTATATGTCAGATTTCCCTGTCTTCTGCTTTTTGAATGAGTATCAAGCACCTGCCAAATTAATTGTTCAGATACAAATCTCAGTTAATCTTAAAATATGTCAATAGCATTTAATGTAGCAAACATTTGATTTGATTGTCCAGTGAAATCTATGCCATTTAGGAAATAGAGTCATTTGAGAATGCACAGCTGATGTTAGAGCCTCCAAATATATAATTATCTGCCAGAATTGTGTGAGAACAAAGCAGAACATTAATTAAAGTAGTCTTATAAGGAACAATTTTCCAGCATTGTTGATCAGTTGAAGGCTGAAAATACCGTGCACCATACTCTCGTATGCAATGTAGCCATAAGGTGAAAAGAATGATGGTCACATAAGGCTTGTTTGAACAAAAGGTATACCTGATGCCTGAAAAGTCTGAAAAAAAATCATTTCAAAGAGCTAGTTCTTAACTCTTGTTTTGTTTGTGAGAAAACAGAGATGGCAAGCGATAATGCAACTTCATTGTTTTTTCTGTTTTATTTTTTCCCTCTAGGATTAGGTCTCAAATATCTAGATGGGGTTGTGGGAAATAGTTTATTGTAAAACTCTGTAATATAAAGTGTTATGACTCCCCTTCAAAATTCAAACGAACAAAACAGAAAGCAGCCGTTTCACAATTAAATCAAACAGAAAGAAGTCTTACAAGATAACGGCTGGCAGAAATCTCAATCCACAGCATAAATCTTTACTCTGTCCGGCAAACCAGTCCTGGCAATAAATCTCAAGTCTCAGAGCTTCTTGCTGTAACGTCCTCATTCAATAAGTCACTTTGTTCCTGGCAAATTGTACCAGCCCAGCTGTGTCCTTTTATACTCATTGAGGCAACGTGCTAATTTACTGACTCGCCCTGCTCCTTCGCTCCAGCTGATTTTGTCTTCTCAACCGTCTTCTGTTCCTTACATTTAACCACAAATTTTCCAAGTTCTCATCTCCACTAGAAGACTCTCTCAAAACTTCCCTGTCAGCCATTCCCAGCTGTTGATCAGATAAGGAACCAGAGGAGGTCAAAGGTCCTGACAATTCTAATACATCAGGTCTGTCTTCCTTTGTCACGTCCATCTCCTCATCCTGGTTACCAGTCCAATCACTGAGCCATGCCGGCTCATATTTTTCTGCCATGTCCTCCTCACTTGAACTCATATCAGTCACAGGAGCTGAATCCAAGCCCGGAGCCACAACAATAAAGTATTAAGTAGGATTGTGTGGTGTAATATTAGGTGCATATAATATGGAGTGTATCATTTCAGTGCTGCCTATGAATGACATACTGCTATGTCCAAAATAATGGTCAGCTGGCCTGCCTGCCTATCTATGTATCTTCCTATCTGCCCGCCTCCCTTCTTGTCTGCTTGCTGTCTAAGACAGACTGTTGTCTGTCTATCTACCTACCATTTGCTGATCAGCTCCAGGACTAGTGTATGCCAGAGGGTCAATAATTGTTTTGAGGTACAGTAGTCTAAGAAATCAGTCTAAGAATCTATCCCAAGATTACCTGCTAAATTTTGAATGCAGATTGAAACTTGAGTCTCCCTGGTTCTTGTCCAGCACATTAACTACTAATATATGCTTCCTTGAATTTGGACGAAGTTGTGTAATGTAATATGGCTAACATTACTAGATTCAAACTTTCAGAACAAACAAGTATTTACCCTTACTATAGAAAACAATCCTTGAACAATTGTAGAGCCTGCAATTTATTCATGGCAAGGAAATGCAGTAACATGGAAGAGGTGATGGCTCTCAGAACTTTCCCTATGACTGAAAACAGCAGCAGCTTGTGAATTATTTCCTTCCTGTTCTGTGTCCTTGCCCTTCTCTTATGTCTCAAAGCATCTGCTGCTTTTTAATTCCAAATGTTTCCTTACATACAGCTTCTTCCAGGCTGCCCTCTTTCAATTATCCACTGCCAAATAATTCAAGATGATTAACGTAAGATCTGTGAGAGTTTATCAAGGAAGTAATTGTGCAACCAGCTTTGATCTATGATGAACCATTCCAGTGTTTCTGTGACTGGACATTTAGTGGAAGACTAAAACTCAAAGAATTCTACTAATTGTAGAAGGCTGATGGCCTTTTCTATTGTTCCCCAAATATATAGAATGTGTTTCTAAGAGCTCTCTTTCTCTCTTGTCCACTAGTCTTTTCATAGAGAGACAGTTTGGTTTAGTGGTTAAGACACCACTTATAAACTGGGAAACTCTGAGTTCTAATCTTTTCTTAGACACAAAGCCAGATGGGTAACTTTGGGCCAGTCATCCTCCCTCAGCCTCATGAAAAAGGCAATGCCAAACTACTTCTGAAATCTTGCCAGGAAAATTGCAGGGACTTTTCAAAACTGCTGGCACCTGGAGTCAAGGTTGACACAAAGGCATGTGTGCACGCACAAAGTATTTTCAAAGGCAAGTCAAGACTACAATGAATGGTAATTCAATAGGCTGCTATTTCAACAGATCTGCACTGTGCAAGGTTGGGAAAGGCTATAAATATAGATTCAAGTGAGATCAATTGAAAAATTCTACTTGATAATTTTCTGGAATTTTAAACCTTCAGTACAAAATCAACAGGGCTCTTAACTTGTTGTTTTTCTAATAGGACCATGCTTCCGAAAATGACTACAGAACTGCTGAAGCAGCTTCGGCAAGTGATGAAAAATTCCAAATATGTTTCTGAACCCATTCAAGCCTACATTGTGCCCTCAGGAGATGCTCATCAGGTATTGGATTGTCTTCTGCTTGAGAACTGCCATTCAGAAAAACAAAACAAAACACTAAAGTAATCCAGACAATAGAAAAAACTGTTGGTGTTTCACCAAATAGACTGCAACAAACAGTTCCCAATTGTAATTTGTGCTGTGATATTGGTGATCATCAACAAGATATAATTTCAGTGAGGCAGTCTTTTGATAAAAACTTTTCAATTTGAAGCTTACTTGGCATTGTCAAGTATCACATGATTGGTATTCAAGCTTTTAGAGACTTGCATACAGTTACATAGTTCTTGTAGACAAACACTTCTTCAATGGAAAGCAAAGTGCAGTAGGGTGGATCAGGTTTATGGTTATCATGGCAGCAAATGAACTCTGGGGCCACTCCAGATCCCTTGTCAAGGGAAAGGTTTCCCAGGACTAGCAACCTAAGGAACTCTACATCTTAATTCCTGTTAATAGAAATGACTTTTTAAAAATGATATAAATATGTTTTAGATCATCATAGTTAAGATTAATTACCATATAAGTATCAATTGTAATGCTACTTAATTGACATTGAAAGAAGAAGGAAAGCTTGAGATAGATCCACTGTATTCTTTTTGGTATTCTTAACTATACAAAGACATCTGATAATATGCCAAGATCTTTCTCTGTGTATTTCAAGACTGAAAGAAAAACAGCAGGAAAGCAAGGCTAATTTATATGTAGTTTCTATTACTTTCCATCCCTTTGATCATCATCAGTTTTGCTTTCTAATTTATCTTCCTTAGAGTGAATACATTGCACCTTGTGACTGCCGTAGGGAATTCATTTGTGGATTTAATGGTTCTGCAGGTAAGTTTCTAGAATTGTGTCCAGCCAATTAAAGTTGGTATCTCTGTAGCATTCAATGCCAAATCTCTCTTCCTATGAATGGGGCCTTTAATGGGGCCCTTTGTTTTTCTCACTAAATTATAGAGACAAGCTAAACTCCTGTATTTTTCTTTTCTTTCCTTTGTCTGCTTTTACATATAGATGTTCAGACAGACACCTGTAGAATACGGTCCCCAAAATATCACTTGGAATTAAAAAAAGAACATGCATCCCAGATAAAATGACTAAAAAGAAAAAAAATCAAAAGTTAATATGCTCTCTGCATAAACTGTTCTATACTCAATGGCATAGAATAAAATACATAAATGGTATTTGTGCTGCCACTGGTATGCACTGAGGTATTATTTAGTTATATGTGGAATGATTTAGATACATCAGATGCATTAAATGGACATTCTAGTCATCTGTTTTTAACATTTGGCAATCCCTGTCCTTACTGGGAAAATTGTTGTCCATCAAATCTGATAGTTTCTTTATTTTTTATTTTCTTTTTAATACAACAAAACATCAGCTGATCATAGAGAATTATCCATACAAGTTGACTATTTAAAGTTCTTTCAGAGACTTTGATGTTGTATTAATTCCATGTTCAGTGATTAAGAGAACATTCTTGAATACCACATGTGAACTTCCTGCTTGAAGAATATGATATATTGCTACTTTTCAACATTTTTGTGGACCACATATAATAGATAATCTGTTAAGGCCATGGGCCAGTGATGAACAGGCTGTAGACAAGACCAAGGTGAAAGATGGGGAGTTTATTCGCTTCTGACTTTTCACGATGGACATCCTATAAATAGGATTGTCTGTAGGACCACCTATTTTCTTTGTTTCTACCCACACACAAAATCATTTCTTGTTTCTTTTTGATTCCTAATAGAAAACATGTAACCAGAAAAGAAACAGATCACATTTTCTAATCTTTCCAGACCACTCTTTTTTTCCACGTCACTTCTGGACTTTAGATTGTGCACCCATTGCATACCTGGATATATTACACTCAAATCTTTCAGGCCACATTCATATGAATCCCCAACAATCCTGCTTTCTTTTTTTCTTGTGTTCAAATAAAATTCTATATATATTTATTCAAAGTAATCCCTAACCGAGATTACTTCTAAATAAAAGTGAATGAGATTGTGCTGTTCTATCCATGTCTATCCAGAATGGGTAAGTACACATCAGACTGCAGCCTTAGAAATAGTTAGAGACTTTCCTTCCCCCTTTCCCCTATGTATATTGGGGACGTGAAATTACAACACCATTGATAATCATTTGTATGTATGTATACAAGAGGGAAATGACTAGCTCATTTCTGAAGAACTGTTTGGTTTTGCAGTTTACACGCTGGGCAGAAAAAGATTTGAAAGGTTTGAATTGTTGCTTCCCCTTTCAGTGTACACACCAGCTGGACTGGTGATGTAATATCAGAGTAGTAATGAGCTTTTGCTGACCCTTAGATGACTCTTCAATAAAACAAAAATCCTGTTAGCTATTTCATAGAGTACTTGCAGCTTTCCTTTTTCTCTGTCCAAGGCCTATGAAAATAGGATACTTGTACTCAGGGATTTGCAGTAAACAATATCAGTTAGCCAAGTTTAGTTTCCCTAAAGAACATTTTCTGCATCTGAAATCACTGAGCATTGAACACTAATTCTCCCTCCCTCCCTCCCTCTGTCTCTCTCTCTTCCTCTCTCCCTCCCTCCCTCTATTTGTGTGCATGTGTGTGTAAGAGAGTGAGTCTTGCATCAGAACAGCATGTTCTGTTTAGCAACATTTCCTGTGGCTTCAAGCATTGCACTGTAGTCTTAAGATCTGGGTTTAGTTTCAAGCTGTGCCACTGATTAACATGCAGTGCTAACGTTGTCAAGTCACCTTTTTATGGCTTTCCGTTTGCCTGCTAAGCAAAATAAGATCAACAAATTAACAAGTCAGTATATATAGCTCTGGTGGACCTCTATAATTATAAGAAAGCAAATCACCCAATAGATTCCCCACCCTTTAATCATAGAGGAAATTGCCTCTCACAATGCTCCAATTGGCATTTTCCCTTACTTGCTGAAGTGACATATTTTAATGGTTTGATCTCCAGTGACCATTCAGATACTTTTAATTATCTTTTATTTCCAGCCTTTTCTTCTGCCTTGACACAAAGAACTTTGGTTTACAGGATCAGCATTTCTTTTTCATATACCTAACATTCCATTGATTTACCAAAAAATGATTTCTTTTTTAATACCAAAGGACATTCATTATTAGTATCATCAGTGGTTTGGCTTAGCAGGCAAAGAGAAGTTTTTTCAGCGAGAACTCCAAAACTCCATCTGGCCTTGAGATGTTAACATCTGATTAATATTTTCTTTTCTTGGATTTATTAACTGAGAACAATGTTTGCCAGTGTCTCTGTAGTTTCAGTTCTGCTGTCTTTTCTGCTTTCTGACAGGAACTGCCATTATAACAGAGCAACATGCCGCTATGTGGACAGATGGACGCTATTTCCTTCAGGGATCTCAACAAATGGATTCTAACTGGATACTCATGAAGATGGGTATGTGTGAACCCAAACTAAGGTTTTATTTCATTTTACCCAGAAAAATTATTTTAGCTAAGTAGTGGCCAACGGGGTCATGTTGAGAAACCTCTATTGGCACGCCATCAAACTAATCTGTAGTATACAAAAGGGAATAATTATTAAGGATAGAACACATTCTATTTAAGTCATAAAATTCGTGTAAGTGAAATTAGACTTTTTAGTTCTACCTGCTTTTTGTAAAGTTATTCTCTGACATGCTAGAACAATGAAGGCCTTAAGCCTAATCTCACGAATACCTGCTTTGTCTGAAACAGTACTTTACATTATATAAACATAAGTTATTTAATTAACGAGTTGCATTTGTTGTTAGTTGACACCGTGTAATTCCTGATTTTGCCATGCTGAGTAGCCTGCAGGCAGAAATCAGAATAAAGTAAGTATAATTAATATTCATCATCATACTATTTTAAACAGAATGTTGACACTGCTAGTTCATGTGAATGATACAGAAATAGGGTTTGCGTTTTACTTTCTCAGACTTCTTTTGTCCATCCAAGAGAATGCAATGATTTCCATGTAGGAAGCAAGGTGATTATCCTATCCAGTTCATCTTCTTTTGAATTGGTCTTGCTTTAATGTTTGCACTCTTGTCTCTTGGGGTTTCCCTTTCCTTAGGATTGAAAGACACTCCTACTCAAGAGGACTGGCTTGTAAGCGTGCTACCTCAAGGTTCCAAAGTTGGAGTAGATCCTTCTATTATTCCTGCTGGTGAGTTTGACCCAGTGCTTTCAACTTAGTGTAAAGGATTAAATTTTCCCACCTTACCCTGATCTACTATTCACCAATCAACTTTGTTCAGTGTGCAGTTAGTAATATAATAATAGAAATACAACATAGATTTATATACTCTTTCACAGTGCTTTACAGCACTCTCTAAGTGGTTTACAGAGTCAGCATATTGCCCCCAACAATCTGGGCGCTCTATAAAGTATTACCAACTTTTCTTTTGGATAGCAAAGCACAGTTAACTGGCAGGATGGGGGTCTGCAGCATGCCCTATCCGCTGAAGGAAGTGGGGTGGACCAATCCCATTGGTTTGAAATGGTTCCTCAGGTAGTCTGGTTTTATGCCATGGAGGGCTTTACAGGTGATAACTGATATCTTGAATTGGACCCAAAAGAAAACTAGCAACCAATGCAGTTTGCGCAACAGTAGTGTTGCATGGAAATTATGTATATGCATATCAGGAATGCATTATATGTAACACATTGTTTCTCTCTGCATCTTTCAGACCAGTGGAAGAGAATGAACAAAGTTCTGAAATGTGCTGGCCATGTTCTTGTGCCAGTCAAAGCTAATTTGATTGATGCCATATGGGCAGATCGGCCACCACGACCTTGTAAGCCTTTGATGACGCTAGATCTTAGCTTCACAGGTAAGAGAAATCCAAATATGTTTGTGGATACAGCACTGAACATGGTTTTCCAACATGAAACCTTCCAAATTTTCTGATTTTTATTTTAGCCAACATCTTGGCAGGCAACAGGTCAGCAGGCTCCTTTTTTAATTCTATCTTGACCAAAGGCACAGGAAATGGAATGGGGCAGCATGAGATTTCGAAACCACTATTGTGACTTTAATATTTGCTAACTCATAGAAATAGGTCTGAAATAGAGTTAATCTTGCCCATTTGCAGCAAGAAGTCGTTGGTTGTGCACATGTCTAAATTCCAGCTTCATGAAGTTCTAACTTCAATTGTCTGTTGCAGGGATCAGTTGGAGAGAAAAGATTACAGCTCTGCGGGGCAAAATGACTGAGAGGAAGGCTCTCTGGTTTGTTGTGACAGCTTTGGATGATGTGGCTTGTGAGTATCAGTGTGAGCCATTCAACATTATTTTATTGCTTTAGTGAGTGATTTCTGGGTATTGGCAGTGAAAATATGTCCAGCAATATGTCTGGACTATTACTCCCTTTTTTTCTTATGCCATGGCTTGCCTAATCGCAGCTTGTTGAAAAAAACCCATACTAGGCTGGACTTATAAAATACAGTGTGTTCAGTAGCAGTCCTTTTGAAATGCAGAGATCAGAGGAATTGGTTGATCAATGCCATTAACAATGAATAAAAGGAGGCTGGTAGTTCCCAGTAATGTTAAGCAACTCAGCAGAAGGTGAGCCCTAGCTCTTGAAGATAATGGGTACTTTTTTGGAGCTGCCACTCTTCCAAGACTCTCATGCATAGCGCTAACTGCAAAGCTGCTTGTCTGCCTAAACCAAATCTTCAGTGACTTTTCTAGGGCTAAAGCTGTGGTCAGGCTTTGGGTGGGCTGCTATAAATCAGGATCCAGAACGAAGGCCAGGTCAAAACTAAATTTGTTGTCTTTTGATTCTAAATGTTTGGTTTTCTGTACCAAACACAACTTTGAAAGAAGCAGTGCAGCCTAACAGTGCCATCTTGTGGCAGAAGCCCTGAAAGAATCCAGAAATTTTATCTGGATCAGGATGTTGGTTAAAAGGTTGGTTGAATGTTAATCAAGGCTATAACATTGTCTTTTTATTGTGATACAGGGCTGTTTAATCTTAGAGGGTCTGATGTGGAATACAATCCAGTATTCTTTGCTTATGCTATCATAGGGATAGACACTATCAGGTAAGAAGAACTTACTAGTAAGAATTTTCGTACTAGTTTTACTAATACTGGGCCATATTTTTAATGTACACAAAATCTTTAAAAATAAAGTATTAAAGTGTTAAATTAAATTTGTATTAAGTATATGTATTTCCAAATCAGCATTAATGTAATATATATGATGCGTTAAAAGTCCATGAAGCAATTTTATTTTATTTTTTGAAGCTCTTTATTGATTTCCTGTGATAATTTCTGCTTCATGTTTGTCTTAGATTTCATTAACAGTAACATTATGAGCTGTGGTGGTGCAGTGGTTAGAATGCAGGGAAACTCTGCCCAGTGCCAGGAGTTTGATCCTAACTGGCTCAAGGTTGACTCAGCCTTCCATCCTTCTGAGGTTGATAAAATGAGGACCCATATTGTTGGGGAAAATATGCTGACACCGTAAACCACTTAGAGAGGGCTGTAAAACATTCTGAAAGGGTATATAAGTCTAAGTGCTGTTGCTATTATCCAGCAACTGATAGATTTCATCACTTTTTAGTCATACATTGTTTATATAGAAACATTGTATTAAAATTACCAGATGGCATTATATTGTTATTTGAGTTTAAAAAGTGCTTTAGGGAGAATTGAACAGAATGTTATGTATTGTATCAGAGTTTGAATAACAGTAAACTGTACCCTGAATAGAATCTGATTTAGATATCATCCCTATGTAATATTGCTTAAATTTACTTTTCTGAGAAGTATTATCTTAAAGACATTGTAGTAATTTATCAATAAATGATATCAAGCTCTTTAAATCTTTCCCAGTTACCCTACATACTGTAAATGTAAAAACACAGTTGTCTCCCCTTTATTAAAGGTGCAGGTTATCCCAGAAAGGTCATCTTTTGCTTTTTTCCCCACTGTTCTCTTTTAGGTTGTTTATTGATGGCAATCGCTTAGTAGACACACATGTGAGAGAGCATCTGTTTCTGGATTCTGCTCAGGACCCCGAATTGCACATTCAAGTGCTGCCATACGATTCCATCCTAAATGTTATGAAATCAATTTGTGAGACTCTGTCTCCACATGAGAAAATTTGGCTCAGTGATAAAGCCAGCTATGCTCTAATTCAGGCCATCCCCAAGGTGTGTACATGCTAACAGGCAATTTATGTCTGAAGCCAAGATCTTGGAAGCTGCTAATGCTTTCTGGATGGATGAAATGACTAGTATGTTAAAAGAATTTATTCAAGAAGTGTGTTGGATTAGAAAAAAAAGGTAGATGATTATCAGCATCTGAGGGAGAGGGAGGGAGGGAGGGAGAGAGAGACATACATACATTCATACAGGCAGAGAGAGAGAATGAGAGAGACAGAGAGAGACACAGAGAGAGACAGAGAGAGTCTTGGATCAGGCTGTAGAAATCAAATATTTATTTTACAATTCTGATAAGAAGGAAACTCAGCAGCCTAAAATTGCATTTGTATGTTTTTGTTGCCATATCTTACCACTGACTCATATTCAGTTTACAATGAGTCTTCCAAAACCCTTTTTACAAATTCACTAATCAAGTTCCGTATTCTTGGTGCACTTGATTTCTTAAATCAGGACTTTTGCATTTGTCTCGCTTAAATGTCTTTTTCTTAACTTCAGCCCTTTTCTTTAATCTATGAAGATCATTTTGATTTCCCTCATCTGTTTTACCCAACTGTTATCATCTGCAGATAGAAGAAGCATCCCCTCCACTTTTTCATTAAGTCACTAATACAAAAAAATGTTATGTGATCAAGGTGTGAACCTGTTTATTCTTAATTTCAATCCTTACAGTTAATTAAGTGACACATTTAACTAGTTTGCTAATCAGAACATCATGGACAACTGTATTTAATGCCTTCCTGAAATAAATTTATATTTAGATGTTCAACAAAGTTGCCTCACTTTTTGAAGAAAAGAATGAGATAAGACTGATCTGGTAGTCTTCCTTGATTAATCCATGCTGGTGTCTGCCAATTACCTTAGAGCTTCCTTTTCCCTTCATTGAATATAGGGACAAAATTTGTTTTCTTCTAGTTGCCACCCAGTTATCTAGTATTCTCTGCAGATGATACATAAAGGTTTGGCAAGGCCATTAGGAAATTTCTTCAGCTGTCTATTATGCAGTTTTTCTGACCTAGGGGATTTAAATTTTTGGTTAAATATTTATTCCCTGATTATGTCCCTCAATTTCAAGCCTTAATATTGCCGCTTATTCTGCTGTTTACAATATTGCTGCTTATTCTGCTGCCTCTCACACATGGGAGAAAAATGAGCCAAAATACTTTAATAGCTTCATCTTTTGTTTCTTATCTTTTAGCATTTTAATGCTCTGAGTTCTGGTCAAGAAGGATATAAATGCAAAACAGAGAGTCTGGGAATGAATAAATTACCAGATTATGATCCAAGCACATATATGATATTGAAGAAAATGTAGCTTATTGTAGTGACCATGCCATGCCACACCTGAACCATTAAGTACTTAGAGGCCTGATTAAACTCTGCTTTTTTTCGTTTTGTCCATGTTTCAGGATCACCGCTACCTCACCCCCTACACTCCCATCTGCATAGCAAAAGCTGTAAAGAATATGACGGAAGCTGAAGGCATGAGGAAAGCTCATGTAAGTGATATGCCCAATTTCCTAAAGCAACATCCTTCTGTGCAAAAAGCTGAAATAATGAGAAGAATTGCTTTCATTGCAATTGACTGCTGAAACATATATGTTAACCACTGGATCGATTCTTCCAAATTCTTCTACGCTTTTAACTGTTTTGTTTCTTCTTTTAATGGCAGATTAAAGATGCTGTTGCATTGTGTGAACTATTTAATTGGCTGGAGAAGGAGGTACAGTTTTACGGACTTTTGTTATGAGAGGGGCATTACTTGGAGTGAACACTTAAATGAATAGCATAACAGCATCATGGATCTAGGAAAGATATAGCCAACCCTGAACTATGCAGGCCTTTATGGGTAATGACTAAAGTGGGTTCTAAACAGAGGTGTAATATGAGTCCAGAATGGCCATCAAATTATGGGCCTTCATTCTCTGGGGGAGCACAACCTATTATCCTGCAATCAGTAAGCTTCTTAATAAGTTGCCATTCTGTCTTGTTTGGGTTGAGGCTGTGCCTGTTTCTCCCCATTCATATCCTGAAGGTCTTCAGGCATTGTGTGTTCTGTCATCTTCCACTTGGCACAGAGTGAAGGTACTGGGTATCACCTGCAAATTGATGCTACCTCACTCTGAACTGCTGGGTGACACTTCTAGTCTTTATATCCAGCTATGTAGATGTTAAGAGTTGAGAAAATACCAAACTCTGGTAACCATGGCATATTAGAAAAAATGCAGGTATGCACAGAAACAGAAGTTAGAACATTTAAAATGATAAGAGAAGGATTAATTTTACTATGAGTGTATATTTTGATATGTTTATTATTCATATGATTTAGTACTGACAAGTATTAATGTTATGTTGTGAAAATACTATTATATGATTACTGCTAATGCACATTGTTACTATTATGATGATGACTATTGCTCAAATTGATTGTGACCGGAAAATACTCTGTTCATATAGACATTGAAACTGTTGCCCTTTATATAGTAAAAAGAAAAAAAAATATTCTAAAAAAAAGAAAAAAATTAGGTATGCAGAAAATTTTTAAAAAGTATGATTGAGGATATGCTATTTTATTGATTTAATACGAATTTGTCTGATGCTTGCCAGGTTCCCAAAGGCAACATTACGGAAATCATAGCATCGGATAAAGCAGAGGAATTTCGTAGGTAAGAAAAAAGAGTAATGTGGGATGTCTTAGGTTCAACAAACTGTAGAGATGGCAGGGACTGTTAGATGATTTCACATGCTAAAAATGAAAACATTTGCATATGCCAAAAAATGCAAGTGTACTTTTAAAATTAAGTCATGAAATCTCTTGAGCTTTCATGTGAGAGCAGATATATTGTACCATTTGGCGGTCTTTCAAAAGTTTAGCTATTTTTATTTTAGAAATTACAGTGTTTTGAGGATTGTAACCTCAACTCTACTTTTAAGACAAAATTAATAAACTTGAATATATAACCTATTCTGAAGCACTCCAGCTAACACTTAAATGTTGTTAGTGGATGGAGACCCTAAAGGGACCATTAGTCTAGCACCTAATTCCCCTTCCCTTTCAGTTTTCCACACTTTGGTTGATTTCCTACCTATCATTAATCTAGAGCAGTGGTTCTCAAACTTTTCTTCACCGTGGATCCACTTTAAATACCTTTTGTGGCCACAGACCCCAAGACTTAACTCAAGATTTAAATCATAACATTTCTTCAATCCTTTGCAGACTGTCTGTGAAGACATCATGGCCCCTCCCAGGGATTCATGGACCACAGATTGAGAACCACGGTTCTAGAGTAAACTGAACAAGTCCTGGCTTGCATAACTAAGTGGTTCAGTTCCACATCTCCAAGATTCCACATTACTTCACTGAACTGGAGCAGTGAAAGATGAAGACTTTGGTTGGCCTTTGTTTCTTAGTATTCAGAGTTGTGTACCTTCTCCCTATAATAGTTCTTAGCATTTCAAATCTCACCCAGCTAAGTGGGAATGACAAAAGAGCAAAAGAAGAGGCAGCTGAAGGAAATATGGCTAGGAAGAATCAGCCTTTTCCAGTGATTTGGTTTTTCTTAATGAAATGTATGTCTTTTTCAGGCAGCAAGAGAACTTTGTTGACTTGAGCTTTGCTACCATTTCAAGTACAGGCCCAAATGGTGCTATCATTCACTACAAGTAAGAGCAATAAAAGTCTTACACTTTTGATTATATAACCAAAAAGACATTTAGCATGATGCTATCTAACAGCTTAATTCAAATTAAGGGATAAATTGATTACTATAACTGGATTGTGACGAGCAAACCTTTTATTTGCATTTCAATTCATCAAATATGTCATTTCAGGCTTCTTAGACCTGAAATGATAATCTCCATTGGTGGTAGCATTATTTTAGACTTCTGGCTATTTAATTTATGTAGGGATTAGAGAATTAGAATCTTCATACTGTCTTGAGTTTTCTTTATACCTGTGTGTGGGAGAAGCAGCAAAGACGAATGTGACCTGTGCCACGATCAGCTAAAAGTAGAAGCCAGCTCTAAGATTGCTTTCTCTTCTGCCTATTTGTGTGTTCATAATTATTACTGAGAAACTGTTAAAATGGAATGCTTGTGATTGTTGCTATAGATGTCCAAAATTTGAGGAAAGGCTTATCCCTGTTGCCAAGGACTGCATGACTTAGAATTTGCCCTTTTAAAAGAAGATTTAAAAATAGCTTTGGTGAACAACTGAATTTTGGTCAGAGTGCTTGCTTTAGAATAGAAACTAAAATTGATTTAAATGATGGTTAATGATGAAGGAAAAGGAGTTGCCATATCTAGGCAGCTTATTCCACATTTACCTATTTTTTTGAAAGTATATAAATTCAATGGATTACATGATAGTTCAATCCAAGGAATTAAATTGTCAATACTTATGTTGATGTTTATAGCCTTCCATCTTCCATCTCATCATAGCGATTCTGGGTAGCTAACAACATATAAAAACACTATACAAAATAATAACTAAATAAAAAATATAGAAAATCTATAATAAGTGCTGAGATAAAAAAAACCCACATCTGATAAAGTCCAGCTAGCCTTAATTCCAGTGTCTGGGAACAAATCCAAATCTTTAAAGCTCTTTGGAAGGCTGACAGAGTCAGGGCTAATCTAATCTTGGGAGATAAGATGTTCTGAAGGACAAGTGCCTTGACAGAAGAATCTCACTTTTTGGTTCCACAAGATTATATTCTTCCAGTAGAAGAAACCTGCAGAATATCTTTACTTCTGATCGAAGGGGATAGGTAGAAATGATCAGGGAGTGTTACCGTGTAGGTAATAAATTTTACAAACAAACAAACATCGCACTAATAATCTTGCTTCAGGCTGCAAAAGACTGTGTAGATGATAATACTACCTTGAGTTGACCCAAAAGCATATTGGGAGTCAGTGGAGTGCAGTGCAGGAGGTATAATATGAATACATCAAAGTGAGTCCATAGCTGCCCACACCATTGCATTCTGGATCAGCTAAAGCTTCCAGATGTTGTTCAAGAGCAGCCATATGTGGACAGCCTTGCAATAATTCTGTAATGATATGGGAATGTCTTTGAGGGACAAGGGGAAAAGACACTGCCTAGGAACTTATCAGATAAAAGGGTAAGGAGTTCTCAGTGCTCAATGGGCAAAGAAAGAAACTTTGAAACAGGGATGTCAAACTCGCATCATCATGGTGGCGTCATGTGACATAACTGAACTTTCCTCCCCTTTCGCTAAACTGGGCATGGACATGGCCAGTGTATGATGCATCCGGCCCTTAGGCTGCGAGTTTGACAGCCCTGCTTTAAAAGGATATGCCTTAATATTAAAACTGTTAAAAATGATGGCAGGAGATTTGAATTTTAAGACGTAAGATTCTCTTTAATGTAGCCTGAGAATAAAATGGAATTAGGTCACTTGATTGTATTTCTTGTTCAGTTTACTTGGGAAACAGACAAATTTATTTAGGAGGTGACCAAGCTGTGATTGATTGACTAGTGCCTCTTAGTTCAGAAAATGATGTAATTAGTGCCAAAGAAGAAGTATAAAACTCTCCTAGCCCCATTCCATGTGTTCCTGTAAGAATAAGTCAAGGAGGAATCTCAAACTGTGACCTTTTCCATTTGGGTGGAGCAAGTCAAGAACCACCAGATCTAAGGACCCTCAAATTCAATGCCACTCAGTCTTGTTAAGGGTTGACCTAAAGCCTGCAGTTTCCCTTTTGGCCCCCTCAGCATCCATAATCTCATTTGGTTGTCTACAACTGAACTCTGATAGGGAAGAGATGAAGGAGAACAGGATAGATGTACCAGACCCATCCGGCTCTGGCTAGACGTTATTCACAAGAGCAGTCAATGCTGTTTAATAAGAAAGTTCTGAAACCTGACTAAAAGGAGTTCAGATAAATTCCTTCCTCCAGGGTCCCCTGATGCTGCAGGGCAACCATTTTATCAACTATCTTTCCCCAAAAGAAAAAGTTGGAGTCAGGATAGAAGTTTCCAATGTGGCTGAGTTCAGTGATGGCTTCTTGAGGATATTAACCACTATCTTATTTAACATCAGCAGGAAAAATTTCTTCCTCAAGGAAACAGGTGTGTACTGGATGATAGTAGATAGTAGCTACTGTACCAGCTCTGCCCTGAGCTTTGGATTTCTGAGCTCAGGTTTCTGAGAGAGAACAGCCCCTCCAAACCATCCAGGTCTTGGTTATACATGAACTTTATAGGTACCCAGGCTACTGATATTATATGTAACAGACCAACCAAATGTGTTATTATTAACCATTATACATGCATATCAAAGTTAATCATCTAACTGTATAATTTAAGCAATAACTTTCACAAACTGAATTCCTGAAACAGGATGTTGAAATATTAAATTTGTATTATTATTATTGAATAGGCCTTCTCCTGAAACAAATAGAACTTTGTCCTTGAACGAGATCTATCTCTTGGATTCTGGTGCTCAATACAAGTAAGTGGGTTATTATTCCTACAGCTTATGTTTCTATTTCAAGCCAATAAACCTGTTACAATATTAACTCCCTTTTCTGATCTATATTAACTCTTTAAATAATCTCAAATTTGTTCTAAAGAAACGTAGTGAAAAAATAATTTCCAATTATTGTTATTCTGACAAGGGTTGGGAAAGGGTTTTGGGGGGTGGGATGGGAGGGAAATGAGCAATTCATTTATTTCATCTTCTATTCCATTATGACTTCTTTGTATAGATGCTGGACTTGAATTCCAATGGCTGGGCAATTAATATTTTAGTGTAGTTTTTGTCAGAATGCAAATGTTGATGTTTGCCATACTAGAATGTTGCTAAATTGATGCAATGTTAGAGACTATTTTTTTCTGAACATATGTTTCCTACAAATAAGAATAATAAAACGTAGTGTGCAAAACATCAGAATAACATTATTTGCTTAAGTTTAGCTTAAGGGATGCTTAAGAGGTAGAATGAGGCGATAAATGGAAGAGAAACAACTGACATATTTTAATGAAAGACATAATCAAACTTAGCAGACAGGATAAATTTTTATTGAAGTTTATGGCAGCCTTATTAAATTAAAATTTGTTTTTATGTTACCTTTGTTTTCCTTATGATGGATCAAGTTTGAAATAGGATTTGCTTTGTGTCTAGATGTTGCAATTCAGAGGACCTTAATTCATAACCTAACCTAACCTAACCTAACCTAACCTAACCTAACCTAACCTAACCTAACCTAACCTAACCTAACCTAACCAAGTTTCAATGACGTTAGTTTGATGGAGAAATATAAATTTGTTAAGGATGTATTAAAGGCTAGAATGCACTAATACTTACTTATATACCACTTCACAGTGATTTACAGCTGACTCTAAGCCATATTGTGCCAACAATCTAGGTCCACATTTTACTGATCTCAGAAAGATGGAAGGCTGAGTCAACCTTGAGCCTGTCAGGATCAAACTGCTGGCAGTCGGCAGAATTAGCTGGCAACCCTGCATTCTAACCACTGTGCCACTATGGCTCAGAATGTTTTTGTAGCATTTCAGCATTCAGTGTATTTAACATCAGTCTTCTAGCTGTAATCCTGCAAAAAGCAATCTTTTTGTTACTGCATATGGGAAACTGAGATGGTAAGAAAACAACATTCCCAAGGCTGCTTACTGAGCTCATGACAGGATGACCTGGGGATGACTTGAATTGTAGCCTACTCTCTTAGCTTGCTTTCAGACGTTGTGGGTACTTCATCACTGGAGGTTTTTAAGAAGAGATTGGACAGTCACTTGTCTGAAATGGTATTGGATCTCCTGCTTGAGCAGGTAGCTGGACTAGAAGACCTCCAAGGTCCCTTCCAGCTCTATTCTGATTCTAAGTATTTTGGAAAGATTTATAAAGATTAAAACTGTTTTACTCAAGTTTGAAGAATGTTGCAGACCTGACCTGTTCTTCAGGAGAAAATTGTTTGTTCAGAATTTTGGCATGTTTGCTTGCCAACATTCTTAGCGGGCCTTTGAATGTGAATGTTCTTTGATAAGACATATAATGGGATCTTTCTCTTCTCAGACAGTCTAATTATTGGTTCCTTCAGATTTACAAAGAGAAGCAGCCACTGGAGAATAACGAGTTAGCCATCCGTAATATTTTCCAAGCTATAAGGACAGCCGAACTGAACTAGCTGAGGTTGCAAAGTTAATGGAAGGACTTTTCAGGTCAAGTCATAATGGGAGTAGGATAGAGTGCCTGGAATTCTGAATATAACCAACTTGGAAAAAATTCTTACTTCAGTCTAATATCCATCAATGTTGATGAAGTGGTAAGTGGACTGAAATAATTTAAGTCCACACATTTTCTGCTGAAGTGTGTATAACCTATAAAACAGCCTTCCTAACATCTTACTTGCCAAATAGGTTGGTAACAGTCCTCAGAATCTCTATTGGATTTGTGGATTGTAATTTTAGAACTGCTGTTCAGCGCATACCAGATTAGTAAAAGCTTCTGAGGAATTATAGAGATGAAAGGATTATTTTTACAAGGCCAATCTTCTAAATAAAGACTAAGAAAAAATTGTATTATTTCTAGGAATAATCCAGCAAGTAGATAAAACAGTAGTATTAGCTGAACTTTGAAAATTTCTCCCACTGGATCCAGACTTTGTCTTTGCATCCACTTCTTTTTTATTATTTGCCAAAATCCAATACATTCTGAAGAAATTTAATATTTGCTTTCTACTTCGTTGGGTATTGGTGATTGTTATACACATCCCTACCACTATAGATGATCAGAATTGTACTTAGATTCTTCTAGCTTTGGAATCTTATTAAGTTGCTCATAATTTTTGAATCTGGACTGATAATTTGGATTAAATTTCCAAATTGAATTTGGTGGAATTCCTTCAAACTTTTGTATTTGAGTAGTTGATTTTTGAAATGGAATCAAGTGCAATTAATAAACTTAATCAAATCAAATCATTCAGAGATAAGTCCTACACATTTAGATAGATCTCAACCTAAATGTATAGGATTTATCTCTGATTGATTTGATTTGATATAAAAGCACAGACCCCTAAGTTTCCCACCCACTTTATGCTATGTTAACATGATTTGTTTCTCCAATGTTGATTGGTTCACTATAAGGCAATTTACTGTACATCTTTTACTTTCTTAAGTGCCAAATTGTGTAACTATTCTGAAACGCTGTTATAGTCTTACATAAAGAGACATCCTTGTGTGTGTTGCAGAACTAGGAAGGACTTAGATCATTCAGTACTTTTTGAAGCCAAGTCTTTTGCTGCTAAACATTCTGAACAGCTTTGGACTAACAACAAAAACATGCTGACAGCTTTCCAGACAGAAATGTTCCATAGGCAGAGAGCAGGAGAGATGCCAATGCCAGAAAGGCCAAAGGGCTATGCAATAGATTGGTTAGAATAGAATTTCCTTTCTTTTTTCTTTTTTTTCTTTTGCTCTAGTATCCTGTCAAACTACTGAGAAGGAGCTTTTGAGCATACCAATTTATAGGGGGAGAAAACCAAATTTTTGGAATTTGTAGCATTTAATTTTTAAAATGTGTTTAAAATTAATTTCAAACATTTTTCAGTATCATCTTCTAGCTGAAATATTTGTGAACCTGTAGGGCATCTCAGAATTTTAAAGAAACATTGTAATTTAAGAGTTTGAAGAACATCTGCTAATATGTGTTAAAAATCAATACTGCTGCAGTTAATTTTTTCTATCTTGCTATTCCACCTTTCGTGTTTACATTTTATGCTGCCTTGAAGGTCTGCCAGGCAGATTCCAAATTATAAATCAAAATAATTCAAGTATATAGACTAGATTTGCATATTATGCTGAGCCCTAATGCTATTTGTTTGTTTTGGCTTAGTATATTTCAAAAACCCATTCTTTGTTGTTTGTAATGCCTGTTATACAGTTTAGCATGTTGCCTGAACCAGGTGCATGACAGGTAACAAAGCCCAATTATTGTGCTTCAGAACATAGCCATATGAAAAAAAAACATATAGAGTTAATAATAATAATGCAAAGTAGAAAAAAATAAGCATGATATCAGCATTGACTATTGATTATTTGTTCATTCTGCCGTTTGGTATACAATTTCTATATTTTAGTTTCCAGAGCTTTTGCACAGAGTTCTTTTATGAATAATCTTATTCAAACTCTAAAATGCTGAAGGAGAGTCAGTGGTCTTTCAGTGTCTATGAAATAATTTCATTGTATAGCATTACTTCTCAGTAATGAAAAGGCCTCTTATAAGTGATCAGGGCAAGCAGTGGCTATTCTTATGGAATCTTATTCATTCTATTAAACATTCACAAAATACGTTCTTCCTTCACTGTGTTACTAGTTATTAGAGTTTGAACCTGGTTTTTAATCTTATAATATTGGCAACATCTTTTTTAGAAGTTCTTTTTGTTCTTTTTCTTTTGAAGGGATGGAACTACAGATGTGACAAGGACTATGCATTTTGGTACCCCGACAATGTATGAGAAGGTATACAATTTTTTTTCCCCTAATTGCCTCTCTCCAGCAGCTTTTAATTAGTAAACATTCTAGGTTACATCATTTGCTACATTGCATTCATTTAATGCAGGGAACTATCTGAAAATCAAATCTGATAATATGAATTGTCCCTTAAACGTTATAGGTAAGATATCCAACCTCAGGATCCAAGGCCATCCACCCTCATGGACGCCAGGTTCCACAAGGAAGGACGATTCTTTGAAAGATGTATGAGAGTAGAAACCATTAAACTAGGAAAACAGCAAACAAGTAACTCAATAGAATTAAGATGGCATCTTGTGCACTCCCAAGTCTTCCTATCGCTAGCTAGTTCACATACCATGTATCCTCAAAGTGTACTGTACCTTTTTTCAAACAGCCTAGTTGATTGGTTGACTATGTCAGTAGTAGATTCATAGATCCCCAGTTATTGTGTTGCCCAGCTGGTGTGTTTATTATCCTATCTTCTGCAGCATCACTGAATATAAGCTGTACATAGTTTTTATCCATAGGTCATTACAATTTACTTTTTACTTTGATCAGTTTCATTTTATTGATCTTGTCTATGCAATTGGTCCATGATTTCTTTTGAAGTTAACTCAAATCTTTGGACAAATAACTGAAGATGAAGAGAAAATTCTATTTTTTCAACAATGTAACTTTAGTGTTGGGGAAAAATAATGATCCAAAAACAAAATCAACATAAATTAACTTGTTTCCAGTTTTTTTCTCCTTTCCAAAATAATAGCCAATTATTTTTGCACCTACTTTGAAGACATGCAGGAAGTTATATAGGGCTTCGTTTTTCTAATTAAAAAATCCTATCATGTTTTTTTATTTTTAAGTTAATACATAAAATGCTATTCTTTTGGTGTAAGCAACATTATACAAATCAAGAAAAAGAGTATATAGTCAGTAAAGAAAGTTGAAGGAAGGTAACAAGAAGAAATACATCTAAAACTAGTTTATACACAATTTATCATAGCTCTGTATCTTTTTAGCTACTTGCTTTCTCCTTATCCTTGCTTTCTCCTCATCTATATAGCACCTTAAACTTTCAATTTCTCTTTGAGGAACTCATCAACTCCAACTAATCATGACTACCTTGGTTTCCTCCTTCCTCCTTTGCAATTTATACCTCATTCATTCTCTCTGTATCCTCAAATCACTGAAAGATACTTTGGCATTAGTCACCCACTTCATAAATCGATGCCTCATTCCCCACATCTCTAAAATTGAGAAGTACTAGTATAGCTTAATAACTTTCTTCTGGTCAATGACAGAAATTCTTAATACAAATATATAACAGAGCCAAGGAGAACATTTATGGTAAGTCCATGTAAATACTGATTATATGAAAGCTGGATCTTTTAGCCTACAGCCTCCATCCCTTATTAGTTTTAAAGAGATTTGTGAATTATACTGCTCCTTATTATCTTTCAAAAGTAACTGCAACTTGAAATATATTGACAGATATCAGTCCAGAATGATATCAGACCGGTATCTAAATGGTCTGGGCCACAAATGATTAGACATTTGTTTTTATTTGCTTTGTTTACTGAGTTTTCTTTCTTTGCAGGAGTGTTTTACCTATGTCCTGAAGGGCCACATAGCAGTCAGTGCAGCCATATTTCCTAATGGAACCAAAGGTCAGGATTTTTTTAAAAAAATTCAGTGTTGTCTATTAAAGTGATCATCATCAGCTGTAGTGATGTCATTTTCATTAATCGGATCTGGAAGGAGATATTTAGGGCATTGGGTCTAAGAGACTGAAAGTGTAGACTGTGTTAGTAGAATTTAGTTAAAATCCTGAGTGGTTTTGAGTGGCTCAGCTGTCAATGATTCACTTGGTGATATTGGGTCCCCTGTTGAATCTGATGATGCACTCATTGTATTAAGCCATAAACAATATTTTTTCTATGCCAGAATTAATTGACTGCATTAAAATATGAACTAGGGTTTATAAACAATAACATCTCACCAGATTGTTATGGAGCTTTTAGCTGGTGTGTAGATTGTGTGTTGTACTTTCAGTATTTTAGAGTTCACAATTTAATGAAGTAAACTTTTGTCTTTGTTATTTTGTACCAATGGCCAATTCCTATAGTAGGATTGGAACTTCTAAGAATTCCTCTTAATTTCTCCTCTGGATTATTGTGGCAAGTTTTCCAAATTCAATTCTTTAAATTAGAAATAATTGGTGACATCTTTCATCTCTGATATTAAATTCAGAGTATTAAAAAATATTTTCTGTTCAGGTAATGAACATAGGAAAAAAATCATCACTAATTACTTTAGATAATTAATTTATGGAAAAATCAGTAGACATAATGGCCAGATCAGCAGGTCCCAGAGGAGAAACAAAATGTTTCCCAAACCATTTCCTATTACTCTCTTCTTGATTATAGCATAAAAATATAATTAAAAAAAGGATAGTTTGGAGTTGTTATATTTGTATCTTGGTAACTTCTGTTTTGATATATAGGTCATCTCCTGGATTCCTTTGCTCGCTCTGCATTGTGGGATCAAGGCTTAGATTACTTGCATGGTACAGGTCATGGAGTTGGTGCCTTTCTCAATGTCCACGAAGGTCCATGTGGCATTAGCTACAAAACATTTGCAGATGAACCTCTGGAAGCTGGAATGATTGTTTCTGATGGTAACTTATCCCTGTTGATTGTTATATGAAAGCACATATAGATCTCTTTGGGCAAATGTATTTTGCTTTTTTTTTTTAACTTTTGGAATATTTGTATAAGAATGTTTAACCTTTACATATTGTTTGGTTCCACATATTTTATAGGGTAGGACGAGATTGCAATGGTATTTCCTCAAAAAATAAACACGAATAATGCGATTATCAGACTATTTTGTATTTTTAAAGTATCTTCAAGTATTCAGACTTTTTGCACACGCTATATCTCAATAATCACTAAAATAGTTCTGTAAGGTCAATTATTCCGTTTCCAACAAGGGTCCTCTCAAAGATGTTTTCTTAGATTAGGTCACAGACGTTTACCGCTAGAATGTTTTATCTACCCGTCTTGTATGCATTAAAGCAGGATGTGATCCTATATTCACTTAAACATAGCACACTTTTTAAAAATTAACTATATGCAATTTGAGGAGCTGTTGGCCAATACTTGAATATTTCTTACTTGTGAGAGTTTTGCTTTTATTTTTGAGAGTTTTATTCTAAATGTTTTTCCCCTTAATTATATCTCTACAGAACCTGGTTATTATGAAGATGGCTCTTTTGGGATCCGAATTGAAAATGTTGTCATTGTTGTTCCAGCTAAAACAAAGGTGATTGATTCTTCAACATCTCCAAGACATAATTCTTATGTGCATGCTTCCCTGCTGATGTATTTAGAAGTTTAATCCAAAATAAATAAGCCCTCTAATGCAGGGGTCGCCAACCTCTGATCCATTGACCAACATCAGTTTGTGGCATGTCAGAAACCAGGCTGCGCAAACAAGTGAAGCTCCATTCATGGGATGCAGGAAGCTCACAAATCCCGCCCCCTCTGGTCCCCGGAAAAAATTCTCTCCACAGAACCAGTCCCTAATGCCCTAAAGGGTTTTTTGGGGGGGAGGGGCACTACTTTAATGTAGCAGTATATAGTTTCCAGCATGTGGCTCAGAACAGAACATGGTTTTGAAATGTATCCTATTTTTCATGCGTTCTTCTCTCTGGGATGCACAGCATGAGGGCTTTGGACACCAATTGGATTTGAACATCTCCTTTGATGCCTGTTAAGTTTGATTCTTTTTATTTAAAGAAGATAAATGGGAAATTGGCACCCATTACATAGGTTTGCTTAGGAGATAAAAATGGTGGCTATAGTCTCATGCATTAAGAACATGCAAAGTAAGCTGAGCTGAGACTGAAGCAAGTAATAAAAAAACTGGTTTTGAAACTGGCATGATAACCATTTTATGAGAGCACCCTAACATGACAATTGGTCAGGATAACATAACATGGTATGCTGACCAATTCAGAGTTTGACTATTCATCTTACCTAATTGCTGACAAAACCCATACATTTTACATTTGATCAGAACAGAAATATTCATTTCACTATGCCTACAAACTTTCATGCTAGATTCCTTGGTTGGGAATTTTTTTAACAAGGGGGGAACCTTGTTAAAGTTTGTTTTAAAGTGTATTTCTTTAGAACAGAGCAAAACTGTTTGGCAATTATGCATACATATATTTGTTCCTCTTTAAGTGAAGAGAAATATGACTAAGTAGCCTTTTCTTCTTCACAGTATAACTTCAGTAACAGAGGGAGTTTGACGTTTGAACCATTGACTCTGGTCCCAATCCAAACTAAAATGATACTTGTTCACTTACTGACTCAGAGAGAGGTAAGATGGCTATTAAATGGATTGTGGTTTATTTGGAAGCTTTTATTCTGAACTTTGAAATTAAATCAAAATGACAATACCAAGGAGGAACCAGACAACTAGAAAGATGCTGTTAATACTTACTAAAGGGCAAGAAGAAGTTGGAGAGTTAATAAGAAACTGCAGTCATCTTTGGGATGTGGCTGATGCAGTGTGAGTAGATTTACGTATGAATAACAGCCACAGAAAGTTTGCCAATAGCACTGAAACTTTAGCAAGGTGAAAGCTATGAATTGTAATGTAGTAGAAAAGAATGCAATTCCTTGCTAAACCAAACAATATTATTATGTGCTCCATTTATATCACTATAATGACCTGGATTTCCTAAGCATGTAATCAGGACCTAAATTAAAGAGGGTGATTATAAGCTTCTTGCAAAAGTATAAAAATCTTTAATAATGAAA
Organism: Pseudonaja textilis; assembly: GCF_049901715.1. Lineage (NCBI taxonomy): Eukaryota > Metazoa > Chordata > Lepidosauria > Squamata > Elapidae > Pseudonaja > Pseudonaja textilis. Next base: position 44,121,897 of record NC_141993.1, read on the forward strand.
TATATCTTGATTCCTCTCTCAAAAAGCCTACTATTACTACTACTACTGGGAGCATTGGGCACCCAATGAACAAAACAACAGCAAATTGTGCAGATTCTTCTAATAATTTTTGAATAAATTTTGAAAGTAAGCATAATTTTTGAAAGTAAGGCTAGGTAATTAGGAGCTTGAACAATCCCTAATAAATTCACAGCATACACTGGACAGTTTAAAACTCAAACTCAAAATAAATAAGTCTGCCTTCTATATATTGCATATAAATTATGCATTTACTTTATGGGATCTGATAAAATCTTTATTACTATAATAGATTGTCATAAATGGAATCTAACAAATGCACACACACCTCTGTGGACAAATAGATGACAAAATCATGTGTCATGCAATGAGGTCTCACATTTCTGTCAGATTTCTTAACATTATATCCTGCTCCACAATTCTCTATGTAGTTGCGCCTGTCCTCTGAAACAAGGTTGCTTCCTAGATTTTTTTTTTAAACAAATTGTATTGATTTTTTAAAGACAAACAAAACATAGGACATAAAAGCATAAAAACCTCCTTTCTAAAAATTACTTATAAGTTTTAACAAGGCAAATAAAACATTATTTTTTAAAGCATAGTTCCACATTATCACATTTCCATTTAAGCACGTATATATCTTTTCCAAATTTCATTATTTCTCCCTTCACTTTTATTCAATTATATTTCTTTCTATCAAGGTTTATTAATTCTCGATCAAATATAAACACACAAAATACAAAACAAAGGACATAAAACTTCTAACAAACAAAGCAGAAGACATAAAAACATAAAACCTCCTTTCTAAAAGCTGCTTATAGATTTTAACAAAGCAAATAAAACATTGTTTTATACAGCATAGTTCCAAATTGTCACATTTCCATTTAAACACATATATATCTTTTCCGAATTTCTCATTGTTTCTCCCTTCACTTTTATTCAATTATATTTCTTTCTATCAAGGTTTTATTAATTCTCAATCAAACACAAACACACAAAATACAAAACATAAAACAAGACATAAAACATAAAACCTCCTTAATTATCATTTGTACATATCTTTTCCAAATTTCTCATTGTTTCTCCCTTTAGTTTTATTCCTCCAAGGTTTTATTAATTCTCAATCAAACATAGCTAACCAAAACACAAAACATAAAACATAAAACTTCTTTTTGGAAAGTGGCTTAGCCCCGGGTTACATCTTTTTTTACAGACCTAAATCAAATTCATGCTCACCTTATATACCATTCTTATCTTATTTACTATTCTATATTTTCTATGTGACTTCTCCCTTCTTTTCACTCTCTTAATTATATTTTGTTTATTTCATCTTATTTTAAAATCGTTATACTTGTATCTTTTGTCCGTTCTTTTCCAATTATCTATTTATCTCTTCTCTTTAACAGAAAATTTCCCCTGTAATCACTTTTAAAGTGTGACGCCTTGCTATCTTTCCCCTAAATTAACACTTAAAATAACCCATAATTTCCATTCTGATTCTGCTTAGTACATTCTACATGTTGCATTTTAAAATAAAGGAATAATAAAATTATAATATAGTTAAATATATAATTTCCATTCTAATTCTAATTCTACTTAATACGTTATTTTAAAATAAAATGAAATAGTAAATTTATAATAACATTAAGACAATAACAAATTAAACTATAACTAAACATTAATCATTTTACACATTCTCTTTAATATTTTATTGAATATTGCAATCATTATTAAACATTTTAATATTTTAATATTTTATTAAATCTTATAATATTCCAATACACTATTTCAAATGCAAATACTACAATACTATCTTATGTACTCTTGCAGAATCTTTCTTTAATTATGCTTTACCCTTTATCTCTGAAAAAAATCTGCTTTTTAGCATCTTGTTTCAAGCCTTTGTGACTTTTTCCCCCTTTCCTGTCCCTTTTTTCTCCTGTCTGGCCTTTTTGCCAAATAGATGACAAAATCATGTGTCATGCAATGAGGTCTCACATTTCTGTCAGATTTCTTAACATTATATCCTGCTCCACAATTCTCTATGTAGTTGCGCCTGTCCTCTGAAACAAGGTTGCTTCCTAGATTTGTATGCCTCCTCCCCCTCTACTGTTGTTTAGAACAGGAGTCTCCAACCTTGGTGATTTTAAGCCAAGTGGACTTCAACTCCAGAAGGCCACCAGGCAAGGTTGCCAAGGTTGGAAACCCGTGGTTTAGAAAGGCTATGAAGATCCAGTTTTGCACCCAAACCTTTGATGAGGAAGAAATCCTTTCCCTTTATCATGCTTGCCATTTTTTAATCTTTCTTTTAGACAATTTCTTTCTTTTTCTCTCCTTTTAGTGTGACTGGCTGAATGACTATCACCGAAAATGCAGAGAAGTGATTGGGCTAGAACTTGAACAGCAAGGAAGGCATGGAGCCCTTCAGTGGCTCATTAGAGAAACAGAGCCAATCTCTCAAGCACACTAATTGTGTATTTCTATTTTTGGATGTAGTTCCTTTTTAAAAATACATGTTCAGGACTGCTTTGGCTTTACGGTAATGATTTGCGGGAAGGCATGGTTTTTTTAAAAAGAATAATAATCAAGAGAAATAGAAGAGGAACCAATGGGCAAGATAGAGGGTGAAAGGATTTATTCCCCTGTGATATCTCTGTTTTTTTCTTTTTGATAATGAACAAAATTAAATTCAGAGCTGTGAAATCTGTGTCTTAAAACAATGAGATGGGTTAGTGGGAAAGAACACATGGCTGTGAAACTAATCTCTGGATCAAATTGATCAATCTGCTTGGATAAACAATGGAAGTAAGAAAACCTGCCATAATGTGAGTTGACACTTGGCAATTTTCTCAAATGTTAAGGGGGAATGGTATTGCATCAAAGGTACACATACCTGCTGAAATCAGTGTCTGCATAGGTTTAGGTTTCCTAAGAATAGAATTTCTCATAACTATTCCTGAAAGATTTTAGCACCTGGCTTTGCTGCATCTCACACCTCAATTAGGCAACTAGTCACTGCATATTTATCTTTCAGTAGAGGAAGTGCCAAACAATACACTGCATTTCTGGAGTATTCATTGCAGATCATACATGATCCAGTGCATGCAGGCTGTATCCTTATGCCTGTCTTATCTAAACTATGTCCATTGCATTCAGGAGTTTTTATTGCAAGACACTTAGGACTGAAGCCTCAGCAGAATATGTCTCGATAACTTTATGCCACCTCAACAACTCTCAGTAATTTATTTTCAGCAGATCCAAATAATAAATGGGGAGATTTCCAACTGAGTAATGCCAAAGGTGGTATGTTTTCTTTTTCTTTTTTCTTAGTACATTAAACATTCTGAAACTCTTGGACACAGATAACAATACCCACCTTGCTGAAGCATGCAACATAACACAACAAAATTTTGTTATGACTATGTAAATGTGTGTAATAAGTAAACACAGTATCAACAAATGTAAGGATCTTTTGAATGTCTGAACAAATTCTTTATAGGTTTTATTTTTTAGACTGCAAAGAGCTCCAAGGATCTTCAGGTGTTAACTATTGAAAAGTTTAGTCCAATGTTTTTGTGATAGCCTTGAAGTTAATAGAATGTTAAATCCCTTCGATTAAAGTAGACTATGCTTTTCTTCAAGCATGAGAAAGGAATGGGGCAAAACTTAGTACATGTTACTTTGGGGCTACTTTATATGCAACTCTCTGCACTAAGAACATCCTGGATCTGCAGAAATAGTTCCAGAGAGAGATCTCAGATTGCCTATTTCTTTTGGGTATATTGGAAATGATGAAAGTTATCCCACTGTATGTGCCATAGATTGGGGAAGTACAATTTGTGCATATTTTAAAGCACACTTTTCTGTGGAGGAATGTGTTAACATTCAAGTGTATCAATTAATTAAAAAAACAAATTCTAAATAATTCAAGTTTGTTAATGTGGTGATGTATAAGAATGCTAACATGGAGTATTTGAAATTTAAGAGACATCTAAGACACAATTGTAAGAAAAATAGTTCTTCAAGAAGCATATAAAATACTTCAACTGGCACATTGTACACAGATTAATGCAGTTTGGGGAAAGAGAATGCAGTATGCTAGTAGTTGATTTAAAACAAGGGTGTTCAAACTTGGCAAGTTTAAGACTTGTGGACTCAACATGACTGGAGGAGGAATTCTGGGAATTGAAGTCCACAAGTCTTAAAGGTGTCAAGTTTGAAGACTCCTGATTTAAAACCAAGTGATAGTCGCAGTGTGATCTGACTAGAAAAACAAAACAAAATGCAAGTGCAGTTTTAGGCTTCATCAACAGGAGTATACCCTACTTTCCAAATTATGGAAAGAGTTGCTTCACTTCAATCTGAACTCTTGTACCCCACCTCAAAATAATTTGGCCAGTTCTAGGCATCACACTTTTGAAAATCATTTAGATAAACCAGGGCAGTTTTAGAGAACAGCAAGGATGATTAGGGGATTAAAACCAAATTCTATCAAAAGAAATGGTTCACTTGGAATAGGACACCATAATAATCTAGAAATACTTGAAAAATATTGTACAAAAGAAAAAGATCCATCAAGGGTGTAGAATATGAATAATGAAGAACATGTCTTGATTTTATTCTGCATAGTATTTTTTAAGTATTTCTATGTATTTCTATGTTCCATTTTAACTCATCGGAATAAATTGCTAACAAGTAGTGGTACTAATTCTTGGAAATGATAAATTGCCATTCACTAGACCTTTACTAGATTCCCTTCACTAACCAACCAACGGTCAGAGGAAGGGATACTTTGGATTACCAAGCAGTGGTTTGGTTTCAGTGGCCAAAATGACATTCCCTGATGTGATTCCAATCACGGTGCATTCAAAGCAAAGCATGAATTGCTGTGTAATGAGATGAGTGGCAAACCAATTTAATAAATAAATAATACAAAATGAGGGGAGCCAACAAGCAGCAATATAAATTTTAAAGCTCACAAAAGAGCTCTTTATCCTAATGTATCAAATATATGCTATTGCAAAAAAGGATGGTGAAAAATCTGGCACACATTAACAGCAGAAAAGCACCATTAAAGGGAGATTTCATTTTTTGCTTGTGCTGCTTTCCTACTTTTCTCAAAAGAACTCACGTTGTTGGGGAAAATTCTTCCACATTTTCTTCAGCGCTCCACTGAAAAAGGTAAGCTGTAAAAGCAAATGACTAATGAAGCTCTGAGAGATCTTCACAGCTTGATGGACTAATCAAGCATTTTGTGAAGTTGGCAGTAGTTGCTTCAAAAAAAGCATCTTGCATCATTGAAGTAATGTGACTAGTAAGCATGGAGGGAATGCATGCATGTGAATGTGTTGTTGAATTGTTTTACATCATCTGACAGCCTGATAGCACTAGCGATGGGCCAAGTAGTCTTTTTGCGCATAGTCTGAGTATATGCACAAGCTTCTTCTGATGCTTCCGCTATTTCCACTTTAAAAAATGCCATCTGTGTATGCACAGCAAATATGCATATCAATATACTTTATACACCAATGACTACATCTCAACAGTCCCTCTGTTAAAGTACTGAAGTTTGCAAATGATACAACAGTGCTTGGCCTCATTCGAGACAACAATGAATCTGCATACAAACAGGAGGTTGAACAGCTAGCCTTGTGCAACCAGAACAATCTTGAACAAAATACACTCAAAACCGTAGAAATGGTAGATTTTAGGAGAAACCGTCCTATACTACCACCTCTTACAATACTAGAAAACACAGTATCAACAGTAGATACCTTCAAGTTTCTAGGTTCTATCATATCTCAAGACTTAAAATGGACACCTACCATCAAACATGTTATCAAAAAAACACAACAAAGAATGTTCTTTCTGCGCCAACTCAGGAAGCTCAAACTGCCCAAAGAGATGCTGATTTAGTTCTAGAGGAACTATTGAATCTATCATCTGCACCTCTATAACTGTCTGGTTTGGGTCTTCAATCAAACAAAACAGAAAGACTTCAACGTTTAATTAAAACTGCAGAAAAAGCAATTGCTACCAACCTGCCTTCCATTTAGGACCTGTATACTGCATGATTCAAAAAGAGGTCTTTGAAAATATCTACAGACCCCTCATATAAATTGTTTCAATTTCTATCCTCAAAACGATGCTATAGGGCACCGCACACCAGAACAACTAGACCCAAGGACAGTTTTCCCCTGAATGCCATCACTCTAATAAACAACTAATTCCCACAACACTGTCAAATTATTTACTAAGACTGTATTACTATTATTCTTTTCATCCTTCCTAGTACCTATCTCTTCACACTTATGACTATAACTGTATCGTTTGTATCTTTACAATTTATATTGTTTTATTTGTTTCCTAGTATGATTTGATTGCTTATTAGTAACCTGTGACTATCACTAAGTGTTGTACCTTATGATTCTTGATGAATGTATTTTATTTTTTCTTTATGTACACTGAGGGCACCAGACAAATTCCTTGTGTGTCCAATTACACTTGGCCAATAAAGAATTCCTCTCCTCTCCTCTCCTTTCCTCTCCTCTTCTCTCCTCTCCTCTGTACAAAATCTCTTCTGCTTGTTAGAAGTATCAGTCAAGGCCGTGAAAAACACAACCTAAGACGGCATATTGTTCCACTGGGACAGCTTCAAAGGGATACTTTACAGAAATCCTTGAAGCAAAGACCCTTTTTTCAGCTTCACCAGGCAATATGACAATATACCTGAACAAAGCAAGCATTGTCTTAAAGCAAGGCTATAGACAAAGACTATGTGGGCAAATGCTTGAGTCACAATAATTAATCAAAACCAGAAATGGGACTAATCTGCCTGTCATTTCTGCTTTATCTTGTCCCAGTCCTGTTCTGGGTGATCATCTTAATGTTACCAGTGGATCATTAAATAGCATATGAATGATGTTAAGCAGAAAGGCATTGTAGCGGTTTGGCAACGGACTACATTGATTTATTAAGCATCGCTTTTCAAGACAGGAGAATGACAGAATCTGAAGTTGTTTTAGAGTATGAAAGCAACAAATGTTACCTGAGTAAATATATCTTGCTCAGAGGAGTTCAATCATATTGTATGAAAGATATAATTAGACTGATGATAACAATAATCCTTGTTGGAAACATCCCTATGCGGGGAAACAGAAGTGAACAAAATGCAGGGCATTTCAATCCAGGGTTTGGTTGGAGGTAAAAGTTATCCCCACCTTACTGTATCTGTAAATGTACAGTTTCTACTTCTTTCCATAGATTTGAGTCATTCTTTTTAATGTAAAAAATAAGGTAATTTCCATGTCAGAAGAATTGGTTATTCCACAGTGGCAATACCTTACATGTACTGTATCTCAGAGACCAGAAACAGCCACTCATTTTGATAAGCAGAGAAGAGTTTTAAATAAGCGCAACATCTTTGAAATTTCCAGTTATAGCTAAAATTACAATAGCAGTAAGAGGGAAATGCATTAGAAAATTTCAAAGGAAATGGAAGGAACTCTTCTTTGACATTTTAATTAACTTGCTATTTTAATGACTTAGAAACAAGTTTAATACAAGAATTTAAATATTCAAGTTGCTAGGACTGAAAATGCACTTTTGGCATAAGCAATATTACTCAAAGAGAAGAAAAAGAGGAAGAAATTTTAAGCCATAAAAATTAAAGTCAAGAGATAAAAGAGAAATAAGAAACATGTCTAAATCTAGCTAATAATAAAACATTCATAATACCTCTGTGTATCTTTCTATGCTCACAAACTATCTTTATTTTTACCAAACATGGTTCACACATTGTGTTTGGTTATTTAAATTTTCAGCTTTTTCTTTTTTTTCATTTTAGGACATCTTCAATTCCATCCAACCATAATTTTCACAGTATTTGTCTTCTGCTTCACCCTTCATTATTATTTCATATATTTGTTTTGCAATGCAATCTTTATTCTCGTTCTTGCCTTTTAAAGTTTTGTTGAGTTTTACAAAGATATTACAATTCATAGCATGTAAGGACAAACCTAAGAAAACTAACTGAAAAAAGGAAAATATAGACAAAAATGAAAAATAAAACAGAACATTAGAAAAGAAGTTTTTTTAAATTTTGATAGTAACAAACTGTCAATTTGGTCTTATTAAAGACTTCACAAATATGCCCAATGCTGTCAGAATCTCAGAGGTCAGTGAAAAATGCTATCAATACTAATACATTCCAATTTAACATTTAGCTTTATTAAGTTATAACCTTTAATAATGGTTCAAATATTTTAAGTTATCATTATTTAAAACTTGACTGAGATTACTAGTCCTATTTTCAGTCCTCCACCCAAATTTTGCAATTTTTTTAAAATCAAGATTATTCCTTAGTATCAATTGTTCATGTGTGTTAAATTCAAATATTATGTTCCTTTTAATGACCTTTAGTGTATCAACTTGTGTTCAGTGCCAAAATAATAAAGGTTGCTATTGTAAATTATAGTAGTAAATTCCCACTATATTTGAGACTAAAAACTTGCCAGCATTTTAAGGATACCAGGTAATAACTCTTCAGTTGAACTCATAATGGTGAATTATGTCTTTTTTGTTTTAATACATTACTGAAATTAACACATATGATATTCTTTACAATTAAGTTAGGAAAATTAAACCTAACTTTGTCTCTTGAAAGCCATAGGTTTAAAAGACAAATCATGTGTTATTTCCATTAAAAATGATAGATTTTCAATGTAGTTTTAAAAAGTGGCACCATCCTTAATTTTGGGGTCAAAATATATATTAATTTTGATACAATGTTCATTTACATCATAAACTGTTTATTTTTCACCACAAACCTATGGTTATTTTTGTCCATCTCTTAATGTTCCTTTCATTTCAGTTAATACAGCTTAATCAGCAGGATGTTTTCTAGGAATTGTATCATGTATTTTGGACACTAAATATCCTGGTAATTATCTGTATCCTTAGATACGTTTTTTCCAATGGACACAATATTAGACTTATTTCAGGAAACTGTATACCCATTGAAACTGTACAGTCTAAATGAATTTAGAGAATCTTTTCTGAGAATTATTTAAGTGGTCTCAAATATCACTAACAGATAGTAACAATGTCCATGCATTCCTAGGATATTATCAGAGTTCCAGCATCAAATGAAATAATAAAAGAAATGAAAAAGAATTCAAATACATGTTTGATGTGTTCCATGCTGCATTTTAATTCCAGGAGAAATACTCCCTTTCCAAATTATACAAACAGAGGGATTGTAATAACACATTTTAATCCAAGAAATAAAATTCTATAGGTTTTTTTATCATTTTCACCAGAAACTTGATATGTACCATCTGCTTCTAATGATTTTTCTGCATCTAATGATGCCAAAACAGCTGTGTTATGTATGTCAGCATATAAAGCTAATATCTCCATTAAAAGTTTAATGGTGCCTGAGGCTTGAAACACTTTCATGAAAGCCAATTGTGAAGGATGAATTACTGATTTAGTACTTTCTGTAATGGTCTCAGCAGAGTGCCTGTTTAAATCTTAGCATCCCACATCGAGTGGTAACTGGTGCATTTAAAACAATATCCCATTAAAATCTTTGGCAGTTCATCCTGAAAAATAGAGTTAATTGTATACAGAATTTTCACCAGCCAACTTTCTTAAATAGTCATAATGGATCAGGGATTGTGAGTAAAGCATCACCCTAGGCAGTTATATTAACAATAACAATAATCCATTATAATCCATCATATATGGAGTACTGTAACAGTCCAGTCAACATATTCATTCACCAATAAGTTTGATTCCAAGCCAGGCAATGGTATACACACAATAAGAAATCACTATAGCTATATCTACAATTCTTTTCTTGCTGGAAACAAATTGAACAACAAAGTTGGAGGGCAGATTTGCCAGGCATCATTGAGTTCTGGGTAGTGGAACTGAAGCGGGTAAAGAAAAAACTGAAATAGCATTGGCTGAAAATGAGTTACATTATGCCAACCCAATTCATAAAATGGGCCAATTGAAAAAAATATCTTTCATTCAGATTTGAGCTGCTCTACAGCTCTATTAAAATTTGAATTGCATCTATAAGAAAACAATGAAAAGGATAGAAGTATACCAATTTACAAATTAATTACAATTGATTACAAGGTATTAAAAGGAGAACACTAGTTTGTTCATGTTATCAGGATAATAGTCTGATTGTTAAGGGGACAATAACAATGAACTCAAGAGTATTTAGGCTAAACTAACCTCTTTTTTGAGTGAAGAAGTGTACAGTTACTTCCATTTCTCTATCAATGCCACCATATGTGGAAGCTTGCTTTAATATGGTCTAAAGCAATTAGAGTTTGTTTGGGAGACTGTTTTCGCAGATGCTAAGCTTCTCAAGTTTGAAGAAGCATGGAATATAGTTCCAATGAAAATGCTAAATGCCAAGTAGAAACATTAGAACCAGCCTTTTCTTTGAAAAGTCTAGCAAACTGATATCTGCAGAGAACAAGTGGAGTAATTGCTATAATGAATATGCAAATGATGTGGATTCTCTACCATATATCATGTGTCATGACATGGTACCGTGATTGATGTTGTAAACCATATAAAACTGTGTTATTTGTATAATGACATGATACTTATAACATCACTATGTTATAATGATATTACATATTTAATACCATATTCATGCTATTAAAAGGCAGAAGCTTGATGATTTTATTATGGAAGTACAAAAAAAGGCAGACCATTTTATCGCTGTGATTTTTCCAGTCCTTTTTTTCCCAGTATAGGTTGCCCTAAATTAATATAATTTGAATTTATGCCCAAAAGATCTGAATAGCAAAATGTTAGTCAAGCTAGAATACAGAAAGTTACATTTAATTTTCATATATTTGCCTTTCATTTTAATATTAGTGAAATCACATATTCAGTTTATACATTATATTGACATTGAAGTTGTTTAGTAATAATACTATTACAATTATTTCAACCTAGGGCATTTTTTAATTTCTCACATATAATCAGCTCAAAACTGAAACCTGTTGAACATTTCATAGTTCTGTTTGCATGGCTCTCTTCTTAGACTTGTCTTAAGCATAGAGCATTCTTAAGCATTCTTAGAAATGAATAAAAAGCATACCCATACTGTTAACTACATTTAGCATAACAATCATGTTAATAATAGGCTGCTGTTTCTACTTTAAAGATATTGTTCACTCTAGGAGCAACGTATCTATTTGAATTTATTTTTTTCTTGGAAACCACAAGGTGTCCCTCTTCTACCAGCGACTGACTCACTGTTTTCTATCTATCTATATTCCATGAGAGTATTTTAAGATGTCAGCTGCTGGCTACAAAAGAAGATCTCTCATTCCTTCTTTTTCCTCTTTTTCTGTGCCTACTTGTCTATAGGAATATTTATCCTAGCCCCATAAGTTCAGTGACTTGTTCTTTTTCCAAACAACCTTCCATTTTGCACACATTCTTTGCACACATTCTTTGTGTCTTGGAAATAATTTCTCTTCTATCTGATAGTCTTGCTTTGTTTCTCTTGCTTTGTTTTGTCTCTTGTCTCCACTTCCTGCCAGATAGACAGTTACCATCACATTCTGCAACCATCCTTCAATATTGTTCATTTACACTGAAGGGGAGATCAACTGGATTTTTTTTTTTACAGCTCTCCCACCCATCACTTTGTAAATGAAGGAAGAGAGTGGAGCATTGGGTAACTTCTGCAGTGATCACTGCCAAACACAAGGAGGAAGGGATAACTATTGCAGAAATGCTGCTTACAATTGAGGGAAGGTGGAGTTGGTAGCTGCATAGAATGGGGTGTCTTAGAGACTAGATGGGATAAACAATACACTATGAAAGACACCCAATTGGATTTGATTATATTTTATACTTTGGTTATATTGGTTATATTCTATTTAAAATCAGAGAAAAAGAAATCAAGGATCATCAGATCCTTATTCAGCTTGTGATTTGATCTAGTTTGTAAGTTTTTGTTAATTTTTTTTTCTAAAATAGCAATAGCACTTAGACTTATAGACTGCCCCATAGCGCTTCACAGAACTCTCTGGGGGGTCAACATATTGTTCCCAACAATCTGGGTTCTCATTTTACCAACTTTGGAAGCATGGAAGGCTGAGTCAACCTTGAGCCTGGTAGATTCAAACTCTAGACTGTGGGCAGAGTTAGCTTGCAATACTGTATTCTAATCTCTGTGCTATAAGGCAGTGGTGGTATGCTACTGGTTCAGCCCGGTTCTGCTGAGCCGGTAATGGTGATGAGCAGTGGAAATTGAATCAGTTCTCTCCATCGCACTGCTGTTGGGCCCACCTTCCCGCTCAGGCTCCCATCCTCACCCTTATCTTCTGCTTTTGAAGTGCAGCTGCTTTACGCAGCACAGAAGAGTGCTGCGCGGCAGCTGCTGAAGCGACCGGGAGAGTGTAGACTTGCAGGAGGCAAGTTGGAATGCCTCTGCGCCTGCACAAACACCTCTGCACCTGGGCAAAGTGTGTGTTTGGCATGCTTGTGCATGCAAAGTGTGTGCATGCACGCAAAGCGTGCCCACCAAGTCACGCCCACTGAACCAGTGGTAAAAGTTTTTGAATCCCACCACCACCACTGCCACAGATGAAGCACAACTAGATCTCCTACAACTGTTCATTCTCAGCATCCAGATAGATCTAGATTGTTATCATCCCAGTGTAAACGAAGTCTTAGCAGCCCTAAGGCATTCACATAATCCCAGCTGCTGTAACTGCTTCTGTGGCAACCAGTCCTGCCTTTTTCTTTCACATCCTCTAGGTCTCTTGCAGCAATTGAAATCTAAGAAACTAGAGAAACTAAGGTGAGGGTCTATTCCAGCAAGAGTTCTTTTCTCTTGTTCTTTCTTGCTTTTTCTGAGCCTGTTACCTAAGAGAACTCCTAGCAGGAATAGGATGATGAATGACCACTGTGGATAGGAGTTTTAGAAGAAAGTAAACTATGCCAATCAAAGTACTGAAGAGTCACCAAGCAAGCTGCAAGTTGTTGGCAAGAAGTACTATTATGGTCAAGAGGCATTTCCATCAAGATCTCTGTGGAATGTAAAAATTAGTATCAACCATGATCATCAGCCAACCAAATCACTTTGAAGATGAAGAATTGCCACAAGGAAGTCACTCGTAGTTCACGACCAAGCAACATATGCCATAACCAAGAAGCAACTACATTGTACAGATGTTCTAACACCATCTTTTAAATATAGTACATTATATATTCATAAAGCTAATTTGCTATTTTGCATATGCTTCAAAGCACCAAGACACAAGGCCAAAACCAAGGATATACAACCTTCTTCACAGTATAATTAGCTTATATATCTGTTTGTCAACTACAGATACATGGAACCATATATAAAGAAGACCACTTTATTAACATGACACAATCCACTTAATTTTTCATTCTTGCTTAATGAAATATTAATTGCATACCCATTCAAAATGGGGTTTTTTGGATTTGTTTTCATGCCTTGATTTAAGGGAAACTATAACATACAATGATGTGTCTTATACAGAACAGCAATTCAGGATCTAAAACTGATATATAATGGATAAATTCACACATCAAATTGAGCCAGAAACAAATTATCAGAACTATAGCTGAAATGAGAACTAAGCTGTGAATTTAAAGAAATGTTCAAAATTATACTTTTTTTATCATTCAGTAGACAAAGTAACTTACAAGATTTTACATGTAAAGATTTGATACATAAAATTTTTGTCATACTTTGATATACATATCGGCATGTATCAGTGAGTAGGGAAAGATACAGAAGCAGATAATACCACACATTTTAGGAATGCAGAAGTATATTCAATTTTATGTTCAGATAGGACAGCCAGGATGAAAGCGATCTTCACTCTACAATTGTCACTCTTAAAGTTCCCTGTATAAAGGAAATACCTGTCTTATTTATTAAAAATATATTTAAACTATCTTTATCCTTACAGAAGGCATGGAGCAAAAAACCCTCCACAATCCAAGAATGCATGAATATAAAAAACAATAGTAAAATTTTAAAAAGAGAGAATCAAAATGTAGAGCTAGTATTGTCAAGATGAAATCCTAAGCAATCCATTTCCAGAATGAGCTCGAATAAGAATAACACTGTACAGTATAAGTGTCAGTGAATACAGTGTGTCATTTTTGAATACAGTGTCATTTTTCCATTGATAGAGTTGTACTGTATACTACGTGTTTACATTTTCTCTTGGACTCCTTTCTTTCTTAGCAGCAGGCCATCCAGAAGATGCTGTCAAGCCATTTTATAGATTATTCTCTCATTTTGAGGTGCCTCTCAAAATGTTCCAGGATTCAGGTGCATGAAATATTTGTGTTTTGTATTCATTGTGATTGCTGAACCCAGCTTTTCCCCACTAGGTGCATTTCCAGTTGTACTGGAACTGCAACTCCAATAATTATATCTGAAGAATAATTATATATCTGAGATTTGTGACAGTTGCAGTCCACTGCATGTAGAGAAAACTTGGTGGTGGGATATATCAAAACTGAATACTAGCCTGCAGTATAAAGTCATATAAAAGGAAATTTTAAAATAATTCTCAGTGTAACTTTTATTCAGAAGTTTAGGAGACATTTCATCTTGGAAGCGTTTCACCATAAACAATGAGCTTTGAAACAAGTGGGATTTGAGTTCAGTTCAGTTTATCCTTGCTTTTGATAGATCTTATCAAGTTAATTGTTTGCTGGTGTTTGTATAATAAGGCTTTTGCTAAATGAGCCTTCTGCAAAAGTCTTTTAATCAAAGATAGCACTAGAAGAGAATCAGACATGGTAATCATTCTTTTTTCTTTCATTTAAAGAATGAATAAAAATAAAAATCATTGTCCATTTCATTCCTTTGCTGTAAATTCAGTACTTTTTCTACAGCATTACATGCAATGCCCATCAAGTGTGTTTGAAAATCTGCTAGTTTGCTCAGCATGAGGGCTGTAATGAGACATTCCCACCAGCTGTGAGACAAGCTCAGCCTCAATAAAATAAAATAAAATAAACAAAATAAAATAAAATAAAGTAATAAATAAAATAAAATAATTTTTTGTTTTCATTTATAGAGTTCTAAGTCATTCCTTTGCATCTTTATCTCTTCAGTGCCTATGAGCAGTTTTACTTTCCTTATAAGAACCTTTTCATGCCCCTGCAGTGATGGATGTAATGATTAGAAGTGAAACCCAAAGTCTGCAGTAAATAAGTCCCAGACAGTTACATCAAAAAGATAACAATAGGGAAGAAACAAATTCAAACTCAGTCAAATGGACAATCTCAATCAAACAAGCATCACATTGATGGAATTACATCCCCATGCTTCTTTTGCTATTGATTACTTATTATAACATACATTAGTTGGTATATGGATTCGTTTTAGGATTATTTTCATATTAATACCCATTTCCAAGCCAATGGAAAAAAATCTCATTTGCGGCAATGATCTTAAGAAAAGGGTTAGGCTATACCTATGAACTGTTTAATACTCTTTTAACTCATAAAATGGGAATATCTAAATGGCAATTTGCTTTGTCTGATTTACAAATCCAACCCCGATAAATAGTGATAATGCAAAGGAAGATAAGAATATAGTCTTTAGTAATTTAGTTTGTAGAAGACATTGTTTTCAAACGTATTAATTGTTAAGCCTGAACATGTACTTTTCCTTTTTATTTCACCCCCATAGAACTGAATTGCATAGGAACATTGCTAGGAGAACATATTATGTAAAGTACTACCTCACTAGTAACTCTGGCAAATTACTAGAGATTACAAAATTTGATGGCAGTGACAAGAGGAACTAATAAGATAGGGTCATACAGTCCTGCAAAGCCACAATATGTTTTGTTCAATTTTGGCTTACAATAATGTATGAATTTTGACCAATAATGGTACACTCAGTAAACCATAGTTAATAAAGAATTATTTAAAATGATATGCAAACCCTAACACTTTCATTTGTTTGTATTTAAAAAAAAAGGTAGTACCAGACCAATACATTAATGAAAATGGTAAGAAACTTCTGTTAAAAATCCTTTTGCTGTCTCAGCTAAGTCCTGTTCTCAGGATTTCCTAGGAAAAGTGAAAAATGAAATAATAACTAATGGCGTTCATAGTATCATAATGCTGATTGGACCTTGTCGGTAATATAATCCAACTCATTTTCACTATGAATTATCTATTCCCTAATATATCCAACAGAAGATTAGAAGTATGAAAGTACTCGTTAGTTTCATTATTGAACTACTGTATTCTCACTGTGGAAATACTGTGTCTAATGTTCACTGAAATCTACTCATAATTAAACTGTAAGATATAACCTGCTATCTGGGGCAGCAGTGATTAAGTCTTTGCTCCTTTTATGTGATAGTATCAGATGTTAAGGTATTAGAATCATGGTATTATGACTGTTAATAGGTGTTAGAAACAGCTACTATATTCAAACACAAAAGCAGATAACTTCTGCCTATCTTGCGATTGATATTCCAACCCATATGGAGGTTAGCAAATTGGGGAAAGTAGGAAAATGAAAGGAAAATCTTTTATTGGTGAAACTTTGCAACATATATTTTGGGGAGAAACGAGCTGGGTAGAAAAATGATACCACGTGGTTCTCAAATAACATAAGAGAATGGTTATTCAAAATCTGAATACTTTACATTTGGGTACATCATTCGGCTAGAAAATATAGAAAGTAAAGCAGAAATGCACAACATTAACTTTTTTCTTAAATTTTGAACTTACTATGTTTTTGCTACATAGGTAAGTTTTTTGGAACCTAATTCCTCCACATCCTTTTCAAAAGACATTTTGGATTTTGTGTCTACTTTTGGATATCTGGATGAAGAACTGGGTTGGAAGTAGGTTCTTTGATATGTTTATAATAAAATCATTGATAGTATAATGATGACTGGCATCATTATTAAACTATTATTATTATCCTTCTGAAAGAATGGATAATAGTCTCCTGTACATCTTTGCTGATTTTCAAGACTCTTGGGATATAACTAATTTATCCAAAATTATGATAATATTAGATTCATTTACTAAGTGATAAATAATAGGGGAATTTTGGTACTGCTTCTCCAACATAAGAATAACAAAAACTCACCATCTCATATACAGTTATCCAAGTTTTCATTTCCTTTAAAACTGGGTCATGTAAAACAAATTCTAAGTATGTGTGAAGAAAATCAAAATTCAGATCTTTCCATTTTAAATCTTTTTTTAAAGCAAACCTCTTCATGTTGAAACCTTTAAAAAGAACACATCCTCTCCCCATTAACGCTACCTCCTAGCTGCGATTTGAACTATTTCCATCATCTACAAAACATGTTAAAGCTTAATTTGGTGGGACAGCTTGGATTTCCCCTCAGTATTTTACTTCAACGGAGACTGCCATCTGTCAGAGGATCAGTTGCTATGACTCTTCAAGTATCTGCTTAAAAAAACAAAAGCCGTTGAGGCAAAAATAATCTAAATTCATCTTCATCCCCCACTCCTTCCACATTCTACATTAAAGCTTTATAACAAGATCTCTTTCATATTTGGCATGAATATGTATGCTTTCAGATTCAACTACGAGTAATGGAATTCATTTAGGGATGACTGAGGCTAAGATAATTTCACTGGAATAACCCCTAGGTCTGCCTAATCTTGATTGAGATTTGCTGATCAAAAGTGGAAACACACACACACACACACACACAAACATATGTGTAACATATGATATGTGCATATGCTACATTTATTTCACCCAATAGAATAATATCTGAATTTTAATCATATGCAAAGGAAGCAGTTCATCTATGGGGGCATTGAGTGGGTATGCAATTAAGTTATATGGAAGTAGGTAAAACTTAATTAGCCATTCAGAGTAACTTAGACAGTGAAATGAGTGAGGTACAAATTTGATGAATAAAAAAGTGTTTTGTTGAGGTCAAAAACCAGTGAAATACGATATTCAGATTTTGCTCTACCTCTATGATTAAAATCATAGGAACAATCTGTTATAAAGGTCACAATTGACAATACAAAACAAAACTTTCCTCATCTCTCATGTTGGTAACTATATATAGCTCTTCTAGATCCATTGTACTGTCTGCACACCTGCCATCTATGAAACTCAGTAGTTCTTTGCTACTGGAGTAGTAATGATAGTTCAGTTTTGCTCTAAATAGTACACCAGGCACCAAGCAACTGTCTGATCCATTTTCAGTTGTTGAGCCTGACAAAGTAAAAAAGACATTTGAGGATCTCACTAGTTATGTCCAGGCTACATATTGTTATCTAAAATTAGTGGATGAGATTAATAATAATACAGGACCAGGCAGGGCTCGATGCCTCTGTACAAGAGTAAGAATACCAATGATTCGATAAAGAGGGCTGTGAAAATATTTACAGGCCCCTCACACCCCAGACATAAACTGTTTCAACTCCTACCCTCAAAACGACGCTATAGGGCAGTGCACACCACAACAACTAGACACAAGAACAGTTTTTTACTGAATGCCATCACTCTGCTAAACAAATATTTCCCTCAACACTGTCCAACTATTTACAAAGTCTGCATTACTATTACTGTTAATCTTCTCATCACTCCTTATCACCCATCCCCGCCCACTTGTGATTGTATGACTGCAACTTTATCAGTTGTATCCTTACGATTTGCATTGACTGTTTCCTAGTATGATTTGATTGCTTATTGTACCCTATGACTATTATTAAGTGTTGTACCTTATGATTCTTGACGAATGTATCTTTTCTTTCTGAAAGCATTTACACCAAGACAAATTCCTTGGGTGTCCAATCACACTTAGCCAATAAAGAATTCTATCTTTCTATCTATCATAAAAATTGTTGAATCATTTTTTAAAAATATCTTCTTGGACCCCATTGTTTTGGACAATGATTTCTTGGTAGACAGCATTTCTCTTTTTTATGACAAAATATGGATCTCATAGTGACCTAAAATACTTGGATAACTCAGATTGCTTAGATCCATTTTAACTGGCTTTATCCTGCCACTTTCGTTACTTATAAAGTAATAAAGGCAGGATAAAAAACTAATAAATAAATAAACAAATTTCAAAACTGCCATGGTTATTGATTATCTTATTTGGGAGACATGGAGTGTGACCTTGATAATTTTCATGAATCTCTAGGAGCTTTTAAGGCACTCAACTAATCTTGCTCTCTCTTCTCTCTCTCTCTCCTGTCACACAATCAAAACAGACTGTAGACATAGCTCATAATAAAAACAAAATGTAATATTACAAATACGTCAGATTCCAAAAGCCTTCCAGATAAGCTATATTTGAAACTTCTCCCATATGGCTGATAATGTTGGACACAAACTGTCGTAAGAGAACTAGTATCACAGAAAAAAATATTATTCTGTGGACTAATACCAACGCTTAGACTAAGCTAAATATAATAACTGTTAAAAGTAAACATGAAGTATTCTGCTATGATTTATTGTATTTTGCAATAACCTTGCATTATTTAAAGTTTAGTAGATACTTTACATTTCTACTCATCATGTACTTGGCACTGAAAAGTATCTAAGTTGGAAGACAATGCAATTTCATGATTGCTCACAGTTGTGATCATCACTATTGAAAAACCTATTATCCTTGACTATAATTTCATTTGGTGGTATCACCTCCATTTTGTTTTATTGCAAAATAGGATAAAGGGAAAAAGAACGAAAAACATGCTTTATTTCAGAAAGAGGCTTTTGTTTTTTCTTTATATTTGTTTCTACTTTTATTTTTCAAAACACCAAAAGCTGAAATTTATTACCATGTCATAAGATATGCGATTCATACAAGTCCAGACTCTTGTTATCTTTTTCAGCCTGAGGTAAATATGTCATGTCAGTTGTTCACCACAGTTAGAATATATTACTTTGTAAGATGCCATAAACCATATAAATGCTAAGACCAACAGACAGAAGTGAAGCTAGAATTTTAAACTCTTAATTGAACAGTTTTATGCCTATTTTTGTATTAGCAAGTGTTACTTCAGAAGGCAAGCTAATATTTTTCTTCTTCCTTTCATTCTATATCTACTTTTATATTCCTCGTATCTTAGATCTTAAAAGAAAAAACAACCACCATTTTTTAAAATTAAAAAATTAGAAGAAAAGGATATTCTTCCCTTTGCATTTTATAATTGTACACACTAAAACATTTAAAACTGCTTTCAATTAGACTACCACAAAGATTATCAGAATAAAATTGGATCTGCTTATCTTGGCTTTAAATTAAATGTATTCATTATTTTATAAAACAATTTTACTTTAGGAAATGATCCTAAAAGTTTTCTAATCAAATGAGTATCCAATACACCCAGTAGCCAAAGTGCTGACAAGCTGCTGCAATAAATTAGGTACTCTGGTGGCAGATTGAGAAACGCTGATGGATGGTTGACTCTAATTTGTCACATTCAATCCATTCCACAAGGCTCCTTCTTCTATGTAGGATCAGAACTAAGTAGTAGTCAATGTTATGGCATTCTATTTCCTAAGCTAACTACCATTAATATTTCCTTATCAAACTACCATTAATAACTGTTTTTTGTTACACAAGTGTATCACTTGATTTCTGTCTAGACTGGATAGGTAGCTGACCAACTGCATAGAAAGATATTTTGATACACCCAGATGAAGCTTTAGTGAATATGTGGTAATGGTTAATTGACACATGGAAAAATCTCATTTGAGATTGACACAGAAATCCAATCAATTTTTTTCCCTAAGCATTTTCTTAGACTTTTGTAAATCTGTCTCCAATATTAAAAAGGAAGTGGTAGTAGAGGAGGTGGTGTTGCTATCTTCTACAAAAAGTCCTTACATCTAAAAAATATCCAAGTTACCCAGGAGCTTGCTCTTCCTGAGACCATTATCTGTGAACTGTCCTTAAATATCACAATTCGATTCTTACTATGTTACAGAGCACCTGATTATGACATTGAACATGTAAACAAGCTAAATACACTACTAACATGGGCAGCATCCTGCCCATACCCTTTTATCTTTCTTGGTGATTTCAATCTGCCTCATATTGACTGGACCCTAAATGAATGTACAACTGAAACCATACATGCAACCTTTACAATGCTGTTACAAATCTGGGACTGGAACAGCTAGTATCCAACAACACTAGACTAAACAACTGCCTCGATCTCATCTTCTGCAATAGTTTGAATTTAATTTATGGAATACAAACTAAAGAACCCTTTTCCAGCAGTGACCACAATATGATTGACTTTTGTCTAAACATACGTCCACACAAAAACACCACAATGATGTGATCCCCAATTATAATTTCAAAAAGGCAACTATGATCTTATAAACAACGATCTCTCATCCCTTGATTGGCAATCTCTATTCAATGGATGCAATACTGTTGAAGACCATTACAACATATTTTTACTTGAAGTCAAAAGAGTCATAAAACTATATGTACCAACAACTACTCCCAAAACAAAACAAAAAAACAGATTGCCCATAACAATAAGGAAACTTCAATCCAAAAGAGATCACTCTGGCGGAAAAACAAATCTGGTCACGTTGCCAATTTCAAAAGCCGATACAAAAATTTATGCCACCAAATAAAGACCGAATGCACCAATTATCATATTAAACAAGAGGAAAACCTTCTAAGCACCAATTCCACCAATGCTTTTTACAATTTTGTAAACAACAAACTAAAAGATTCAAGGTCCATCCCACCCTGATAGGACCTAATGGTAAAGACTGCAATGACGACACCATTAAAGCCAACATCTTTAACACATTTTTGGCTCAGTATTTGTAAACAGCAATGGATCATGCCCCAGCATTTCCTAGCCGAACCACAGATAACTACAGTGATCTAATACATATCGATTTTACAGAAGACAATGTTGAAAAAGCACTACGCAATCTAAAACCATCCCTATCTATTGGACCGGATGGAATATGTGCCTATCTCTTAAAAAAGTTATCCACTGCCATAGCCGAACCTCTAAGCATAATCTTTGAAAAATCTTTCAGGACCAGTTCCTTGCCTAACCTATGGTCACAAGCCACAGTCATCCCCATCTTCAAAAAGGGAGACCCTTGCCTAGTTGAAAATTACAGACCAATCTCCTTATGCTGCGTCACCTGTAAAGTCATGGAATCAATTATTAACCAATCCATCATCCTCCACTTAGAGACAAACAACCTACTCTCCAATAAACAATTTGGTTTCAGAAAAAGCTATCCTGTAATCTGCAACTCTTACACTGCAAAAACATATGGACTACACAACTTGATCAGGGCAAAACAATAGATGCAATCTACATAGACTTCTGTAAAGCCTTTGATTCAGTGGTACATGACAAACTACTACTAAAAATAAAATCCTATGGTATCTCTGGACAACTGCATAACTGGATAGAAGCATTCCTGTCAAACAGACAACAAATGGTCAAAATTGGGAGTGTCCTATCAAATTCTGTACCTGTCAATAGTGGTGTCCCCCAAGGCAGTGTTCTAGGACCAACTCTCTTCATACTCTACATAAATGACCTCTGTGATCATATTAAGAGCAACTGCGTTCTTTTCGCTGATGATGTAAAGCTGTTCAATACCACAGACAATACTGCTACCCTTCAAAAAGATCTTGACTATGTATCAGAATGGTCAAACAAATGGCAACTTCAAATCTCAACAAATAAATGCTCTGTCTTACATATTGGCAAAAAATCCGAAAATAAAATACAAGCTGAATAGTCAAGATCTTGTTGATGATCCAAGCTCTGTAAAGGACCTTGGAATACTCACCTCTAATGATCTAAGTGCTAGTGCCCACTGCAACTACATAGCCAAAAAGGCATTAAGAGTTGTTAACCTAATCTTACGTAGCTTTTTCTCTGGTAATATCACACTACTAACTAGAGCATACAAAACATTTGCTAGACCAATACTCGAATACAGCTCATCAGTCTGGAACCCACATTACGTATCTGATATTAGCACAATTGAGAAAGTCCAGAAATATTTCACAAGAAGAGTTCTCCACTCCTCTACTCGTTGTAGAATACCTTATGCCACCAGACTTGAAATTCTAGAACTAGAAAACCTTGAATTACGCCGTCTTCGGTCTGATTTAAGCATGGTATATAAAATCATACATTGCAATGTCCTACCTGTCAATGAATACTTCAGCTTCAACCATAACAACACAAGAACACACAACAGATACAAACTCAAGGTTAACCGCACCAAGCTTGACTGCAGGAAATACGACTTTAGCAACAGAGTGGTCAATGTCTGGAATACTCTACCCGACTCTGTAGTTTCTTCCCCAAACCCCAAAAACTTTAACCTTAGACTGTCTACTATTGACCTCACCCCTTTCCTAAGAGGTCTGTAGGGGGCGTGCATAAGCGCACCAACGTGCCTACCGTCCCTGTCCTATTGTTTCTTTTATTTTTCTTTTATTTTTCTTATATGTACTCATTTCATGTATTCATAATTATGTATACACTTTTACTTATCTCGTAAACAATTGACAAATAAATAAAATAAAATAAATAAATAAATAGTGAGTGGGGTTTTACATTGTGGATTTTTAAGTCACTGTACATAAGTTGTGTAGCCATGTAAATTTCTTCAGCAAATAAATCAATAAAACAAACCATGGATTCTAAAAACAACTCATTCTGCCTTGACAATTAACACAAATTTGGTGATTTAAGTAAGAAATTATGAAGAAGACCATCAATTTCATGGCAGGGCTTTGCTATTTTGGCTCTTTTGATTTCTTTCTGCTTTTGGTTGAAAAGCATTTTTTAAAAAAAAAATCTGAGCAAATCTTTGATGCTATCTTGGTATTAATTCTTTCATCTTCTGTGACCTCAGCTGCAGAATTGTCACCACTCTGCATTAGCTTTTAATAGTTTTGTTACAATCTTTCACTGACTGAAGGCAGGTATGTTGATGAAGATAAGTGTGGAGAAATGTGTTTTTTAAGAGATAAGTGTAGCTGTCTGTGGGATAAAAGATGATTGAACTGAAAGGGCAGGAGAATTGATTCATCTGCTGTTGGTTTATGTGTGATTTTAAGGACATCAATGGAATGACATGGGGGAAAAATAGAAAAAATAAAACATAACTCATAAAGTAGGGAAGAGTCATCATCAAACAGTAATGCTCCATGACCTATCCTTCCTAACATTTATGGCAAATTATAATGCTATATAAGAATATGTTCTATTTTTATAAGAAACTCAGAAAGATTCTTTCTGAAGTAATTCTAGAAAAGTATAGGGATTGAAACTAGATATAAGCAGTTATAATTAATATCTCTTTCTAATGAGAATGAATGATTTTGCCCTAAGCATAAAGCTGTAGCAAATTTATAATCCTTACCATTGTAGAAGAGAAACTTTGTTGGTGGTGTTTTTTTTTTCTTTGAAGAGATGTTGTGCATTGGAGAAAACATGATATCAATATTAATGTCATGAAATATCCTCTTTAATATTTGGAGTGATACAGTTTGGTCTAGTGCTAAAGGCACCAGACTAGGAATCAGGAGAATGGAAATTCTAATCCCATCTTAGGTATGAAAACCAGTTGGTGACTTTGGGCCAGTCATTGTCTTTCAGACCAATTCACTTCACAGAGTTGCTATTGTATGGAAAATAGAAGGAGGAAGGAGTATTAAAAATGTTCGCTGCCTTGAGTTATGTATAAAAATAATAAAGGTAGGATTAAAAAAAATCTTTTAAAAATTGGATATATATTGTAATATCTGTTACTTAAAGCATTCCTCTAGACATGTGTTTTTCAAACTTGGCAACTTTAAGAGGTGTGGACTTCAGATGAAGAATTCCCAAAACATCATGTTGGTGGGGAATTCTGGTAATTGAAGTCCACATTTCTTCAAGTTATCAAGTTTTAAAAACACTGATTTAGACTTTCCATTTTACCTAGTGTTCCTGAAAAATCAGACAAAGACACGATAGGGTACAGATTATATTGTCTATGAGAAGTTATGTTCATACAGCTTAAATATCTTCACTAGTTAATTAAGGATTCTGGAACTAATGATGAAAATCTATCTTTTCTCATTTTGTAACTAATCCAATCAAACACACACATGCAAAAGTGCCTGAAGTACATTATAGAACATCAACTGTTTAAAAAGATTAAAATATGGGTGTGAAAGGGGAACTACAACACAATTTTCTTTTGTGAGGCTATAGTCAGTGTAAGTTGTTTAATCACAGAGAAGAGGCTCAGAATATATTAGTGTGATTTCACAAAAACCTTTGGATTTAGAAGTTATCTTTGGCAATGAAACATCTTTTTTTCATAAACATGGATTATTTCAATTTATGGGGTGCAACAGGATATTGTTTATTCTATTTACTAAGGACCTAGGTAAGGATCAGGACAGAGTATAATGAAGATGCCTACAACATTTTTTTAATTCAGGGTTAGAAGAGACAACCATATTGCTGTGTAAAAGGCACAATATTTCTAGTAAAAGTCTTTTGTGTCTGCTTCTTGAGGGGTCAATTAAAGCTTTCTTGCTGTTTCTGCAGCACAGACCAAAAATGCTTTAGTTCTTCAGGTTTTGATTTAATATATTGCTGTAAACAGATGATACAGCACAAGAGAGAGAATCTAATCTGCTTTCTTCTTTGTCATCATTGAGGCCTTTGCAAATGAGTTAATTAATTTGTACCACTGCACTCTTTTCATGAAAAGGTGCAAAGCTGGCACATAATTTGAAATCTTACTGAATTCTCAAGGGAAAAGGGGAAGCAGACATATATAAAGCTGCAAGGCCGTCAAAGTCTTTGAGCATCCTATAGGGCTTTATTATTATTATTATTATTTCTGTTTAAGAGATTTCCTTATCCACTTTTCGTCTCCCACCCATGTATAAGATACAACAGAGTAGGCATTAAAATTTTTATGAAGTGCCTGCTTTATTGCCTTAATAAATCTTACTTTGGTTTCCAGAACGCAGTCCCACTGATGTTAAAGAGTTTATATGAAAATTAAGCTGCCAATCGATCTCTTTAATTAGACAAATGCCTAGATTAAAAATAAAACAAATGTCAGATAGAATGAAGGGCAAGCATGGTTGGCCCAGAGGGAGATTCTCCCCTCCATATCTATTTGCAAAGGTTAATGGACTCATATCTTATGATTAGGAGGTGCAAAAGGACAGGTCTCTCACTCCTGAATCGTGCCTTTCAGTCCCACTGAATTATTTACACCTGAAAATGAGTTACATAATTATGAACCTGGTTAAAGTTAAGCTGAGTACATTTTTCAGGAGGTTACTGCTGCATTTGGCCTGCAGTGTGTTTTTTCCTCTTTATCCTGTATGGCATATCCTGGCCGGCAAGGCAAACAAAAAATTTGTCAACTGCCACATTGAATAATGAGTTCCTTATCCAGAATGTCATTTCTTTGTCCAAGGCAAGGTGACAGATAAACACACAGATGCAAACATCTTTCCATTCCCCCTTTCTTTGATAAAGATTGTGGCCTCAGAAGTAAGTCTGACTTTTTATATGTTTTAAAAGAATATTAAAATAATTACCAGAAATATTAGAAAACCAGGTTCCACCAAGATGCTTAAATGGATGCTTGAAAGATAAAAATGTTAACAAGTTAGGAACGCTTTAGTATTTCCTTTTTGTTTCATTATCTAAAGATGATGGACAGTCATCTTGCAGGGATGGCATAGTGAATTCTGCAGAATTCTGCAGTTAGGGTTGATGACTTCTTAGGTCTCTTTCAACTCTATGATGTTATGATGCTTGATCCATAATGGCATCTGGGTGCTTCAGAATACTGGTATTTTACCTTCTTTGTTTATGCTATGTTCACAGCACTGCCTATTTGGCATTAGTACTTAGACATATATAGCAATAGCAAAGCACTTAGACTTATATACTACTTCAAAGTGCTTTACAGCCCTCTCTAAACAGTTAGCTCAGTCAGCATATTGTCCCCAACAGTCTGAGTCCTCATTTTACTGAACTCGGAAGGAAGTCAATCTTGAGCCAGTCAGGATTGAACTCCTGGAGTGAGCAGTGACTTAGGCTGCAGTACTGCATTTTAACCAGTGCGCCACCATGGCTTTTGTGTGATTATCTTGGTCCTTATGCCAAAAACTATTGAATAATTCTTTTTATGGGTGACTGGGCTAACATGCCTGAAATGCTTCTTCTCCCCCTATTAATTCATACATATAGCAGAATGCAATACCAATGGTACATTTCAGTAGCAATAGCAGTAGCAGTAAACTAAACATTATTTAGTAATCATGCTTCAGAGCGTGTAGACATCTGAAAGCAACATCTCAAATTAGATATAATTTTAAAGTTTCCACTTGAATGACAATGTTGCTGTTAATGCTGACACTTTTAAAATACCACTAATAAACAATAACACAGAATATGACATAAGCCTTCCTACAATAATTTGGGAAAACGTTCTGTGCTATTACCTGAATTCCAATAGTATATTTATAGCTTTCTCTCATTCCGTCCATTCCCATGGTAATCTATTATTGCTCAATCAAACTAGTGCTCTCTGTCCCAATGGTGCAAGCAAATTGCCCACTTAGGAAACATTGAGATGAATTAAACAATATTAACTTTATTTATCAAAGGCCCTGACCAGTCATTCACAATAATTAGGCCAATCAAATTTACCAACTCAACTGGGATTCGGGAATCCGTAGAGTGGAATCCTGGATTCTGATTGTTCCATCCAAAACTGTGCAATAATCTGCTCAACCCTGCAAGATTCAGGGAATTGAAGATAAAATAAATGTAAATTTGTTTTGGTTTTGCTGTAACAAAAGGAATAATATAGTTTATATGCTCAAGATTCTGTCCATTTAATTATCTGCCAAATTTGATACATAGCTGATCTTCAGGCATTTTTGGACTATCTAATAAATTTCGGATATTTATGACCAGAGAATTTGTTCTCTCCAGCTATGTTAACTAGCACTTATAGATGAATATTAGTGGAACCAATCAGTTTTTCCTGCCAATGTTGGAATGGCAACATAGGCCTAGATTATTACTTGTCTGAATTTAACTGTCAAGAGATTAAAGGAATAAGTTATACTGGGGTCCACGATGACAAAATCCCGAAAATGACTGATAATTTAATTGAAAACTTTATGGTGATCTGAGCTTTCACCAAGAAGAGAGCTGTTTGAGAGTACAAGTGTTCATTGAAAAATGTCTTTCTAAAGAATGAAGACCTTGGGAGATGCTTTTTAAGATTATGCTGGGATTTTCTTATTTTTATTTTTTACAGTATGGATCTACTACATCTTTCTTTCTTAAGTAGCAAACATGAGAAAGTGTTTGACTGCAATTTCAAGGAAAACATCAATTTAAACTACCAGACCAAGTATGATGAGTGAGTCCTTGTAACAAGAGACAAGTCTAAAATCTGAGGAACAAATGATAGAAAGCAAGATGAAGAGCCTTAATATTTTCCACCTAGAAAGGCTCATACTTACATAGGATTTGTTATTTTCTGTAGTGTTTAAAGCATATTTGGAAACAAAGACTGTTTGAAAGCTTTTGACAGGACTCCTCTATTCATTTTTTTAGAGTTAATTTTTTGGTGGAAGTGATGAGCTACAGAGTGTCTTTTCTTCCAAAGGAATCTTTGAGCCAGAGGTGGGCTGATGGTGGTTTGCATTGCCTCTGGCGGACCGGTAGTTAAGATTAGGTGCAGTTTGGCGAACCAGCAAATCCCCCCATTGGCTGGCCCTGCCTCTGTCCATTTTTTGGCCTGTTTTATGGGCCAAAAAATGGCCTGAAAAACTACCTAAAATGCCACCCAAAACTGCTTGAAAACAGCCATAAACAGGCCAAAAAATGGGCAGGGGCAGGGCCAGCCAGTGGTGGTATTAGGCCCAACCAGCTGAATCTTACCTTTGAGGCGAGTGGCCGGGAGGTGGGGCTGGGTGTGATGAGTAACATCAACCACCTAGTCACATGACCAAGTGGCAATGCCTACCCAGCCAGAGAACTGGTTGTTAAAAAATTTGCAGTCCACCATTGCTATGAGCTGCTAATGGTAGTAAGCAGTAATGAGGAAAATGTGTTAAGAAGAAATATATATCATACTCTTGTATGCTCGCAATGACTGGCAATTTGTATAACATGATGATTTCTATAAGAAGGAGACCTCTGACAGCCTTTGAATGGCTTGCTATTCATTTGTTCGATTTATATCTCAACATTCTTCAGAAGCTTGAAGTGCATATACATAGCACTTTCTCTTTCCATTTTTTTTCTATAGGTTGGATTGAGAGACAATGATTGGAGAAACATGGACTTTCATGACTGGTGGTAGCCCTGAACCTGGAGTTCTAACACTACATCACACTGGTTTTTCTCTCGGACTTTGAAAAAGTCAAATATTTTAAAAAGTTCATTGAATTCTTATACCACAGAGGTTGCCAACTGATGGTCCGTGAAATTTTTTTCGGTGGTCCACAGCACACCCGTGTCTGCAACAGGGGTGATAGTGGTGGCGAATGGACTGATGCACATGGGGAGGGTAGAATGGGGAAGATCACAGCATCGGAGCCCTTCCCGGGTGTTCCCTGGCCTGTGAGGGGAGGGCACGATATCCCATGCCCCTCTCCTCAGAGCTGCAAAATGCTTGCCGTCCCTCTGGCAGATGCCAAGCCTCCTCCCACTGTGTTCTCTTCCTCCTCGCCAGAAGTGCTTACACAGCCAGTGGGAAGGAGGTGGCAGAGGGGCGGTGAGCACTGTGTGGCTCCTGAAGGGAGAGGTTGAGCCTCCCCCTTGCAACATCTTCACCTGAGGGCATTGCTGGCAGCTGCTTCCTGCTGCTCAGGAGGTATGTGCTCTTCCCGCTGCTGCTTGGCCTCCTCAATGCACAGAAGCAGGAGGCAGCAGCCATGACATGAGTTTTCTAGGGAGAATGAAGGATTGCCCCACCTCCCTGGCAGCCATCTTGTCTTCAGGATGTGGCTCGTTGGCTTCCAGACATAAGATTCCCACCACCCAGCACCAGTGGTTCCTTTCCTCCCCCCGGGAAAGAGAGAGAGAGACAACACACACACACACACACACACACACACAGAAAGAGGGAGAAACCACCCAGCACCAGTTCAGAGGTCCTTCCCCCTCCTCCCCCCCACGGACAGAGAGAGAGAGGGAGACAAGGAACAGAGACAGAAAGAGAGAGAAAGTGAGAAAGAGAGAGAGAGAGAGAGAGAGAGAGAAAAGAGGGAGAAAGAGAGATGAGAGATCCCGGTGTTTTGTTTTTTGTGGGAAACTGATCCAAATGACTCTGAGTATTTAAGGTTGCAGAAACAGGCAGTCAAGCTAAGTGCCTGAAGGACCCCATTCCATTAGTGGAAGTCCAGGCGCTTTAGTGAGCAGCATACCATATTCATATTAGTGGTCCGAGGGATTTAAAATTATGAATTTGGTGGTCCCTCAGGTCCAAAAGGTTGGAGACCCCTGTTATAGCACATTCAGGGTTGGTTTTTTCTCCCTAGGTTTGGTGAGAAGCAAGAGCTGCTTTGTTGAACAACAGAGCGGCACTGTAAGTACATGAGAGTCAAAATACTCTTATAAATAATGCTGAATTATGCACAACCAGAAAACTAAAGATACAAAGATAGGAAAGGAAGAGGAAAAGAGAGAGGTCAGAACCCAAATAGCTGTGTAGTGTGAAAAAGTTCCAGACTTATTCTCTAATACCTAAAGCAAATGTTAGAAAACCCTACCTTAATTCCTGTTAATCTATTGTATCAGAATTCTTCAACTCAGTGCCAGCTTGTAGATTTTCCAGCCATTGCAAGTTTGTTTCCAATTCTTTGTCATTTTCTGAATGACAAAGAAAAAAAAAGTGAATTAAACACACACACACAGAGCACTATGGGAGATTGATAGTATTTCTATTTCTACATATGTTATAGTCATGTTGCATATATGGGAATGCTATTAGGTTGAAGACTCTTTCTAAGCATCCAGACTTTCCATCTTCCAATCAGTCTAGTTTGAAATATAACCAAGATTGATATCGGTTACCTTGACAATTTACAAATCTGGGCATATTTTAAGAATCACTGAGTTAGTCTACGTTTGCAAATCTAGACTTGTAGAGAAGCATCAGCTGATTTTTGCCCTTCTGGCAATTCATTAAGTACAAAGAACTGCTAACCAATTAGTACCTGCTTACTATTATTTCAAATGGACCAATATCTTGTTTTGGAAAAAAAATCCATAATCAGTCTGAAGGCTGTCAAACAAACACATTCCTTGTGTGTGTAGCCAAGCACACTTGGCCAATAAAGAATTCTAATTCTAAAGAATTCTATTTAAATAGATCAGGGGTGTCAAATGCAATTTCATTGAGGGCCACATCAGGATTGTGTTTGATCTTGGAGGCTGGGTGGGCATGGCCAGGATGGGCATGGCCAGCTCAGTGTCACTCATTGAGACACTGTTTCTTTTAAAATAAATTTTATTAAGTTTGCAAATTTTAAAAACGTAAAATAAAACTTTATACATTGTTATCAACATCAAGACATCTTTTGCATCTCCTCACAGTTTTTAGTATATATATTTACTTATTCCTTTACCATTACATCTTACTCTTACTATAAATCAATATCTTTTATCCTTACATCTCAATCTTCTCCATGGTATATTTACATATTTACATATTCCCTCATTCTTTTCCTAATTGCCATTTTATTTTCTTTTTATTTCTAAACCACTCATACCAGGCATCCCAACTGAATCTTCTCTGTCTTTTATTTTCATCATTAGCCTGTCTATCTCTATACAATCTATTATTCTTTTTATAACTATGCCTTCTGGTGGAACCCTTTTTTTCCTTCCAGAGTTGTGCATACAAAATTCTTGCAGCTGTTAATATATGTAACATAATATATCTATCTGTTTTATTGAATTTTTGTGTCGTTATACCTAATAAAAAAGTTTCCGGATTAAATTCAGTTTTCTGATTCGTGATTTCTTCTATCCACTTTCTAATTGTATTCCAATATTTTTTCACTTCCTGGCATGTCCACCAGGTATGAAAATAAGTGCCTTTTCCTTTTCCACATTTCCAACAATTTGGGTCTGATTTTTGCCAATCTAGTGGGAGGAAGGTGCCATCTGTAGAAAATTTCGTATTGATTTTCCTTGTATGCTGTGGCTGTAATTTGTAATTTGATCCCCACATTCTCCCCAATTTTCCAGGTCTATATTGTGGCCAAAATTTTTTGCCCATACCATCATCATTTCTTTGACCACCTCTTCTTCCACTATAAAATCTAGTAAGAAGTTAAATATTCTTGAAATCATTTTCTTTTCCATTTCTTGTAGAATTTTATTTAATTGATGCTTTTCCATGAAGAAACCAAATTGTTCTTTATCCTTCTGATATCTCACCTGAATTTGCATGTATGGCCACCAATCTATCTTTATATTTTGTTGCTGTAATTCTTGTCTTGTTTTTAATCTTCCTCTGTTTTTGATTGTGATGGCTTCCTTCAGCCCTCTGCCAGTGAAAATGGACCACACAGACTCCATTTTTGGGCCTCCATTTTTGCTGGCAGAGGGCTGAAGGAAGCCATCACAATCAAAAACCAGAGCCCAGGTGGGCCTTGTGCAGTATCCCTGACCTCTATTTTTTCTGGCTGAGGCACTGTGGACAGGTCCTTTGCTGTTTCCAGGACAGCCCCACGAGTCAGATCTAAGTACCCCACAGGTTAGATCTGGGTCCCGGGCCTTGAGTTTGACACCCCTGCTATAGATTTTAACAAATATAAATGAAAAACTTCCCAATCATAACAGAGGCAAACTTCCCTTTTTCTTCAACATCCATGGCTGGCAATGCTGGTATATAAACAATTTTTGAGATAATTTATCCCAATTATTCTAGCATGTTGTTACAATATGAACCCAGGAAGCGGAAGCTGAGACAAAGCAAAATTACTCTCAAATGAAAGCAGAGACTATACCTTGAAGCATAGGCTACAGTATGTTGCTTTTTCTGAAAAAGCATTTGTTTGACTCAAAAGTTTCCTAATTCACAGATAAAATAGGACTTGAAAAACTGCAGGATAACATTTTGCAACCAGGGCAGTGGGGTTGGTCAGGTCAATCTAGTGCCTTATAATCAATTCTAGGTAGACAATCTGAGTCAATATGTGGGCCAGGATAAAGCAATAGAATTAGCCATCAGAATGGAGATGAGTACGTTAGTCCTACTGCAAACCTGCTATAGATGTCTTGTTCCAGTTTCAGAAATATTTAAGTTATTATTTTGAAGAAATCCAATGCTGTATTTTCATAAGTAAAATATTACTTTGTTAGAATTTAGTTTGATCATTCATAAACTCCTTAGCAGTTTATAGCACTACTGTGGTAGATGTATAGTGGTAATGGAGAGTTCTGATATTTATAGTCCCCTATTGGAAGCTTTTTGTGAGCCAGCAAAAGTGAGGGCTATGATGATGAAAACTGTCAAAGCTGAGAAAGAAAAACATTACACAGACTAAAAGAAACTTGAAACAGTATTCTAAATGGGCAAATCAGAACAAAGTTGGAGTGTGTCCAGAAATAGAAAAAGGAGCAGGAACAAACATCGGCTAGAAGGCTAGAAATCCCAGAACAGGAGAGTTAAGATATGGTAAGTTTAAGGCTATACATGCTTTGTTCTTCACTTTTGCCTCCCCCTCCCAGATCATATGGAAACAACATAATTCCATATGCAGCCAATCAGCCCACTAAGAGAGATTTCATTAATTAACATCTTGAAAGACAAGTGCGAAAAGACTGAGGTAACAGAAACAAAGGGAACATCATTAAAACTTCAGAGAAGATATGTTGCTGATACTGTAAATTAATTGTATAAACAAATTTTCATTTCACAAATATTCATTCATACAATAAACGCCATTGCAAAAACCAATCCCAACCACAAAAAACTTCTCTCAAGACCAGACTTATCCATACTGTAAAGAATTTGCTCCCATGAACTCCGCAAAGAACTCAAAAGACATCTAGACAATGGAGAGAAGGATCTCTACATTGACTACCACGCAGATTGTATCAAAAGTAAGTCGCACAACCCACAACTCCACATCCAACCCTACCTCATCCAACCCACCATCACTCAAAACTAGGCATGCACTCCCCTAACTACCTCAATTCCAACTACAACTGACCTTAAATGCAAGCTACTCAATGCAAGAAACCTTGTGAATAAAATACCTGAATTTCTCCTCTTACTAAATATGGCTAAATTTGACATCATATTTGTCTGTGAAACATGGCTCAATGCAACTCTCCCTGACTCCATTACCACAGTAAGAGACTATCATGTTTACTGATCAGATCATGAAATCCATAGAGGAGGTGGTGTTGCTATCTTCTATAAAAAGTCCTTACATCTAAAAAACATCCAAGTTACCCAAGAGCTTGCTCTTCCTGAGACCATTGTCTGTGAACTGTCCTTAAATATCACATTTCAATTCTTACTATGTTGCAGAGACCCTAATTATGACATCGAACATGTAAATGAGCTAAATTCACTATGAACATGGGCAACATCTTGCCCACACACTTTTATCTTTCTTGGTGACTTCAATCTACCTCATATTAACTGGACCCTAAATGAATGTAAAACTGAACCCATACATGCAACCTTCTACAATGCTGTAACAAACCTGGGACTGGAACAACTAGTAACCAACAATACTAGACTTAACAACTGCCTTGATATCATCTTCTGCAATAGTTTGAATTCAATTTACGGAATACAACCTATAGAACCCTTTTCCAACAGTGACCACAATATGATTGACTTTTGTTTCAACATACGTCCACACAAAAATCAACACAATGATGTGATCCCCAATTATAACTTCAAAAAAGGCAACGATCTCTCATCCCTTGATTGGCAATTTCTATTCACTGGATGCAATACTGTTGAAGACCATTACAACATATTTTTACTTGAAGTCAAAAGAGTCATCAAACTATATGTACCAATAACAACTCCAAAAACCAGAAAAAAACAGTTTACCCATAACAATAAGGAAGCTTCAAGCCAAAAAGTGATCACTTTGGTGGAAAAACAAATCTGGTCACTTTGCTAACTTCAAAAGCCGATACAAAATTTATGCCACCAGATAAAGAGTGAATGCACCAATTATCACATTAAACAAGAGGAAAACCTTCTACGCACCAATTCCACCTACGCTTTCTACAATTTTGTAAACAACAAACTAAAAGACTCAAGGTCCATTCCACCCCTGAAAGGACCTAATGGTAAAGACTGCAATGATGACACCATTAAAGCCAACCTATTTAACACATTCTTTGGCTCAGTATTTGTAAACAGCAATGGATCATGCCCAGTATTTCCTAGTCGAACCACAGACAACTATAATGATTTAATACATATCGATTTTACAGAAGACGATGTTGAAAAAACACTACGCAATCTAAAACCATCTCTATCTATTGGACTGGACGGAATATGTGCCTACTTCTTAAAAAAGCTATCTACTGCCATAGCTGAACCTCTAAGCATAATCTTTGAAAAATCTTTCAGGACCAGTTCCT
Source organism: Pseudonaja textilis (assembly GCF_049901715.1). NCBI lineage: Eukaryota > Metazoa > Chordata > Lepidosauria > Squamata > Elapidae > Pseudonaja > Pseudonaja textilis. The sequence continues at coordinate 44,157,621 of NC_141993.1, forward strand.
TGCCAAAACTATGGTCACAAGCCACAGTCATCCCCATCTTCAAAAAGGGAGACCCCACCCTAGTTGAAAATTACAGACCAATCTCCTTATGCTGCGTCACCTGTAAAGTCATGGAATCAATTATTAACCAATCCATTATCCTCCACTTAGAGACAAACAACCTATTCTCTAATAAACAATTTGGTTTCAGAAAAAACTATCCTGCAATCTGCAACTCTTACACTGCAAAAACATATGGACTACACAACCCGATCAGGGCAAAGCAATAGACGCAATCTACATAGACTTCTGTAAAGCCTATGATTCAGTGGTACACTACAAACTACTCCTAAAACTAAATCTTATGGTATCTCTGAACACCTGCATAACTGGATAGAAGCATTCCTGTCAAACAGACAACAAATGGTCAAAATTGGGAGTGTCCTATCAAATTCTGTACCTGTCAACAGTAGTGTCCCCCAAGGCAGTTTTCTAGGACCAATTCTCTTCATACTCTACATAAATGACCTCTGTGATCATATTAAGAGCAATTGTGTTCTCTTCGCTGATGATGTAAAGCTATTCAACACCACAGATAATTCTGCTATCCTTTAAAAAGACATTGACTATGTATCAGAATGGTCAAACAAATGGCAACTTCAAATCTCAACAAATAAATGCTCTGTCTTACTTATTGGCAAAAAAAATCAGAAAATAAAATACAGGCTGAATAGTCAAGACCTTGTTGATGATTCAAACTCATCTCTAATGATCTAAGTGCTAGAGCCCACTGTAACTACATAGCCAAAAAGACATTAAGAGTTGTTAACCTAATCTTACGTAGCTTTTTCTCTGGTAATATTATACTACTAACTAGAGCATACAAAACATTTGCTAGACCAATATTCGAATACAGCTCATCAGTCTGGAACCCACATTATGTATCTGATATTAACACAGTTGAGAAAGTCCAGACATATTTCACAAGAGGAGTTCTCCACTCCTCTTCTCGTTGCAGAATACCTTATGCCACCAGACTTGAAATTCTAGACCTAGAAAACCTAGAACTACGTCACTTTCAGTCTGATCTAACTATAGTATATAAAATCATACATTGCAATGTCCTACCTGTCAATGAATACTTCAGCTTCAACCATAACAACACAAGAGCACACAATAGATACAAACTCAAGGCTAACTGCACCAAACTTGATTGCAGGAAATACGACTTCAGCCACAGAGTGATCAATGTCTGGAATACTCTATCTGACTCTGTGGTTTCTTCCCCAAACCCCCAAACCTTTAACCATAGACTTTCTACTATTGACTTCACCCCTTTCCTAAGAGGGCTGCAAGGAGTGTGCATAAGTGCACCAATGTACCTACCGTCCCTGTCCTATTGTTTCTTTTATTTTTCTTATATGTATCCATGTATTCATAACTATGTTTTTACTCATACCTATTATCTTGTAAGCAATTGACAAAACAAATAAAATAAATAAATAAAAATAAATTGCCACTCATAGATGCAAGGGGAAAAGCTCTTTTTAAATATTTACTGTTACAAAAGTATGCTGGAGTAGAAACACACTCCAGTGTGTTTTCAAATCTGAGCTGCCATCAATCAACATTTTAAATCAACATTGGTAGATTCAACTTCAATCTTGCTACAATAATAAAAGCTTTAGAAAATCAATGTTATAGGTTACAGGTGTAGCAATTTTGTAATTTACAGTACTTTGTTTTGCACATTTATATTGATATTTCTTACAATGCTATGTAGATGGTAAGAAAATAAATGACAGTACAAGTTGCCTTTGTATCTTAGAGAGAAAACAAAAGCTTTAGTGGCTTTTTATCTACAGTAAAATGCACATCAACCACGTAGCACTAGTACTTAGACTTATATATCACTTCACAATGCTTTTACAGCCCTCTCTAAGTGGTTTGCACAATCGGCATATTACCCCCATGTTACCCATCTCAGAAGGATGGAATGCTGAGTCTATCTTGAGCCTCGTGAGAATCGAACTGCCGACTGCAGGCAGCCAGTGGTCAGAAGAAGTAGCCTGCAGTACTGCATTCTAACCACTGCACCACCACGGCTCTTTTATGATATGTAAAATGCATATCAATAATGGCTCCCTGGTCACAGTTCCACCATATCACTAAACAAATACTTCTTGTTTCTCATAGGAAGATGTTCTCATTGGAGGAAGAGGGGGTGTTGGGCTGATATCAGAGATGGGGTCCTGTAAAGCAAAAGAGAACCCCGAAGAAGATCTGGTAGGAGTGCTTGGATAGAGGGGAGCACAGTCCTTGGCACAAAGAGGGATGGTTTTAAACAATACTTAGGCTGTTGAATATTTGTTCTTGATTTCACTAAACAGCAATAGCTGGGTTTAAATTGAACTGGGCAATATTATATTGCGGATGGTGCATTAATTAAATAATGGTTGCAGAAAATGTTGCTGAAGAAAATGTTATTTGTCAAACTTTTATTACTGCCTATCTTATAGGAAATGATTCTGGGCAGCATACAATATAACCAGTAATTAAAACATTCTGCAAAATCAACTAAAATCATAAATATGGCTAAAATAAGACCACGAGCAGGAAGATATTACATATAATGCAGTCAGTGTGTGGACTCCCTATTACCAGGGGATCCCCTGGCTTTCTGAAAAAGGACTTTCTAGGAAGTCACAAGGATTGGAGCTAATCATACATTGGCAGGAATGATCTTCCAGAAAGCAAGAATTGCAGCAGAAAAAGCTTCACCTCTTTCAGATGGGACTCTTTTCACATAGGTCCTGCAGCAGGCCTCTCCTACCAGTCCTGATGGTACTGGTAGATAAAGCTGGCAAAAAGCAGTCTCTCAGACAACCTAGCCCCAAGCCATGTACAGTTTTAAAGTTCAAAATATTATGCAATGTGAGAACAATGTCGAGGGATCAGGGGAAGAGATGCTATCTAGGAAACAATCATAGAAGGGAGTGGAAAAGCCCACAGTGGCTTAATGGTCAAAGGAAGAAACCTAGCAGTCGTTATAATTGATGTGGTTAAAAATGGTGACAGAGACTTGTACTTTCAGACTTGTAAGATTTTGTTAATATACTCTTACGATCCAGTAGAATTAACTTAACTAATCATGTTTTATGTCTGACTGACAGAAAATTCTTCTTCTGACCTTGAAAGTGGATATCTGTTTCCCTTTGCCCAGAAGAGCTTGGTTTATCTGAAACAAGAGTACAAGATGGCTATTTGTGGACACAAATATTTACTGCCTCAAGATATGCCTTAATAGCAGTGGTGGGATTCAAATTTTTTACTACTGGTTCTGTGGGCGTGGCTTATTTGGTGTGTGTGGCTTGGTGGGCATGTGACTGGGTGGGCATGGCTTGGTCATGTGACTGTGTGGCGTGGCTTGGTGGTCATGTGACTCGGTGGGCATGGTCAATTTGACATCACTCATGTCAAGGGGTGCCTTGCCTGGCCTCAAAGAGATACAATTTCCGTCTTTATTTATTTACTATTATTGAACAATCAAAATAGACTATTTAATCCTATGTATATATGCCATATGTTACATATGTACATATACATATTATGTACAGTAGTATAGTGTGTGTAAAGGCACACAAAAAGATACATTATCTACTATATATACTGTATGTGTATGTACACACACACACACACACACACACACACACACACAGAGATCTTCTAAAACTATATACATTCAACCTCACTGTGTTTGGAAAAACACACCCATAGTCCACTTTCTGTCACACATTTAACTATAATGTCTGTATATTAGAACATTGCACATATCTTCAGATTTACTTTCCTAGCCTGCACATGACCGTTAGACCCAGGAGATATCATGGATTGAGTAAAATGTGGTGAAACTCACTTAACAACGCTCTTGCTTAGCAACCAAAATTTTGGGTTCAATTGTGGTCATAAATGAAGGACTATCTCTGCCTTGTCCTAGTAAACTCCTCTGCCAATTTTCCTCTCTGTTAGAGGCACCAAAATAATCCAGATTCCAGATGATATAAGGTCTCCTGCTGGAGCAGGGGGGTGGACTAGATAGCCTCCAAGGTTCCTCCTAACTTTGCTATTCTATGATTATGTAAGGATCTCCTGCTGGAGCAGGGGTTTTGGACTAGAACAAGGTTCTTCAAACTTGACAGCTTTAAGACTTGTGGACTTCAGCTTCCAGGATTCCTCCTCCAGTCATATTAGCTGAGGAATTTTGGGAGTTGAAGTCCACAAGTCTTAAACTTGCCAAATTTGAAGACCCTTTGACTAAAATATTTCCCTCTCTCTCTTTCCCTCTTTCTCCCTCTCTTTCTCCCTCTCTTTCTGTTTCCTCTGTCTCTTTCTCTCTCTTTCTATCCCTTCCCTTCCCTCTCTCCTTCTAAAGCTAGGAGAGGAGACCCACCTGAAACAAACAAACACACACACGCATGCACATGCACACACTTCCAAGTGCCCACCTAAAACAAGCGCACACACACCCCATTCTCTCTCAAGATACTGGTCTGGAATGAATTGATCCAGCAAGCTCCAGATCAGCAAGAGAACGAAGAAAGCTTGCGGAGGTGCTCTGTTGGGTGGCAGGTGGAAGGCGGCAGAGGGCAGGGCTACCCTGGGAGTTCCTGCCCTCCCTTTCAGGGTGCTGTGGCCGTTCACTCTGCAACCCACACTCACATCCAAAACATTGCCCTTAGCAACAAACACCGCACCTCCTCATGCCCCCATTGCAGCTCCCCAGGCAGCTCCCAATGCTCACCCTGCAGCTGTGCCTCCCTGCTCGCCCCTTGCCTTGCCCCAATGGGGCAGCTGCACCAGCCATGACCAGCAACAGACCACCTCCTCCTCCACCTCCCTTGAAGTCCTTGCCCCGTGCTGCCCCACACCTTTGCCACTCATTGGGGAGGAACTGGAGTGCAAACTGTTTGAACAACAAAATAATCTGCATTTTGTCCAGAGCCTGGTAGCTCGCTGGCTGGCTGGCTGCTGAGACTATACGAGTTTTAAAAAAGTAGATGTGAAAAAAAGCATGGGCAAAGCCTTTGTCCACATTGCCCCTTCGACCTCCTGCTCTGAGCCAATCAACTGCCTGCCCTGAATTTCTCAATTCCCCACAATTAATGTACAGAAAAACCCATGTTCTTTTTGTAATGCCATCCAACCATGAAGGCCCCCACCGGAGCCCAGTCTCCAAATCCTGGGGGGAGGTTGTGGGGGCTGCTGAAACCCTCGGAGAAGCCTCTTTCAAGGATGGGTCTGCTCTGGAAAAGGGGTGGCAGCTTCATCTCAGTGGAATGAATGGAGGCTTGAGCATGCTGCGCCCGTTCCTTTCTTCCTTTCCCTCGGGGAGAAGGAGGAAGACGGCAACGGAGGCTTGAGCATGCTGCGCCCATGCCTTTCTTCCTTTCCCCCACAGGGAGAGGGAGGAAGAGGGCAATGGAGGCTTGAAGGGAGGGGACGGCAAACTCTGGGGACACTGGGGGGGGGACTAGTGTGACTCACAGGCTTACCTTTCAGCAGGAAGATCAGAGCTGCTCAGTTGGAGCATAGGGCCAAGCACCATGTGGGAAGGCAGGTTAAGCCACGAGGACCCAGTGTGGAGTGAGGAGTGACTGGGCGGGGCAAGTGTAGGGTGGGGCAAGTGAGCAAGCTGCGACTGGGAACCGGTTCAGGGGTGTGGCCAGCCAGAAGTTGCTACCTGTTCGGCGACCCATGCCAAATTATCACTACCGGTTCTTCCGAGTAGGTGCGAACTGGTGAATACCACCTTAGCTTAATAGTGCCTTTCTCCTATGTTTCAGGTTCATCCTTTGTTGATCAACAGAAGTGCTCTAACTGTCTTCTCTACCATTTTATTTTCTCAGCTGTTCTGTAAGCCAGGGAGAACAATGGGATTTAGAATAAAGAAGAGGTTGTAGGGGCACAGTCTAGGTCATCTGTCATTGGACGTGGACTGATCTAAGAGATCTTTCTTCCTTGCAGTTTGAGATGGTGTCAACTTAACTAAACATAACTGAAGAAATCTTCACCTTCAGGTCCTTGCAAAACACAGTTTTAGATTGCAGTCTTCAGTATGTCATGAATATCCAGGTGTGGCTCTGAAACCAGTGGCACTAGTCATTTTCTGCTCTAAGAGTAGCTTTGTTAAAATGAAATGCCTAGATCTTCTTTGTGCATGCCACAAAATCTGGAAATGCTGCATTTGTTCAAGAAAACATTGAACAAATTTGTTAGATATCTCTAGACTTTGATTTTACATATGACATGAAGCATCTAATTTCCCTGCTTTGATTCTGTAATAACCATTTAGGTAATTAGGGAAAGATTTCTAATTACATTGATTAATCATATTTAATTTTTTTCAGAAGTTTTATAACTAGTAATTATGATTCATTCATATTTTCAGATGCTTTAGTAAAAGTAAACATGACAAAAGGGATTTTTAAGCATAGCAAAAGTCACTCTGATCTCATTATACAGTTGAATATCAAAGATTTAAACTGTCTAATCAGATCAGGGTGACTTTGCAATGTATTTTCCAGTTAATTGTCACTGGAGTATGCTGCAGCAAGTTCATGTCAGCATTGCTAGTTCTTTCCCCTTATTAATCAGTAGTTTAAGACAAAAAGACTTTGATTGGAAAAGGTCCTATTGTATTAGTAAAATTACAAAAGAAATACAGAGAAACAAACAAAAAATTAGTATTCCAATGACTCACTTAGTTTAAAGAGGAAAAAGTTGATGGTAATAGGAAATGTTATTGTGTTTGCTTTGCATTGTTGAGTTGGCTTCCATCAAACTGTGCATAGCTCCAATTTAATACATAGATCATAAAACAATTACCTTTGAGATGATCCCTCTTTCCAAATTTTCTAATGCAGGTATCTTCACAAATATGAGTTTGAAGATTCCTGTCTAATGCACATATGAGCAATACCATTTCAAGCTGCAGGTGGCTAAAACACTACCTTCTTTCCTGCACTTTCACTGCTGATTACTCCTGCCGATGGGAGATTACAAGGCAGAAGCAATTTCTGAAGTCATGTAGTGTATTTAGTTTGACAGTAAGCAGACCTATTCACCCTTCTAGCAGACGTTTCAATCTGAAAGGAGCATTCATGCGTGGTAGGTGTGTTGCCTGTCTGTATATGAATATGAGATTCAAAAGAGAAACATAATACTAGAGAATTGGCTGGATTCATATGTTTTGGAGTGACTTCCTGTTATAAAAGAGGAAAAAAAAACCTGAAACTGAATGTTGGAAGTAATTCATAAGGTGTAATAAGAGTAGATGTGATATAATAGAGTTTTCTCTTTTTCCTGTATTGTTTGTAAGGTATTTCATTTCAGGTATTTCTTATTCAAAGGAAACTATTACATAGTAGAAAGCTCAGCTTCTAAACTTTTAATCTTCTTATTAATCTCCTATTTGGATTACTTAATAGAGCCTGAAAACACCCCCGTCCCTTCTAGAATACCACAGAAGTTTGTATTTACAATTGCTGGACAAAGAACTTGAAGCAAAAATTCCAGGCTGAGTAAATTGACATTACATATTCTTCCTTCTTCCTCTCTACAGAGAAGTGTGCTCTGGACAAAATTCAAAGATAAAGCCAGCCTATTTTATCAGCTAAATCTTGGACTTAAATCAAAATTATGTTGTTCAGGTCCCAAAATTTTAAACAAAGACTTCAAACAGTTCTGGCATTAAAAAAATTAGATTAGAGCTGCTAAAACCTCAAATGATCCCCCAAAGACATAAAAGAAATATTGAAAATTAACACGATTTAGTGCTTATCCAGAGCTTTTCAGCCCAGCAACAATAATCCTAATTTAGATGCAGCTCTAAAGCATTGTAATGAAGTGACTGAATGCTTCCTACATCTAGATATAAGGTAAACAGTTTTATTAATATTAGTTGACCATTAGGCATTCTAGTTTTAATGGTAACAGTGTGTGCCCTAAGCATTTCAGGCTCTCTTGAGTTCAGGCTTCAACAATTAAGTGCCTGTGAGGATAATTACTGTCACTAAAGATAAAAGGAGGTCATGTATTAATGAACAGTTTGGAGAGTTCAAAACTGCATTTTTACAGCAGTTTGGGTCCTTTCATTTTCCTGAGCCAGTTAAGTACATCTGAGATGCTTTCTCTAAATTGCAGAAACAGCAATAAAAGCTTTGACAATGTGTTCCCCCTCCCCACACTGCACAATGCCTTAGTTCAAATCTTGTATCTATTTCACAGTATTGATCCTATGAAGTCATTTCTTTAGACAGTTCTATAGTATGCCATGATATAAGAACTGCTGTCTTATCAGGAATCAATGCTTTTAGATGGTTTGTTTCATCTGTTGAAAAGAGGCTATTTGACCTGTGTTGGAAAGACAGTGGGCTACAAGTCCATCAGATTTAATCAGTCAAGCAGGAGTGAACTGTATGGTAAAGAGGGAAGTTTCAGATCTAGAAAAAAAAAGGAACTAGTAAACTGGGACTGTACCTTGGCCATTAGCTGTCAGAAGGGCACAGTTTGAGGACAATGTATTATTAACAATGTTTCTATCCCTCTTTTAATTAAAAAAATTCTAAAAGTGAAGTTGATTTGCTGCAACTAATAAAAATTGTGTATCCTTACAAGCACTGATTATTGAGTGTTTTTTCTCTTTTTTCTCACAGTATCCTAGGATGCTGTTTTAACCAAGGACACTTTCACAGGAGGATTCTACTCCAGATTTCTCTGTCCTTAGAGCATTATGTGCTTTGGTAGATGAAATTAACTTTCACTGACACAAGAGGCATCACAAACCTTATTGTCTTCTTTGATAAAGTGATTAAATTAATGGATCAGGGAAATACTGTGAATAGAGTATACATTGACTTCAATAAGGCATTTGACGAAGTAGACCATCTCAATTAAACAAGATGTGGATGTGATTTTATTGTATTATATTATATAATTTTATAACACCATTTCAAACTGTCCTGTTTTCAGCCATTGTTGAAATTGTTATTTATTATTTTGTTATTTATTTGAAGCCCTATGCTTGATGGAATGCTTGTCTTACACATTAGATTTACGAAAAAGACAGTCCTATCTGAAAATCCATTGTCTCATGGTCAGCATTCTTTATCAACTCTAATAAATAATTTGACTGCATTCTTTATAACCCACCAAAGATCTAGTAGAGCATCAAAATAAAAATAAAATACCATATACTAAAGTTATATAAACAATAACAACTTAATACACCCACTAATCAATGCCAGATTAATGTATAGAGAGCAAAGTATGAGCTCTGGAAACTATAAATGTGACTGATAGTGTTATTTGGGGGTCATTGTTTGCCAAGGGGAGCTTCACATAAAAGGCATTTAGGGATTATGAAGGGTGTTAGCAGTTTGCTCCAAGTATCTCTAGACTCAAGGAATTACAATAGAGCAAAATGTTTGTCAGTAATTCAATGTTCTGTACAGACAGGATAAATTTTCTGCATAAAGGGTTGTTTGGAGCCTATGTTTCCATGTGGCTAATGCAAAATATCAACTGCAGTAATGTGAAATCCCTAAGGAATTTATCAACTGTAAGGTGTTCAAGACACAGGACTGATTTAAAACAGATCTAAATATTCCCCAGTTACATTTTTGAATGGTAGTTTGCAATATAATAAATTTAAAATATGACTTTGATTTTTTATTTTTCATACTGATGCAGTAGGAGGGTTATCTCACAATGCTTTGTGGTAGTTTTAATTTTCTGATTACATAAAGAACATTCACTTTTAAATAAATCTGTTTCTACAATCAAGATTCATGCTAAATACTCCCCCCCTTTCATTGTTTTCTTTCCTCTGGAAATATCAGAACTTCTTCTAGTTAATATACCCCTTCAAGTTTAATGGATTTCAAATCCAACCTGTTTTATGGAGACCAGAAAATATTTCAGTTGAGAAAATGTTAAATTAATCAACTTATAAGTAACAAACTGAAGACATCCTCAGGCACTAAAGTTGGAAAAAATGTTAGATGCTGACTCTAGTTGAACCTGCAGCTGATAAAACTTTTGAGAATGCAATCATTTCTAAACCACACTTCCATAACCTAGAGCCTTCCAGGTAGGTTGGATTATGATTTTCAGGTTTTTCAGTCAACATGTATGAGCTGGAGACTGGAAACTGGTTTAACAGATGTAAAGGCAATAGGTGAGAAATGTGTTCTTGAATTACCAACTATTTACAGACAAACCTTGATAATTAGGGAGCATTTCCACCCTTGGATAGATGATAAATTTTAATATCAAGACCTTAAAGTGTACCTGGTAATCTGAATGTATTCAAAGTCCTCCAGGTTCCTTCAAAATTAGAATATAATTCATATGTTTTCATCTCCCCTATAGAAGAAGAACAATCAAATGAAATCTGAAAATGAAAACCGTAATTTCTCAGACAGCTATGTTTCTTGCTGAACTTGGAAAATAAGCCACATTTATAAGAACAGCTTTTATGCATGCAGAACAATATGCTTTTAATGTGAATACACCACATTAAGTATGATTTTTCAGAAAATACATTTTTCATTTAAATACTGGTCTGAATATCTCTGCGCTATTGTTTTAAGCTGTTGGATTATAGCGAAAAATATGAATAGAAATTAAATATGAACATTCAGAATTTATCAGCTGTTCGTATATATCTGGTTACCTACTCCTAGCCTTTAAAGAAGCCTGTTTATGAATTTGATTGTAAATAAACTATTGAACTTGTTATGTAAATATGGAATTGTTTGTGAAAATTAACTCTAACGTATTAGCTTTAGTCAATAATGAAATTAAGATTTTATTTCCATTTTCCTTCATTCCCTCTTTTCCACTGCACTGTCAGAATATATTGCCTAAAGCGTTTTAATAATTAGATCACTTAGTGAAATGCAGCACATAGTTTTATAAATACATCAGTAACTACATATTCATTAGCAGCATCCCTATATTGGTGGGAACTTTGTGGCCCGGGATTGGTGATTGTAGAAAAAGCAAGCTTTAAAAGCATGTGGTCTCTTATCTTTGAAAGAATTAGTAAGCAGCTTATTTAGACAAGAATTAGGGTTTACTTAACTTGACAAATGAAACAGTGGGGGGATTCTAATTTTTTTACTACCTGTTCTATGGGCGTGGCTTGGTGGGTGTGGCTTGGTACATGTGGCAGGGGAAATCCTTGGTAGATGTGCAAAATCCCCACTCCCTCCTCACTCCCGGGGGAAGGTTATTGTAAACTCCCATTCCTTCCCCACCCCACTAACCTGCTTTCCAGCTCTGTTCTCCTGTGCAGGGCAACCAAAGAAGACCCAGCTGATCAGCTGGGACTCAATGGGAGGCAGAGAAGAGATGGGGGCAGGGCCAGTCAGAGGTGGGATTTGCCGGTTGTCCGAACTACTCAAAATTTCTGCTGGCAGTTTTCCAGAACTGGTCCGAACTGGCTGAATACCACCTCTAAAATGAAAGATATGAGAGCCACTGTAAGTATAAAAATACTTATGGCAATAAAGTCTAAGAATTCAGAGTTCTCTGGCTGTTTTTAGAAGCGATTGGCAATTCACCTTGGAGAAACCAATGTTTGGCAATTATAGGAGAATGTTCCATAGCTTGGAGCCACAGAAGAAAGATCTCCTTATGCTAGACAGTTGCGGCTCTGGAATTGGTGACTTTTGAGCCTTTGCTTTCATTAATATGACCTTCCTGTGAATGACTGAGAAGCCTGTAATCTAACACTACCCTCCCCCATATATAAAGGTTTGATTGGGTTCTTATTTATTTATGCAGGACTAAGCTCACTTTCTGTGGTTCCTCTGAAATGCTTTGATGTTGTATTATAAAATATGGCATTGCTATTGTGTGAACATTAATTAATGACAAAAGGAATTGCATGATAAACAGGGTGCATAAATTGTTGTGAATTATTTTTCATTTGAGGATGTGGCTGAAATTTACATATAGATTGAACTCCTAAATATACCAAATGCCACTTTTTTTTGCTTGTTAACAGCCCCCTCCTCCCCAATTATGAAGCATGTTCAAAAGTGGCTAGGTTCATTGTATTTGCCTTTGAGGATCAAACTAAAAGTTATTGCATAATGTATTCAAAAGAGTACAGATTAAAACAAAAACATGCAAAGTAGAGGGTGGTAGGCCATCTATTTTAATTTCTTGAACTGAATGCAGACTGAACTGAGTAGTACTGGCTGAGCAACAAAAGGAAGGTGGAACTGTAGTATCTATAAAAGGGAAGAATTATGGACCAAGAACAGAGTAGGTCATTGCTAGAGAGAAAGATAAGATATTAGATTAGAAAGCATGAAACTCTGAGTTCTTGTCCTTTCTTAGGCATGAAAACTTGCTGAATGACTTTTCTCACAATCCAACCCACCTCACAAGATTGTTGTGGGTAAAATATGGGGTAGGATATTACATATATAATCTTGATTATACAAAAAAGGTGAAATGCTTATTTAATAATAATGTTAATACATTCATCCTATTTTTTTGAAAAGGCATAGAGACAAGCAAGCTTTGGTATGCCAGTAGCTCTCTTTTACATGATTAGCGGAAGATAAGAAGTTTAATAGTTCAGAAGATCATGAATCCATAATTAACAATAGCAATAATAAAATGCATTAGATTTAGGATGTAAGCTATTAAAATCACTGCTGTGGAGTAAATTTGTACATGTGGGCTGTCCTAGTAGAAGGCTTTAGGGATATGACAGAAAATTCATGGAACCATCAACCTCCTGCCATGGCATATATTTAAGGGTTTGAAGAAGTTGATTGAAAGACACAGTGTGAAACATCATTATGGTATTTTTTCTAATGTTTATTCAACCTAGTTATAAAACATAGCAAAAGCATGTTTGTTTACTCAGTATAAAGCTTTGCATGCACAATTTGTGGCTTCTAATTGCTTTGCATACCTGTGAAGACAATCTCCTTCTCTTTCTTTAGATATTTGAACAATGCATTTTCCCTTGAACTCAACTCTAGTGAATTCTAAGCATGTATATATGTACAGAATTGATACAAACATAACATACATGCACATTATTTCAAATTCCAAACCAATCTTTCTAATTAGGTAGAAAGTCTTTAACAGTGTAAATACCACGTAGTCCATTTTAGGCTCACTAGTCATCCTTTCTCTGGAATGAAGCCAATAGGCCATTTTCAACTGCCAATCAAGCTGTCAATTTTCATTATTTTAGCTGCCAGACATCACATCGTTTTCAAGCTTTGACCTTTTTTAAGCTTCTTGTTTCCATAGTCCTCCTGGACTGTATAAAAATCCATCTCCAGGTCTAGAATGGCATCTGATATTGATATCTGCCTATTTTTCTATCAAAAAATGTATGACAATAGAAAGTAAAATTTACTCTTAGTCCCTTATCAAAACTGTTTATTTTGAATTTCTGCATGGATACATGAACAGCCATCAAGAGAGCAGGCTCATCATAACTCCAATTTGATTTTGGTCTTATCCTTCAATATAGCACAGCATTTGGCACTTGAATTCAATTAGCTGAATGTTGAAGTAGATACTTGAAACTTTAAATTTCCTGGTTAGGTTTAACATTTAGCCAAATACATTTTTCCATATAGCCTCTGATTTTTAATGTAGCTTTAGCCATAATCTGGCACACAATAAAAGTTAAAGTATGTAGATGAATGGTTCATATTAAGGAACGTTAATGAGATGTACTCAATTCCCTTAATTCATTTATTCTTCCAGTTGTGAAGCATGCTCAGAGATGCAACACAATTAAATGAAGAACTAAGAAAATAGATTAGAGGGTTAGAGTTTGTATCAGGACTACACCAGAATTATTTTGTGACAGATGCAATAATTAACTTTCAAAATAAGTAAGGAAAGTTTTCTACAATTGGACCCAACTAGAATGATATGAAATTTCAAGTAAATTTGAAAAACCTTCAAGTACTCCCATTCTTTTAAAAAATTCATTTGATTCACTTGAAACTATGCTCCCATCTTTATATTATACAATATTAAGAAATTGATTATGCAGTACTATACATTTTTTTTTGGTTACACATTAGACTAAGGCAAAATGTAGCTTATTTACTTTTGAGTTGTCCAGTCATAGGATTGTATAAATCATAATTTATAGCTTAATACAATGTGAAAATTTTGCCATTGATGCTTACTCTATGACCCATTAATTAAAATGATGATTTAGCAGGAAATATAAACCCAATCTCTGAGCTAGACATAGATTTTATTTTTAATGGAGGGTATTTGAACAGGCCTTCTAAACTGAGGAGGGGGCAACGTTCAACATAGTCAGGTACCAAGTTTTATAGAATTTACAGGTTAAGACCAGCATTTTCAGTTGCGCTTAGAAACTTATTGGCAATCAGTGCAGTTACTGCTAAACAAATGTCATATGGCAATAATCAGTCTGCTTTGGCAGTACATAGGTTGCTGGAGTTTGGACCAACTGCAGTTCCTAGTTAGTCATTAGAGATAAGAGCTTTAATATGAACTCATACTGTGCTTAATCAGAACCACATTTTGTCTACTTCCACCAGTTCTCCAGGGGTCACTTCTGCTGCTTCTCCTGACAGTCCTCAGTAAACCAGACAATGCCCTTAACTTTGGCTAATAGTAGGAAAACATGTGAGAGTTATTATGTCAGCCAACCTGCTGCCTCCCAATTCCAGCCAGATGTTCAATAAGCTGCTTGTCAGGATCATTGGGAAATTTTCCAAGCAGCCTTCATAAACCATTTAATGCCTTTTTAATAGTTTCCTGCACTCTGGACTGTCCTAATAGATTGTTCTAAATTGGGGAAGGAACAGCAGCAACAAATTTAGTCAGGATCAGGAAGTAATCTGATACAACAAAGAACTCCGTCTAATGTCTTCTATATACAGAAGATACATTAGCTACTCCAAAGTAAAGGCTAGGCCTAAATAAGTCTTCTAAATATCAGATAAGATATTTAATTGGCATAATCCTGTGATTGTCATAGGGGTAATGAACTCCTGAGCTTTCCTGGAATTCAGAGCATGGACGTTAAAATTTTGCAGTACAACTACATGCAGCCCAATGATTTCATATAAAACAATGATTTTTCTTTTGCTTTACTCTGCTTGTTTCAATCCTGCCTACTAGGTGGGCTCCATCATATTACTCCTGAGGAAAAGTGGCCTTCAACAGAAGAGATCTTACCTACTCTTGTTGTAAGTAGTTCTTCAGGTTATATGCTAACTTAGCTCCATAGCTACTTTTCTTCCAAGATAGAAATAAATAGGTTAAACAAGTTTGTCTATATTGTTTTTGGGCATTGATTTTTATCTTACATATGATATTAAACATATATACTAGAATGTAACTACCTTCCAGCTCCCCACCACTTGATAATAGTGTAGCTATGTGGCAAAGCTGATAAGAATCTCGTTCTCTTCCACTGTACTAAGTAATAGCAAAATCTTCTGAAAGGTCCACTCTGTATTCAGTCTTAGATAAGCCTGTCAGGCCCCATTTGTTTCTTGCACATCCTATCTTATTTTACAACTTTCAGTTGCTTCACTTGAGGAAAGTCCTGTGTTATTTTTCTATTTTTACACTCAACAATTTAATTTCTTTTTCTTCTTCCTTTCTCTATCTTGTGTAAGCCCCTTTAGGAAAGGAGCAACTGAATGGAGAGACAAGATAACAATTCTAAAAGAAGGTTGCAATTTTAAGGTTTGTTTGTTACTACATTTCATTCTATATAAAGGGGATTAAAATGCTAGAGTAAAAACTACAGAATGTCATTGTTTTAAGGCTGTAACCATCAAGGAGTTAATGGTAATAAGTAATTAATTTTTGAGCAGACATGCAGGACTTTATTCTCAGTTTTGAAAATAGATCCCCATGAACACCCAGTCATTTAATAAAGGAAAAATAAATAGACACATGGAATCTAAGATTGCTGTAACCAATAGAAAGAGAAGCAGGTCGTAAATAAGAGTGGAGACAGGTGCTCCAGATACATAGAGCTGGTGGCAAGAAAGGAGAAATTCATACTGAATTGTTATTAGCAAAAAATGCTAACAGTACCTCCACCAACAGACTTAAAAGGGGAAAAAATAATCCATGTATCAGTTACAATAGTGCTTAAAAGTTTGTGAATAAAGGAACATGTATAATGTATTCGACACATGTTAACTGAATTCTCTTTAGTCTTTAGGACTTATGTGGAGAACAGATAACATTTTAAGCAGGGATAGGTTTCTACCAGTTCTGTCCACCTCAGTAGAACCAGTAGCTCTGACAAGCAGCAGACATAGAACTGGTTCTATGTCTGCTGATGTTTTTACCCACCCACCCACCTGGGCTCTTACCTGATCTTTATTTCCTGATTTTTCAACTTCAGCTGCCAAACAAGGCACAGCTGCAGTTTAAAAAGCAGGAAAAGAGGGCTGTTTCAAAGGCTGCATCTCTGCATACAGCATACTGACAACGATTTACAGGCGCGTGGCTCACAGTGTGCAGGGAAGCTCGTAAATCCTGAACTGGTAGTTAACCCTGTCGTATCCCACCCCTGATTTTAAGTAATATCTGTACAGCAATATTGAAAATTCAGAAGCAAAAAGCTTATGGGTAATAAAGAAAAGACAGCTCCTTAATATTTTGAGATATTTTGCTTCAATCTTTTCTAATTAAAACAGCAATAATAACTATGTGCATCAGGAAACTGATTAGGATTGTTTAACTAATTTAAAAGCAAGTTAAATTTGAAGAGATTCCAAGTTCCAATATCAATCTGTCAATCTGTCTAATACCTGGGAATATTACAGAATGAATAATAAAGAGATTTGTATGTAAAACCCTAGAAAACAATTTATTTACTAGACTTTCATATTGCCCATCTTGTCTAGAGGAGACTCTATGCAGCTTACAAACAATGCAAAACAATGGAGCAATGATCTATTTTAGCATAGAGTTGTAAGAATAAATCTTGTCACATGAATCTTATTTCATGTTATCATCAGACTATTTTTTTCATAAACTGTGAGAATGCTGAAGACCTCATGTACCCTGATTTCATCATGGCATCTGGCTAAATAGCTCATGAGCTGCTGTTTAGTAAATTATTTAGCTGAGGGCTTGATTAAGTGGGTACATAGTTGGCTAAAAAAATCATACTCAAAGAGTGATAATCAATGGCTACTCATTACCCTAAAGAGCTGTATCAAGTGGGTTACTGCAAGGACTAGTCCTCATTTCCCTGCTTTGGATATTTTCATTAATGATTTAGAAGAAGAGAGGCTAAGAGAACATTTAACAATTCTGCAGACAATACAAAACAGAGTGGACAACCTAAACTATGAAAGGCAAAAATAAAATTAAAAACAATTTCAGTGGAATGGAGACATGGAATAAAAGTCAGAGAATTAAATTTAACAGTGACAAGGGCAAAGTTACTAATTTAATAACAAATATTAAATATAACTTTAATGTTAAAAAGGTAAGAGAAACCTGACTTGGTAATTTCCTTGTGAAAAAGATATTGAATCACCATTTGATTCAAAACTAAATATAGCCTGACATCTGATGTCTGGGGGAAAAAAAACCAAATGCAGTATTAGGCTGCATCAATATAACATGTTGTTCCACTCTGTTTTTTCTAATCAAATCCCAGTTTGAGTTCTGTGTTCACTTTTCAGTTCTATATTTTAAGAAGAATTCAGAGAAATTACAATAGGTTCAAATAATTGCAACAAAAACAATCAGGAGACTAAAAACTAAGTCCTATGATGAGCAATTGAAAGAGCTAGATGTGTTTAATTAAAAAAAAGTTGGGGGTGGGTATTAGAGCATTCTTCAAATACCTAAAAATACATTATATGTAGAAAAAAGTAGAAACCTATTTTTTTTCTTGCTTCAGGTTGCAGGAAACAGAAAAATGAATTTAAATGATAGCAAGGCAGATGTTAAAAAAATGGCTCAACAGCTAGCCAATTACCCAGAGTGATCATGGGTTCCCCTTTATTTGATATCTTCCAACAGAGCTGAAGAGTCATTTGTCTGGGATCCTTAATTGAGATTTTTACACTGTGCAGAAGATTGAATTCTATGAACTCCTTGAGTCTAATTCACATTTCATTTAGTGAAAATTAAAACTAATGAATTATAGCTAATACAATTATTCTCTATGTATAATATATAATAACGTACTCCCTCTTTCACAATAAAAATTACATCATAAATTTTGGGATGGGCTCTGAAGAGACCAGATACAGCATTGAGGTCATATGTTTTGTATCCCTGGTGCACAGATTAAATAAATAGTAAAATAATATTTTAAAATGGATTTAATATACTGTATTTCAGAGTCCTTGGTGCTTTCTGAATTGGTTGTTTTCCTGCAGATGTTTCATTGCCAAACTACCTATGAAAAAGACAACACGATCATATATCAAAAACATCTCAGAAACCACCAACAACCACATCCCCATCACACACAAAACATCTAGAACCTTTAAAATATGCTAAATGAACCAAAAGACCAGCGGCCTCCTCTATCTATCAAAAAAAGTCATGCACAACATACAGTGTAAAGACAACCATTATGTAGGATAAATAGAAAAAAAACTAGCAGAATGCATCCATGAACACCAATCAACAGTCTGAAGACATACAAAATACAGCACAACAGAATTGGAAGGGATCTTAGTGGTCTTCTAATCCAACCCTCTGTTCAAGCAGGAGATCCTATAACATTTTGGACAAATGCCTGTCCAATCTCTTGCCTTAATGACAACAGATTCAGCATTTTTCCTAAGTATTTTATCTGAGAAACATTTAGCACAACTGTCCAATCAAGGAACGATCAAGTTCATGTTCATCAACACTGACAGGGCAAGCCACTAGTATATAAAATGAGATCAAACCCTATTTGTTATTGTTATTGATAATGTGATCTAGTTTAGTAATTTCTGCAAGAAAACAATGAAGCTCAAAGAACAACAAAGATTCCATATTTCAACTCTGAGTTATAAATGTTATCTTTTATCAATGCTGCACTTCATATATTTTATCATATTAAAGTATAGGTATCTGTTGAGGGTTAAAATCAGCATTTAAAGTTTCTTAAAACTCTTTCCCCTGAGAATTAATTGTTCTTTACAGATGCCTAAATCTGAAATGCATGTTTACTTTTATACTTTTCCATTGTGGAAGATGGCCTGATGCTCTAGGGCTTCTTCATTTAACCAAGGAGAAGCTACAAAACAAGCCACTGGACCATTAGCCGAAATCAATTAGTCAGACAACACCAAGGATTTAGTGAGAGAAATACTCTTGCAAGCTAAATGTTTCTCAGAGAAAATACTTGGACAGAATGTTGAATCTGTCCTCATTAAGGCTACACAAAAACAAAAAGCAAAGCAAAACAACAACAGCAGCAATGATAAGAAAGAACAAAACAACAAAAAAGGGGGTTTAACCAAACTGTATTTAAGCTGCTTTAAGTAACATAAAGATTAAGCAAGAATGGCTACTTCTTCAGCAATTTTTATTGTTTTGAGTAGAAGTGAGATTATTAATAATAAAACAAATATGCAGTAATATTAAATTTCATTAAACACTTTGTTTAACTGGCATGCTGATCAGGCCATTTGTTGAAGAGATAGAACAAATTCAAAAATTGTTTTTCTGCACTTCAAGGATAAAAATTTGCTCCCAAAGGAAAAAAAAAATCTAAATAACTAAATAGCTCAACCAAATAACAGATCAAAGATTAGTGAGAAGGTCATTCTGATATGCTACAGCTGTAATAACACATATGATTATTTAGACCTGTCAAAAAAGCATTGCCAAGACAAGAAATGTGAATAATTTTGATAAGCTTTCTTTCAGCATCTCAACAGCTAAGTAGTTATCCAGCCTAAGAAACTTGTGGAATCATGTTCGTCACTTATCTAAAAAAATTGAACGGAGGGGGACAGAAAAAGTTCACAGACAAAATAAAACATACAGTATATAAGACCTTTAGACTGTATTTGTAAGGATAAACATGGTTTCTATTTTCTTATGGACACCAAGAAGTGCCAGAATCTTATGAAGGGGAAAAATACCAGTGTTTACAGATAGTCCTCAACGTATAACTACAATTAAGCCCAACATTTCTGTTGCTAAGTGAGATAGCTGTTAGGTGAATTTTGTCCCATTTTATGGCCTTTCTTGCCACAGTTTAGTAAATCACTACAGTTGTAAAATTGGTAACAGAGTTACTAATCTGGCTTCCCCATTGACTTTGCTTGTCAGAAGGTTGCAAAAGGTGATCACATAAGCTCTGGACACTGCAACCATCATAAATATGAGTCAGTTGCCAAGCATCTGAATTTTGATCACATGACTGTGGGGATGAAGCAACAGTTGCAAGTGTCATAAATCCTTTCTTTCAATTCTTTTGTAATTGTAATTTCAAACAATCACTAAACAAACTGTTGTTAAGTCAAGGACTACATGTCTGTGATGCTATTTCCAAAGGAATCCCTTTATAATTATTCATTCCATATTCAGATCATGAAATTATTTACTCACTTGTCTAGGTCCAGGTGGCCTTTGTACAACTTTGTGCTGTGCACCAGTTGCACCTATTCTAAAGGCTCTATTCTTACGCATGCCATTATCACTTCTCATAAGGACTACTCTAATGCAGCATACCTGAAGCTGCACTTAAGGAGCATTCAGAAGCTTCAACTGGTGCAAAATATGGCAGTACAGGCAATTTTGTACATATGGACTTAGGGCTGCATACTTTATAGCTCTTTTGTATGAATTGCTTTGGTTATCAGTCAGTTTCTGACTTCAATTCGGAGTACAGTTACAATCTTTAAAGCCATACAAACCTAAGTTATTTGATGGTCTATCTTTCCTTGGTTACATCATCCCATCCCATCAGGGTTGATAGTGAAGGCATTTTATGGGTTCCATCTGCTTTGGAGTTCTATTTGATGTAAACCAGGAACAAAGCTTTCTCTGTGACACATGCCCTTTGAATCATCATTTCCTCTGAGTTGAAATTGAAATTGACATTCCAGAAGTTCCTTCAAACTTGATTCTTTCAGTGAAATTGGGAATCCCATGGAAATAGAGGGTCTGCAAAATGGGTGTATTGTATGTAGGATTCCAAGTGTACTCGTGTTTTTGCTTTATATTTATAGCTTTAATTGTTCTGATTGATTTTAATGGTTTTAATGGTTCTGATTATTCCTACTTTTTAAAATATGTCTATGCTACTCAGAATCACAGATGTGACATCAATGGCTATATGAATTCAATGAACAAATAGGATCTTATAGTACATGCTGTGAAACTTTTTTTTATTTTTAAATCAGGGCTATATTTGTTTTGTGTTTGATATTTCTGATAAATCATAAATGAAGCTCTTGCATAATAAAATAAAATAATTTACATTGTCTTGAAGGAAGATTTTAGTTTTAGTTCCTTAACTGAACAAAATTCACTCTACAAGAATGCATGGAAATATTGTACATCACAATCGGATACTACATTTACAGGGATGTGGTTAGATAGGGAATATATACTTTTAAGCCTATGTGGAAGGGTCTGGCTTTGCCTTGAAGTGCTTCAAGCTGTGAAAGTCTTATGAGGTGCTGTGTTCCTTCTCCATGAAATACTTTATGAAGTTTTGATGCCCCTGTGTAAGTTCCACTAGCATCTGTTGCTCATATATAGAAGTTTCTTCTGGCTGTTACAAATGTCAGATGAGTCATTAAAATAAAGAAACAATATTGCTTTATTGTTAGAACTGCTTGAGTACTGTTTTATGAAGCAGCCTCAAAACTTCTCACAAAGTTTCACTGGAATAAAACACTCCTTTGAAGCTTTGCACAGTCCTAATTTATAATTCATAAAAATCTAAACCATCACAAGAAAATATAATATCTAGCCATTCATCCTGTATTATATGGTTTATTTCAAGAAGAAATAGAAGAAATAGATAAAAGTACAAATGGATGTGATTCTAAAGCGTTCTTTGCTCATAAAGTTCTTTGCTTCATAATCTCTTAATTCATAACCATTAGCCCCTTTCACTTCCAGATGTCCTTCTGAAATGCCAACTGGTTGATTTGCTCTGCAGCTTTGCATACAGTTACCAGCAAGTGCATCCCATTTGGATTCAGAGAAACTTATATGTTAGTTTACCCTACCCTACCCTACCCTACCCTATCCTAACCTACCTTACCCACCCCATCCCATTGCATCGCATCCCATCGCATCGCATTGCAACCCATTCTACACAGACACAGACACAGACACACACACACACACACACACACACCCCTTTGTCTAGGATGACATTATTTATTTTCTTAATTATTTAATCAAATTTCTATATACCAAAATGTCTATGGGCAGTACACAACAATCAGATGAAAACCACAGTTATAAAACCTTTATATATAAAAATATCTCCATTAATAAATAAATATAATAAAAACAAATATACTAGGTGAAAATAGAATAAAAATGGCCATCTCAACATTGAAGCCATCTAAGTATATTTCTGGTTTTCTGGGAACTTCAAGCTTGATCATATAACCAGGACTTGAGGAATTTCTAGGTTGTGAACTAATTAGCTTCCATAAACTAATTAATTTCAGGGGAAAAATGTTCCATAAGATGGGTGCCATGATACTGAGTGCAGATCTTCTGGGCCTATCAAATGTAAGTTTTCTGACAAATCTAATGGAACAAGCAGAAATAACTAGGGAAAGACAGTCTCTCAGATACCCTGTTCTCATGCCATGGAGGGATTTTAATTTTAAAATCAGCACCTTGAATAGGGCCAGAAGCAAACCGTTAACCAATACGCTGATGGAGCAGAGATGTAGCATGCTCTGTTCTATAAGTGCTCATAAATGCCAACATCACTCATTTTGCCCCAGCTGAAGCTTCTGGATCCTCTTCAAGGGTAGCCCCATTTAGAACCCATTACAGTAGTTAAACCTGGAGGTGACTAGACCATGAGTGTGTCAAGTTTCCAAGTGATGAAATCCATTTAAAAAGAAAAGAACCAAGTCTATCTTCAAAAAAAGATTTCTTTTATTTAGGAAAGCATCAAATTGGCAAAGTCCATGGTAATTCTGGATCTGACACAACCCGGAATTTCCCCACAATATTACAAGTTAGAAACAACCCCCAAAAGTCACATTCTCCAATAGAAGTATTTCAACATTGCTTGATGTCATAAATCTCCACCTCAAGGGGCCCAAGCACGGGCAGCTCATTTCCCATGGGAAGAAAGATCACCTAGTCAAAACACTCTCTTTATCTCCACTCCCCTCCCCTTAGGAATGTGACAAGCCTGAAACCATTCTCCCCATGACTGCCACAGAGAAAGTAAGAAAAAGAATATATACTAAGACCAATAAAATGGCTACATTTATGTCAGTTTTGGGCTTGACAGGTTGCCCTCCCTCATTTGAAAAGAAACCAGTGCAATGACATAAAATACACAAAGACTGAAATTAGGTTAAACACAATCATACAATGCACATTTTAATCTCCTCTGCCACCTACAGAATTCAGTTTTGGCTTGTGTGGATGTTTTTCAAGCAATTTCCCCACCAATCTATCAGCATTTACTTTCCAACTATTAACCCAAGTCGCTTGTGAAATTGGATAGCCTTTCCAATAAATTAAATATTGTAACTTCTCCCTGAAAATCCTAGAATCCAAAATTTTCTTAACTGCATAATGTTCATGCCCTGCAATGAACAAAGGCTTCGGAGGTGCATGTTCTGCTGGCCTCAAGGAAGAATCAACAACTGGCTTTAATAAACCACTACGAAACATTGGATGTACCTTCCTCAATAATCTAGGGAGATTAAGTTTCACAGTTACAGGGTTTATTACTTTAATTATCTGAAAAGGCCCTATAAATTTTGGACTTAATTTTTTAGAAGGTAAATGTAACTTTAAATATTTAGTTGACAAATAAACTTTATCCCCCACTTTAAATTGTGGCAGCTGGGAACGGTGTTTGTCAGCTTGTATTTTTTTGGATTTGTGCTGCCTTTTTTGTGTTTTCCCAAGAGTCTTTAATTGTGTCCATCCACTCAGTTACTGACATGGATTGGGGGAGGGGGTGTCCCTTGGCAATTCAGCCATGGGAACGAACTCCATCCCAGTATTGATTTGGAAAGGTAGTACTATGTACAGCATTTATTATGATATGCAACCTCTGCAAACAGCAGCAAATCAGCCCAGTTGGTTTGTTGATAATTTACATAACATCTCAAATATTGTCCAATAATTTAGTTAGTTTTCTCAGCCAGTCCATTAGTCTGTGCATGGAAACCTGAAGTCAGACCTTGAGAGGATCCAATTGCTTGTATGAATTCACTCCAGAATTTTGCAGTAAACTGAACCCCTCTCTCTGAAATGATTCTACGAGGCACTCCATGCAATATATATATATGATTCACAAACATTTTGGATAATTTTCTGACTGATGATAGACCTTTGCATAGAATAAAATAACCTTGTTTGGAAAATAAACCCACTACAGTCCAAATTACTGTGTGTCCCCCACTGTCAGGTAAATCTACTATAAAATCCATCCCTATCTCCTCCCAGGGCCAGGATGGCTCAGCTACAGCTTGTAATAATTCTGGAGGTTTTCCTGGTCTGGTTTTCCTTGTGGCACAAGTGGCACAACTCTTTACATAATCCTCAGTGTCTTGCTTCATTTTTGGCCACCAAAACTGACCATGTGTAGGGTTTTTCAATATCCAAAATGCTAGTTTTGAGTCATGACTTTTTTGAAGTGCAGTTTTTTTTTGACATAAAGTTTTAGGGACATATAGTTTAGAACTCTTCCATGCTACTTCCTCCCACATAGTTAATAAATCCTTATGTTCTTGATACCAAATATCTCTCACTAATTCATTTTGCAACCTTTTGGCCATTTCTGATTTGTCTTTGATTTTTTGGGTTTGGGCTTGTGCCCGTGTGATTACTTGAACTGTCTCTTGAGAGGATGGTGGAATGATTGGTGAAATAGTTCTTCTCGCTTACTGTTAAATAGGGGCTTCCTAGACAATGTGTCTGCTAGTAGATTCCCCCCCCCCCACAGGAGGTACTTCAATTGGAAATTTGAATAATTGAACCCATCTAACTTGTTTAGGAGAAAGTTTCCTGGGTGTTTTTAGACCTTTTAAGTTTTTATGGTCTGTCCACACTTCGGACAGAATGTCACTGCCCTCTAAAAATTGTCTCCAAGTTTGTAAAGCCCAACGAACTGCATAAACTTCTTTTTCTCATACAGCCCACCTTCTTCCAGTGTTTGTGAGTTTTTTGGATGTATATGCGCAGGGTAGCAGATTTCCATTATCATTTTTCTGGAGTAGAATTGCTGCCACTGCTACATCGCTAGCATCTGCTTGCACTATAAAAGGCAAAGTTGAGTCAGGGTATTTGACAGAGCGATTGAAGCTGGGCTTGACAGAGTGACTGAATTGAAAGCAGGGCCTAGATGATCCAGGAACAGATACAATGGTAAACAAGACATAACCGTGCAAAGGTCATCCTAGCCACATCTGCCACTTGATCATTAACAGGAGACATGAGTATAGGAGGAACCCTGATTGTGTGTTGGGACTGTATGGGGTAACACAATTCCAATCAACACCAAAGATGTCTTGGTCCTGACAACAGTATCCTCCAAAATCCAGAGCATTCAGTCTTGCCAGGATTAGAGTAAGGAAGAAATGCTGGATCATCAGGGTGGGTGTTCAGCTTTGTTCAGGTATTTTCCCACGTTATTATAGTTGTGCTTTTATAGTCGTGCTTTAAAAGCACTATATGTGTGTGTGTGTGTGTGTGTGTGTGTGTGTGTGTGTGTGAGGTATATGAAATATCCATGTTAGTCTTTGAAGCAAAAAAATCACAATACATACTAAAGCATTTTAAAAATTAAATTTTTTTTTTCATACAGCTCTCATAAATCAAGTGACCATACATAAAATAGCAAAAGTGACATTGTAAGAGCCATGATGGTGGGGCAGTGGTTAGAATGTAGTACTTCAGGCTAACTCTGCTGACTGCCAGCAGTTTGATTCTCAACGGCTCAAGGTTGACTTAGCCTTCCATCCTTCTGAGGACAATAAAATGAGGACCCAGATTATTGGGGGCAATATGCTGATTCTGTAAATTGCTTATAGAGAGCTGTAAAACATTATGAAGTGGTTTATTTATTTAGTGTACAGCACATGTTTGCCAGGGATCATTGAGATGGCTGGCTGCCTTTGTGAAAGGATTTTTTGGGGGTGGTGTTATTTTTACCCATGGGATGGCTGAATGCCAGTAGGCAATCGGGGGAGAGTGCTTTCTTGTCACTATTCTCTCATGGGAATCGAGCTGTTGAACTGCTGGCTCAGCGGTGCACAGGCCCAGCATCTTACCATATATGTATTATTGCTATTGCTATTAATTTTTTTTTAGCACTGATTACCTAGCTAATATAAGCTGTATCCAAATAAATTTTAGTAGATGTTTAATTAATCAGAAATGGTGTAACTATATTTAATATATTCTTGTATGATTATACATTGTGAAAAAACTACCTTTGTTATTTCTGTTCTCAGGTATTGCCACTTTTGAACAATAGGGTGTTTTTGATAGCTTTCTCAATATTATTTCTGAAAAGGTTAGGGTTACTCCTAAATCATCATATTAAAAACAAAATCTATACAAAATATAGGCTTGCCATCATTTGATCGGGGAGGACATGCTCAGATTCAACTCTGATATGATTGAGTGACTCTAGATTTGGTGCCCTCTGTATTCAGAGAGTTTTTATCTTTGATGTTAAAAGTTAACCTCAGACAAGCCTGATGCACAATTTGGCGGGTCCTCTTGAAATCATGGTTCTTTACTAAACAGCAGATGATAGCTCTGGTTCAGAAGTCCTTTTCATAAATCACATCTTATGAGTCAATTTTGCACATTTCTGGGATGGCCCAATTTCATGCATCTGGATTACTGCAATACACTGTATAGAGGATTGCCTTGAAGATCACTCAGAGGTTTTGGCCAGTTCGCAACTAGTTTTCAACACAGCTTAGTATTCCCCCCAGTATATGTAAATTACTGCTTTATGAGCTGTACTGGTTACCAGCAAGTTCTACACATAATTTATGCAGCTAGTTATTACCTCTAATGCTTTTCATGCCTCAGAGCTCAGTTATTTGAAGAGCCCTCTGCCTCATATTATTTTTCTCCATCCAGTAAGATTGGACAGATGGTCATCTTTCATAATTTAAATATTGTCA
Organism: Pseudonaja textilis; assembly: GCF_049901715.1. NCBI lineage: Eukaryota > Metazoa > Chordata > Lepidosauria > Squamata > Elapidae > Pseudonaja > Pseudonaja textilis. The sequence goes on from NC_141993.1 coordinate 44,184,995, forward strand.
TTTGGTGGGCCTCAGGAAATGCACCTTTTCTATTATTATGCCTGAACTATGAAACAGAATTCCTCCCAAGAGCCAATTCTTGTGTCAGAAATTTGAATGTCATCTTTGAATGGTCCTTGATTATTTTTGTTTGTATGGACTTACGTCTATTTTATTATGCTTTAAAGTTTAACATTTGAAAATATTATGTTGATTTAATTCTGCATACTGTCCAGAATCACACATAGGCAACAACATAAATTGATTGAATGAATGAAGAAATAAATAAATTTAGATTAAATGATGTTGTTGGAGGAAGAGCAACTTCTTCTTAAAAACGTTTTACTTCTTTAAACAAATATAAAAAGGAAACAGATTGTCCTAAATAAAATATTTTAAGAGGTTTCTGAGAATAGGAAGAACTCTACTGTGCCTTTGATGGCAATATCTGGCATACCCAAATCTGAATACATAAAATTATAAAAGAAACAAAATCAAAGAATATAATTTCTTTCTTATTCCTTCTTCCTTTTGAGAATCAAGTTGCCACTTACTTAACAGTTCTTGCATTCCTCCTTAAAGGCCATCTCCACAGACATCTAAACTCTACTTTTTAATAATATAGAGAATAATATGTTAAACCAATGCCTCGTGCAGTCCGCTTATAGTAAAGAGAATGCCAATCATTTTGGGGCACTATGGCAGTTTTACTCTGAGCATGCTCACATTAAGCTAAGTTCTTAAATTTAATGATTAGCTTACTTATTATTGTCTTTAGTCTTCCAACCTGCAAGAATACAAAATGTACTGATACACACTCAGGATTTTTTTTTATAGAAATGTTAAAAGCTGATAAGTTATGTGCTGCTGCTCTCTCTCTCTCTCTCTCTTTTTTTTCTTCTATTAATATTACAAACAAACAAAAAGGTTTAAAAAAAGGTACAATATTACGAACAAACAAAAAAGGTAAAGTCAGGAAATGAGCAACACTACAGACATATGTGTACTTTAATGCTAATATTAAAGACAATGTGCATAAAATGATTCCTTTGAGTTTATGTCCATGGTTATTTTCTGAAAAGAATGCCTATACATTTTGCAATACCACTTTCAGAACTATTTTTCCTTGATAGGGGTTCTCACAAATCACACTTTACAGTGAAGAAAGAAATTTTTGCAGTCAGTTACTTTCTCGACTATATCTGCACAAGTGCAATTCCATGAATCAGTTTCTCATTAAATGTTTAAATGACCCATATCATCTGTACCCAGCAAAGTAGATAGATGCAATCATCAAAATGTCTATCAAAATGTACTTGATTATTGTATTGTCCATGACCTGAATCATTTTCTTTTCTTTTCATATTGAACCTAATATGATGTCACTAAAAATAAGCTGACAGAAAATTAATAGACAACAGACTTGTTATATTAGTTTGGAGCACTGCAGATTCGGGTTTTCCAGTTGCTTCAACCTTCAGTTATTCCTAGTAGTGTTTTGGCTGAAATTAGAAAATGCACACATGAATGTTTTCCTGTATCGAGAACAGTGTCTTTTGGGCATGAAGAACACTTCCCTTATGTGGTACCTCTTTTGGAGGCTTTAGTAGCATGATTCACTATAAGTGTTAGTCATTTGATCTGAAACATAAATGTTACTTCAACTTTATTAGCAGTTCTAATTACTTACCAGAAGTTTGGCTGGAAAAATAGTGCAAGTTTCTAAGTTTCAGTGGAATAAATATTCCAAAGGTGTAGTGTAAAGCAAAAGAAGTCTGTGAAGCGAATTAGTTAAGCAGTCCATATAACAAGTAGACTATGTCCATAGTGCACATAAAGACCCTGAGTTACCTACCCGTGTCCTAAATATCGCAATTCAGATAAGTGGTTTATCAGCTCGGTGGCAGATTATAGAAGACCCTTTTTGTGGACATGTTTTTCCCCAGTAAGAGAAGCTAACAATTCTATTCTTACAATGAATTACCAGGGTATCATACAACATTTATCTCCTTGATAGTTTCCCCACCAAGAATGTAAAGATAATAATTTGCATTATCTACAGAAGAAAGATTTTGTGTGGATGTGTCTGTATAAGTGTGTATTTGCTGGGGTATGTGAGTCTGTTTTGTGGGAAACCTAAACATTGTCTCATTGTCTCAGCCAGCAAGGCATAACATTTGGCAAGCTTCTGACATAGACAGCATGAAAAGGCAAAGCCAGTCAAGACACAGAGTGTGCACAGTAGGGACTACAGTTATTCATAAAAATATATTATAGGAGCATCTTTCTTCTCACAAGAGAGATATATCAAACAGAACAACAAAGGCTTTATATTTCCTAGTTCAGAGCCAACCCCAATTCCTTATGTTCCACAGTACATTGGTACACTGTCCTTCCGGAAATCAGGGATCTATGATGTTGGCTCCAAGGGTCACCTGTAGATTCAGCAGGGCTCATTGTAATAATTTTCATTTCTAGCCAACTATTTTGGTAAAACAGAAAGCTTAATCTCTCTTTAAAAAAAAAAAGACATATATTTTTATTTGCACATTATGAATGGCACAGCTAAAAGTTCTCCTAGCAACAAATGTACTCAATTTCACTTCACTTTTATGATAACTCCTACTTATCCTTTTTACTCAAACTGGTTGAAAAGAATATCCCCTTAAAGGCTAAAGACTGATGGTAATGGAAGTAAAAAAATTCCAACTCTTTTCACTGATCTACTTATTATTGTTGGACAAATAAGAACCTGCTTATCCAAATCTTAAGCATGCAATCACAGCTGGCTCATGCTAGGATATACAAAAAAAGCAGAGCATTGTTCTTTGTTTCTGTGCAATAGTCTTAGGCAGTTTGACTCTGGTTGTTGCTGACTGCAATGTCACAGAGAAGCTAAAGTCTAGGGCTGTCAAATGCCTGGCCCGAGGGCTGGATGTGTCATGTGCTGGCCACACCATGTCCAGTTTAGCAATGGGGAAAAAGTCTCAAAACATCATATGATGCGCCATGACAACATGAGTTTGACACCCTTGCTATAGACAAAACTGTTAAAGGTCTGTTGTCAGAAAAGCCTTAGCTCTGAAGACAGTGTTCCAGATTAAAGCTTTAATTTAGTTTAAGTTACCAAAGGGCAAATTAAATCTGGATGGGTTGAAAGTGATCTTATGGGTGGCAAAATGATGGTGACACTGTCTGTGACTCCAGAGAAGGAGAAAGCACTGTGGTCTTGCAGCCAACAGGCTTGTGATAAAGTTGCCCTTGGCTTCCCAGTGGAGCTCTGTCTACAAAGTCATTTTATTCTATATCCCTTCTCTGTGAAAATGAAAGTGGAGTAAAGACTCCAGCTGTGGAAAAAAGCACGTATTTGCATGTCAAGATAACTGGTATGAAAATTATCCCCTTCTTCTCTGCTTCACAAGAAATTGGAAGAATGGCAGTTTTGTGCTAGCTTTCCAATCTTGCTTCCACCATTCTCTTTCTCTATATCTCTTTTGCCTCAGGTGGCAAGAAATCTACCTGCAAAGGGATAATAACTAATGGATAGGAGAAATGGCAGAGAGTGTCCTACTGGTGCCAGTCCTACTGATTATTTTGTGACAATAGAGAACAGTCAGCAGAAGACCCAAAACAAATGTTCTCCATCTTCTTCTCTCTTTCTGCTTCATCTTATGTGCAAATAATCCCTATTATACTCTATTGCCAAGGAAAAATAGCAGTTGTGTGACCAGTATTTTGTTAACCAGGTAGTTTTCCTTCCAGTTTCTGCATTGTGTGAAACCATCTTAGTGTAGTGGTGAGGAAGCCAATTCTTTCTGAAACTGGTTAGTGGAAACTGAAAATGTTGAAACAACCCCATATGTTGAATGTCTATGGAGATTCTCAGTCATCCACAGCATGGTTGTCAAGAGGCACCTGGACTTTCTATTTTTTCTTTGAAGACATTTCACTTCTCATCCAAGAAGCTTCTTCAGCTCTCAGCTGAAAAAGCAAGAAAAACCAGAAAATCTTCAGAGAAAACCAAAAAGTCCAGTTGCCTCTTGAAAAAGCACCTTTAGGAGAACCTTATATATTGTTGCATTCCTGAAACAGAAAGATGAATGCCCACCCATTAATTTTTTTTCCAGCTAATTACTCCTATTAACACTTTATTAGCATTGTGATTTGTTATTAGAATATCAACAATAATTTTTTATTATGAAGTTGTGATTTTGTGTCCATGGATAAATAAAGTCAGACTCCAATGAACTTGTTTTAGAAATGCATTGGCCTTTAATTCTTTCTCCTTCACAAACATGGATCTTGCCAAAAATCTTAATAAAACTAAACATTAAAGCTGGCTAGTGTTTATACTTCTTTAGAAATTCTCATCTCATCTTACCCTTTCCTGTTTCCTTTATCTGTAAAATCATCCTTATGGCTTCATACCAGTGCAGTTATCTGAAATGAGTAATTCATCTCTGCAGAACTTTCTGGAAAGACAAAAGGAGATGTCTATATAGTACAAATATATGGAGAATTTTTACCATGGAATGAAAAAAAAAACACCCTACAATATTCTTGGCTACATAATACATTTCCAAAAGTAAGAATATCCTTCAGTTTGTACATAGAGTAGTGAATTATGTTTGGATATTCAAAAAATTGTAGGCATAAATCTGACAGAGTGCAAATCTCCTCTATATATTAGAAAGTAGAACTTTTATTTACACTAATCTGTATATTCCTAGACTACATAGCAAACAGGCTTGAAATGCAGCATAGTTTTGAAAGCAGTCAATGTTAGATTAGGGCACATTGTTCCAAAAAAGAAGAGAAAGTTCAAATACACATAGCTTCCTTGTTCTCCGGATAGCAAACTGAAAGTTACCTTACCACATCTTTATTTGCCTCCTTTTCTATATCAATGTTCTCTGGTTGCTGAGACTGGCCAAAGATGACTTAATTTTCTGGGCTGTGGAAGTGCAGTTTTCTGTAATTTCTAGCAACAAGATACTGTATGCAAGTATCCAGAAGTGATATATCAGCAGGTCCTGACCAGTTCAGGAGAACCAGTAGCAGAAATTTTGAGTAGTTCAGAGAACCAGCAAATACCACCTCTGATTGGAGAATTTTTATCCTTCCCCTATCATGCTCATCAAGAACCAGTAATAACAAAATTTGAATGCCACCACTGCAAGTAACGTAGGGAACACTAAAATTGTTTCAGGGAGATAGCTCGAAATGACATACTCCATGATATTAATTTTGTACAGTAGTTCTAACTCAGGGGTATCAAACTCAAGGCCTGCAGGCTGGATCCAGCCCACAGGGTGCTTAGACCCGACCCATGGGGCAGCCTGGAAAAAGCAAAGGACCGGCTTGCAGTGCCAAAATGGGGAAAATAGGAGTGTCGCAGGAGGCCGTTCAGGCCAAAAATGTTTTGACCATTAGGGTGCTGCAGGAGCCCTTCATCCCATCTGTCCTGCCTCTCTCCTCTGGCTGGTCCACAGAGGACAATTACAATGCTGATCTGGCCCTTAAAGAAATCCAGTTTGACATCCCTCTTCTAACTAGTTCTGTCATTTTTTATGAGGCCAACCCGTTTAGTCTGGTTCCAATCTCTTTGGCAATTTTTAAGTTTGTTTATAATTATAAAAATATAGAACAGCCAGTATTTTCATATGTATTAAAACAGTACAAGCCTTGAAATTGACCATCCCATGCCTCACTTAACAAATTGCTGAAAATATAATTGAAGGACTTGGCACTTGTATTTTTTTAGTCAGTAGGGCAAGGAACTTCTGCTTCCAAGGAAAGGACTTTTTATTCCTTGTGACCATACAACTATATCTTTTTGCTTATTCCTTCTCTCCAAACAGGAGTTATCATAGCTGCATGATTACAAATAGCATTCAGGAGATAAAAAGTCTCTTTGGATCACCTATTATTTAATTGCTTGATCAATTATTTCAAGAAATTTAAAAAAAATCAATTAGTTGATGATACAATGGAAAAGAAAAAAGAAAACAATGCAATGTATAGAATTACCAATGTTGCACATGACAACTAGAAAAGGCTTTTCATGTGCTAAATGATGTATGTTGCAGTTTGAATTAGAGGAACCAACCAATCACTCTCCTTAGAATGCTGCAATTAAACTGTATGGACAGATCAGTTCTGAATGTTTGGTAACTGTGGGAGTAGTAATATTTAAAATGGCATGATTTCATCTTTTGGTGCCAAGATGAGAGAATGCATAGTAAAGCAGACGTGTGAATATGAGCAAAGTCACAAATTCCACAAGCTCTTCTCTTGATCCTGTGCTTTGGAACCCAGCCACTATAACTAAATACTTTTCCAGATCCCCAAAAATATACAGTAATGAACATATTAAGTATCTTCACACTTAGTACTTATGAACATACTAAGCATAAATAATGAACATATTAAGAATGAGTTATTTAGTGAAGGTAAGTAAGCTCTCTTAACTAGGAATACATTTTCTTTATCATATATGCATTCAAAAAGGAGTTCCCGTAAAGAAGATGGATATGCTCCATTCTATCCATAATACCTGGTACACAGTGATATGACAAAAGATGGCAATTTGTTCCTGCTGTTTTCTACACCAGTGCTCATTCTGTTTCAGCAATTAAAACAATGTGCAAGGAAAGAGCTGCTGTAAATAGATAACAGAGCTGGTTTCCTCCATAAAGAGCAAAAGTCAGTTCAGAAAGCTGTTGAGAGATTGGGCTTCCATTTATCATGGAATGACATATTGACTGCACAGGCAGGGTATCACTGCTAATTTATGCTCTCCTTTTGGGAACAGAATAACATGTCTCCTCCTGCTCATATTCTCTTTCACCTTGAGAAATCATCAGTTCATGTACAACTGGGGAAAACCAGATTAAAGTGTTTAGTCAGTAGCTTAAAAGTAAGCCTCCATCAGGTTAAAAGCTGTGAACTTTACATGAGAAACATTCATTTGGAAGCATGATTGTGATAATATCTTTCTTGCTTTATTTATCATTTATGGTTGTAAAAAAATTAACAATAAACATTAGCTGGGATGTGTTTTTCCTTTGTTTAATTGGCAGCATTCAAAACTTCATAGTCAATTTAAAAAAAACAAACTTAAATTCTAGGTTTTATTTGAGATTCAGATCAAACTTTTCTTTCATTGTCAAAAGAAAACTGTCTTTTAGTGCACACAAAAAGTTTCTAAGAAACATGTAGATCTGAGATAGTCTATTGTTTATGTGTTCAGCACATCTGGTTTTCTTTTATATTAGGTTTATTAATTTTGTTATACACACACACACACACACACACACACACACACACACACAGACAGACAGACATACACATACATTATCCAATCAGTGAATATCTGTAGTTATAGAGTCTCCAGAGAATGAATAACACTGAAAAGTTAGGGACTATATATTGTTATTCTTCTTTTTTGTCATTTTGAACATTGATGGAAAATGATTTTATTTCTTTTTATGTGGTTGAATTGGTCAATGTCTTCCTGCTGTTCAGCTGATCAATTTGTAGCTGAATAGTGGAAAAAATTGTATTACTCTCTGAAAGATATATCAGTGTATGTAGAACATGTACATCATACAGAATTAGCTAGTTCTTGACTTTACTGGCATATCTATGTTTGCTGCAATTAATGTGGAAATTGGCTCTCAGACTGAGGGAATAAATATTAGAAGGATGAACTTATTTTGGAACAATGATCTCTTGATAATAAATGAAGGTGAACTTTTGCATGTTTACCAACTATACAAATTGCTCAGCACTTCAATTTGTACATCTGTTTCCATTATATATATATTTTTTATATTCATAGCTCAATGAGACCAAATATGATGATTTCTAAATTAATTTTAGAGCTGTTGATCACAATCACAATGTTAATCACTTAGCCACTGAGATAGAAAAATAAAATATTCCATCCATGTTGAAGTCAAATAACTGAATACATAAAAAAGTATGTAAAGCAAACCAAAAATGTTCTGGGGATTGATTTATGTTAACAGTGCAAGATTTTCGAAGCAGTTTCTGTAGTTCATTTCTTTGTTTCCTACAATTTTTCACTCTAAAAAGGCATAACACAGAAGAAAAAGAACAGGAAGATTGAAAAGGAAAAGAAAATGACTTAGAAACCAGCGCTTAATGACTGCAAAACAGTTCATCGTTTATTGAAGCCTTAAAGTTTGTTTTATTTCCAAAGTGGATTATCTTCTTGTTCTTCTTTACAGGCCAATTGACCTCAATATGTAGAAAAAGCATTATAACAGAATAACAGAGGTAGAAGGGACCTCAGAGATCTTCTAGTAGTGCAACTCCCTGCTCAAGCAGGAGATTTTATAGCAGGGGACTGGAGGTTCTGGAGCCACATGCGGTTCTTTTGGCCCTCTGCTATGGCTCATCAGCTGTCAGCTGATCCCACTACTGACTGGCTCCTCCCCATCCCCCCTCGCCTGACCTGAGAAGGTAAGGGTAATGGCAGGGGATGGAGACTCACTCCATATTCCAGAGCAGGAGATGACTGAGTAGGGGTGAGTGAATTCGAGTTGGCCATGCTCACCCAGTCACACCGGTTGTTAAATTATTGGCTCTCGGTGTTTTGTTTTCTTTTCTTTTCCAAATGGCTCTTTGAGTGTTTAAGGTTACAGACTCCTGCTCTATACTATTCCAGAAAGTGGCAAGTCATTCCATTGGTAAATTGTTCTCACTGTTAGCAAGTTTCTCCTTAGTTCTAGGCTGCTTCTCTCCTTAGTTAGGATGCAATAGCAACCTGCATCCCAAGTGATCACAGAAGTCATGGAGAAATGGAAGTCCCAGAGAAGGTGTCAGCAGATCCCTGTCTGCTGCTTCTTTTAATCACCATGATCCAGAAAGATGTAAAAATAGTGAGGTCTATGTGATGGGAAATTCAGTAGGCTTTGTGCTGCCATGGTGTTTAGTCTCATAAAATGGAATTATACTATAATAGCATATCCTGGAAATAGAAAAGAAGCTCCAGGGATATGGCTGGCTGGCTTCTTCTCAACTGGAAAAAATTATTAGAATAGATACAAAATAGTTTACATTTGGACAGAATGTAATACATTATAGAAAGCTTTGTGGGAATTTCATAGGTCAAAACAGTGAAACAGAAAAACTGGTGGAAGACGATGTGATCCTTATCTGTGTGAAATGACATTGACTGAGTGACATTAATATGACTGAGAAACTGTAGTTCAGAAGGGAACTCAAGCCCACAATACAACTGTCAAAAGGTGATTTTTGTCAGTAATGGAAAACCTCAAACTTATAGTTGTTTCTAACTTAATAAAGCAAATAGTCCATCAAAAGAAAATTGGAGGGTTAGACTCCAAGATAAAGGTAACTATCAGGTTCTATCTATATTTAAGCTCAGTTCAGGTCTGAAGTTTGCTTTCGTGAAAATTGTTTGAAGGTTTTGTACCGAGTCCTGTATTTGATTGCATCTCTTTACATTTGGCATCATTTCTTCCATTCCAGAATAGATTTATCACTGCCCATTAACTTCTGTCAGCTCTACTGTATCTCTGTAGCTGTTTCAGACCAAGTGAGGGCAATGGACAGCCAAAGGCTACGCTACTTCAAATAATTCATCAGCAGGGATTCATACAGAAGAAGATACAATGTTTTTGTGTGGTTTATCTGATGTTTTCAATACAAATCTTATTAATTATATCATAATTTTTATTATTACTCTGTGTCTGACATCTGATATATGAAAGATGAAGAAACTGATGAAAGTTTTTTAAAATAATGATCAAAACTATTAACATTGTCCTAATTTCATTTGCCTTATAATTGATTTTAATTCTTTTATAGACGCTTTATTTCAGGTTGTAAACCAATAACTGTTTGACAGACAAAAAACGAGTTTCTCCATTGGTTAGTCATATCATAAGAACAAGGATACTAATGTGAAATATGGATGCATGCCTTGCATATACCCATTAAGAAGCTCTTACATTATATTTTAGATTTTGGAATCTAGCAGGCAATATTAGAAATTTTGGTCAGAATTATATTAATGAAATACTTATGCCTGAAGAAATCTGAGGAAGTAAAGCAAAATTGCAAGTGATGGCATTTTAGGCCACTGTCAAGAAGCTGAAAAAAGAGTCAAGATGATACACTCCATCTGATTAAAATTAACATCTGAATTTGTTTATTTACTCACAATAATATAAACTGCAGGACAAAGGTCAACAACTTAGAATATTTCTCTAGAAAGCAGTGCCTGTCAGTCCTATTTTAACTTAGTCTAGAAAAATATTCTGGCTGGTGATACTTGCGGTTGCTAAAATAGCCAAGAAAATTAACAAACTTACATTACATTTATTTGTGAGTTGATTATCAGTCCCAACAATTTCTCTCCAAAACCAAGGTTAAAAATGTTGGAATGAATTCAATTTGTTGATAATGTTAGATAAAAATGGAACTGAACGTCTAGCATCAAGATGCACTTCTTGGACCCTATTCTTCTTGACAACTTTTATCCATGACTAATTTAGCCATTTAAGGAAGTTAAATGAATGGTGATCATTGGACAACTGTGGAGCACCAAAGAGGTTGCAGATCATCTGGACCCTTTTTCAGGCATGATTTAGATCTTGGCACAGAATGGTTATTCTTGTTGAAGAACTTCATCAAGAATTTGATTGGAGTTAGTGCACTCCTTCTGGTCCATTTAGATTTTTGGGTGGCCTTTCATATTATCTATAATGGTAGACTTCTGGATTGCATGTGAACACTGGGAAAGGGTGTTTTACAATCATTCTTTTTTTCTTTTTTTTTAAAAAATATGTGGATTTGCTATATAACAGGGGTAGTCAACCTTTTTATACCTACCGCATACTTTTGTATCTCTGTTAGTAGTAAAATTTTCTAACTGCACACCAGTTCCACAGTAATGGTGATTTATAAAGTAGGGGACAAAACCCCTACCGCCCACCATGAAAGCTGGAATGCCCACTAGTGGGCGGTAGGGACCAGGTTGACTACCACTGCTATATAATATGGCACTGAGCTAATGGCAGGGCTGTTTTTTCCAGGCAAAATAAACATACTTTATCTGTGTGCCTGGGAGAAACTGCTTGTAATCCATTGCTTTCACAAATTATGGGAGCTAAGGCTCATTGGAGCTATAGAATAATGTCCCCTTATAAATTAAACATGTCACACCTTGTTTACCCTCTAAATATGTACTAAAATGAAATTATTTTACAGGACTTAAGCATATGGTGCCCCTGATTAATTATTAGCAACATCATTGTTTTATGTTTTTATATGTTTGGTAATTTTATTTTTGCTGTTTATCATATCTGCTGTTGTTGATGCTCTTATTTGCTGACAACTGCTGAGACTCCCATAGATTATAACTGTAAATGTAAGATATAAAATATTTTTTAATTACATTAATTGCAAGAAAATGTGAAAAAAGAATTCATTTGATGTTTACGTGCTGTAGAAACCATATACTTCACCAAAGAAGCATTTATTACTTATTATCAGATGTTAAAGCCAGTATTGGCAGCTGTTAGTATCCATGAAGGACAGCTCCAAAGAAGAAGTGGTGAGTCTCGTTATTAAATTCCAAAATACTAACATCCAAGTTGGAATGAATATGACTGATTGTGTTTGTAAAATGTAATGTAAATTTATCAAAATGAGACTTCAAGTCTCCATTAGCTCTCTTGATGTTTCATACAGCACAATTCACCACTCAAAAGAGCTCTTCTGGCAAACTGTAAGCTTGTGTACTCACACAAATACACTTATGGTTATTTTTTTTCTCAGCTGCCGTCACCTTTCATTTTCTTAGAGGACCAAAATCCAGATGCAGTTCTATTGCTTTATTGAAAATATTTGTGAGTGATTATGTCAAGACTAGGGCTTTGGCACAACTTTTGGCTGTAACAACAACAAAAAGAACAGCAACAAACTGTCCAGAGTCTTCAGGACGCTACCTGAATCCATCTGTTTGTAGATGAAGAGCATTAAAATTGATCACCCAATCTTGTTAAAGTATAGTTCATATTAGTTTAAGGATCTGAGATAAGCACATCGTGCTATACTGATATCATGCCCCATAAACAAAGGCACACAAAATAACACATCAGCTACTGGTTAAAGCCAATGTGCACTTAAAAGGGATTTTTTTTAACAAAGAAAAAAATATGCACACAGGAAATGCAAAAGATTCCACTAAGTCTTTACCATCTGCAATTCTACTACAATAACTTCATGATCTTTAAAGGTATTGACCTGTTGTGGTCTATCTGAACCTTATGGTTTTGTGATTTCAACACAATTGAAAGAATATCACACAGAAATATAAAACATACAATAATGGACGTAAATTAAAGGAAGACAATCATTTCTAAAAGTAAGGGCATTTTGAGAGTGTAGCTAATTATTCAAGGTAACCTACAAGGCACAATGCCATAAACTAGAGGCTTAGGAATTTCTGCTGTGTACCCAATTTATTTCTTGCTCTGTCTGTTTTTACTTTATAAGAGTCAGGCTTTTCATTTCAGTCATTATATTGAAATAATCATTCCTTAGAATACAGAAAATATTTCTCCTACTGTGGTGTTTTCAGCTATAAAAATGAACCTGTGCATACAGAATCTATAATAATTCTGATCTTTGTTATCCAGTGCAAGGCCAGATGGAAGCCTTTTTTGGGACACCCCCCCACAAAGTATCCATAAATATTGCTTTTGTTTTGACTTAGCCATATGAGATATTCTTTAATGATAGCACTGATTGCTTACCTCACTGTGAAATCGTCTTGGGAATAATCACATTTATCAAGTAAAGCAATTGCTAAAAGACTTGCAAAATAAAACCAACTTAATACCTTGCAAATATGTAATTAAATAAAATCATAGCTCTGCGTTACAATGAAAACACAACTCTGTTATATTTATTAATATCTAATTCATTCAATTACAAATGAAGTTAACCTTTTAAAAAGCTAGGCTTAAAACAGGTACAATTTTAGCTCTGCAAATAAATATAGCAAAAAGTTTTTGAAGTCTGTAAGAATAAATGTCCCATGATAACTGTACCTGTTTAGCAGATATTGCACTGTTGATTGCACTTTCCAAATTAGATGATTGGCAGAGACATGTGGGTGGCATGTTTGCTTCTATTAACCTTTAAGTAATATCTCTATAAGAAAAAATAAAATACAGAAGGATTGTAAAATAATATGATATGATTTTATAATAACAAGTTATGATGAATTATTCTTTTTATGCATGGAATTTTGTTAGCTCCACTAAATAGTTCAGCTGCAGCTGCATCAATTCAACAGGAAGGCTATGTTTTCTTTTATTGAGAATAGCTATAATGACAGAAACTTGTGCGATGTCTCTTTACCTTCTTATACCGATCTGTAGTAGGAAGATATCAGTCAAAGACATTCATACATATTTTCTACCTCTTTTGAATCATGTAATTTTCTCCTTATCACTTTGTAACAGATCTGGCATAACTCTGTGAAAGTCGTTTTCCTTATTGTCCACAAGCCTATGACAAGGAAATAACTAGAACTCCATTATTGTAGAGATAAAAATAACCTTAAATGGTCTGATATTCAGATTGCTGAAGCCTTGATTTTTCTTAAATCATGCTATCATCTGTAAAATATAGCTCTGGAACTACATCTTCCAAAATGATTCTGCTCTTCCAAGTCCTTGGAAGTAAAGGTCATGGACGAGAAGGTAGTTCTTTGTTTGTGATAGTTCCAGTGCTTTGTAATACTTTACTTGGCCCCTCGTTACTGGCATTCAGTACAACTATGAAATTATTATTTACAGAGAACTTCAAAGAATGATGGTAATTGTATAGTACTGTTTCTTTTATATATGCTTAGTTTTGGGGACTTTGGGGGAAAGTTATTTTATTTTGACTTGGAGAGAATATGATGTTTTTTTCCCCTATGATTTGACTTCATATTTCTGTGTACCACCCTAAGTCTGACAAATGGGTAATATAAAAATACTATGTGTTTACTATTCCTTTTTAAACTTTTCATGCCAAGTTAAGGTGAATCAAGCCATTGGTGAAATAATTGCACAATTGATTCCAAATGCTAGAAGAATCCATCCATTTAATTTCTTGGGGATCTTGGAATCACTACCATATCCAAAATATTTAATAATTCATTGAAATATAACTGCACTGCAAGTAAAAACAATTGCTTTTTCATATAGCCAAAACTTCCATAAGAAAGAAATCTATCTGTGAAATGAGACTATTCTACATAGATATGCTTATATAAATACTTCACACAAAGTATGCCCATAACAACATGTCAAAATTCATTTATTAAAAACTGTATGAATGTGTATCTTTTCCTATTAGCTTCATTTTTATACATTATTTATTAATTAAGGTAGCTATCCATAACTTTCTTTTATCTTTTCTTTGAATTAGCCACTGAAAAAAGGAGAAAGGGAAAATAGAAATGGAAAAATTGTACAGTTGAAGAATTACAGGTTATTTTTAGACATATTAATGCTGAACCACATAGAAATAGTAGTTCATGGATTATTTAACACTCTTCAAAAGAAATGACATTGGATATCTATAATTTATTGTAATTGTTTAGTTAGAACTGCTGTGGCTTATCATTGTTATTAATAGTCTTTTGCTTTATACTAGTGAAAAAGAGAAGATTAGTCTGTATAATCAATGAGCATACTCAAAAGTCCATATGTAAGAAAGCCAGCAATTATAACAATGGGCTCAATGGTAAGTTACTCTTCTGAGTTTCACGTTTATCTGGAAATTATGTCAAAAATCGGTATGAAGTTATTTTGTCCCTTTCCTAAGAAAACTATTAGAAGTGACTATGAATTCTTGCATTTTTCAACATTCCATTCTGAATACTTTTCCCAGCTGAAATATACTCAGTGTCAGTCTCTATTGATCTTAACAGAGCAGCTGCAGCTGCAAGTTCTGTCAACAGGTTTCTATTCCTTAAACATGCAGTAAAATGGGGTTTTTCCTCCCAGATACTACAGTTACCTATTTTGCTGTGTGGATAGTTGACAGATACATACAGGCAGAACATGGATAATCCATGGCTTGTGATCATTAAGTATACTTGACGAGTACTCTCAAAGTTTTGAAAATGAATATTGGATATAGACAGAAAACCACTTATGTATACATTTATTGACAAAACTTGTAATGACAAATTACAGGTTTATATAGTAATTGATTGCTGGCAATATAATAAAGCGTAATTTTAAAAAGTATATTGACAAACCTATTTTTTTAGAGGAACTCGTGACAAAAGAGATTGCTAAAAAGTAAAAGATCCACATTTAAGACAATTCCTTTCTTGGAAACGCAATAATTTGGATAGATTCTACAGGTTTGGACTGGTTCAGGCAAACCGGTAGTTCCAGTAATCATTTGGCCCTGCCCCCGCCCCCCCATCCCTGTTCTTTCCTGTGCTTTCCTTGTTTTGACATACCTCAGCTGTTTAACTTACCGGGGCTGCAATAAAAAGTAAGTATTGTAGCTGAAAATGGGCTTTTCTAAATGGTGTGCATGCATGCAAAGCGTGTGATCAGTGAACTGGTTGTTACATCAGTTGAATCACACCACTGGATAGAGATTTTATAGATCTATATACCACTAAAAGTTTCATTTAGCATTTTGCCCTATGATGCACAAAACAGAGCATCATAGGGCAAACATTTTTGAACCAAGGTACCTCAATTGGACTAATTTACAGAAGGTGTCCCAGATCCAAGAACCATGATTCCCGAGGGAATGAAATTTGAGAAAGTTGGCTGCTATTTATTGCTGGGATCATGTTCAATTCATTTTCAATCTTCTGTGACATTTTCCCTGCCAATCTCGCAATCCTTTGCTCCCTTATCCTCTTAGTGGTAGCCACTTTCTTGCCTGCTGGAAATGGAAGGAAAGGGAAGAAAGAGGAGGAAAGGGAGAAAGGAAGAAACAGGAAGAAGTTAGATTTCAGATGCTCCCTGTAAGATTTCCACAATGAAACTAAATGGGAAAGCTGGAAGCCAGTTTGTAGTCTAAATGGGAAAGCTGGAAGATAGTCTGAACTTTTGCTCCTATTACTATATTGCCCACCCTGAGTCATTCTGTTTCTCTCTTTAGATGGGGAAATAACTCTGAAATGATTACAGGGCATGAGTTAACTAATAAATAATAATTTTCTTAGGACCAAAGCAAATATAACACACATAAGCTTTAAAGTTGCATCTTCATCTGGAGTAAAGAGGTGCAATGCAAGTATTGTAAGTTGCCAAGTTGAGCCTCAGAGGAACATGAGGACATCTCTAAAAGAAATAAAGAAGCCCAAATTAATAAAACATAGACAATGCCATAACTTGATTAACTGTGCACACACACAAAATAGACTGTAATCCTTCAGGCGGGGTGAACTTTTTAAAAGCATGAACTCTATATGTCTACTTTCTGGTTTCACAAGCCCTTGAACATTAAGACTGGGAGTTCATGAAACCAGAAAAGAAACAACTGGTTTTCTTTTCCCACTCTAAAAATCCCAAATCCTGAACAGCAAAATTTCTAGATCCATAGAAATAATTCTCCTTGCTCACTTACCAAAAAGGTAAGTTGGTGTAATATCTTCATTCATTCATTAAAAAAAAGCATTCCTATTTTAGGAAGCTGGCATTTCAGTCATGAAATTGCTTATATGATCTTCTTCCACTTTCTTTTTTATATATTTGTTTAAAATAATTAGACTGCCACAAGGCAGGATAAAAACCATTAATGACTTGTAAAGGATCACATTACATTTATGATTGAGTAATGTTAGGGAGGATCAAATATGAGTTCTCTTGCTGAAATTTTTCTGGAAAAAAAAAAAGAATTATCTGGTTATGAACCAATAACAAACTTGAAAATAAAATGAGGAATTTGTTGGTCTAAATGTTAAGCACTGAAAGAAAAAAATAGAACAAGAATATTTTATGATTACAAAGTGTAAAGAAGAAAACATTTTATTTGTAGTTGACAGGAAATTAAAACAATCACATTGTATGAAAAATTAATTCTTCACAAGCCAGTCTTGCATAAAAAAGCTGTGAGAATAAATCATATTTCTACTTTTTATCCGGAGTGTTTCTGTCTATACAGCAATAGAACACCGAATTCTGCTTGTTGAGTCATCAAATTTAAAGAAGGCAGGTTTTGGAAATCTATAGAATCTATAAAAATCTATGACTGATCACTATAGTTCATAGGATTTATAAAGGGGTGAGATTCTACAGGTTTGGATGAACTGGTAGCTCTGAGGATCAGGTGGGTTCACTCCAACGACCAACTATTGGGCCCACTTTCCCGCTCCGGCTTTAGTCTGTGATTTATATCCTAATTTCCAAGCTCAGCTGATTCACGGGGCACAGTGGATTGCTGCACATCAGCTGTTAACACACAGGGATTGCAGGAAAAGGTCAGTAGCAAATGCTCCAAACTGTTACACTGGTTGAATCACACTCCTGGATTTATACCAAAATTTCTTGGTAGAAGAGCTGGATATATTGTGTTATATCATACATTATCTACATTTTTTAAAAAAAGGCAGCAGTCTCTACAAAGCCAGATATTTTATGAGGATTGCACCTGCATTTCCTGATGGATATGTGAATTTTTATGGCTAACATTAAGTAAAGCTGGGAAAAGAAACATTAATAAGATTGAGCCAGAGTTAATACTTTTTCATTTCATTGATTTTCCTTGGAAAAATATAAGACATACTGTAGTTAACTAGCTTCTCTAAAATCAATGCCACATGAAAATGTTTAACTTACTTCAATCATACCCATTGTTTTCTGATGCCATTACTGCAACTCCCTCTACCTTATTGAAGAAGCTGAATAGTTTATCTGATTTGTTCAACCAATATTCTTCCAGTTTGATATTTTTTTCTGTACATTTGGACAGACTGATTCACACCTTTCTATCTTACATCTGATCTTTTTTCAAAATTGATTACTTAGCATTTTCCAAGCATAGAAAGGGTGACAATTTGCTGATTATTTTCAACAAATAGAAGACAATTTTAACAGTGTTTGACAGAGGAGTCTGTGTTACAGGTGCAATATTGACAACCAATTAAAAAAATTATTAAGAGTTTGACACTTTTGAATGGCAGAAAGATAAAGATATAATTTGAAAACTTTCTTACCAACTTTGTTTAAAAACTAGTTTAATTTTTTTTAATGGAAGCATCTACATTACTTATTTCTCAGTTATATAATAAGCCTAATAACAAGAGGAACTGTATAAATACTGTGGTATGGGAAGAAGAACACATTGTAGATGAGAGTATTATGATTAAAATATAACTAGGATTGAGGAGTCCCAAGTTTAAGTCACCTTTTGGCATGGAAATTCACCAGATGACTTTTGATGAATCATTCTTTCAACTCAAATCTATCTCACAGGTGGGCTATTGTGAGTGGGTGGAAAATGCTATGTATACCACCTGGAAAAAAAGACTGGCTTTAAATATAACAAACAAATAATATATACAATACTTATTAGACATCTTAAAGTTTTATAATTATCAAAATGCAATTTATATTGCATATGGGACAAATGTACAATGGAAACCAAATGGAAACCAACTTGCAGACATCTCTCATTAAAGCCCTTTGGTTTATCTTAGTTTTATTTTATTTTATAATTTTTTTTTAAATTAAGAAAGAGGATAGGAAAAAGGATATTTACTTCAGAAAAAGGTGCCATCCAAGTAAAGTATTGTTTATTTCCAAGAATGCTTCCAAATCTTCCTAATTTAAATCCCAAGGATTTTTTGGTGGTGGTGGTGATAGATCAAGGAAGATTTCTTCCAATTTTATAAGTAAAGTTCAGGCAGTATATGTTCTAGAACAATACGTAGAGGGGTAGTTAGAGCTCAGTATTTTGTTTGGAAGTCTCTTTATTTGTCCTGAAAACAAAGGATAAAGCTTGAGCTGTTAGCTAGAGGGTTGAATGTTTTGTGAATATGCATAGCAGCTATTTTGTAGATAGGCAAACTTTCATCCTTTTTGCAAAGTCACTTTGTGACAAGTTTTTGACGTTTTGATTATGCCCAGAAAACTCCTATAACTGCCAATTTCTCTACCCAGCAATACTACTATTAAAACCTCAGAATACTTGAAATGTAAGATGATATCCTCACTTTAGAAATAGTACTATGAGTTACTATGGACAGCTGTGGAATAACACGTCCTAAGAATTGCTGGTGCATGCTGAACTTGACAGAAGGTCTCTCTCTGTGTGGTATTTTGCTGGGATTTTCAGCACAGCAGTTTCCTATATTGTAAACTGAAAGTAATGGTGATAGTGGCAATGGGAATGTGTTATGTCAGCTTTCGATTGGAGTTGCTGCCAGACTTGAACTGTATCTATTTCTCTCCCAGGATTCCTGTTTGTCAGTCTTATGTTAACCACTTTTACAAGAACATTGCTGATGGCTGATTTTAACCCACTGAGAGAATGGAGTGGGGATCTCCACTGCCATAAAGTCTTCAATGGTGGAACTCTTTTCCATAGAAATATATAGAAATATCTGTGTGGTATCCATATCTTTAAAGTTTCATTTTTGGTGGCTTTAGTGAAGGGCAGAGATGATGATGATGATGATGATGATGATGAAACCCTCTAATCAAGTCATTCACCAAACAATATCAGATGATTAGGAGCCCATGAAAAAACACAAGTGTATGTAAATTTGCAGGTGTTAAGCCCAGTTCTCAATGAAATAAGAGATTGATATGATATATTCACTGGTTTATTGTAAACAAAATATGAATAGCTGGTAAATATAGGGCAATCTGATTTGGGTCACAAAAGCTATAAAACAACAGTAAGAAATATTTTTCAGTTTATTTGCAGTGATCTAATTGACCATCTAAATTTCTGGAGCTCAGAAATGGAAATGCTGCGTAAGTGCAGCATAAGAGAAGGCATAGAGAGACGTTATTGAGTAGTTAATTTAGAATAAGTTTTTATGTGATTGTATATTAGAGCAGACAGACTTGAAGCTTATTTTGCTTACTTATTTGTGTACTAGAATCTGGCATAGAATCTCACTCTCTCCGTGTAATAAAGAAATTTTTATTTTGTTGTTCTGCAAATCATTGAGAAAATAATTGGGGCACAGTTTACTCAACATAGTGATTGCAAGGTTGAATTTCGAAATTGTTGTTCATATACTAGTGCTTTTGATTTTTCTTTGAAACTAAGAGGTCTTTTAGAGAAGGATTCTTTTTCTTTGCAATTATTCTGCCTTACAGCATTTTATCAAATGTACAGATGATAATAGGTTCCATTTTCAATTCTCCTGAGAATCATTCTATATTCTTCAATATATTTATTGTTCTAAGCAGAGCAAATTGTATGACCTTCCATTTGTAGTTTTGCAATGAGTTTTATGAGAGGGTTGGATGTAAATTCTTTTGTGTGAATTTAAACTTTGGTTTCCTAATTTTCCAGTATAAGAGTCTAATTGTTACACCATTGGTATCTCGTGCTTTCCAATATCTCTTTTGTTTGGAAGCATCCCAAGAGCAATCTAGCAGATAAACAACAAAATGTTCTCATTTACTTATTCACTGAAAGAAGAAGCTGAAAGAATAAGCGAAGGTGAACTTTGGGTGGGCATGCCTGTATGTCAGAAGTAAAGGAGGAACATTATTGATAATTTTTTTATTTCCCCTGAGGCTTTCTTATTTTTTTGACTGTAAAGCAAAATGAATGCTGCCTTCCTAAGAATAATTACAAGAGTAAAGATAAGACTGCTCAAAATCTGATTTTGTTCTTAAGGTATACGGTACATTACTCTAGAATATGCAAACTTGAGTTTGCAATACTAAGGTATTGGTGCACTGTGTCTATGGATCTTTTCAAGCAGAGACTGGTTATGTCTCTAAATGTAAGAAATCCTGTATCCCTGCATTTAATGATACTTTTCAAGATGACAGACTAAGAGGCTTACAAGGTCTCTTCTGTTTGCATATTTTAGCTCAGTTTACTTTTCTTTCTCCTACCAAAGAAAATATTGAAGAAAACCCCCAAACTTGGAGATTATGTTTGATTTCATCAGGGCAATACACAAATAGATTGGGATAAATTTAAAATAAATTTAATAGGATTATTCTTTGAAGAGATAATGATGATGATGCATTCTGATTTTGAATAGGTAATTCTGCTATTTTTTTTTTCACACAAGGCCTTTGAAATTCATTATAGGTTATTGTGCACAAAATATAAATAAAATATAAACATCCTTTTCTGTTTGTATATAACCTTCACACTTCCAGAAGCAAGACTGCTATAGATTTTCAAAACAACATACCATTATTTTTGTAAATGTTTTTGCTAACATTGACACGATACTGGGCAACTCTTAAATCTGAAATCCTAAATGAACTGAAGGTTGCTGAAATATGAAGATAGCAAACAATTGATATTCATTTCATCTTGATGTATAATTTTATTTAGAACCACTAGATGAACAGTGAGTAGAGTTAGATAATTAAGTTGTCTAGATACAATAATCCCGTATTAAATGTTGGCAGATTCTTGAAAAATGCCTCTCCTATTTGACTAATTTTATCAAATCACATGAGGTCGTTTTAAGATTTTAAAAGTGAGAATCAGATAAAATGCAGCAGTTCTTTGCAAGAAATTAAATTAGTCTAAATTTAAAAAAAGAAATAAGATGGAATACCACAAATCCGGATCTTGGTAAGTAAATCTGTTTTGATTTTATGTATGCGATGAACTTTTATCGATTCTGTTTTCTTGTGATCAGAATTTCTACTGGGTTTGCTGGGGTCAGATTTACTCTGTTTGCTGTGGAAGAGGATCTCCTAGAGTACAGGCTTATTAGCTAACTTATTTTGGTAATAGTCTAAAAATACAGCAGAGTCTCAATTTAAAAGTAATTGGGTTGTATGAAAAAACCTGCTTGGGAAAGAACCTGCAGAACACTGTAATTTCTTGTTTCACTTACCAGAGATGGTATTCAGCAGGTTCTGACCAGTTCTGGAGAACCGGTAACAGAAATTTTGAGTAGTTCACAGAACCATAGCAGAAATTTTGAGTAGTTTGGAATACCACCTCTGACTGCCCCTGCCCCTATCTATTGTCTGCGTCCCGAGTCTCAGCTGATCGGCTGGGTCTTCTTTTGTTGCCCTGCATAGGAGAATGAAACTGGAAAGCAGGTTAGGGGGTGGGGAGGGAAAGAAGATTTTGCAGTATCCTTCCCCTGCCATGCCCACCAAACCACGCCCACCAAGCCAAGCCATGCCCACAGAACTGGTAGTAAAATTTTTGAATCCCACCACTGTCACTGATTTTAATTTATTATGATATTATCAGGCATAAAAGTATGACTGACATTGTAGGGAAAAATTATTAGAACCCTAAAAATTATTAGAACCCTAAAAAGAAAAGTCTATAATGGGAAAAGAACTGACATTGTAAGGAAAAATTATTAGAACCCTAAAAATTATTAGAACCCTAAAAAGAAAAGTCTATAATGGGAAAAGAACCAGAAGTCACCAAGTAGTGTGGTATCTTTTCTGACTAATGCTAGCAGTCATTATCAGACACAATGTAATAAAAATAAACTCACATAGTCATGGCAGTTCTTACCTTTGGCTAATCTTTTACAAAGAATTTCAGTACATGCCAGCCTCTGGGTCTAAGGTAGTATATAATGCCAAGACTTGGTACAAAAGCAATGCTGTGACAATACTGGCGGCAAATTCTTTTTTTCCTCTAATTTTGTTTTCTCCCAAGAAACTGTGCAGAAGAATATGACAAAATCAATTCAACTTAATCACTATCTAAAAAAATACACAAACAAGTAGGGAAATATAAGTGAGCATGTTCCGTAAAAAAACACAACACAAGACAACATTCACACTTTACTGTAAATTCTGTGCCACAGGAAAATTAGCAAATGGTTACTTTTAGGACCACATAGTGACTATGGGATTTAATCTGGGTGCAATTTACAAAATAGCTCAATATAAATGGGATTGAGGTGAGCATTAAAAAAAATATTTTAATATGGTAGTCATCCAGGTTCAAAGAAGACACTCTTGTGCAGTTCATCTGTGGACATGGAGATGCTTTGCAATTCCAATCTGGAAGCACAGCAGGGGCACTAGTGGTCCACTGTTAGCTGGTGGAGGCTTCATGTACTGGGAACACCAGCGGGTTCTGGTCAGTAGCTGCAAGTTCTATTTTCATTTAGCTGGATGTCATACTGGCATAAGACACTTTTACAGTGTCTTTGTAGTCAACTTCTTCAATCTTGAGGTGTCTTCCCAGATTCCACTATACTATACAGCAACTAATGAAGCATAGAGCGGTCATCAATTCTGATGACATGTCTCATCAATTTCATTTGGGCTCTGATAATCAGAGACTCATTATTTATGGACTCAACATGGCCAAGACCTCCAGGTTGGAGATGCACTCTTGTCAAAGAATGCCAAGGATGGAATGGAAAGTTTGCATGTGAAATGTTTCCCATTGTTTGATGTGGCTTTGATACAAAACCCTGGATTCACATCCATATAGGAAGCAATTCCTCACCATTCCTGGGCTCAGCTGGCTTCCCCACTGGCATGGCCCCATACTGCCGATGGCACTGGCTGGGGCCTACCTACCTGCCTCTACCATCCACAGGTTCAGCTGGCTGGCTTCCCCACTGGTTCAGCCCCATCCTGCTGGTGGAGCTGGCTGGGGCCTACTTACCTGCCCCACTACCATCCCTGGGCTTGGCTAGCTGGCTCCTCCACTGGCTTCCCCACAGTGCTGGCTGGTGCCTACCTAGCTGCTCCCTCCTACTGTCCCAGGATTTGGCTGGCTAGCTAAGCAACCATGCAGTGCTCTCCCAGCTCTCCCTACTACTTTCTTTCTTGCTCTTTCTTCCTTTCTTTCCCTCCCTCCCTCTTTCTTTCTTTCTTTTTCTTCCTTCCTTTCCCTCTTTCTTTCTTTCTTTCCCTTCCCCTTTCTTTCTTTCTTTCTTTCTTTCTTTCTTTCTTTCTTTCTTTCTTTCTTTCTTTCTTTCTTTCTTTCTTTCTTTCTTTCTTTCTTTCTTTCTTTCTTTCTTTCTTTCTCCCCCCCTCTCTCTCTCTCTCACACACACACACACACCCTGGTCTGGGAATTGTAGACCTTCCTCTGGTCTCTATTTTAGAGGTTTTACAAACACAAAAGCAATATAAATTGTTTTTTCTCTGGTAACAGTTTCTACCATTCTGCTATCTTCCAGAGCCCAAACCTCCACAAAAGCCTAGTGATTATACAATACAGGTTTTCTAATTTGAAAAGGTCTTTGTTATCACTTTGTGCTACAGCAATCCAATTTGATCTGTATTTTGCTCAATAAATGTAAGTGAACATTGGAAGGTGATACAGTTTTCACACCCAAACAAAATGGGCAGAAATATAATTTTTAAGGATATCAAGGAGGCATAATTGTTATATTTGTATTTATAAATGTGCATAGCATACATTAATGAAGATTTCCATGCAGAGTGCACGTTGTGAGAAGGACATCCTCCCAGCAGCAGAAAATTTTACTCTGGATAATTTCATTAAAGAATGTCATCCACTGTGTGATTTGTGAAAAATATGGATATAGTTAATCCTGCATCAGTTTCTCTTACAAGTTGACTTTTAATGTTTTTGTTTCTAAATCATCTGAGATATTTTTCTACCATGTTTTCAAAGTGATAACACTTTTTTATTTTGATTTATTTTATTGTTGGAAGTTGTAGGAGGTGCTATTGCTTGTGTTGTTTTCTGCTACACATTTTTTAATTGCACTTGGATTTCCCTTTGGGCTCCTGATCTGAAAAAGTTCCATAAGAGAAGATTTTTTTTGGATATTTTCTCTTTGGATTAAATTGAAATCAAGAAAGAAGGGAGACCACAGCACATGCTCTTGGAGAGATGACTGAAGAATGATATTCATATAAACTCATAACTACATACTGAGCTTTGACTATTTGTAACTTAATAAATATAAGAATTCAGGTGCTCCTCAATTTATGACCACAATTGAGCCCAAAATTTATGTTGCTAAGTGAGACATTTGTTAAGTGAGTTTTGCCCCATTTTAAGTTCTTTCTTGCCACAGTTGTTAAGTGAATCACTGTACTTGTTAATTTAGTCACACAATTGTTACATGAATTTGGTTCCCTATTGATTTTGCTTGTCAAAAGGTTGCAAAAGGTTACAAAAGGTGATCACATGACTATGGACACAGCAACAGTCATTAGTATGGACCAGTTGCCAAGCTTCTGAATTTTGATCACATGATCATGGACATCCTACAAAGGTTGTGAGTGTAACTAATGGTCATAAGTCACTTTTTAAAAAATAATTTTTACTAAGCATTTTTATAAGTCACTTTTTCAGTGCCATTATAACTTTGAACAGACACTAACTGTTGTAAGCTACCTGTATCAATCTTTATTCATAGCAAATTCACTAAGTACTATCTTTTTGGTTGAAATTTTTTTTTTGAATGAACTGTTGTAAATTGAGGAATATATCTCATTTATGTCCCATAAGCGCTGAACCCTATTCGTCTTGGGAACACAATCTCATGATATAGTGCATTTTGATATTGTATCTGTATAAATATCAGCTGATATTTAATCAAGATTTGAAAATCATGGAAAATAACAAACATTTTGTGAGAAAAATAAAATATGAAATATATGAATGGCATTAGAAGATGAATAACATTAATGATGTAAATGTTAAGGATTCAACTGTTCAGTGGTAAGTTTTTATTAAGCAATCTGCTTTTTTGCTTTTTTAATTGATTGTTACACAATACAAATAACAAAATCATGTTGAAGTACCTTCAGAAATTTCTATATTACAAAAGAGGATAAGGATGAAAAATGATAATACTGCAGGAAAGAAACAGAACAATGAATGAAATACAGTATATCTCTTGAAAATCCAGAACAGATTTTTTCTTAAACTGTTTGCTGCTCTGCTTAACTAGAGTCAATTCCCTTTGATTGGCCTGATGTGGTTAAGAAGCTGAATGGCAAATTAGTGGTTCCTCAATTAAAATCTCAAACTTTTCTTCAACCTCTGATCTCCCATCTCATGGTCACTCTGATAATTTACTACTAATGAAAAAGCAATTGGTGAACTATTCATGGACTGCGCTGTCATGCAAATTCACACCCTACGGCAGCAGAGATATTGGGTTGTTCCTGCACATAAATACTACTGAATAAGATGATGAAATTGAGTCTACTGAAAGCTATTCTGAAGGAGAAAGATGTGCACATCATTAAGCTTCTCTGGCTCTTGAATCATTGCTAAGCTGCTATTGTTATTATTTAATCAGTAAAAGTATCCTTTAAACAGCTTGATATCATCATATCTGAAGGCAAAAATCAAACAGCAATTAAGGAACTCCACTTAAAGCTTAATTAAAATATGAACCTCTGCTTTCATGTAATTAACCTGACATTTCCCCCTCCCCTATAATTTGCATGGCCTTATATCCTTATAAATGAAATAAAATTTTAATTTGAGAGGTAGAGCATTGCTAAGAACTTTGATTGCTTTATAAGAACCCAAAGGAAATAGGAGGCTTCCAAAATAAATAGTCAAATCCAGCCTTTAGTCCAGATGACAATGGGATTGTATGAAGTATTCCAAGATATGAATGGTTAATAAATTTTTTTTTCTATGGTTCACTAATTATAGGATAAAGATAAGTAGCTTAAATTATAACTATTTCACTATCAGAAGTCATGCCCCAGAACTTATGAACTTTTTAAAAAAATTGTACTTTATCTTTTTTTTGGTTACTTAAATGTTTTCAAAATTCGTCAGCACATGAGATTTCAGCCATTTAAAAAATAAAAATACTAGGATTCAAAAATATAATCTGGACATGTTACAGGTTCTTTGGTTTTCAGCATGATGGTATTGGCCTCATGATGAGTCCATTATCTCATCTCAGTTGTGCACTGGGGCCAAAATGATGAATGGTTTGGCTAGAACAGCATTGTTCCTAGACAGTAGAAATAAAGCAATTTTTCAACTAAGGGCTGCTTTCTTCGAGGGTAATATATTAGAAGAATAGATAGTGGAAGGAGTTAGAACCACAGAACGGTAGGATTGGGTAAGAGTTTCTTCCTTGTTCTTTTTCTTCTCTATACGTCACAAAGACATCCACCAAGGGAAGGATGAATATGAGGTCAACACACATTCTTAAAAATGATTTGGAAAAGTGTGTTGGACATCAGCTAGGGCTGCATCTTTCCAGTTTTTGTTTTGCCTGGCATTTGACAGGTTTTCTCCTGTGCCTGGTTAAAGAATACTGATACATTATGAAATACACACACTACTGTTAATGTAATTCTTAAAATAGTGATATTTCTTTAAGGCTTATGAGGAAGTCATGTTATTTTAGTGAAAGGCAGAGGGGTGTTGCATTTACCCTTTCCCAAATTTTCAAGCCTTAGTAAATATTTCATTTCAAAGGCCTGGAACTTCATGTGGCATGTTGTTCATATTTCATCTATAGTGATTTACTTCAACAATCATCTGATTTTTGTGTGCTTTGAGTTTGATAACCTTGAATAAATACACCTTCTGTTTATATTTTAGCTCTTGAACAATTCATATTTAGTATAATAGGCTTAAATCTCTTATACCTGCATTGAAGATTTAATTCTTCATTGCTTAATGAAGTGAATGTCCTTAAACTATTTCAGATTCAAATGCATTTTATTATTAAATAACATTGTTTTTATTTGTAGATTTATTTCAACATGATTTATTTAAAATTTTCAATATTGCATATCTATACTTCCTGATTTTTTTCCATGTTAAAAGCACTGAGTTTTTTTTTTTTTTGAACTTGGACTTTTTGTGCTTTTACTTTTTTATACAGTAAGCTATCCAATCCACAAGAAATGTGCTGAGTACAACAACCTTGCACAGGCATGTGCATACATACAGAATACATCATATATTTATTAAATAATCCAGTAAATAGTCAATAATCTCATAGGTATAGTGGGAGAAGAGAATGACCTCCAGGCAAAGGAAAAAGAGCTGCTACCAAAGCAATGGTAAGATAAAAGAAATCTGAATTCTGAACAAAACTGTAATATTTCCCCCAAAAACCTGCCAAGAAAACTGCTGAAACTAGTTTACACAGTTGCCAGGAATCAAAACTGACTTGAACACAGCAAAAGCAAACAACAAAAAACCCAAGCAAAAGCAAAAAACTCATATCCAACCCAGCAAACATAAACCCTAGTAAAACACCTCCTACATCTTGCAAGTCTGGATTCAGTTCTCATCCCTTTATCTTCAGGACAATTAAAGAGGGTCATGTCTGACATGTTTTCTCAAATTTCTGTCAGTTTCTTTTAAACCACATCAGCTTGTCTTGGCTGTGGCAGCTCCTGAAGGTTTTTCCTTCTACCCATTGTAATTAGTCCAACAGCGTGTGATTAAAACATGCCTAACCACATTTCAGGTGGAGTTACAACTGATAACTTTGCTGAAAGTGGGCAAAGGCTTACCTAACAGAGTCTTACCTGCTGCTAAAGAAGGAGTCAACATAGTTTCATGGGAGGAAAGGAAAATTAAAATAGATACTATGGAAAAGGCCCAGGAATTTTATGAATGGTTGGTAGGCCTGGAAGAACAGAGCAGTAAGGACGAATTGGTATCGAACTCCCAAGAAGATCAAGACCAACATAAGAATAGATATGGAGCCTTAGGAAATCAAGGAAACAGTCAATCATCCCAGGAGAGAGAAGAAGATAGGATACACACTCTCAGGCACAAAGAGAAACCGGACTAGTTACAAGACGAAGAGCGAAACAAAACTAAATAATGGAAGAAGAAAGGAAAATATTGTCAATTAACATAAATGGTTTAAACTCTATAATAAAAAGGAAAAGGTCAATAGCTAAACTAATTAAGCAAAACGCTGACATAGTATGCCTACAAGAAACTCATATAAAGAAATCTGATGAAAAATATTTAGAATGCCTGAAATTAGAGAAACTATTTACTGCACTGGCAGATGCTGGGAAAAAGAAAGGGATTGCAGTGTATGTGAAAGAGGATATGAAAGTAGAGCTAATATGATCGGACCCTGATGGAAGAACTCTGATTTTGCATATCTGTATTAATGCTATCCCAGGCATTTTAGTGGTAATCTATGCCCCGAATGGAGAGCAAAAAGAGTTTTTTAAGTTTTTGCATGAAAAAATAGTAGGAATGGGAAAAAGAAATATTTGTATCATAGGGGATTTTAATGCTATTGCTGATTATCAAAAAGACCACAGTATTGGGTGGAGGAACAGAAAAAAAAAAGAGCTTCCAAAAACATGTATGGAAATGATGAGGGAGTTAAATTTGATTGATATATGGAGAAGATTAAACCCTGAGAAAAAACAGTTTACATTTTATTCAAATCCCCACCAAATACGGACACGAATTGACATGGCATGGATGAATGGGAAAATATCAAATGAAATAAAAGAGATTGAAATTTTATTTAATGAATGGGCAGACCACAATCCAATTCAGATAATTTGGAAAGGTAGAAAAAAAAACCCAGGAAAAGGTGGACACTAAATACGCAGTTAATTGGAGAAAAAGAATATATGAACAAACTTAAGGAGGAATTAAATTATTTCTTAAAAGAAAATAACAATGGAGTAACTACGAAACAAAATATTTGGGACACAATAAAGGCAGTAATAAGAGGTATAACAGTCTCTGATAGTGCCAAGAGGAATAAAGAAAAATACACCCAGAAAAATAAACTACAACAAAAAATTAAAGAATTAGAAATTCAATTACAAAATACTCCAAAAGATTCAAGATTGCAAAATCAGATGACAATAACTAAACACAAATTGAATTTAGTTGAACAAGAAAGAATGATTATAAATTTGAATTCAAGTAGACAAACTTATTTTGAGCACACTAATAAGCCAGGGAGATGGTTGTCCTATAGACTTAAAAAAGGAAAGAAAAAAGATTGATTTACCAATTAATAGATGGAAATTGAGATACACAACAGGGGATAGAACAGAAAAAAGAAATTGCCCACAAGTACTTTGAAGACTTATATAAAAAGGAAGAGGTCAATGAGGATAGGATAAGAAGCTATTTCGATAAAATGAAAGATAAAGTAATTGGGGAAGAGATGAAAGAATTATTAAACAAAGATATTACTTGGTCTGAATTGAAAACAGCAATAGAGAACCAGAAAAATAGTAAATCTCTGGGACCAGATGGGATTCCAGGGGAATTATATAAGGCAATAGGTGAACTAATAGGACTCCTTTTGGTGGAAGTTTTTAACGATGTCTTATTGGCAGCCAGAATGCCGGACTCATGGAGGGGTGCATTGATTTTGTTGATCCCGAAGGAAGATTTGGACCCTGATATAAAGCTATAGGCCAATTTCCTTGTTAAATACGGATTATAAAATATTCACTTCTATTGTTGCAAACAGATTATAAATAATTTTAATGATTTTATTCATCAAGACCAAAAGGGATTTCTCCTGAACAGACATATAATTTAAGAATAGTACTAGATGTCCTGAATTTTATGAAGCCCACCCACCAAAACAAATAGCCCTTATGTTTTTAGATGCACAGAAGGCCTTCCGTAACCTGAATTGGCAATTTTAATCCAAAGAATTTATAATATGAATTTAGGCACCAAATTCAAAAATATTATAACTACTATTTATGATACACAACAGGCAAACATCACAATAAATGGAGAATATACCCGCCCAATTAAAATAGAGAAAGGAGTCCGACAGGGTTGCCTACTCTCACCCCTGCTCTTCATATTATCATCGGAAACATTACTAACATATATTAGACAAAATTCAGACATAAAAGGATTAAAGGTTAAGAAAGAAGAATATAAGCTGCAAGCGTTTGCAGATGACATGATTTTTTTATTGAAGAGCCAATTGAAAAAGGACAAAAACTGATGAAAGAATTAGAAAAATTTGGAGTAGTTGCAGGATTAAAAATTAATAGAAAAAAATGAAATTAATGACTAAAAATTTAACAGGAAAACAGAAGTTAGAATTAGAAAAGGTCATGGGATTTCAAGTGATAAAGAAAGTTAAATACTTGGGAATATGGCTGACAGCACATTGCAAAACACTAAAGGAAAATAATTATGACAAACTATTGCAAAAGGTAAAGAAGGATTTAGAAACTGCAACTCTCATTATTAAGTAGGATTGCTACGATTAAAATGTCTATTCTCCCAAAATTTCTGTATATATTTCAGACGATACCAATTAAAGTACACAAAAAGTATTTTGAAGAACTTAACAAAATAACCACAAAATTCATTTGGCAAAAGAAAAAACCGAGAATAAATTTAAAGGCAATGCAGGATATGAAGAGTGGGGTGCGGGGATGGCCCTTCCAAACTGGGAGTTGTACTATAGTGTGGCCTCCTTAGTATGGTTGAAGGAATGGGTGAATTTAACAAACAAGAGAACATTAGCTTTAGAAGGCCACTTACTTATAGAGGGAGTGGCATGCTTTTTTATGGGATATTAGGAAAACCACTCAGAAATACTTTCACAGACATTTAATTAGAGATGCATTACTGACCAACTGGAAAAAAATAAGGAGAAAACATTATTTAAAGATACCAATCTGGATTTCAACAATGGAAGCGATGATCCACCCAAATAATTTGGATATTACTAAGATGATTAAATATAAAGACTTATCGGATGCATAAGGAAATTTGAAACTGTGGAGAGATCTTCAAGATAAGGGAGTACAAATTGATAGATGGTTATATCTTCAAATTCAGAGTAGATATAAACAGGATAAGAAAGAAGTGGGAATCAATGATAAACTCCACAACTAGATAAAATTCTATTAGGCCCAGATAAAAAAATATATAATAAAATTTTATAATTATTTACTAGAGGCAGAATTAGAGGAATAAATTGTCAAAGGAAATATGATATCCTGGAGTAGGAATATAGGATGCAGTATTACCTTAATAGAATGGGAAAAGGTCTGGAGTAGAAACAACAAAATTACAAAATCGGCAGCTTACAAGGAAAATGCCTACAAGATGTTATACAGATAGCACCTTCCCCCCTCAAGATTAGTGAAAATGTGCCCCAACATGAGTCCGAATTGCTGGAAATGTAAAAAAAAGGAGGGAACTTTCTTCCATATGTGGTGGTCTTGCATAGAGGCTCAAACATATTGGCAGAAAATTAGAAAATGGTTGGACGAAATGATAATAGAACAGATTGAATTTAAACCAGAATTCTTTTTATTAGGGATTTTTAATAAACAACTCTCAAAAAAAGTGAAGTACACAACAATACATATTTCGACAGTGGCCAGACTGGCCTTTTTGTAGCGATGTTTGGGCAGAATCTCATCTGCCATCATCAGCCTTCTGTATTGTGTTCGTCTGTGAGTCAGGCTTTCACAGCCGTTTCTGTTTTAAATTTGGTGCTAGCTTACTGCTGTGTTAAAATGGTTTTTTTCTTCATCTTGATTGGTTGGGAGTCTTGGTCTGTGTTTATTGGTTTTGGAGTTTGCTGTGTTCTGCTTGATTGGTGTTTCTAATATCTTCTGTCTGTTTTTTTTTTGTCTTGATTGGCTGGCAACATTGTGTTTCCTGTATTGGAGGCTTTTAGTGTGGCTTGGCTTCGAGTAAACAAATGGCTAAAATTTATTAGGAAGCTAGGTTTTATCTGGGTGCCTGGTTGGGGTGTGTTTGAGCTGGAGGTATCAGGTGGGTTTTAAAAGCACAACTTAAAAGCACAACCATAATGATGTGGGAAAATACCCAAACAAAGCTGAATACCATACATACATATATACATACATATATATTCATACAAGGAGTAATTGTTTAGAGGGTACAAAATAAGGTTGAAAATAAGATCCCACAAACTGTCAAGGATGGAATGGTTTTTAATTGTCTCCTGAATTTTCACCTTTTCTTAGAAAAGAGGAGACAACAAATTGTGAACCACTTCAGAAGAATCTGACTCTATCAAGAATTGGATTGCCTTGATGTTTACTGAGGCAATTGAGTGGTTCTGAATTAGAAGGATTCATTTGAACTTGTTTTGTTTCATTCAGATTTTTACATCCTCTAGACTCTAGTTCAGAACTTCAGTAGTATCTCTGTCTCAAGCCCTGAATAACTCCCCTAGAAGTTTCACATAGATACTAATTTATATGGGAAAAAGCACTGAACCCAGAAGAACTCCACATAGGAATTATGAAGTGCACAAGTACTGACCCCCATGACCATCAACTGGAATTGTTCACAGGGTTAGGACTGGAATGCTCATAAAATGGTGCCCCTATCTCTCAACCTCTGCAGACAGAAGAATTCTATGACCAATGGTAATGAATGCTGTCCAGGGATCTAATAAAATTAGGAGAGGGACATCCTTCTATTAAGATCTTGATGGATGTCATTGACCAGAGTGGCCAATGCTATTTCTGTTCTATAAACAAGTGGGATCCTGACAGAAAAATAGGAACATTTACTGTGGTGGTGCCTTGGTTAGAATGCAGTATTGCAACTAATTTTGCTGACTACTAGCTGCCAGCAATTTGGGGCTCACTGGCTCAAGGTTGACTCAGACTTCCATCCTTCCAAGGTCAGTAAAATGAGGACCCAGATTATTGGGGAAAATATGCCAACACTGTAAACAGCCTGGAGAGGGCTGCAAAGCACTGTGAAGTGGCATATAAGTCTAGGTGCTATGCTATTAAAATAACTCAGCTCCATAAGATAGGTCTGAATAGGAGGATTCAATGATATGTGGGAAAGACTTTGGGACCCAGGACAAAAGGATGCTTTCTAGGGAATAGTTAGATAAAAAAGGGGAAAGTCTGCGGTTGGATAGTGGGCAGAGCAGTGGACCCTCTTGTTCCTCTTCCATTTTTCTCTACAACAATAATCCTGAAGTGTACAGTAGGTATTATAATGCTCTAATTGGTGATAATTATGTCACTTGGTATTCATATGTCCTGCTAAAGAAGCATTTAGTCAAAGATATCCATGCCAATGTCCATATACAATAACCTTCAGAATGTAATGATCTTTATGTCCTAAAAAAAATAATTTCAATTTAATAAGCAAAAACACCCGACATATTTCCATTTATACCAAGCTTAATTTGAAAAGAGATACAGAGAGATGAGACAGATTGCTCACTGCTGTGCTACAAGCAATGCCAAAATATGATTAGGATCAACACTTTTATACCAATGATTCCCATTCTAACAGTACCACTGTTTTCAGTAACATTACCATGATTACACTATTGCACTTATGTTGATGGACAAAACATGCATGCTGTGCCTCCTCATCATTGGTGTTGAGTAGTACTTTGGCTGTCCTTTTTCCATTCTGCCACCTAATGATGGCATATTAAAATTATTATCCTAACTCTTATACCAGACATTTGTAACAGGAACTGTTTTCATACTTGATATAGTATAGAGTAGATATGGATATGTTTAAGTAATGATGGAAGGATTATATAGTAATCTTGGAAAAGTTTGGGGAATGGCTTGTTTTAAACTTTGAAAGGCTACTTGTCACACACAGCATTTTATGTTTCAAAGGATCCTTAAAAAAACCTAGCCTTCCTCTGTCCTCGTTTTCTTATCTCCTGGATGCAAATGCATAACCATCTGCCATCCTAATATTTTTTTCCCCTCTCAAATAGCCTCCAGACTAAAATAAACTGAATAACCTCCAAACTGAATTATGAATTAGCTTGCATTAGCCAAGTTTATTCTTACTGCACTTCCAATGGTTCCACTGGAGTTACTTTGCTATGCGTATTTCATTTTGACCTTCATTCAGTCTGCTGCTAATCAGTGTTCCCAATGGGCTTTTAGACTGCTCTTTCAAAGTTCATCCATTCTGAACTGTTCCTGAAGGGGTAATCTTCAACCATTGTATCAAAATTCACAGTACAACAAATATTTGGACCATCTGGGATTCTATACACATTTCTTCCCTGTAGGTCAATAAATTAAGCTGACCAAAAGTCTTTGCATAAGGACCACTTAAATAGAATGCAATCTTGCTAATAAGTCACTTGATAGAGAGAATAGCCTTTTGGATAGCCTGCTCAGTCACTTGTCACTGCAAGAAAGGCCCTTGCTAGACTCTGCTATGCAGAAGTAAGATAGTGGGACTGAAATGAGACTACTTAAAGCAGACTTTGTTCCTTAATTGATGGAATAGCTGAGCTGGTCCGAGCCTGTTATGTGAAGTACTGCCACCTGGGAGCATTTTCTACTGAAGATATGCCTGAGTGGTAATGTGACATAGTAATGGTTGGTCCATTTGGTTAAGATTGAGTGGGAAGCCAAATTCGGACAGTAGCAGAAGGTACTGTTGATACAAGACTAGTATGGTTCTTACTTTTTTAGTGTCAATGTAACAGAAAGAAGATGCTGTCAATAAGATCATCCATCTAAGATAGGAAGCAAAATAACTAGTTATGCATAGCAGCATTCAAGATGCTGCTGTCATCGCCACAGTTTTAGAAGGAGTGTCCAGAATTTCCATTATAATTCTGTAACCATAATAAGGCTTTGATTTGATCAATTTATATTATAAATAATATTTTGTTGAATTTGGTCTTCTAGTTCCTTAAAAACATTTCATTCTTCTATTCCATAATCATAAGTTTATCTGTGGCTGTATCTGTGGCTGTGACCAAATATCTAACTTGTGTAGCCTGTTTCATTTTGGGGGCATGTGTGAACACGTAATATCAATTTTGTGGGATATCAAATATGAGTCTTTCATACTGATTTTGAAAATAAAATACATCTAAAAAGTATTCCAGATCACCACTCTCTATCACTTGGACAGACTTTTTGGGACTGTTTATGTGAGGTGATATGCTGATCTTTCCTTACTTTGCTACTGATTACATCACTGGTCTTATGAAATTATGTTATAACTGCTATGATCTAAGTGCCAGGTAAGAACCAGTGGATAATGCACCATACTAGAAACCAGAAAATGCTGAGCTCTAGTCCCACTCTAGACACAAGATCAGTTGCATGATGGTTGGCAAGTCACACTCTCAGCTCTTGGAAGAAGGAAATGGCAAACCATTCCTGAATATTGGCAACAAAACTGAAGGGTAATCCAGGTAATTGCTGAAAGACAGCACTGACTAAATGACACACATTTCACTTCATCAATAATATAGATTATCGTAGGTTACCAACCTGTTTTTTATTTCAATTTTCAATAACATTTAGATGACAGCAACTTTGAAAACATTTAATAGGATTACTACAGATTTCTATTATAATACTGGACTTCATTAGTCTAATTTATGCTGGCAGAAATGTTGATCTCATATAGGATGATAAGTAAAATGTTATGTAA
The DNA here is from genome assembly GCF_049901715.1 of Pseudonaja textilis. Taxonomy (NCBI): domain Eukaryota; kingdom Metazoa; phylum Chordata; class Lepidosauria; order Squamata; family Elapidae; genus Pseudonaja; species Pseudonaja textilis. Next base: position 44,221,538 of record NC_141993.1, read on the forward strand.
AAAAACAAGAAAAAAAGAATTATTGGTGACTATAAATACTACACTGATCTGTGTTCTATGCAGTAACTGGTATGGCTTTTACCAAGGTTTGTGATATTGGGAAGGGCTAGATTTTCAACAGCAGAAAATTGCTGGGCCTAACTCTTGTATGGTGAAACTAAGTATGGTGGCACATCATGGATATGTTCTTATGAGCCTTAAGAAAACATGGTGGAGCAGCATGATTTTTTTTATCACCTGTCCATAATCTTATTTACATTCTGGGTCATATTAGCTAGGATACTGCATCAAATCATTAAGACAGGATTCTAATTTTTTTAATACAATCACAAAAAAATGATGAGTAAACTATGATCCACAAAAGGCTATACAGTTGAGTTAACTGCCAACAAAGGTGTTATTTATATTTATGTTATGTTAGAACTGAACACCTCTCAGCCACTGAATAATTCTGAAGCAATGTTGGGTTCTAACAGAAGTGAACACAGTAAGAGTTCTGTTGGCAATAAATATCACTATTTAGCTAAAAGCATTTTAGTGGAAAAAAAATCTAAAATAAAATGAAGTTCAACAAGGTATTCCAAATGAATTACTGGTGCTTAGAGAGGCAGTCGTACAAGGTGCTTTACAAATGCATGACTGTAGTCTTGAAAATATTATAATATGTCATTGCTTCATTATCGGTTATTACCCACAGTTTCCACATAATATTGAGGAAATTGTCAATGAGCAGAAAACGTTCAAAGCAGCTGTAACGCCATCTAGAACTTGTTCCATCTCACCAGTCTTATGTCCTAAATCCAATCAAGACACACTTCATGTGTGTCTTGATTGGTCTCTAAAAATTATTTCCTGAGAATTCCTAATGCACAAAATTGTTATTATTGCAAATATGTCAGGAAGTGTAATTCCACCCGTTTATTCGTTCCTCTACTGTTGGGAATCTGATGAGCCATTACAATTGATCTTCTCTAGCACTTGTTTTCCACAAACCAGTTTAAACTGCTTGGTTGGAATTCTAGTGATATAAAAAACAGTATTGGCAATTATTTCTCGTTAATGTAATATAAAGTCACCTTATTTTGCTCCATTTCAATTTCTCATTTTTAGAACCAATAACTTCTCACTGAAAATGGAGACAGAGCTCACGTAGTAATTTATTATATTTTCATATTTGGACACTCTTAATTAGATCCCTAAGCTGTTTCAACGAAAGAAAAGAATAAAACCAGTGCTATAAAATACTTGTTAATTCAGTACTAGAATTTATTTATTAATTAATTTATTTAATCCACCCAATTTATGCCATGTGACTCTGGGAAATGTGGTGTACAAAGGAAGAAGACAATCAAGAAAACTATCATTTCAATGTTATTAAAATCTACTAAAATAATAAAATTACAATTAGAAATTCTCTATAGTTTTATCTACTGGTGACTTTGGTCATTCTGTCCTTGAAACCCAAAGGGAAAAAAAAAGCTAATACCCCATCTTCCTAAATGTCTGGCAGGGTTAAGATCAAACATGTGTCAAAAGGTTTAGCTGAGTTTAAGTTGAGTTTACCTTGATTTTCAGAGCATGTCGGGAGCAAAGAATGATAGAAAACCTTTTGCACTATAAATTAATGAAATTGGTGGTCTATAAAGAGAACCAATATAAAATGTGCTATCAGTGGTATCTGGCACCTTCAAGATTTGCCAATATGTATCCAAATTTAAGCCCACTCTGTTGGAAATGTAAATAAACAAGGGGTACCTTTTTCCATGCTTGGTGGCTTTGCTGAAGAGTAAAAAGTATTGGTAAAAAATACAAATATGAATAAGAGAAATCACAAAGATTCAATTAGAACTCAAGGCTGAAATTTTTTTATTGGGAATAATAAAAGGTGATATTGAAAAAGAAGTAAAATATTTAATTCTACATGTAATCACTGCAGCAAGGATAGCATTAGCTCAGTGTTGAAAGGGTGATTAGATGCCAACAGAAAGTTTAATAATCCGGAATATCTCCGGCTGCGCGGAAATGGATAAACTCACCAAAAAGTTAAAAGATAAGGAAGACTCAAAATATTCTACAGTTTGGGGAAACTGGCATAATTGGATAAAGGAGAGAAGCTATCTAGTAAACAGATAGGGAAGGGAAAATTTAAAGAGGTTATGATAGAAGTATTTACCAGATATAGGAAATAAGTATTGGAAAATTGTTTGATAAGAATACACCGTCTAAGTAATTAGAAATGTTTATGCTTTTATGTTTATTGGTTATGTATAGCTTTTTGGTTTTGTATTTTACAAAATGTTTTGTATTATATATATATATAATGCTTAATAAAGTTTATTTTTAAAGTTATAAAAAGAAAACTTTTTGCACCATCCAGCAAAATATTTGGATTTTTTGCAAAGATATTATAAACCTAATTTAGCTGATGCTTAAGTATAAAGTTTGGTTTAATTTCTTAGAGTTTAGAACTCTTTTCCCCAATGGTCTAGGCCTATACTAGAACCAGACTGAAACTCTATCTCCTGCCCAAACAACTTAATAAGTTCAGCTATTTCAGTCTTCTTAGTTAAGTAGCAGATGGCTTTATTTGATCTACCAATTTTATTTTTTGAATTATTGTTCTAATTGATTTTTGTCCTTTTAGCATGAAATGTTTTGTCTCTCCTATCATACAAATCTCATCTTATCCAATGTAGCTGAAAAATTAATGTAATTATGTTAAAAGGTGTCTTGATATACTCAGATCAAAATGAATAGAAGACTACCATCTATTGAATGCGAATTGAAATTTTTTTACTATTGTTAACACTGCATGGATAATTGAATTTATAATTGCATTTTTGATTTTTAAAATCATTTTAAAATACTGCAAAATATGTGCATGCAAATAAAATAAAACATATTTCTTTCAAAAATAAAACAACCTTCCCAAACTTATTCAAATTGTATCATATAGAAATTCTATGCCATACTAATTACATATGCAGGAAAATTGATATCACTCAGATGGTAAAAAAAAGGTAAATTTTGACAACACAAATCATATTCCCAAATTTTACTTCTATAGACAAAAGCTAAAACTGTATGTGTTTCATCAAACTAATCATCATTTTATTTATTTATTTATTTGATTTGTCAATCGCTTACAAGGTAATAGGTATAAGGATAAACATAGTTATGAATACATGAAATGAATATATATAAGAAAAATAAAAAGAAACAATAGGACAGGGATGGTAGGCACATTGGTGCACTTATGTATGCCCCCTACAGACATCTTAGGAAAGGGGTGAGATCAGTAGTAGACAGTCTAAGATTAAAGTTTTTGGGGTTTGGGGAAGAAACCACAGAGTCAGGTAGAGTATTCCAGACATTGACCACTCTGTTGCTGAAGTCGTATTTCCTACAATCAATTTTGGTGCAATTAACCTTGAATTTGTCTCTATTGTTTGCTCTTGTATTGTTAGGGTGGAAGCTGAAGTATTCATTGACAGGTAGGACATTGCAATGTATGATTTTTATATACTATACTTAGATCAGACCGAAGGTGGCATAGTTCTAGATTTTCTAGGTCTAGAATTTCAAGTCTGTTGGCATAAGGTATTCTGCAACGAGTAGAGGAGTGGAGAACTCTTCTTGTGAAATATTTCTGGACTTTCTCAACTGTTTCAATATAAGATACGTAATGTGGGTTCCAGACTGTTGAGCTATATTCGAGTATTGGTCTAACAAATGTTTTGTGTGATATTACCATCTTTATATTACATCTTTGTAAATATGTACCTGAATTTCAATCAGGTCAGGTGATCACAGAGATGCTGTGATGGTTGTAAATGTGAAAATGAGTTATAAGTCATTTTTTTCAGTGCCAACATAACTGCTAAATGAATGGTTGTAAGTCAAGGATATCTTTTTGAATTCTCACTGAAACTTAATTGTTGCTATTGCCTCTAGAAATCTGATTTCCAAGACATCCAAGGTCCAAACTAAGAATCCAACAAATGTTTTAGCTGAATATATTGTCATTCAACTATTTTGGCAAGCTTCTTTACCAGCTTTTGAAAGTAATTAGCTGATATCAGTCATTTGAAGCATACCAGATCAGGAAACACACTCCATAGAAAGAACAGAGCTAAACTTGATTAAAAGAATCTACAGGTATTCCTTGTTTAGTGACCACAATCAGCAACTTGATCTTTAAGTGAAACAGTTGCTAATTAAGCTGCAGACGTGCTTATGATCTTCAGCCTTCCTTTACTTTATGTTTCTGTCAAGGTTATAAATGAAATGATTGGTTGCATAGTTGCTTGTTCAGCATGGTAATAACTGCAAATGATTGCTGAACAAGGGAGCTGCTAAATGAGGACTACCTATGCAATAATAGAATCTTGCAATTGTGATTTTGCTTCTCTTCCCCTCCCAATAAATCAGGAAGAAGTCAACTTGAGCAGGGTTCTTCAATTTTGGCAACTTGAGCAACAGAATGGTCAATGTCTGGAACTTATTACCCGATTCTGTTGTCACATGCTCAAACCCCACTCTTTTACACTCAAATTAACCTCTATCAACCTCACCCATTCCTAAGAGGTCTGTAAAGGGCAGGCATAAGTGCACAATCATGCCTACCATCCCTGTCCTATTGTCCCCAATTATGAGTTCCTATTTGATGTATTTAAACTTATGTTTATTCTTATTTCTATTATATTGTAAGCGTTTGACAAAATAAATAAATAAGTAAATAAACTTTAAGCCTCGGCAGATTTCTACTCCCAGAATTGCTTGGAAGCAAAGCTGACTGGGGAATTCTGTGAGCTGAAGTCTGCCAAGGCTTAAAGTTGCCAAGATTGGATATCCCTGATCTTGAGTATCTTCTGATCTTCCTTTTCAGGACTTAAGGAATGTTTCTGTTCACTTTGTTTCCATAATTGTTTCTTAATACCTGCTTCATGGCTATTTCCTAAACTATCTTTTGCTGACTAAGGGGCACATCCCATTTTAAGTCATTTTTTAAAAATGCCATTTTTTGAAATAAATGTTTTTTCTCAAATTTTCTCATGAGAACAAAAATCAGATTTTAATTTATTTTCTAGTATTGTTTAAATATATCTGTCTTCAATTTTGGAAAAACAATCAAGTTTTTATGTATTTAGAAGCCAGCACTTGCTATGATTCCAAAATGGTTAAATAGTACCTCTGTGATTCAGTCTGTAACTGTAGATATAATTTTTGTTCAATATGACATAGCAGTTAATGAGTCTGTTTAAACCTAAAATTCTTTGAAAAAGCATGATCAAAAAACTTTTCTAGTTTAAAGATAACAGCTTTTCTCTACTCTTTTCAACTCTTTCTACCCATAGCTTTACTTAACAATCAATACTGAACCAAATGAAAAGCAACTTGATGAGCCTTTAGAAATTTAATGTTGTCTATCTCCAGAATTGGAACACCCCCCCTCCCCCCCAAAGTGATAGACAAAAGTTAATAGGAAGTTTTACAAAGAAGGCTGATTATTTTTTGGTCTGTTGATGTATTTCCTATTTGTCATAACTTTTAATTCAACTCTATTTTGTTGGGAGGAGAAAAGAGAAATAATTAAAGGAACACTGAGTTATAAATTATATTAACTCTCAGTATTAACAAGGTTAACATTAATAGATTATTGATCAGCGTAATGAGTTGGGGCCAAGTCATTTTTTCCCCATCAGTGCTCTTACTAGAGAATTGTCTTTTGAAGTCCAATCAAGTAAAAGCATATTGCTTTGCATTACACCTGAGCATTGAGTAGAATATCCATCTGTTGATTTCAAGACCTGACAGTTAAATCCTAGCTTCACTGCAAGTTATCTGCATTTTGTCTACTGCTAAATACTGCCTTTTGGAACTGTTGTATTTTTCCTTTTCTGTGAAATCGAAAAGTCATTTGTAGTGGGCCATATTAGGTTTATCAAACACTGCAAGCTGGAACTGCATATTCTTGTACCTTTACCCACTGATGTCTCCTTATTTCAAATAATTGAACTATATGACACTCTTCAATTCTATAAGCAGAAATGATATACATTTTGGGATCTTTTTATGCTGCACAAAGTTCACACAGAGAGATGTTAGTGAAATTTGAAGATTATACACACATTATTTACTAACTAAAGATAATAAAATTTTATTCAAAAGCATATATTTTAAAAAAAGATGGAAGACTTATAGAGGCAGGCATTTCACAACTGAGTTGTAAAATTATACTGTCAATAGTGAGATGGATTCCCTGAGTAGCAAATATAGATACACATTTGTTCAGCATCATTCAGTAAGATATACCGAGAAGTTATACACCATAAATTTAACTGAAGCTTTCCCAGTTCTGTCACTGAAATATAGATTTCACCTAGAATTATAAAGTTGCTATCTGTCTACTCTAGAACAGCTATAATAATCACAAGAGATTTTGTAAAACTGAAATGATACAATAAAATAATAATTTTAAAAACTTGTGGCTTCACATCATTTGTAATTATTAATATTATTGAGTTATTATGGAATAGTATTAATGATTATTTAAATGACCAGTATTAACCTGAGTGAGACAGTGAATATATGATGATGTAGGCAGTTTATTAGCCATACTAATAGTTTCTTCATGACTAATATGAAATTGGTCTCAGAAACAGATATCAAGTCTTTACTGTACATACTGTGGATATACCGTAAGTCCAATACCCAATAGCTGGTGCTAACTTCAGTTGAGAGTGGATAATTTTGATAATTTTTCTTCTTATTTAGGAGGAAATATCTCTTATATTATGCCATAATCTCTGGGTCTATTTTGTGTTCATTCAATTGCTCATTATCCTATGTTATCAAGAATAATCTATAATTACTATAGCTTTAGCAATTTGCCCTTTCTTAGGTAACGGGTATATTATAAAACATATACTTTAAAGCTAATATTAGACTTTAGTCATGCATTTTTGTTTGTTCATTTGTTTTTTTTCTTTTTGAGGTATTGCAGTATAAATATTAAGTGACTGAAAAATTAAAATGACTATATTTTTCTTTAAATATCTTTTGGTGTTTACATCTAGGCCAGGAACTCTGGTGCTTAAAGTTCCTCTACATCAGAAGATTTAATATATTCTATTTCAGGATGAATTTGGTGGTTTACCTAATTGCTAGCTTTTGGTTTGCAAAATGTAATATTGGTTGTACAATATTGTCATATTCAATACGGTTGGTTTCTCAAAGAGAAGTTATTTCATGCATTAATTGTTTGGAACACTGATTAGCTTGAATTTCTTTATGTTCTTTTGAACTATATATGCTATCTATTAAAAAGAAAAAATAGAAATGGACAGTGCATACTTTCGTAGACAGAAAGAGATATTACAAGCAAAATAGATGCTCATTCATTTACAAGAATTTGAGATTTTACCTTCTTATATTTGAATGAATATTCTACTATCAACAGTCTGAACTAGAAAACTTTTTAGAAATTTGGATTGAATTATCTAGTTACCTTTAATATCTTTGATGATTAAAGTAACTTATTTAATTATATAATATACATTAATATTAATGGAGTTGTTGAGTTGAAAAGTTTGTATTCATTGGAGTGCTGAATGTATTAAATTTATGGATTTAAAATTCTTTCACTTATTTAACTAATGATTATAATCTGTTTTGTATTTCCTCTTATTTTTTCAATCATTTGAATAAAATGCATTAATAAGTTAAATGATTTATATGATAACCCTTTGTAAGTAGGTGTGTCTGTCTGCTGCAGTCATTCACCATTCAGCTTGTGGACTGCATTAGGAACAATCAGAGAGCAGATTTCCACTGCTATTATCTCACTATTGATAGAGATTTAGCAATGACTATGATATAATCTTGTAGCTAAAAATGTGATATGCTAATAATATTTATGTACTGTTAGTTTTGTTGTTTCAAGAATACTTCTGAAACACAGCTGTTACAGCTGGATCAGATTACACACAATGAGAAACAGCTCTTCTTTCACTCCCAAGCAATGGAGGAATAGTTTATCCTGACAAATGTTAAATTTCAGCTGAATTAAGTTGTGATGACCCTACAGACTTAGGGTCATGGCACAAAGGGACATGGCACAAAGGCAACACAGTCAAATAAGCAAGAAGAGTCCCTTTATTATCTCCAACTTTGACCCCATTGTCCAGGTTACCTTTGGCTGGAGAAAATTCAGTCCAAAACAAAATACATACAGACTGTAACTAAAAATCCAAACAAACCAAGCTGCAGTAAATAACTTGACAGGGCAGGAGAAGGAATTTCAAACTTGAAAGCATGGCAAAACTCACACAATTGGGAAGATGCCAGGAACACAGATAAGCCATGATGAGACCAGATAAATTCATGATTTGCTCCCAATGGTTTGCTGTGTGCAGATTCCCTTTTTAAGCACTGTGTTCCCAGTTGCAGATAATGAAGGGAATCAGGGCCCTTTCCTTCCCCATAAGTCATACAACTCACATTGCTGCCTTCTCCGTTCCACCGTTCATGCCCTAGGATGAAGAGGGGGTGGGCCTGGAACTTCCTCTGAATTCCATCTCCCTTGCTCTCCCTCTCCCCTGCTCTGCCCAGCCAGACTTTGCCCTTCTCCAATTTCTTCCACAGCCAATGGAGCCACATTCCACTCCCTGTCAACTGTTCGACCTTTCTCTCTGAATCAGACTCCAACAGGGGCATGACACAAGTGTATTTTATGCACATGTAATGAAACAAAAGAACATGGAAAATCAGCATTCAGTTTTACCCTGGAGAAACCCTAACCCGTAGCCTAATTTAACTGAATGTACACAGCGGAGGCTAAATTGTTATTATGATTTCCTGAAAGCCTTACTTTGATTAAAACAGTTAAAAGACACAATTATTTTATTCTTACTAGCAATAATTTGTAGCAGTGACCATTAAAATCCATTCATCTCAATGTTAAAAAACTTAACAAAGAATGTGCTTTAGGTCTGACCCCAAGAATTTGAAAAAAGAAGCCACAGCTAAGTGATGTCATGAGGAGAGGAACAGCAATTTGTTTAGAAGGTGGTTTATCAGTACTTAAAACATTTATATAGCCAGGAAGGGAAAAAAGCAGGTCAACAAAGAAATGAAATACTTGGTTTTGGAAACAGAAGTTAATGCCAGTATAAAGCAAATATTCTGTTGGTTCACAAAAGTCAAATCATTATGGTGAGAGTTTAGATAAGATAATGAGTTAGTTCCTGGCTGGGAAAAATAACTGCAACAAGAAATGACAAGAATAAGAATGTTGAAGAAGTCTACAGACTCAGGGTCAATTCATTGCTTTAGTACAAAGACTAAAAAAATCTTTTAATGGTTTTGGGCTACACCTAGGATTATCTTGACTAATGAAAAGAAATTCAGAACTGGCTTGCCTGATTAATCAAGAACTGTTAAGTATTCTTTCAATTGTGATACTATCACAGACTTCTTTATTAGCAATTGGATTCCTCCCTCCCATTTAACTAGATTTAATTAGATCTGATCTCTTTCTATCTCCTCAGCTTCCTTTAATTTCATTTATTCATGACTTCATACTATTTTTCTGTACTTAGTATAACACTGAATATGCTGGAAAGGAATAGCATTTCTGAGTACTGTTTGTAACATGTAGCAATTTATTTTATTTTTATTTTTACTCTTGGTCCAGAAAAAGTAATAAATAAAAGAACAATGCTTACCTGACAAATTTGTTATTTAGAAATTCATGTGATTCATGTTCTAACCAGCTCTTAATCATGCAGGCTGGAAATTAGGGGGGGATGGAGCAAATTTATGACTCAATGAATATCAAATGTATGCTAGCTCTTTGTAGAATTAGGGAATGCATTTTAAAGCTTTTTAAAATGTTCCTCTATAACTTTTTATACCACAACTCCCTACCTACAGTCAATTTTATCTTTTTAAAAATTATACCAGCAACTAAATTAGATGTGAATAGAGGTAAGAAAATAAAAAAGTTTTTTTCCAGAGAAACATTAAAAATTTAGTTTTTTACTATGATAGGGAATAAGAAGCAATAGGCCTGTCACTGCCAAAGTCAGCTTCTTTTAATTTTTTGTTGAAGTTAATAACTGTTTCTACTATATTGAAACAGGTCCCTTTTTAAAAAGGCAACATGTGGCTGGCTAACTAGCCTTGCCCTTTTCATGTTTGGAGAAGTATGAAAGAAACAAAAATAACCCTGTTGAATTAAACCAAGGCCCTTCTTAGTTTGGTAGTTTGGCTTTAACCTCTCTAGAAATTAAAGAAATGAAACCTTGGAGTACTAATCTAATGATCTAATGATCTTAGTGCTAGAGCCCACTGTAACTACATAGCCAAAAAGGCATTAAAAGTTGTTAACCTAATCCTACGTAGCTTTTTCTCTGGTAATATCACACTACTAACTAGAGCATACAAAACATTTGCTAGACCAATACTTGAATACAGCCCATCAGTCTGGAACCTGTATTACTTGTCTGATATTAACACAGTTGAGAAAATCCAGAAATATTTCACGAGAAGAGTTCTCCACTCCTACTCTACTTGTTGCAGAATACCTTATGCCAACAGACTTGAAATTCTAGACCTAGAAAACCTAGAACTATGCCGCTTTCAGTCTGATCTAAGTATAGTATATAAAATTATACATTGCAATGTCCTATCTGTCAATGAATACTTCAGCTTCAACCATAACAATACAAAGAACACACAATAGAGACAAACTCAAAGTAAACCGCACCAAACTTGGTTGCAGGAAATATGACTTTAGCAACAGTGGTCAATGTCTGAAATACTCTACTTGACTCTGTGGTTTCTTCCCCAAACCCCAAAAACTTTAACTTGAACTGTCTACTATTGACCTCACCCCTTTCCTGAGAGGTCTGTAGGGGGCGTGCATAAGCACACCAACATGCCTACCATCCCTGTCCTATTGTTTCTTTTTATTTTTCTTATATATATACATTTCATTTATTCAAAGCTATGTTTATACTTATACCTGTTATCTTATAATCACTCGACAAAATAAATAAATAAATAAAATAAATAAATAAATAAAGCTTTTGGAAGGGACTCTCTTCAGGTTTCTGGAGACTAAAAAGAGAGGACGGGAGAACTATGCAAGGTTCTGTTAATGTAATCTTACAATAAAGATACTGCTAATCTTTCTGATAGTGCTTTTTGTCTTGACATCCTTGACTGAAAATATTTGTCAAAATATCTGTTCTTTTTAATCTCTGGAAAGCTAGGAAGGGCTCTTTTGCCTCTACATCTCCTCTCCTTTTGTGGACTTCAATGGCTTTTACATGCTAGCTATCCAGAATGTGGTTCTTCTTTCTTTCTTCCAACTTCATTCCCACATAACTATAGTACATGGTTTCTAGCCTCATCGCTTAACCATTATTCCAAACTAGTTCTCATATAAAGAATACTACAGGTTACTTCTAAAGAAACTACAGAAATGGCATTCTTTAACAGATGAAAACTGGATCATGACCTTCTTGTCAGACCTGATGGAGTAGGTAGAGAACTACCAGAAAAGGAGTTCCTCAAATATCGTATAGTAAAGATCTAGATTGCAAAAATCCAAATTTCATGATAGCAAATGGATACAGAAATATATAATTCTCTGCTGTTACCTAGCAATCTTTAAGATTTTGAAGCTATTTGGGCCTGGCAGTTCTATATGTTTCCATATGTAGATTCATTTGGACTTTATTTCTAAATATAATTATCTGGAAGTAAGTCTCATTTAATTATGAATTAGAATTAATATATAGAAAACATACACAGAAGTGCATTGCTAATTTTTTTATAGTAGTGTAGAGTAGTGTAGAGTTAAATGTACTACTACTTTTTATACTTTTACTTTTCTAAATGAAGCCCCTGGTATAATAAATTTTAAGTGCGTTCATACAAAAATCATGTTCCGCTTTAAAGTATTCATAATATAGTATGAATGTGGAAATCATTTATTTGATATTTCAGCCTAATCTGTTCAAAGTTCCAGAAAATATTGATTCAATAATACAACATAAAAAACAGCAATTTGACAAACCAATAGCAAAATAAAAATATTAAGAATTTCATTGCCAATTTAATTTTGTAAATTTATTCACAACACTGAGTTTATCAAAGCTTAATTCTAACGGCCATGATTGCATCATGACAACATGGCTCTAAACTCATCAGTACATAGACATACATAGCATCTGTGGCATAAAATAAAGGTAAGATATATCTATGGGATGTAGTTTTCAAACAGATTAAAAAAAAAGAATTGGAGAGGTATTCAATTACTGAAAGCCATGATGATTTGAACTGCAGAGCAGTACAATATATATACTTGCAATGGTTGCAGGCACATGAAATTGGAAAACACTAATCAGAAGCTAGGAAAATTCCATTGAGTGTATCCAATCTATATAGTGTACTGACATAAGAAAAGGAAGTACCTAGATGGAGGTGTCCACTTACTTTGCAGGAGAGTTAGGGGAAATACAATGTAGGGAAACAGGAAGAACTGAAGGCAAACTCTTCATTCTGCATTTAGCAGAGAGTAATTAAGAAAGAAAGTACCCTGACAGTTCAGGTTCAACCATGTAAGCATTTTGCCAAGCCTCCTGCATAAGCATGAAACGTTCTATTCTGAGCACTATTTTTTCAATCAAGTTAGAAAGTTTTCCACATAAAAAAGGGGGAAAATATTATCTAGAGCAAAAGTCTTAGACAACTATGAAGTGATGAAATAATTTTGTGAATATTCAACTATGCGTTTAGATCTCAGCAATACTGAAGCACCACAAGAGCTGACCTGGAAATCTCTTGATTTTCATATAATCTGCTTTATTATGCCTTGGCTAAGTGTCTATTTTTATGACAGCAAGGAGACAATAGCATGACAGCTTAAGATTTTGCACTACTTGTTGTTTATGAGGCAAGTATTGCTGAAAGCAATAACCTTGAAGAACAGGAGAATGAGCTGCACCAAAGACAAGTGTAAGACAAAATAATGTTGAGTCCAAAGTAGAACTGTAATTTGAGAAAGCATCTCAGACTTGACTGTTCCTGGTTCTCTTGAACATAGAGGGAGTTGTAATATTCTATTACAGTAACTTTATAATAAAAGTAGTTTTAGAAGTCATAACTTTCATTTCAAGGTTTGGTTTACTTCAAAGGATTGACACTTGCAAAGACTTATTAAAGGAACTCTGATAGTTTTGTGCATTTTAATAGAATAAATTATTTGAAATTGTGTTGTGTAATGCAATTCTAAGTACATTCCATGATATCTATCAGATAACAGATAACAGATAAGTTGGAAGTGACCTTGTAGGTCATCTAGTCCACCCACCCCCCAAGCAGGAGACCCTACATCATTTCTGACAAATGGCAGTCCAATCTCTTTTTGAAAGTCTCAAGTGATGGCGCTCCCACAACTTCTGAGGGCAAGCTGTTCCATTGGTTGATTGTTCTCACTGTCAGAAAGTTTCTACTTATTTCCAGGTTAAATCTCTTCCTTGTTCAGTTTCTATCCATTATTCCTTGTCCTTGCTTTAGAAAATAGCTTGACCCCTTCCTCTCTGTGGTAGCCCCTCAAATATTGGAACACTGCTAACATGCTCCCCTGGTTCTTCTCTTCACTAGACTAGCCATGCCCACTTCTTCATATGTTTTAGTCTTCAGTCCCCTAATCATCCTGGTTGCTCTTCTCTGTACTACTTTACACCCTCCTCCCCTCTCTCCCCCCGGCGCGGCGCCGGCCCCCCCCCCCCCCCCCCCCCCCCGGCCGCCCCCCCCCCCCCCCCCCCGCCCCCCGCCGCGCCGGCCCCCCCCCCCCCCCCCCCCGGGCGGCCCCCCCCCCCCCCCCCCCCCCCCCCCCCCCCCCCCCCCCCCCCCGGCGGGCCGCCCCCCCCCCCCCCCGCCGCCCCCCCCCCCCCCGGCCCCCCCCCCCCCCCCCCGCCCCCCCCCCCCCCCGAGAGTCTCAACATCTTTTTTATAATGTGGTAACCAAAATTGGATGCAGTATTCTAGGTGTGGTCTTACTAAGGCTTTATAGCTGGTATTAATACCTCACTTGATCTCGATTTTATCCCTCTGTTAATGCAATTTAGGATTGCATTAGCTTTTTTGGCTGCTGCTGCACACTGCTAGCTCATATTTAGCTGGTTGTCCACTAAAACACCAAGATCCCTCTCACAGTTACTGCTATTGAGCCTGGTTTCACCCAGTCTATATGTGTACTTTTGTTTTTTCTTGCCTAAGTGTAGGACTTTATTTTCTCTACATTAAATTTCATTTTGTTAGATGCGGCCCAGTGTTCTAGTCTGAGCCTATCTTCTTGGGAGTTAGGTATTCCTGCCAGTTTAGGATCCCTGCATTTTCAGATTGCCTTGCAGAAAACCCTTCCAAATCTTTGGTTCAAAAAAACAAACCCCCAAATCAAAGGCTCAGTGGTGATTGCTTTAAAGATGTCTCTATATTACCTAAGTGTGTATGTATACCTATACGGATGGCACTTTGGTTGTTACCCCAAACCAAACCGAAACCAATTTTTTTTATGATGCTGCAGTGTTTTGTTGCTTTACAATGGGTTTGGAGAAGTGCTATTCCATTTTTCCTATACCTATAGAAAATAGCTTGTTTATTCCTTCATTTATATCAAGCTAATTTCTTGTCTTCAAATCCCACATTTTCTCAAGACATTTCACCAATCCTTCTTTTAGAAATCTTTTGTTGATCCAATAATGAAAAATAAAGGGTTGTCTTTTCTTTTTGTCCATTTTAGCAATGTGTACAGAAAATCAGACTTTGAATCTTTTCTCACCAATAAATACTGTAATACTGAAACAAACTTTTATCAAAGTATATGGAAATATCATTTATTATAACCTATATTAAAGCAGTCTGGGAAAATAATATAATTTTTGAGGGAAAATAGCAGTCAGTTTAAAAATTAATCAGAAGTTACAATAAAGAAATTCGAAACACTAAATTATCTCCAGTTTCAGCAGAAAATAGAAAGGCATGCTTTCCTCAAATTATTTTCACTATGCTTGTTTTTAACTACTCATTTTTTGACTGTAGCATTAAGAGGGGGTTCTTTTAAATCATGTGTTGAAAATCAAGCTGTACCAAGCCAAACTTCTGTTACTGAATAAATAAAGATGTTAAGCAACTAAAACTTTTTTAAAAATAAGAAATAT
Source organism: Pseudonaja textilis (assembly GCF_049901715.1). NCBI lineage: Eukaryota > Metazoa > Chordata > Lepidosauria > Squamata > Elapidae > Pseudonaja > Pseudonaja textilis. The sequence continues at coordinate 44,236,774 of NC_141993.1, forward strand.
AGAATTATAATAAAGAAATGTGAAATGCTTTCTGTAATACAAATAGTATCAGCAACAGTACATATGAATAGAATTTTTTTTATTTTTAAAACAGGTTTTATTAATTAATTGACTTGCCCCCCTGTTCATTATCTCAGGGATTGCCACAAAGATGAGGGAGTCAAGCTATTCTCCAAAGCACCTGATGGCAGGCTAAGAAGCAATAGATGGAAACTAATCAAGGAGAGAAGTCATCTACAACTAAGAAGAAATCTCCTGACAGAACAATTAACCAATGGAGCAACTTGCCTCCGGAAGTTGTGAATGCTCAAACACTGGAAGTTTTAAAGAAGAGATTGGACAACCATTTCTCTGAAATGGTTTCCTGCCTGAGCAGGAGGTTGGTCTAGAAGACCTCCAACGTCCCTTCCAATTCTGTTTATTCTCCTCTCCTCTCCTCTCCTCCTCTCCCTCTCTCCTCTCCCCTCCCCCCCCCCTTCCTTCCTTCTCTTCTCTTCTCTTCTCTTCTCTTCTCTTCTCTTCTCTTCTCTTCTCTTCTCTTCTCTTCTCTTCCTTCCCTTCCCTTCCCTTCCCTTCCCTTCCCTTCCTTTCCCTTCCCTTCATTAAATGAAATCCTACCAGCAAGATATTTCAGTCCTATATATAATTATACTTCAGAGGTGGGTCTCTCTTGCTATCTGTCTATCTGTTTATCTCTCTCTCTGTCTATCATCTATCTATCTATCTATCTATCTATCTATCTATCTATCTATCTATCATCCATTTTTTCTATTATTATAATTGTATTTCCTAATTGTAATGGCAGAAGTGGATGAAATGCTAAATTTGATCTACTACCAAGTAATTCAACATCCAGTCTCTTGAAGACACTATACCAATAGTTATTTAAATGCAGTTTCACTTCAGTGAGTAGAGTTGTTGCAATTAACATTGGGGGATAAAACTGGTTAATTATAGTGTTGGCTTTAATTGAACAATGATTTAAATCTTAGCTTCTTAATGATTTTTATTGGGTTACCAAGGTACGCATTTATTAGAATAACCACCAAATCCCTTTTCTGGTGATGATAATGGGTTTTCCATCTTTACAATACTGTGATGACTTAAAATGATAAATGAATGCATACAGTTGGGGATAGGAGTGGGCAAGATGTAAATGTTTATTTCATCTAGTTTTTAATAATTAATCTTCAGGCTATAAATAAAATAAATTGAGATAAACTTTTAAAATATAGCTCTTTCATTATATTTAACTCACAAGAATAACAGAAACAATAACAAAAAACACTAATCCAGTCTTTTTGTTTTTTAAGAAAAAGAATGAGCTTGATTACTTTTGCATCATTTTTGAAACTGGGATTTCATTTTCAGGACCAACCCTTGATTACCCAGGTCAAGGGAAAAAAACAAAATAAGAAAGGATTGTTGTTTCTTGTTTCAAGTCATCTTCTAAACTGTTCTTAAAATTTTGGAGTTCTCTTTCCCACTGCAACCACATTGAAATAATATCAGGCTCTCATTTTCTTTTCTCTCTTTGAGCCTTGCGGTTGGTTCTTCCAATCGTGTAACTCTTTCTTGATGCCACTTCACAGCCTCTTTCATCTTCATTGTGATTCCTTTGGTATGATGAAGAACAGGATAGTCAAGTTTTACATAGGAACATTCTATTGTGTTCTGTACATTGTACATTCTATTATCTTCTGGTCAGAAACAATATGTACAGGCTTTAAATCCAGTATACAGCCTATAGGTTGATTCCTGTGTATGCAAAATTAAAATGGAAGGATATTACAGAGCTAAATGAATTGGGTCAGATTTGTGAAGTGGAATTTCATGCATACATGCATACACGCACACACAAAACTGCAATCCTGTAAATAATCATGTTCTGTCTGTTACTTGACATGACTGGGTGAGTGGGAATGAGGTAAGATAATGAAGTAACACTGGCTGGACTATTTGTAGACTCAAGAATGAATAAGAATGCTGGGAATTTTTTTAGAAAAAAATATTAAAACATTTTAGTAGTGTTAGGAATGGGCTTAGGAAAATGGACATAGAAGCAAAGGAAAGAAAGAAAAGGAACATGATAGATATGAGAGGGAATTAAAACAAATACTAATGTTAGTGTCTAAGGAAAATATTGGTGAAAAGAAAGTCATATTATGAAAACTGTTAAGACTATTGGTATAGATGACAATAAAAGTTAAAATAAGTATTGCTTCACTAGATGTGCAGCCTATGTGAAACCTTCATTTGAATTTGAGAGTTGGTAGAATGTTATTAGTAACAAGAGAAACAAATATTAGTAACAAGAGAAAGATAGTAAGAATATATAGAAAATTTCCAGAAGAATGACGTGAGCAGATTTCTGGTTTAAAGGGGATTAAATATTTTCTCCTATTTTCTAGGAATTTTACTTTTTTCCCCTACAAAACAGGTTAGTTTTCTTTCTTAAATTACAATTTTTATGTAACCAGGATATAATTCAATTGCTATTGTGCTTATATATACTGTATAATAATATAAACTATCTATTACATGTTTGTGAAATTTAACAAACTAATTAAAAATATTTAAAAGGTATAAGAGATGACAATGGACATCATTTGGGAAACATAGCTCAGCTATATTCCATATGCAGATTAGATTTTTGCTGTTTAGTAAATGTGAATTAGTGCTGAATCTGAGAAATACATCCATTGAAAAGTTAGTAATTTAAAAACTGCATATTTTAAAAGGGATGAACTGGAATAAAGGAGTAGTTTAGGTAAAAATGGTATTGAAAATAATAAATAATAAATTTTAAAAATAGTTCAGTACTAAGCAAGTATTAATACAAGGATATATGATGTCCCCTTGGTTGTTCAATATATGTATGGATAAATATATAACAAATGCTTAAGGTGGTGTCAGAAATGCATTTGCTTGGGCCCGAATGTATCTGCAAGGTGTTTGTAGTTGATCTCATATTAGATGGTAGACTGTGTGATACAGTCAGGAATATGGTTCAGAAATTAATATCAAAGTAGTGTTAGACAGGGAATATAGAGTGAACAATTGCAAATGGTATTTAAATGACAAAAATAGCACAAGTAGATGAATAGCTAGACAGAATGTTTATTAAATATGAGGAGGGAGAAAATTTAAAACATAGAAATGTTTCTATAATTATTTCCTGAAAAAATGCTTATTCCAATTTATGTGAGAATCAGGTAATTCAGGAGAAACATACATTTAGTTTTAATGTAGCAGGAACTGGGACACAGAATGTATAAAAAGAAAAAATGAGGTTCCATCAAGAATGAAGACATGTTCAATGAATGTGGATTTAAAATACATTTGGTGGTCATATAAGTAGAATGAAAGATCTAATTGCAAAACAAATCCTTGAAGAAGAGGGAATGGGTCAAAAACGCTGAGAAGATCAATGTTGTGATTCCAAAAGAGCGATATGATGTTTAAAGACAAAAGACAATGCAGGAAGAACATGGTAGTGGAAGCATGAATGGAAGAATGCAGTGGAGAGGTATTATGAATGATGTTGGTAAAATATAATAGCTATATTTATATTTAATATGTTTATGTATAGATTTCAGACCATTAACAAAAACATTAGCAAATTAAATCAGAACTAAAGTTACTTTGAAATAATGAGATTTCCTCTATGTTTTGAGGATATGTAAGATAATAAACTCATATTTCTCTCCAGACAGTACAAAGATCAACTTCAGTTCTTGGGTAACTTATGAGGAAGCTATTTATTGGTTGGTATTAATGATTTCCTTAGAGTCTCTGGAGAAACATTAATGTGACAATATAAATAAAAATAATGGTTTCACGGTGATTTGTTTAGACAGAAACTTGCATTATTACTTTGTTTCTGATTCCTTGATTAATAAGAAATTGCCTTGAATGGGAGAAAATTAGAAAAATATGAAATATTTAAAATTAATTCATTTACTTAAAGAGTGAATAGAGCAAAGTGAGATTCCTAGGGCAGTCAACCATCCACATAAAATTCCCCAGAAGGAAGATCCCTCTGAATCTTCCTGCTTTATTTCTTATTTGATGCTTTGAAATTATCAACCGCTATTTTTTTTCTGACAAAAATCTAGATCCCTCACCAGACTAAGCAAAAAGATGTCATCATTTCTAGTGGATGATTCAGCCATACAAATAAAAAATTTCATCACATATCAAGGAGATATCTTCTATTCATCAAGATGGACATATTGAGGGATAAATATGAATAATGAACCAGAAGTTAATTTAAGAGTGTCTACCATTACAGCTTTGGAAGGTTCCACTTTGAAATAATACAAGAAAGGAGTTATTTTGTTCAAAAAACTAACAAAATAAATTGATGTATGTCAGCTGACATTTGAGAATTATTGAAACGGCCCACATCACTGAATCTGAAAAAGGTATCTTTTCATTATAGGTTGCAACAACAAGGAAATTTTAAATATCGAAAAAAGTTCATAAATAGAAATAAGGACACTCAGTATTAGATAAGAAGAAACATGTTCGCTGTGCCACTCTCTGATTTCTCGCTTTCCTTGGTTGCAGCAAAGAAAAGGTCAGGCAGGACATGTATAGATTATTTTTGCAACGCAGCCAGATTTGTAGTGATATGTATCTGACAACAGGAAAATTATCCTGACTGGAATGACCATATTAATCATCAGGAAAGGTAGAAAACATGGCAGAAAGAATTAAGGCTCATGATATTGTTGCATAAGAAGTGCAGTGTGCAGTGCACTAAAGGGCAACATGGCAATGTGATAATATCTAGTGTGATACATTAACATATAATGTAACATAATGTAACACATAAAACATAGTTTAAAAGTTAACATATAATGTAACATATACAACATAGGCCTCTAAAATAGATTGTAATTGAGTAGACTGAAAATTAATTTGAATCTTTGCGTGTGCTTGTAAGGCAGGGGTGTCAAACTGGCAGCCCACGGCCATCAGAGGTAGTATTCAGTAGGTTCTGACCAGTTCTAGAGAACTGGTAGAGGGAATTTTGAGTAGTTTGAAGAACCAGCAAATACCAACTCTGACTGGCACCGCCCCCATCTATTTTGAAGTAACCTTTCCCTGGAGTGGGGTGCAGTATCCTTTCCCTGCCATGCCCACCAAGCCACTCTACTCCCACCAAGCCAGGCCCACAAAAATGGTAGTAAAAAATTTGAATCCCACCACTGCATCACATGTAGGCCATGTTCACCCCAGCTCCACAAATAGAAAAACATAATGAAACGTCACATGATAGCAACATGACACTGCGAGGTTGACACTGTGCTCTAAGACAATTATGTAACAAGAATGCTGAATGTGCTACTTCTCATTTGTAGTATATAATAATTGAATTAAATAATAATTTCAGACTACATATCAAATTTATATTTAGATGTAGCTTACCAAATCTGTCTTTAGCCTTTGTGCCTTTAACACAATGCTGACAATGCTGTATCATTTTTTTCTGAGTTCACTGAACTGAACTGAGAAGAAATAAATGTTTTTTGACAGATAACCCTTTATATGATCATTCTTTAGCTTTAAGTCACCTAGCAAGATACACAAGTTAAACTAACTAAATTCACAATTAGTATAAATTAATTATTGTTTTCATTTTTATAAAAGGAAAAAAATCATTTCATAATTTCATTAAGTGTATAAAACTGAGTTCATTATGTCATCTTAAGAAACAGTTAGAAGTCTTTATAAAACTCTAAAGAAGATATTAATATTGATATCACCAAGGACAAATGTTTGTCTGGTACCTAAGAGATATTATATTATATTCCTATCCTCTGAAGACAAAAGTTGATCATCCTTCTTCCTAGTAGCTATTTGATAGACTTATACTGCTAGCTACAGTGATGAAAAATAACATAATGTATTATAGCTTCAAAACACAAATTCTGTCTTTTATGTTTGCATTTAGGGTTCATACATAAGGAAGTAATAGCCACCAGGAATTGTCATCTTTGGGTTTTTGAGTCATTCCTTGCAAAGCTGAGATGGGTCTGGAATGGGGAAACATTCATTAGGACATTTACTTTCAATAATAAGAATCTTCTACATCATGTGTTTAAGTCTTCCTCATCCTGGTGCTCTTATAAAGATGGTGGGCCTAGCCACAAGAGATTTGAATATACTACCCTTCTGACAAGTGGATTGCAGTAAAGAAAACCTGATAATACTAATTCTGAATTGGTATTGTCCGTTCAAGCAATAAAAAAAAATTGTTGTCTCTTTTTCTGCAGTTTATAGAATAAAAAATAGAAGCAATACAGCAAGAATCCAGCACTTTGATTATAAAATTATGCTTGACACCTTTTGAACCTTGTCAGATAGCAAGGCAGAAAGTTGATATAGACTCCTTGTGACTAATATTGCATGAACAGTGTTATGTCCTTGGGGCTGACACAAGTTCCGCCTCAGGTCCGTTCATACTGCGGGGGCGTTTGCAGCCCCCATTGGCTGGCTCCCTTCGACAGCCGGCTATAAAAGCCGGCTGCTAGGTTGAGCCAGCCGCTGTTCGCTGGAAGGTCTGTTGTTAGCTTACAGACGCGACAGCCCCTTTTATTCCCCTGAATAAAGTGTGTTATTGAGATGCTCTGGTGTGGCCTTCCCTTTGTTCCGAACTATAACATTGGCGACGAGGATGGGATCTGGCCAACCAGCAGCAATACCAAAAGAGCTGAAACACACACCAAAACGCTGAACCGTAGCCGCGCCGTTTGAGAGCTCGGTCAGTCGTTGATTGCGGAAGTGAAAGTGGAGCGTGTAGCCACTCAGTTAAAAAAAGCTACGTGAGAGAAGTGGGGCACTGAGAACCTCAGCCGCCCAGCATTGAGCACAGAATCCAACCGCTGCTGTTCGGATTCTGCTTGTTAGCGAAGCTTTCGGCGCTGCGCTCACAGCTGCCAGAACACATAGGCGCGCGATTTGAATAGCTGTCAGCACGACGCTACAGCTATAGCCGCCTACGCCCTTGTAAGGGCGCGAAATTCAAACGGAAGTCAGTTACGGCGCTACAGCAATAGCCGCCATAATCACACAGAGCGTGTAACCCAGAGAGATCCTTTAGAGCTGAAGCAGCGCTGCAAACTGCAGCTGCCATTCTTATCAGGGCCTTGTATTCCCAGAGAGAGATTGGTCAGTCTACCAACAGACTGAACACCCAATATGAATTCAAATCCGGCGTTTCCGCCATTTAAGCCAGATGAAGACAAGTGGGACTCTTACAGAAACCGCTTCAATCACTACCTTGATGCCATCGGTCTGGCCGACGCTACAGAGAACAGGAAGAAATCGTACTTCCTGAGTTACTGCGGGGCCACAGTATTCGATACCGCCACAGCGCTACTCGCCCCCAGGGAATTAAAGAACGTTCCGTGGTCCGAGCTGTTGGAGACACTCTCTAACCATTATTCCCCAAAGCCATCGCAGATAGCGAGACGTTTTGCCTTTTGTATGAGGAAACAAACAGATGGAGAATCTATCAATCAGTATATGGCGCCCTGAGAACCGCAGTTCTCCACTGCGAATTTAAAAATTACCTAGACGACATGCTCCTGGATCAACTCGTCTGTGGAGTCAGAGATGTAAGGTTACAGAGGCGGTTGCTGGCCAGAAAGATCTCAACCTCACCCAGGCAATCGAGGAAGCCTTGGCCACTGAACTAGCGACATAATCGGCCGCTGAAATACAAGGAAGCGCAGCCAAACCCAGTCCGGTCACTGTTCATTCCGAGGAAGCAGTGAGTGAAGAAGACCCCACCGAACACTTAGAAGTGCATCGCCTCAAACCTTTCAAACAGCCACAGGTAGGAGCTAGGCCAAAAATGGCAACGTGCCTAAACACATCCTGTTGTGCCTCTCCTGCGGGGGGTCCCATGCCAGAACGACTTGCAGGTTCAGGAACGCCACCTGCAACAATTGCGACAAGAAAGGCCACATCACCAGGGCCTGCCAGGCAACGCACGCGGCTCCACAAAAGTCATCGTCCCCTTACTCCCCTCCGGGGCCACCCAGGCAAGTAGAAAATTGTTATACGTGCTACCAAGCTAACCACACTTTTTTGACACCTAATAAAATTACCCTCTCTATTCATTTAGAAGGTAAACCCTGTCTTATGGAAGTCGATACCGGATCGGCACTATCGATAATCTCTTGGAGCACACTTAAGAAAATACATCCCAACCTGTCCAGGAAGCAACTCCAGAAGAGTCGTCTCACCTTGAAGGATTACCAGGGGAAGAATATTCCAGTACTCGGAACAGGCAAGTTCCTCGTTAGATTCAAATCCTTTAAAGGCCATCTGCCTTTAGTGGTGGTAGATGGTGCCCTCCCTAGCCTTTTGGGGTTGGATTGGTTCCCCTATCTCGGCCTTAGTTTAACGGGAGTACATGCTGTCTCACCTTCCGATATCGACTCACTATTTTCAGACTATGCTGATGTGTTCAGCAATGAATTGGGTTGTTATAATGGTACACCCATTTCCTTTTCGGTGGACCCCAAAGCAGTTCCCGTCCGTTTAAAACCGCGCAGAGTACCATTTGCTCTGCGCGCTAAGCTGGATGCAGAACTGGACAAATTGCTCCAACAAGGGGTGATCGAGCCTGTGGATTTTGCTAAATGGGAGACTCCAATTGTCACACCCCTTAAAAAAGATGGTAGTATCAGAATGTGTTCTGACTATAAAACCACAATTAACCGCTATCTACAGACTAGCGCATACCCAGTCCCAGTAATCCAACACTTACTACACACATTTGAGCCGGGAACCATATTCGCCAAATTGGATATGTCACAGGCTTATCAGCAATTTCCTGTGGATAACCAAACGGCCGAACTACAAACTATTGTCACCCACAGAGGGGCGTTTCGATGCAAGCGCCTCCAATTTGGCGTTAGCGTCGCCCCAGGAATCTTCCAGTCATTAATGGAACGGATACTGCAAGGCCTCCCTGGCGTAGTTCCGTACTTTGATGACATTTTGATTTCAGCCAGGGACAGGCCCCAACTTTTTCTCAGAGTCAGAGCGGTATTGGATAGGTTCAGGCAGCATGGCCTCAAACTAAAAAGGGAGAAGTGTGCCATCGCCACTAGGCAGGTGGACTTTCTTGGGTATAAAATAGATGCCTCTGGCATCCACCCCGTGGAGTCTAAAGTCAAAGCCATTCACGAGGCACCCACTCCGTCTTCCAAGTCAGAATTACAAGCTTTCCTGGGTTTGCTAAACTTCTATGCGTCATTCCTACCCCACAAAGCCTCAGTAGCAGAACCGTTGCATAGACTTCTAGACAAAAACACTCCGTGGCATTGGGGTCCCAAAGAGGAATACGCCTTTAAGGCAGTCAAATCGCTACTCACTTCGGACGCTGTCCTAATACAATTTGACCAGCACCTTCCTCTAGTCTTAGCTGCAGATGCCTCACCTTTCGGGATCGGGGCTGTCTTAAGCCACAGACTTCCCAACAGCTCTGAAGCGCCAATCGCATTCTTTTCTAGAACCTTGTCAACAACCGAGCGTAATTATAGCCAAATTGACAAAGAGGCCCTAGCCGCCATCGCTGCGGTCAAAAAATTCCATGAATTTCTTTTTGGTCACAACTTTGAACTTGTCACAGATCACAAACCACTGTTGGGGCTCCTCTCAGGAGAAAAACAAACACGGCAAGTCCTGCCCCCCAGGATGACTAGGTGGACCCTATTCCTGGCAGCCTACTCGTACAAACTGGTTCACCGCCCAGGAAAAAACCTCAGCCACGCCGACGCCCTCAGCCGCTGCCCATTGCCAGCACCCGTGGAGGACCCGGCCCCGGTCCATGCCATTTTCGATGCCAGTGAATTCGACATCCCAGTCACCGCTGGCGACATCACTCTCCACTCCAAAAAAGATAAACTTATCGCCCAGGTTCTGGACTGGGTACGGAGGGGGTGGCCAGGCGGTAATCTCTCAACTGAATTCTCACCGTTCAAAACCCGCCAGCAAGAACTTTCCAGTTTACAGGGCTGCCTGTTATGGGGGACCAGAGTTGTCATTCCAAAACCTCTGCGCACACCCGTCCTGAAGGCGTTACACGAGGGGCACCCTGGCATCGTCCGGATGAAAGCGTTGGCTTGGAGTTACGTCTGGTGGCCGGGCATGGACGACGAGATCACGAAATGGGTAAGCTCCTGCCACCCCTGTCAACAATCCAGGCCAGCACCACCGATCACCACCCCAACCAAATGGGAAAGTACCAACGCACCGTGGTCACGGTTGCACATTGACTTGGCCGGGCCATTCCACGGCAAGACCTTCCTGGTGGTCGTGGATTCGTTCTCCAAATGGATCGATGTAGCTCTCCTACCCACAACCACCACCAGAGCAATTGCCCAGGCTCTGACCTGCTTATTTGTCACACACGGTCTGCCTGACACCATAGTCTCAGACAATGGCCCCCAATTTACGTCCACAGAATTCAGCCGGTATGCCACCAACCTGGGCATCCGGCATATCCTAACGGCCCCTTTCCATCCCGCTAGCAATGGGTTGGCGGAGAGAGCCGTTAAGTCAGCAAAAGAGGCGTTGGCAAGGTTCACTCAAGACGACTGGCACTCCAGACTCTCTCGTTTTCTCTTAAGCCAACACTCGACCCCATGTACTGTCACAAACAAGTCCCCAGCCGAATTACTGATGGGCAGACGGGTAAGGACAGTGCTGGATAGACTGCATCCCCACTATTGCCCAGACACACCATTGGGCTCTAACACTAGGGTCAGGAGTTTTGTATTACAGGACCAAGTTTATGTCAGGAACTACGCAGGCGATCCCCTGTGGGTACCTGGGAAGATCGTGGCCATCACCAGGCCAAGGTCATACCGCATCCAGTTGGGGGACGGGCGCATCTGGCGGAGGCATCTGGACCAGATAAGAAGTCGCCAGGGCGAACATGCCGACGCTGACCCAGGGACTTCAGTGACCCTCCAATCGCCGCACCGAATCCTAGCTGGGACCTCCAGAGTGACCAGTCGCCACCAGCCGAATCGAGGGAACGGACGGTAGACCGGGACCGTCCTACAGAATCATCAGCCGTACCAACCGACGACACCACCGGGTCGCGTGACAATGACAATTTAACAATCCAACCCGAGGACTGTGACCACTCCCAGACTCCAGTCCGGACTCCAGATCAACCCTGTTGCCCGGCAAGGCCAGTTACTGACTCCCAGAACTCTATGCCACTTTGTGCATTGCCAGAACTGCGCCGGTCGGGGCGCTCACACAAACCACCAGCTTACTTAAAGGACTATTCGTGTTCGTATCTAGGGGGAAGGGGTGTTATGTCCTCGGGGCTGACACAAGTTCCCCCTCAGGTCCGTTCATACTGCGGGGGTGTTTGCAGCCCCCATTGGCTGGCTCCCTTCGACAGCCGGCTATAAAAGCCGGCTGCTAGGTCGAGCCAGCCGCTGTTCGCTGGAAGGTCTGTTGTTAGCTTACAGACGCGACAGCCCCCTTTATTCCCCTGAATAAAGTGTGTTATTGAGATGTTCTGGTGTGGCCTTCCCTTTGTTCCGAACTATAACAAACAGTATGTACATTTTCTTTCTTAATGTTGACAATTGTAAGAAAGCTATTTCACTAGTGAGAGGTGGTTTGGGAGATGGTTTAACAGTGATGAGAGTCCCCCGAAGAACAATTCCAGCTCTAATGCAAGCTCTTTTATTTTCCACTTCTAGAAGTCTTGCTAAGGAATGTTTTAATCTTTTATCCCAAGGAAGGGACTAATATTTAATACAAAATAAATCAACATGCCAACATGAGTGAAACTGAAGAGTTTACAGAAGATGGATCCCATTAAAATGAGAGAAAATGAGAAGTGTTAATGTAAGAATTACTTTGAAAGTGTCATCAAGCTTCAGAAATATTTCCCCTGACACATCATATTGATTGGCCTTGCAACTTTATTTCTCATTATATCCTAATTTGTTCCTGTCTTGTCCTCGTCTAGTGTTTGCATTTGAAACATTCCAGGCAAAACAGTTAGAGAATGTCTATATTTTAGAGAATCTACATTCTTTGTACACCTCTGACACAAATGTATTGTTTAGTGATAAAATATGCCTTTTATATAACTGGTACACAGTGCCTTTAGAAGAATAATCTCCAGCTGCTGATCTCCAGATGTATTGGATAACAACTTCCAAAATATTCAGCTAAGGATTATGAATAAAATTTCACACACACTCATTACAAAATATACAATATACATATATGTGCAGCACTTATTAAAGAATTTGTAAAATCTAAACATACTATTCTAACTCCTCTTTAAAGTATGAACTTGAAAACAATATTTATTTTACAAAGAAGCACCCTAACTACATTTATATTACAACCATTTTCTTGTAGTTGATAAGCCTAATACAAGATTGAATACTGTTGATCCCAAGTTAAATACCATTTTATTAACTAAGTAGGCTGTCCTTTAGACAAACACACTCCTCTCCTGATTCTACTTTGCCCTAACAAGTAAAACTAAAAATGAGGAGAAATGCTATTCACTGAGAAGGCTGTAGCTTCTGAAAAAAAGGAATAAAGGGTTTGGTGATTTTTTTGGACAAAGATATTGACCCTAAATAATGGAATTGGGCCAGTTCAATCAAGTCAAAGGTCTTCAAAAGGTTCACTGCAGAGTCTGATTGATCTTCCTTTTCCCTGTCTACATTGTGAGAAAAGTTTTATTATTTTGACATAGGATTCTACCCTTTTGAACGATTTTTTTTTGAAAGTTTTATTTGGGTTTTCACAAAAACAAAATACAAATAAAACATCTTTTTTGAAAATAGCATGGTCCCAGGTTATCACTTCTTCATACAGACACCAAACTCAATTTCATGCTCCTTTTTATATACTATTCCTTATCTTATTACCATTTTATATTTTCTACATAGTTTTTCCCCTCTTTTAATTTTCTCAACTTTATTTAATTATCTCATCTCATTATATTTATATTTTTGTCTGTCCTGTTTCAATTTCATATTATCTTTTCTTTTAAACAGTTTTTCCCTGTAATTACCAATTGGAGTATGACACCTTTATATCTTTTAATTTTATCCATTCAAACTCTTATTTAAGCTTCAATGTATACCTTTAAGATTATAGCATTCAATATAATACATAACTTTCAATCGAATTCTGCTTGGTACATTCTTAAAATACACACTATATTCTTAAAAAGAAAAAAATTATATATATATGTAAATAAAGCACACATTCCATTCCAATTCAATTCTATCATTAATATGCATTAAAATCTTAACATCTTTAACATTTCTTTTCAATTAAATATCATACTTCATTGGGAACACTTATAAACTTTCCGTAGTTAATTCTTCCCCCCCCCCCATTTCTCACTTATATTTTTATAAATCATTACTAATAATTAAAAATGTTCCCATTTAATTCTCTCAATCATTTTAATTCATTTATTTATTAACAAACATTCAACTACATTACAATAAATATTTTATCCATCATTCTAATCATATTTTCTAAAATTATTTGTTTATAATATAACAATGCTGTCTTATGTACCTTTGCAGAATCCCTTTTGCAATTAAATTTTCACCCATTATCTCTAAACAAGCTTATGGTTACAATCCTTATATCTTTTCCCTGTTTCTCCATTTCTTGTTTCTGTCTTTTACAACTTCTTTTCCTTGCCTTCTTCCCCCTCTTCTTCTCCCTCCCCTTTTTACCGCCTCTTCTCTAGACTTCTAACTCTCTCATCTGTAATATAATAATATATTATACTTATCTTTCAAATTCTTCTTCTTCTTTTTGGTTGTTTTTTTCTAGTATTAAACCTTTCACTCTCTTTCCCCCCTTTTCTTTTTTTCCCCCCATTTAAAATTATTTGATCATTAAAGATGGCTTCTTCTTTGTCCCAATCTTCTTGTTCTGCAAGCGTTTCTTGTTGTTTCTCATAGTTCCAGATCTCCATTTCTAAGAATTGAAATACGAAGCCAAAAGAACCTCTCCCTTCTTGTGCATCTTCTTTCCATTTTTAAAGTTCCATTTTCAGTTTTTCTAAGAGTGATACCATTTTAAAGACTTTTAAACAACCACCCGGTTAATTTTAGTCATCCAGATGCAAAAACCAAAAATCACCAAGTAATCCAAATAATCCAAGGCTGTTTCTTTCTGCTTCTTTTTTCCACTTTCTCTTTCTGGGGTTCTATTATTTTGTTACCAAGTTTCAATTAAGATGTATCTTTGAGGAATCTTGTTGAAATTTCACTGTAAGTTCCTTTTAGTTACAGTTCCATTCCTTAGTTCCAGGCAGTCTCCTCCATTTTTCCAGATCGTGCCCTTTTATTCTTTTTTTTCCCTCCTTCCCTGCTTTTAAAAATGTTTAAATATCCAGAAATCTTTATTATCCCTTCGACTTTTATTTTCAGCTTAGAAGCCTATTAATGTCAAAGTGAATTTTTTTCAATTTCTTGCTTAAGTCTCTTAGCTGTCAGTATAAGGAAGGGAAGAAAAAAAAAACTAATCCTTTCCCTTCTCTCTCTCCTTCGCAGCTTCAAAATCTTCTTTGGAAACAACATTATTAAATTTAAATTCCAGGGTACCTTATTTGTTGCTTTTGCTGTTTGACCTGGTCAACCAAAACTTTCCCTTCTTATTTTCCTCCTGCACATTCTTTTCCGGTTGAGTTCTTCATTGTGGTGGCCATTTCTGACCACCAATGTAACCGCCTTCAGGAAAGGGAGTAATGGCCAGCTGGGGAGGAGAGATGTGGCTCTCCTCAACCCTGCAGGCAGTCTCCCCCCTCTTCACCACCTCTACAGGGTGGCTTAGCCCTGAAGCCAGCTGGCTCAGGGCACTCCGGTGGCGAGCACATATCGAAGCCTCGCAGAGACGGGGTTTCGGTCTGTCGCTGAAGAAGCTCAAACTGGAAGCCCCCCAAACTATTTTTAAAAATACTCCCAAGTTTGTATTTTTCTATAATAAAAAATATTTTGATGCTGTGGCAAAATTTATGTTCATAAACAAAAACTGTATCTGTTATTTAGTACATACGATTTAAATTATATCTGACTACGATTGACTGAATATATTTCCATGGTAATAAATAGTGTCTATTAGTGGTACAATGTATTCATAATGCAGGATAAAGCTAGTGGATTCAGTACCTAGCACTTCCAAATAGAACTACAAAAAAACCACACTTTGAAATTCTCATTGATTTCTGGTATAAATGCAGTTTCCAGTTTCTGTTCAGCTTTAGGGCATGTCTTGTAGGAAAAGCAATTTGGAGTCTGTCATTTTTTTTTCTTTGTTCAATGCAACAGGGCCAGGATGAAGCAAATAAAAAACTTTATCTGCCTTCAGGTTTTGTAGGGGACAAAAGTTGTTTCAACTGCACATTAATACTGTATTTACCTTCTAAAGTAGAATGCTTATTATTTGTTTAATGGCTCCTGTTTTGTTTTGTGCATTTTGTTATTAGGGCATTTTAGTTGGACTCCTGTTGATTTAATATTTTTTAGTAGTTTGCATGTCTCTTTTAGTTTTGTGCACTGCCCAGAATCTCCTGGAATTTTAATAAATTAAAAATAAATAAATATATTCCTTTTTGAAGAGCCCCTGAAGACTACAGTTCTTGACCATATTGCTGTGACATCATCAGCATCTAAACATGTTTGGAATGTCAAGTGGATACTATTTTTCTTTTTTTATTTTGTAAATTAACTTTATTAAATCTATAAGGAGTTTAACATTACACCCTCCGTCCATGCACAAAATAGCAAGCTGCTACCCTTATAATTTCATCAGCAAAATATAAGGGGAAGGCATAAAAAATCACATAGACTTTTAACAAACTACTTTTGTAAATCTACTAAACTACATAGTTAATGTTGAGGTAATTCCCCGTTAGGAGAATGAGCGCATACAAGGAGACGTATTTGAGAGTAGTGTTTGAATAATACACATACAGCACACAGATACTGTCAATGTGTGCTCCTTTCAAAATCCAAGAAAGAAATACTCGGACTCCATGGTTCAGAGCAAAGTTCTTCTTTTACTGGAAGATGAAAAGGAAGCTACAAATGGAATTCCGAAAGTGAGAATTTGGCGCGCAGATCACACATACAAAGAATGGAATTGTTCCCACCCCCCGTAGTCCAGAAGTCTCTTCCAATTAAAAGTTCTGAATATGATCATGTGAGCATCTTCAGGTGGTGATGAGGCCTCTGTCCGTTGACCTTGACATATTTTGATAAGACTTCGCAGCTGCGCAAAAAGGATAGAGGCTAGCAAGGAAATGGAAAGTTGGAAAGAAGAACCCCCCCCCTTCTTCTGCCCACAGTAAAGGAATGCAAAACACCTCCAGCTCTCTTCCCCCACAATTACCCCTCCCCCCGTTGCTAATGACAGCCGAAAGAAGTAAGCCTAGCAGTAGAGAAACTAAGGGAGAGATAAAGGGGATGGATAGTAGTTGGGGTACGCGAAGAGATTTTGAGGCTGACATTCGGACCCCCCTAGAAAAAAGGCATTAGTCCCTGTAAGAGAGAATAAAAAGATATGTTAAGCATTGCATACATTCTTATGGTTTATCAGGATACTTAATATAAAATTTCTTTAGCAGGTCAGGAGCCCTAACGTCTTTTTCGTTCACCCACTCAGCATGAGAGGGGGGAAAATGTTTCCAGGCTACAAGATATTGTTGACGACCCCTCCATTTCCGAGAGTCTAAAATCTCTTTAATCTCAAAATGTTGTTCACCCTCAATCAACAATGGGACGGGGGGATCAGTCTGGGTCGGTCTCAATGTACAGGTATGTTCGGGTTTTAGCAGGCTAACATGGAAAACAGGATGAATGCGACGAAGAGTTTTTGGTAGAGTCAATTGCACCGTCACAGGATTCACAATTCGCTCAATAGGGAAAGGCCCCACATACTTAGGACCTAACTTTTTTGATTTCTGAGTGGTCTGCAGAAACTTGGTTGAGAGGAATACTTTGTCGCCTACTTGATACGACTTTTGTGGGGCTCTCTTCTTGTCGGCAAACTTCTTATGGGATTGATGCGCTTCGTCCAGAGCTTTACGAGCGACTGGCCAATTGAGTTGTAGTTGAGATATCCAGTCATCCAATGACTGGATATTGGGTTTCTCGCGAGGGAGTTCAGGTATGGGTACAAAATCTTGTCCCGTGGCCACTTTGAAAGGGGTAAAACCAGTACTGCTGTGAACGGAGTTGTTATACGCCACTTCTGCAAAAGGTAGCAGATCCACCCAGTTGTCTTGCTGATAATTTATGTAACACCGGAGATATTGCTCTAACACCCCGTTAGTCCTCTCATAGGCCCCATTAGTTTGGGGGTGGGTGGGCGGAGCTTAAACCTTGGGTGGAGCCTATTAACTTCAAAAATTCCCTCCAGAAGTTCGAGGTAAATTGAACCCCTCGATCTGATATTACACGTTCAGGAACACCATGCAGTCTGTAGATGTGTATAATGAACAGTTTGGCTAACTACTTCACTGAGGGAATCTTGGAGCAAGGTATGAAATGTGCCTGTTTGGAAAACAAGTCGGTCACTACCCAGATGACCGTGTGCCCAGCACTCTCAGGTAAATCTACTATAAAGTCCATAGAGATTTCTTTCCAAGGGGCAGTTGGTCTGGCCACATTCTGTAACAGACCTGGCAGCTTACCAGGAGGTCTCTTAGCTGAGGCGCAAACTGGGCAGCTTGCTACATAAGTTTCAATGTCTTTTTTCAAGGAGGGCCACCAGAACTGCCGTTTCACCAGGTGTAAGGTCTTCACGAAACCAAAGTGACCCGCTGCCTTGGAATCATGAGTTTGTTGTAATACTTGGCTCCTCAATGTTTTTGGTACATACAGCTTCGTTCCCATCCAGGCTAACCCATCTCTAACGGTGCAGTTATTTGCATTTGCCTGGAACCATTCATCTGTTTTCAAAGCTTCTTTAAATCGTTCGATCAAATCATTGGACAGATCTGCCTCTTGTTTCTTCTTTTGCGCTCTGGTGACCACTGGTGCTGCCAGCTGTGTGGTGGGCACAATCGGACTTATCACTTCTTTTCGAACACTGTTGTATTGTGGTATCCTAGATAAAGCATCCGCCATAAAATTCTTTCCTCCTGGGATGTATTTCAGAAAGAAATTGAATCGTTTGAAGTACTGGGCCCACCTAACTTGCTTAGGAGATAATTTCCGAGGCGTTTTTAAGGCCTCCAGATTTTTATGATCAGTCCAAACCTCAAATGGGTACCTCGCGCCTTCCAGAAAATGCCTCCAGGTCATTAGAGCCCAGCAGACTGCAAAAGCTTCTTTCTCCCAGACAGCCCATCTACGTTCAGTGTCAGTTAATTTACGGGAGGTGTAGGCACACGGTTGTAGTGTCCCCTTCTCGTTTAACTGAAGTAAGACCGCTCCTACCGCCACATCACTCGCATCAGCTTGGATCACGAAGGGGACATCCATGTCCGGATGCTTTAGCACTGGTTCTGCAGCGAATAGTCTTTTTAGCTTCTCAAAAGCGGCTTGGCACTCCATAGACCACTTCAACGGCTGACTGGGCTTTGGCTTCGTTTCTCCCTTTGTTTTTAGGAGGTTGGTGATAGGCATGGCTATTTTAGCAAAGCATGGGATGAATTGCCGGTAAAAGTTGGCAAATCCTAGGAAACTTTGAAGTTGTTTTCGGGTTCTCGGTGGGGCCCACTCTAATACGGCTCGTACCTTCTCTGGGTCCATCTCGAGACCCTCGGGTGAAATACGATATCCCAGGTAGTCAATCTTTTCTTGATGGAACTCACATTTGGACAATTTGGCGTACAATTTGGCAGCGCACAGTTTGTGCAGCACGGACCGTACCAGTTTCACATGTTGGTCTCTGGTCTCCGAGTAGATAAGGATATCATCCAGGTAGACCAAAACCCCCTTGTATAAATGTTCGTGAAGCACCTGGTTGATCAATTGCATGAAAACAGCTGGTGCCCCCTGTAGGCCAAACGGGAGAACATTGAACTGGAAGCAACCCATCGGGCAGTTGAATGCAGTTTTCCACTCGTCTCCCTCTTTAATTTGGATTCGGTAATAAGCCTCCCTCAAGTCCAGTTTCGTGAAGATCTTTCCCTTGGCCAGGTGAGCTAACATGTCCTTCATTAGAGGAAGGGGGTACACATTCTCCACGGACACCGCGTTCAAATTTCGATAGTCCACCACCAAGCGCTTGGAGCCATCTTTCTTCTCGCGGAACATCACAGGGGCCGCCACTCGAGGTCTGGTAGGTTGGATGAACCCTCGTTTCAAGTTCTTGTCGATAAACGCTCTCAATTCCTCTAACTCCCTTGGGGTCATCGAATACATCTTTGGCTTCGCAGTTGGGGGGAGTTATCATTATACAGAGTCACCACCCAGTCAGCTGCCATCCCCTCCAGGGTTCTGGTAACACATCTTACTTTGGCTGCTTCAGAGGTGAACTCCCTTTCATATTCTGCCATATAGCTTCCAACCTGCACCAGGAAAAACCCCAAATCCTTGGGATTTCCTCCAAACTTCACATCTAAGGAGGGCAGGTGGCGTCTTCTAGGCATTACCCCCGCTGCTGGGGCTCCCCAGACGGGGGCTGGTGGTTGCGCTGTCGTGGGCTGGGCCAGGGTGGTGGTGGCAGCCCGACTTCCCCAGGCTGAACTCGCTCTCTCTTCCCCCTCATATGTTGGAGCCCTGCCGGTTTTCTCAGAAGCATCCTTAAAGCTTTTCCCGGCTTGATCCAGCCTGCATTCCATCTCCTCCCCCTCTTGCCACAGCCGTTCCCTCGCACCTCTTCGACTTACAGTGATTCCAGGAGGGGGGGGGGGGTCTTCCGGATCTCTCCATCCAATTCCTAATGACCATCTGGGCATCTCAGCTGGAGTTTCTTCCAGTGTAAGGTCAGCTAACAAATCGGTGGCTGGCATCTCTGGTAACAGCATTGGCTGCCCCCACACAGCTCCCTGCTCATCCTCCTCACTGGCTGGAGATGACATGATGTGAAAACCCCCTCGGAAGAAAAATTGGTGTTTTCTCCGGGTGGGCTGATGGGACTTTCGGAATAATGTCAATGTGTGCTCCTTTCAAAATCCAAGAAAGAAATACTCGGACTCCATGGTTCAGAGCAAAGTTCTTCTTTTACTGGAAGATGAAAAGGAAGCTACAAATGGAATTCAAAGTGAGAATTTGGCGCAGATCACACATACAAAGAATGGAATTGTTCCCACCCCCCGTAGTCCAGAAGTCTCTTCCAATTAAAAGTTCTGAATATGATCATGTGAGCATCTTCAGGTGGTGATGAGGCCTCTGTCCGTTGACCTTGACATATTTTGATAAGACTTCGCAGCTGCGCAAAAAGGATAGAGGCTAGCAAGGAAATGGAAAGTTGGAAAGAAGAAACCCCCCCCTTCTTCTGCCCACAGTAAAGGAATGCAAAACACCTCCAGCTCTCTTCCCCCCCACAATTACCCCTCCCCCCATTGCTAATGACAGCCGAAAGAAGTAAGCCTAGCAGTAGAGAAACTAAGGGAGAGATAAAGGGGATGGATAGTAGTTGGGGTACGCGAAGAGATCTTGAGGCTGACAGATACACTGTACAGTAAATGTAGGGTTTTACTTTCAATAAAGGTTTAAGCAAAGTTCAAAATAGGCAGTCCAAAGTAATTCTCAGGTTAATCAGTCAGTTTTTCAATCCAGGGATAATTCAATAACAAAGTCCAGTGTCAAAAAAACCCCAAACAGTTCAGTATCAGACTTACATCAAATCCAGGAAAATCAGTCAGTTAGGAAAAATTGAGGAACGGCAATACTTTCCAACAGAAGGAAACAGAGACTGAGACACACTTTCTTCTGAGGTTAAGACTAAACAATGCAGGTTTCTGGCTCCATTTTATGGCCATTTGAGTAACCACCCCCAATTGCAGTTTTTAGCATGCTCTGTGTGGGTGTGAGTCTGCTTTCTACGTGGAAGTGTGGTGGTAGCATCTTTCTACCCTTCCACATAGAAAGCAGACTCACCACCCACACAGAAGATGAGACACAACCATGGACCAGAAGCCGTACTGCAGCTGAATCACTACCCACTTCAAACCCCTCCGAGCCATACATGAAGCGAACTGACGCCCACCATGAAGATGTGGCACGACCACGAATGCGAAGCCAAACAACAGGATCACAGCTCACCAGCTCAAATCCCCCAGCAACTAAGACTAAACTGAGCAAAACCAAGCCCCCACCTGAACAGAACATACCCCCAGCCAATCAGAACACAGCCAACCCCCTACCAATCAGAGCACAGCCAGCCCCCAACCAATGAGAACACGCCCCACCCAATCAGAACACAGCCAAGCCCCCACCCAATCAAGTCACACCCCCACTAGCAGTTAAAAGGAAGAAGCAGCTGCAAGCTCACATTACTCCAAGAAGCACAAAGCCGAAGACACAAGCCTGAGGATGATGAATGAGACTTCATCAAAACATTGCCTAGATACTTCCAATTTTACTCGGGAGAAAACCCGAATAACCAAAGATCCACATACAAATACCCCCAAAAACCTCAAAAAACAAATATAGATAGATGGATAGATAGATAGATATAGATATAGATATAGATATAGATATAGATATAGATATAGATAGATAGATAGATAGATAGATAGATAGATAGATAGATAGATAGATAGATATAGATGATATAGATATAGATATAGATTTGTTTTCATACTGCTTGCACTGCCACGAAGCCGAAAGCACCAGCCTGAGGATGGTGAGTGGGACCTCGCCGAAATCAAGATACTCTTAATCTTACATGGGAAAAGACCCAAACACACCTAGACCTACATACCTGTACCCATGAAAATCTACGAAAATATATATATATATATATATATATATATGTTTTCTGAGGTTCTCACGGGTATTTGTATGTGGATCTTTGATCTCTGAGAAGCACAGAGCCGAAGACAGAAGCCTGAAGATGATGAATGAGACTTCATCAAAACGTTGCCTAGATACTTCGAATCTTACGTGGGAGAAAACCCGAACAACCAAAGCTCCATATATATATATATATATATATATATATATATATATTCATAGATTTTCACAGCTACAGGTTTGCAGGTTTTGGTGTGTTTGGGTCTTTTCCTGTGTAAGATTGAGAGCATCTTGGTGACGTGCTTTTGGCTTCGTGCTTGTGCAAGCAAAGTGTGACCGGAGCTACTGCTTCCCTATAGATATAGATATGTATATCTGGTGGGGAGGTTGGCTGTGTTGTCATTTCTTGATTGGTTGGTGGAGTTGATGTTTGCAGATTGGTTGGCTTTTTTGTAAGAACATGTGTGGCTGAGGTATTGGCTGTGTGTGTATCAGCCTCCTTTGTTGTAACAATCTGGGTAATGGGCTGTGTGATGACTTCTGAGTTCTGTTGTTGTGACATCCTGGGTCTTGTGCTGTAATCTCCTGGCTCATTGGCTGTGTTGCAATATCCTGAGGTTTTGTGGTGAAACTTCCTGAGTTCTGTGATGTGATATCCTGAGGGGGTGGCTGTGATGTGACATTCTGGGTTTTGGTTTGGCTCAGAGTTTGAGGCCTGGATAGCCACACATGTTCTTATGAAAAAGCCAACCAATATATATATATATAATTTACTGGTTAAGTTGACATGAAAATGTTGTCAATTTAGCTTGATGGGAAATCATGTTAGTTTGTCAGTCTATTCTAAGAGATCGTATCTCTTATATTTTGCATAATGGCATTTTCAACAATGTAATATTCAGGTAAGTGCTCTATAAACACAAGTTTTTTTTGCATATAGTTATTTCTAGACACCTAATTTCCCTCAATCTCTGGCATTAAATTATTTCTTCTATTTGCTGCTGCGACACTTCTGCATAATTCTGTGGGTATTGTTACACTTGGAGTGAGCAAAAGCACAAAGCAGAAGAAAATTCAGTCAAGTACAAAATCAGGAGGAACAGAAATAAAATAATAAAATATGTCAGCAACATGACAATATCACAGGCAGTGTCAATGTGAATATACTCTGTAAAATGAATGGTCTTAGTCTTCTTAAAAGCCAATAAGTTGGATAAACCAATGAACTATAAGAGGCAACATGTCTCAAAACATGGAGATATTGCATTCTCAATCCTTGAATCTCATAAATATGCTTCATTCTACCTCTATGCTGTATTTTTTTATTTTTTTTACAAGTCGAAATAGCGTAGTTAGTGAGAATTTTTTACACAATTCCTTCAAAACATAATCTACAGAAGCTTCTCTTCTGTCATGGTAAGAAAAACACAACCATGAAATTTGTTGTATATTTTTAATGTAATTTGTTTGCAAATAGAATGCAGGTGGAATGATCATACATTCTTTAGCTCATAAAGAAAAATCGCAACAACCACAGATGAGTTTTATAGCCCAATAAAAGTCCCTGGAAAGCAAGGAACATTGGGACATCAAGGCAATATCTCCACATAG
Organism: Pseudonaja textilis; assembly: GCF_049901715.1. NCBI lineage: Eukaryota > Metazoa > Chordata > Lepidosauria > Squamata > Elapidae > Pseudonaja > Pseudonaja textilis. The sequence continues at coordinate 44,260,338 of NC_141993.1, forward strand.
CAAAGGTATTATGATGCACATATACCTACCGAACATAGAAAAATATAGGTTCAGCCATACTTGTATGTATCTATGTACATATCCATGTGAAAAACACAGATAAGATTACTTCCTAGGTGGGAGAACAGAGTGGTTCAAGAAAGCATGGTGATATCTCAGTAAAATCATGTTCTTGGGAGTTTTTTAGATCAGCATATGAGTTAAATGGAAGGGGATCACAAGTCATTGTAGTTGTGGTGGAGGTACTGTGAGTAATACTTTTATTATTTGGCAAATAAAGTTGCTTGGTTTACTCAGATATATAGTCTGGCTAGATAAGTCCAAATAAAGTATCCGAAGTATGGCCTCGTAGATAATGTCTGTGATCTTTGCTCTCTGTTTGTTAGATACAGGTTCTCTCCTAGATAGTTAAGGCCACACAAGAAGTAATGTAGAGGTGGACCCATGTGGGCATATATGCTTCTCTGAGTGAGGAGGTGGTCCTCTGAAGATTATTACTGGAAACAACTATCTTGGACAATTTCCATCCATTTTAGGAAAGGTGGTAGAGACGTTAGTTAGGCTTCAACTCCGGAGGACCTGAAGTAAGTGGAATATCTAGATTTGTTTCAGTTGGATTTCAGGTAGAGATTAAGTATGGAGACAAGAAAGATCATTTTTGTCACACTTATTGATGAACTGTGATGAAGCTGGGGATGACTTTCTTCCTCTATCTTGGGGCTCCTTGAACTTTCAGGAGCTTTTGATACCGTTGACTATGATATCCTATTGAGCCAGATTCTAGGTTTGGAAGTGGGAGATACTGTTTTGCGGTGCTTCTCCTCCTTTGTCTGAGGACAGTTTCAATCAGTGTTAAGGGAGTGAGAGGTCATGACTTACAACCCTTCATTTGTGGAGTGCCACAGGACTTGAGTCTCAGTTCTCTTTCTTTTTGTTTAACTTCTACATAAAACTCAGTGAGGCCACCTGTAAGTTTGGGATCAGTTATCATGAAAATATTGATCATATGAATTTTACATCTTGACCTTGGATCAACCAAGTAATAATATTGAAGTCCTGACTCAGTACTGGCATAGTTTGGATGGGGAGGAAGAGGCAAAATCTTACATGACCAAGTAATTTCATCTTAATCCTTAATTGGTTTCTACAATCTGCATATTCATCTTGTGTGACAATTGTATTCATTCCTGAATCAGGAGTCTCTTTAACAAGTCATGCCTTGGTTACCTCTCAATTAGGATTAGTATAATGCACTTTGCATGATACCACTGTTGAAAACCAAATAGAAGCTACATGTATGCATACATGTCTCCACTGCTTTACAAACTGCATAGGTTGGAGGTTGGCTTTTGGATGCAATTCAAGGTACCGATTCTCATCTGTAACTCTTCGTATGGAATGGGGTGTGGTTACAAATATATATCTATATGTTTCTGTCTATTCTGAGTATGCAAGCTTTGGGTCTCACCAATTCAACTGTCTCATCTTGTGAGAGCCATAAAGTGTACCTTTTTGGTGATGGCTCCTGCCCTGTGGATAATATCTCCTAGACATCTGTACCTGCTCCCATCTTTTTGGCTTTCCACAAATTGTTCTTCTCCCAGGTTTGGGTGGGATTGGGCTTCTTTAATTTTTCCTTCTGTCTTCCGTTATATTTTCTTTGATATCCGCTGTTTTGTTTTAAATTGTAAATGGTTAAATTATAAGCCACCTAGAATCATTGCAGGGTCAGATGGTCTTGAAATTGAAATAAGAAATTAAAAAAAAAAACAGTCATGTAAATCTAATGGTAACTGGAATGAAATCCATGCCAAAGCTGGACTGCTTTAAGTTACTACAAAATTGTAGGGAAAGGGCTTATATATACAGAGAAATTGAAAGAACCAAAGCCGTTGTCAGTCTATATGATATATAAAGAATAAGAATTATTCTATTCCAGATCTTTTCCCATTCTGTTAATGTAATGCTTCTTCCAATATTCCTACTCCACATTATCATGTTCCCTTTCACTAACTCTTGCTCTAATTCTACCTCCAATAAATATTTATAAAATTTAGAAATATTCTTTTTATTTGATCCTAATAAGATTTTATCTAGGTGTTGTAATTTGCTATAAATTCCAAACTCTTTGATATCTTGTTTGTATCTACTATGGATTTGTATATATAACCACTGATCAATTTTAAATCCCTGTTCCTGTAAGTCCTGTCGAGTTCTTAGTTTCCCTAAAGGATCTAATAAATCTTTATATTTAGTCATTTTTGTTATATCCAAATTGTTGGGATGAACCATTGCCTCCATTGTTGAAAGCCAAATCGGAATTTTTAAATAATGTTTTTACATATTTTTTCCAATTAGTTAATAGTGAATCTCTAATAAGATGTCTATGAAATACGCCTGTTTAGTTTTCCCCACATCCCATAGAAATGCGTGCCATCCTCTCTGAAGGTCGTGCCCTTCCAAGGCTAGAGTTCTTTTATTCCGTAAATTGACCCAGTCTTTTAACCATAGTAAGTTGGCTGCCCAATAATATAATTCCCAGTTTGGAAGCGCTAGCCCACCTCTACTTTTTGCATCTTGTAAGGCCTTAATACTGATTCTAGCTTTTTTCCCTTGCCAAATAAATTTAAGAGTTACCTTATTTATATCATCAAAAAAATTTTTGGTAATTTTATTGGGATTGTCTGGAATAAGTAAAGGAGTTTTGGTAAAATGTTCATTTTGATTGTGGCAATCCTGCCCAGTAAAGAAAGCTGCAACTTATTCCAGGATTCTAGATCTTTCTTAATTTGCTGTAACAGTTTATCATAATTATTCTCTTTGAGTGATTTACTATGTGGTGTTAACCATATGCCTAAATATTTGACCTTTTTTGTTGCCTGTATCCCCATGGTTTTTTCTAATTCTTTCCTCTGGTTCTCTGTTAGCGAAAATGAACCCAAACTCTAGTCCAAAATGTTGGAAATGTAAAAACATAGAGGGAACCTACTTTCATATGTGGTGGACCTGTAAAGAAGCCCAGAAATACTGGCAAAAATTAGAAAATGGCTGGAGGAGATAACCAAAGATCAAATTGAATACAAACCAGAGTTCTTCCTACTAGGGATCTCTGATAAACATTTTCCTAAAAAGACGAAATACATAATAATTCATATTCTAACTGCGGCCAGATTAGCATTTGCCCAGTGCTGGAAATCATCCCGTTTACCTACAGATCAATTGGTCATTCAGAAAATATGTGACTGCGCAGAAATGGACAATTTAACCATAGCTCTTAAAAATAAAGAGTCTTCAGCATTTGATAATAATTGGAATGCATGGTATAATTGGTTATATCAGAGATAAACTGTTCAATGAGCATAAATAAGCATAAATATCCATAAATAGCGATAAGATGTGTATATTTAAAGTAAGGTAGGAGAATTGGATCTTGTAGACTGTCAAAAAGAATATTTGTCTGGTTTTAACGTATTTTCTTTTTTCTTCCGTCTCTTTTTTTTTTTTCCCCTCTTTTATACTTCTTCTTCTCCTTTTCGGTCGCAAGACCGAGCGTTTTTTTTTCTCTCTCTTTCTCTTCTTCCTTTCTTCTTTTTCTCTCCCTGTTTCTTATGTAATGTTGTTATTATGTTATTTTTTAATTGTAAATTCAATAAAATTTATATGAAAAAAAAAAAAAGAATAAGAATTAAAAATTATTTAGGATTTGAAATGTGACAGGTGGACCATTAATGAGGTGCTAATTGATTGAGAAGAGAAGTGATGCTGCTCAGGGACAGTTTTTGTGCAACACATAACATTTAGACAGTCTACTGCTGAGATTTTTTTCCCTACTATTCTAGTTTATTCTCTTCAATTTGCCAACAAGCTTCTCTTATTGCTTTTCAGGAAGTAATTGATTATGTTAGTGCTGGCAAAGATCTTGATGGTCATTAATTCTGTAACACAGACAAACTGAAGCAGTTTTCTCTTTTAAAGACTACCCCTCCTTTTCTCACCCAAAAATGATCTCTTGTTTCATTGTGTTTGGAGACAGGAAGAAAAGTTACATTATGAAAGCAATGGGGATATCTTGATGTCCAGAGTTAGCGAATCATATCCTGAAGTGGAACTGAAAAGTTATCCAAGTACAGGTGATTTATAACTGTAACAACAGTGCTCAGAGCTCAGAATATGGCCCAATGCTCAGGCTACTGTATATGTCTCTGATACAAAACTATCTGTCTTTGTCTAAAATCTTTTAAGAATGGAAAGCTAATAAAGCTAATAGTTCAGTTTGGAAACAAAATATTTTACAATTCTTGTTCTACTTAAGGTTCTGTCTTCTTTTTTTTCTTCTTCCCATTTTTACTGAATGAAGAATTCTTTTTGAGGAAAGCAGAGTGACTATACTGACTACAATTCTCTGCATGTAAAGGAAATACTGTGCTATTTCTTTAGATGATGTGACATAAATCAGTCCAGTACTAGCTAGAATATTGGTTTGTAAGTGTGGAATGTTATTTGAAAAGCTGTTGCATTGTTTAATTGTGGGAAGCAAGTCCTATACATAACCAAGGAATAAAGCCTATATATTTTTTCTCCCTACTTTCTCCCTTCCAATCCTTGTTTCTTTTTCTTCCTGCAGTGTGTGTGTGTGTGTAAAATAAACAAATGCTTCTGTTTTAAATATACTTACTGATAATATTGTACCTATTTTTCACACTATAATATCAAAACAATATAAAAAAGATAGTATATACTTTTAATAAAATAGAGTGTATAATAAATAAATTAAAAAATCAGGAAGAGAAAAATAGTAGTGATGGAAGTGTTGGAGTCAATCTAGCGGAAATAGGAATTTCAAAAATTCATGCACTGTAGAGACTAAGGGAAGCATGAAAGATGCTGTTAACCTCTTTAGCATCTCCTTACACTATTATACTATCCAGAGCAAATTAGGATGGTAAACATATTATGATAGACAGCTTATCATCAGATTTGAGCTTGCCCTTCTCCCAGAAATTATTGCTATATACTACATATTCACTTGTACTTTAAACTATAAAGTACCATTATAGTAACCTTGATTGATTTTAATTGCTCTGTTTTTCTAGTTAGATGGGATGTATTTTAATGCGCTTAATTTGGTTGTGTGAAAGATATCATAAATTTAAAAGCAATGTTGTAAATGGAAGGAGAGGCAAAAAGATGTAATTCTAAAATGACAAAATGACAGAGCTTTCAGTCAGATATTTTAAAATTTAGAATAAATTGAATCACACTATCTAAGATATACTTACATTGTCCTATACTGTATTCTGTGAGATTGCACTTTTGGCTTCAATTTATTATTAAGCACTAAATTTGGCAATTTGGATTGTTAAGAAATAATATACATGTTCAGAATGCCTGCTGGGGAGGGGGTCAAAATCTGTAAGACATCAGATGTAGAGTATGATTGAAGTCTGATTCCTATTGTAGATATAGGAGCCAAAACTTTAATCAGTATGCTACTGGCAGATTTTGACATCCAGGAGACTGTGAGTTCTAGTTCTGCCTTAAGTGTGAAGTCAACAAACTTTGACAAGAAAACTGCAGGGAATATTCCTGATAGTCACCAGGAACCAACACTGACTTTAATGCATACATACAAAAATAATCCCAAGATTAAATAACAATTAAAATATTAATAAAAAACAGTTACATGCTGACGACCTTTTTTTTTGCTTTAAAGAGGACCAGGGCCAAATGTAACTTCTGAACGAGTGCATTCTCTAACATGGGTGTGACTCAGGAGATGCCCCTCTCCTCACGTGTAGATGAGAAAGTCTGATATTAGGTAATGTGGAAAAATTCTGTCCCATAAATTTTAGAAATTCACAATGGGACAAGTATTTTTTTTTTCAAATAATCAGGTTCTCAACCATTTTTGTAAATTATTTAGACATGCATTTGTGCATCCTGCATATACTAACTAGCATTTATATTATTTATTCATTCAATTTTGATATCCCTGACTAGAGCTGATTCTAGGAAGCTTAGTAGGTATGAAATAAGAAATAGTATAGTGTCTTAAAAGATCATCTCTATATTGGAGATCTTAGTTTTCATAGGATGCTTGGGAATACTACACATGCTATTAGTATGATTAAGGCCAATAACATACTCTACATCTCTATATTAAGAAAAGCATTCCATGAAAGGAGGGAACAAAGTCATGAAGATCCGCAAAGGGCAATGAAGGGGTCCAACTGCTTCAAAGTATGACAAATGGAAAACATTATTTTGAATGGAGCAGTAAACAGTAAACAGCATGAATGAAATGAAAACAAGAAATATAGATGAGTTATGTCCTTATCTATAAAACAAAAGGAAAAACAAAAGTTATAAAGTTCTGAATGAGGGTGGTCTGACTTGTTGATTGGCACTGATAAATAGATGTAGGATAGATAATTCTAGTTTTAATTTTGAATGAAAGTGCTAAAGAGTATGTCATAAAGTATATTGTAATGGTATGGAGAAAAGTAGAAATCCTAGGTTGATAACAGCTTCATTCCAGTGGATGGTGATAATGAAAAAATCAGACATGAATTTTTTTAAAAACTGCAACATTCTGAACAAATGCAATCTATGTAAAAATATATATTAAGTGACATGGATGGGTGGAAATAAAATGAGAGAGACAGAAAAAGCAATTGGACCATTTGGAAATCCAAAAGTGAATGATAGTGGTGAATACATTTTTTTTTATAAAAAGGTTTTTTTTATATAAGTTGTTTGATCATAAGTTGGTTAGTATGTGCATAACAAAATAATGACTCTAATCTAAAATCATAGTTCATGTGATTGTGATGAAAGGCTGACAGAATTAGTAATACAAAAGTTATGAGAGGTACTGAATATATTTTTGGTGGTGTCAACAAGTTCAAAGAAAAAAATGGAAATGAAAGAAGTGTGTTAATAGAAACAGAAGTTTTAGTGGAAAATATGAAAAAGCATGCTTGTGAAATTTGAGGTTGAAGAGATTGAGGATAAGATGAATTGAACAAAAGGGAATGCACAAATTACGCAAAAAAAACAAAGGATGAGAGAAATATGTTGTATCATGTACAGGGAAAGAAAAAGACAATTGCAAAGAATTGTCAAAGAGAACAAGGAACAGTTAGTTGAAAGAGGCAGAAGAAATGCAGAATGACTTCGATGGAAATAAAAAAAATTGAAAAAATGTACAGAGGGATAATCAAGGAATCTCTAGCAGAATGAATGAGATCCAAAATAAAACTGATGAAATGATTTGGAATGAAATTGAAGTAAGGGAATGGTGGAAGAAATACATTAGACTTTCTATAAGAAGGACGGATATATTGGAGAGTAGATTTTTTTTTAAGTGTCCATTTAATGTCAAGAAAAAAATGAATGAGAATAAAGTCATGAATGATGAAAAATTTGAAAATCTGAAAAATTGCAAAGCTGCAAGTGTAGATCGTGCATACTGAGAATTTAATAAAATCTGGCTTTTGTATAGAGTGATTATGCAGTTTGTTTGTGTATGCGAAGACTGCATTTGTGCCTGGCAATTGGAAGAAAGCTGGTAAGCTGGTAATTGGAAGAAAGCTTTCAAGTAGAGATTGGACTGCCATTTGTCAGAAATGGTGTAGGGTCTCCCACTTGGGTGGGGAGTTGGAGTAGATGATCTACAAGGTCCCTTCCAACTCTGATTATCTGTTATCTGGTATTGTCTCCTTTTGACAATGGAGAATATACAGAATATATTTTTGTTCTCTGAAATTACAGCAAGGTATACGCAAGAAAAAATATTGTAAGTTTTTAACACAGAAAAATACTTTGGTTGAATAGAATGATGAGAACATTTGGATAAATGTAAAGTTGAAGATTGCCTGTGTGAAAAGAACAATATCAGAGAGGAGTAATACAGACACGACAATAAATGGAATGGTCAGCGAATGGTTTAGCCCAAAGCAAACAGTAAGACAAGGATTTGTGAAGCCCCTTTGGTGCTTAATATATTTATGTGGATAAGATACATAGGAAACGTGGTGAAATAGAAATGCATCGGTTGATGATCTGAACTGCATATATATTTTTGCATTCAGATGATATTGTATTACAGGCTAAGAATCTGAATGATTAGCAGAAAACATTATGCTGCATGATAAAATGGGGAATATGGGACGGAAAATTAATGTATTACAGACTAAGGTAATTGTATTTGACAGAAGAAATGGAGTGAAAAACTGCAAGTTATGCATAAATGACAAAAAGTAGATAAATTTATGTGCCTGGAAATTTTTTAAATTTTATTTTACTAAATACAGAGAACACAGAAAAATATTAAGATCTGCCACTACATGTAAAAGATGCATAGTGGTATATGGTTGTATTGTAAGGAATAAATGCTTCTCAGAAGAATTTTAAATAGTTGTATATAAAAGTGTGCTTCCATCCATTTTATTATACAGGAAAGAAAGTAGCGTATGTTGTGAGAAACATGAATGTACACTGAATGTAATGTGGACGGAATACTAAAGAATGGTGCGTAGTAAAATAAGAAGACATAATAAATAAGCTCTGAAGGAGCTGGATCAAAGTGGCTTAGTACTATAGAATGGTATGGAATTGCAGCAAAAATATATATAAAAAGAGTAAATGAGTTAGAGGAAGATTAAAAAAGTTTTGAAAGCTCAATAGAGTTAAGAAGATCCTCAACAAAAGAGTGGTAAGAATAAAATAAGAATATAATGGAATATAATTGTTGTTTAATAATGAAATAAAGGTATGGAAAAGCAAATTAATAATTTGTGTTTCTTTTCTTTTAATCTCATTCCTTTATTTCTTAGGCCTAACATTTCTTGACTCCCTTTCTTTTTTTATAAATTTTATTGGTTTTTAAAAACAAACATAAACAATCAGTCAATTCTATGTCTCTGTTCTTGCCATGTGAACATTAAGCCTTCTGGAATCAGCCATCTATAATTCACCTCTTTTTTAAGTAGCATTTTAGTCAGGAATCATTATTCTCTTCTCATCTCTCTCACTCTTCTGGGTATTTGTTTCAAGACCACAATCTCCTTGTATTTCAATGTTTTCTTGTTTGCCACTTGCAATATTTGCGTTTTAATGGCTTTCTTTGTAAATCTAATGTGAACTTCTCTTGGTAAGCTATTTCTCATCGCATATCTTGTGAAAACTCGACTCCCTTTCTATACCTACATATTATTTACCCTCTAAGGCAACTGTGTGAGAGATACAAGCATGTACTTTAATTTGAACCTAATCAATATTTGTGAACCTTACAGATCTTCTTGTATAGATATTGTAGCAGAAATGAATAAACCTTGTTTTATACTAACTCTTACACTGCCACTATACATTTAAAATTCATATCTGAGACCAGTAATAGTATGAAGAAAAATATGTCTCCTCACACTTGTAGGTCAAAGAAAATGTTAACAATTACACATGCAAATACACAGTGTTTTCTTTTTCTCATTCCTTTTTTTACTGCTGAAAATTCTTAGGAAAGTAGCAGGAAAGGGCCCTCTCCAACATACTTCATGTCATATTAAAAAAAATAGTGAGATAGCTGACAGAAGCTAAATTAATTTTGACCTCTGAAAAAGAGTGAGTAACTGTGCATGGAATCTTATAAAGTGTGAGAAAAATGATTAAGAGAACTATTTTTGTTCCCTTTCCAAAAAATGCACTGAGCAGATGTGTTGATCAGGCAACAATGGAATGGGTTTTGGATGGTTGGGTAAGTACCCCTCTAAAAGGGTAGACAAAAATAGTGTATTTATTATTCTTACCTTTATTTGGAAAGGTTATGGCAGAGGACTTCATAATCAATACTTAAACTATATTAACTATACACTATATTACTATTTCAGCTTCCCTTCCCTGCCCCCCAGCATTTTTTTTTTCAGACTTAGGGCTTAAAATACTCTTATGTGTATTGATGTGTGTATACAAGCATATGTAATTGGCTTAAGTAAATTAAGTGATCAATGTTTCTTTATAAAAAGAATATGACCTCCCAGTAAAAGGAAATTATTAGCGACTTCTAAGAACTGAGCAGAACTGAGTACTGAGAATAACTGAGAAAGTACAAGATCATCTAAAAATTTACTGTAAGGTGGTTAAGAATATGCCGCCAAGAAATTCCAGGGGAATCCAGAGGATACAGATTTTCTTTGGAAATGGAACCAAGAAGAGAATTATCCTGAAAGGATATTTGTGCTAGAAAAGATGTGTTTTTCTAGATCTAACTTATGCTTTCAACAGCATTGATTATTGTATCTTCTTAAATCGTCTAGTAGGTTTAGGCCTTGGGGATATTGCTTTACAAAGCTTCCAATTCTTTCCATCAGTCCATATGAAGAACATGACATTGGGGATTTAACCCTCAACACATCTGCCTTTGGCTTTTAATGTTCAATGGAGTTTCATTTTGTTCTTTTTTCTGTTTAATATGTATGGGACACTGTTCATCTGGAACAATGGATAAGATGAAATTAAATCTTCAAGAGAACTATTAGCCACAGAGAAACGAATTATGGAATTGGGGTTCAGCCTGACTGTCTTTATTGTTGTGGAAAGAAAAATTTGCAGATGAAAAGCAATCTTCAGCTATTTTTGATGTAGAGGTGAGGAGTATGTCAATTCAATTTCATACAGTTTGTTTGCTTTAGGTGTTCTGACCTGATCATGATGAATGTCTTCCTTATATCATAGTCAGGCTTTTGTACTGCACTCTGTGTGAACACAACAAACCTGCAGTTACTGCATAATATGCCAGCTGGATTGCCAACAAGGAATATATCATATTGTTAAAATATGTAGACTGTAAGATAAATGCTTTCTAGGTACAATGTAAGACACTGATTTTAATATCTTCGATACCTTAAGAATCCAAATATTCAAGGGACTACCACTCTTGTTATGGACCCTTCCAAGTACTAAAATCTTTAGGGATTCTATTTATTTATCTATTTATCTATTTATGTCCAACTAATTAACAGAAGAAAAACACAAATACATTGAACAGCATTAACTTCACATTGATAATCTTGATAATAATTACTAAAAAAAGAAAGAAAAGAAAACCGTCTAGAAAATTATAAATAAAGCTTCAAAATGCTTTACTATTGTTATATTGCTTGATTGTGTTCTTTGCCTTTTGGTTAAAAAGAAATCCTAATATCCGGACAAAACTGAGATAACATGAACCTACTGCTGAAAATCTGGTACAGTATTAATTTCTAACTCCTTTTCAGTCTTATTTATTAGGCTTGGAGACAGTCTTTTCTGTCTTATATTATGAATTGCATTTGCATTTGGTCTCCTTTCTCTCTGCCTTTACAAAAAAGAGTAAAGATATGAGAACCATCCATCAGATCCTTTGTCAAAATGGTGAAAGCAGCATCAGAGGCTGCAGCCTTTTCATACATCCAAATGCATTGTGAAACGTGTACAAAAGGAATGAAGTGTTTAGCACAACCGTCCGATTTTCTTTGCCTCCAACCCCCTGCTGTGATTTTGGAAGAGATCTTTGAAGAATAATTTTAATTCATAAAGCTGTATGTTAATTATGCTTTTAAAATTTATTATTTTGTTTTTGTGTATTTTAAACATTATATTGTTAGGTGACATGGCAAATAACAGAATAATATAATAATGGTGCGTATCTAGAAATATTTCAGGACTTTGTATTATATTCCTTTTTCTATAATTCAGTTGAGAACTTTGTATTTATTTTGATTTTCCATTTTAAAGCTACTTTTGCAGAGAGAACAATTTGCTGAAAAGTATCTGTATTTTAAACAATTTAAATTTTAGCATTTAATTATTTTTACTAAAAGTTCTATAAAAACATTGAAAATCTTTCAGCTTAAAAGTGACTCCAATTCAAAATCATGTGAAATCTGGCTATCTTCCAGAAATACATTGAAGATCCTATAAATCATACTAAAAGTTGAAATTAAAAACGACATCTTGCACAACCTGTCAATGTGAATTGCAAACCTTTATTTCTTTTCACAGAAGAAAAGAAGATCTCCTTTTCAACTCCTGGTGGTTTTTTCTTACCACACAAGGTATTTTTCTTCCTCCAGGCTCTCCGTCATTCATGATATACAGTATGTTGAAAACATCAGTCAAATTAGTATATTCAAGGGATAAATTGCCATGGAAAACAACCTCCATATTTTGGAAACAAAAGTATGTTTAGTCAGAAATAAATTCTATTTCCCTCGCTTTGGAATTAGCAACAAATTAAAAGTTGGCAGCCATAGGGAATTATTTTCTAGTATGTTTTCCCTAAATTCTGCAGTTACAACAGTATTTTATAAAACACATAGCATTTCTTCATACCTATATTTCAAGTTGTTGTTTGTTGATTGTTTCAATCTTAGCGATTTTTTTCTGTCCTGTTTCTGCACATATCTGCACTGCAAGGTCACCCCATTTACAGAACAAGATATGTCAATGTATCGGAAACCCAGACAACAGTCAACACTGTTGTCTACTCACTCAAAGCCCACTGCCAATGTGACTTTCACCCATTTTCCTGCTTTTAGTTTAAAGCTTTGATTTCTGCAAGCATGAGTGTTCTTAATTAGTTTCTCTGCTTACTTTCTTCTAGATAATTCCTGCATTAATTGGCTGCTTCTTGCAGTAACAAGAACATCATCTCCCACAGTTCAACAAGTTGCCACTCTGGGACATGATTAAGAAAATCCTCTTTCTCTATTTTTCAGGTTTGTGTTGATAATGTCTACAACAGCTTCACCTAGCATAGCAGTTGTAATAGTTGACTTGAACAAAGTCAATGGTTCAGAACTCAGCAGTTTTCTGGGCTTCCTGCTTTTCAGCTGTGTTTTTTCTTATAAGCAGTTCACCAGTGCATCGCTGAAATTCTAGATTTAAAACAACAACAACAATGATCTCCGGGTAAATACTGTGCTAGGCGATTTGCAATTTTTATTTATTAGAGCTACAGTGGAACTCTTCCTCATGTGATAGTAAAAAGATGAAATGACGAACAAGCAAATTAACTTTAACAGTCATTTTTAAAAGTGCCTTACTTTAAAAGTAAGTAATTCAGGGAAAGCAAAAGAAATAATTAATAAAAACAGGAATATTTCTGCCTTGTTTTGAAAGAATGATCTTCAACAGATCAAATAGGTTTTATAACCATTATGCTACTGGGACACTATTATAATAACAGTAGAAATTGGAAGGCTAAACTTCAGAAAAAGCCAGAAAAGTATATTTTAAAATTGGTTGCTATGCGAACATATAGGTCCTCCTTAGTTTAGTTTGTCAACAGCATTATTATTTTTAAAGAATACTTAAGATCTTCTCTCAAAATGAAAATGATTTCACAGTTGCTTCTCTGGTACAGAAAGTTGAGAGGTCACTGTACAAGGGAAACTATCCAATCGGGAGGTCATAGCAGAATGCAATCTGAACTGAATATCAGTTCAGCATGCCATTGATAAGCATTCCAGACTGGCAAGAATTTTCTTCAAATGATTTAGAGTTTGCCTGTTATCAGCCAAGGTCAGTAGCAACTTAAAGATGCAGTGAAGAAATGTTTTCCCTTTCCTTTTCATTATACAAAACAAATTATCTTTTTTCATCATTTTTCATATTATTCATAAAGTTAAAATATTATATATTTTGTATGTTGATTTTCTTAATACAAATACATTTCTAACCATACATACATTAATGCTGATGCTGTTTGAACAAATATGGATTTTTAGTACAGGGCAGAAGGATGGACTCAGTTAACAATACATATAAAGTATTGTGGGTTTTAAAATATTCTACACTGTGTTTTTATTGCTTGTAAGCTGCCTAGAGTTACTGTAAGTGAGCAAGCGGCCATATAAATTAAATAAGGAAATAAGGAAGGAAGGAAGGAAGTAAAGAAAGAAAGAGAAGAGAGAGAGAGAGAGAGAGAGAGAAAGAGAGAAAGAGAGAAAGAGAGAAAGAAAGAAAGAAAGAAAGAAAGAAAGAAAGAAAGAAAGAAAGAAAGAAAGAAAGAAAGAAAGAAAGAGAAAGACAGAAATAATGATATTGGCTATAGGAAGATAAACAGGTTTATTTTTCTCCAGACTGAGATATAAATACTAATGGCTTTTTTAGACCACAGGGTAACTTTCTTCTGAGCTCAGAAACGAATTAAGTCAACTAACTAAAGGGTCAGATCTGGTTAATACTTAAATGGGATATACTGGAAGTTGAAATATATATTTGAAGAAGACCATTTCAGTACAGGTACTTTACTGTTGTTAAGAAAGCTGTATGCTTATAACTGTATAGTTATAGTACTGGCTGCCACAGAGAGGAAGGGTTCAAGCTATTTTCTAAAGCTCCTGTAGGGCAGACAAGGAATAATGGATGGCAACTGAACAAGGATAGATTTAACCTGGAAACAAAGAGAAACTTTCTGACAGTGAGAACAATCAGCCAATGGAACAGCTTGTCCTCGGAAGTTGTGGGAGTGCCATCAGTTGAGACATTCAAGAAGAGATTGGACTGCCTTTTGTCAGAAATGGTGTAGGGTCTCCCGCTTTGGCAGGGGGTTAGACTAGATGACCTACAAGGTCCCTTCCAACTCTGATTATCTGTATTTGTAAGGTTGCTTTGTGCATGCCCACCGATTGCACAATGAACCTTCACGTACTTGCATGTTCACTTGCTGCTCATGTGGCCCAGGACCCAGTGGACCATGAGCTGGTATTGGGCCGCAGACTAAGGGTTAGGGACCTCTGCTCTAGTCTAAACTGTCTTGAGGCAGGTAAACAAACTGTTCCAACTTGGAGAAGAATTAGAAAATTAAAAGAAAATAAGGAATAATTTATAATAATAAATAAATAATAATAAACACGGAATAATGGAACTAGGTATGGATTAGGATCGTTTCACTGAGTTATTTTGGGGTTTGAGATCAGTGTGTGTCTTCAGTCATTTTTTTAATACTTGTTTCATGTATTTGGATATATATTTCTACCTGGAGAATTCTTGATATTTCTGTTTCACTTTTTCCCGTTGTTTTTCAACTCTCAGTTTCTTAATCTTAATCTAAATAATATCTCCTGTTCAAGTATCTCCTGTTCAAAGTAGCATCTTCATTCTGCCTGGGAATTTAGCTTTTCACACATATTTATAAGAGCAGTGGTGGGATTCATTTTTTTTTAAACTACAGGTTCTGTGGGCATGGCTTGGTGGGCGTGACAGGGGAAGGATACTGTAAAATCTCCAGCAGAGGTGGTATTTGCCAGTTCTCTGAACCCAAAATTTCTGCTATTGGTTCTCCAGAACTGGTCAGAATCTGCTGAATACCAACTCTGGATAAGAGATAGATAAGTTTAGAAAGAAAAATTTTCTTCTTTCCTCAATAAAAAAGTGGATTGTGGCAGCATATCTAAGAGTTTATCAATGTTCCCAAGGGGTGTGAAAGGGTGTAACTATCAGGAAACAGTTTAAGGAACTGTTCTGAAGGAAATTAGACAGACCAGTTTACCATATCCTTGTGCAGGGTGCTTCAGCATATACATACGTACATGACATAGTATTTAACAGGTTTTGACCAGTTCTGAAGAACCGGTAGTGGAGAATCAGCAAATACCATCTCTGACTGGCCCTGCCCTCATCTATTCTCTGTCTCCTGAGTCCCAGCTGATTGGCTGGGTCTTCTTTTGTTGCCCTGCACAGAAGAATGGAGCTGGAAAGCAGGTTAGTGGAGTGGGGAGAGAATGGGGTTTTGCAGTAACCTTCCCCTGGAGTGGGGTGGGAATGGAGATTTTGCAGTACCAAGCCCACCAAGCCACACCCACCAAGCATATCATGCCCACCAAGCGACACCTACAGAACTGGTAGCAATTTTTTTTTGAATCCCACCACTGATACATACATATATCTCAGAATTGGAAGGGACCTTGGAGGCCTTCTAGTCTAACCGCCTGCTCAGGCAGGAAACCCTATAAAATTTTAGACAAATGGTTGTCCAATTTCTTCTTAAAAACTTCCAATGTTGGACCATTCCAGTGCTGGAGGCAAGTTGTTCCACTGATTAATTGTTCTGATTAATTTCTTCTTAAGTTGCTTGATTAGTTTCCATCCCTACCTCAGGTGATTTGGAGAATAGCTTGACACTCTTCTTTGTGAAACCCCTGAGATATTGGAACACTGCTATAATGTCATCTCTAGTCCTTCTTTTCATTAAACTAGACATACCCAATTCCAGGAACTGTTCTTTATATATTTTGGCCTCCAGTCCAGCGGTGGGATTCAATTTTTTTTAACTAAGGTTTTGTGGCGTGGCTTGGTGGTGTGGTTAGGTGGGTGTGGCCATGTGTCTAGCTGTTTTTTTTTAAATTTTTTACAGCCATTTTTTGGGCCTTCCAGGCCTCAGGGCAGACTCTGGGGGGACATTTTTGCTCACAGAAGGCTCCCCTGGGGCTCAGGAAGAAAAAAAAAAGGAGCCTGGAGGAGCACACAGCACCTCCCCTAGCTCCATTTTGGGACCTTCCTGGCCTCACAGGAGCCTCTGGGGGGGAGTGTTTTTGCTCCCAGAAGGCTCCTCTGGTACTCAGGAGGAAAAAAATGGAGCGGGGGCTGAGCCCCTCCTTCCATTTTTTGCCTTCCTGGGCCTCAGCAAGGGGAATCCCAGCTCAGCTGATTGTATGAACAGCTGATTGTCAGGAGGGAAAAAAAGAAATATCTTAAGGGGCAGCGTCAGACGGGTTGGGTGAGCAATCAGTCAGGATTCCAGCAGTTACTCCAATTAAATCATGGGCCTCGAGTCACGCTCCCCAAACTCCAAAGGATTTATTAGAAGTTAACATGCTGGCATTAGCCTGGGCGTAGCTGACTCTGAGATATGTAATTCACTGTCATCCGTGATCCTGCTTCCCCCCGCCTCCTCTGGGTTTATCATCCAGCAAAACACGTCCATTGTCAAGAGCCATTAATCATGTTCTCCAATTAGATTTTTGAGCGGCAGAAGCTTCAGTCATCTAATCAGTCTCTGAAGAAAATATGAATGGAATGTACTTTTGATTCCACATTCCTGCCTGCTCTTTGAAATCCCCCTTCTTTCTGTTGATAACCATAAAACATGTATACAAAATGTTTTATGAGTTGACATGAGCATCAGGTGGGTGGGGCAAGTGAGCCAGCGGCAACTGGGCAACCGGGTCAGCAGTGTGACCAGCCAGAACTTACTACTGATTCGGCAACGCACACCAAATCCTTGCTACCGGTTTGTTCAATCGGGTGAGAACCGGCTGAATATCACCACTGCTTCAGTTCCCTAATAATCTTTGTGGCTCTTCTCTGCACATTGAGTGCAGAGTGGGGAATGATGGGGAAAGTGAAAATTCATAAAATTCTGAAAAAAAAGACATAATGAAAACTTTCCCCTTTTCCCCATCACATCTAAAATAAGCCCATAGTTTAAGTAAAAAGAATAAAACTACTGGTAAAAGAATAAAGCATATAAAACAATTAACCATTTTTCCAAAGGTTATTTTAAATTATCTATCATAGCTAAAGTTGCAACACAAAAACTCTGTTTTCCTTTATACTGAAGCTGGGAAAAGTTGTTTTTTTAAAAAAAATTCTATTTATTCCACAATCTCTAATGCTCATTCTTTTTTTTTTTCCTACCAACATTCTTGCTATGAAAAATTAACTTTCAGCTGAAATAAGTCACCTGTAACTAAATAATGCAGACTGGTGCAATGTTGTATAAACAAGATTTTCAAAATGCCATAGTGTTCACTTGGGTTCTTCCTATTCACAGCTTAGTGAAAAGGCTTGTGTTGAAGCAAAAATGGGTTTATTTTGAAAAAAAATTAATATACAGACTCAATAAATATCACAGACGTTGGACTCTGGGAATTGGTTTGATCTTGGGTAACATACAACGAACTGACATTATAATTCTATGATGAGAAGTTTATTTTTGCTCTAATGTTCCAGGTTCCAATAAATAGAACTAACTGGTTCCTATTACAGGTTGCTAACATCACAAATTGATCTGGACACTATTAATCCTGCTGCCCATTTTGTCAGAATATGTGAAGATTTCATCAGAAATATAAGGCAGCATATTACTGCATTGATGGCTAGCATTTAATATAGCAGCTCTCTAAAATTTATTAAGCAAAATAAACTGTACATTAACATTTGTTGGCAGTTCCTTCAGATTTAAAGATATAATGGAAGCTTTCTCATTTTCAAAGCAACATTACTCTAAGCGGTTTAACATTCAACTGCTTCTTCATAGTGAATATCAACATATTCTCTGTTGCAATATCTTATGTAATGTGATGTCTCCTTTGGATGACTCTTCCAACACTTTCTCAGAGGCTGGCTTGAGGGAGAATGAGATCATTCCTGGCACATCAGAAGTTATTGACCCTGAACTGCCAGCAAAACAGGTTTTGGCTGGAGACAGCTTTCAGGTCAGTGAAGAAGATGGGAAGGAGCTGCCGGCTGTGGTGGATCTCAGAGCATGCAGGGCAGAGAAATGGAAGTATGCCAGATAGTTTGGGAAAAGCCCCTCCCTGTTGATGGACTGTACTGGCCAGGCAGAGGGAAGCACTGCTAGAAGAAATGTGTGTGGGGCATGGCTATGTACTCATTTGTGTTTCTTGAAAATCTGAATTACAATAATCCATGAGCTAACATGGATGTACTTTAAGTTTTGCCCGGGAAGGACTTTATGTTCATTTATTGGACTCACTGTTTGAGCAGCTTGCTATTTGTATTATAGACTAATTAGCTATTGCCTGGGGAATTAATCTGGCTTTGCTTGTGGCTGGTTTTGTTTGAGACAATTATAAAGCTGAGTGAAGAGAACTGCTAGGGGAAGATAAATAAAACCCTCCATAAACCACACTGACATGTGAGTGTGAGTGAGTGGGGCAGCACATGTGGTTTACAGCGTCAAGCAAGATGAAGAAAATGCCTGTGAGATCTAAAATTATATATCTATCATCTATATTGTCTATATCTATCTATATCTATAGAGGGAGAGAACATAGAAATGAACAGAATAGCATGGAGAACTTTTCTCCACACAATTTAAGGATTGCCACACAAAAAGCATCCTTGGGGTTTCATTGGTAAATCAGGGTTTTGTAATGTGATAAGAATGCAGTGCAGAAATCTTGGGAAATTAATTTTTCCTCTTTTTAATTAGTCTATGGAAGAGAATGCTTGCAGATATTAACAAGGCAACATTTAACAAATGTTCAGACATTTCCATTAGTGCCCTGATCATCTGCATTTAGCTAATTTGCACACAAAAATACCTCCTATGGACTCCATGAGATTGAATGCCAAAAACCATGTAATGCAATTTTGTATTACAAGAATTTCATCACTTACATTAATATACTCCAGAGCATTTATTAGTGTACTGTGGAGTATTATGAATAATTAAAAATAAACTAGACTTGTAGAAGAAATGAACAATGCATATTTTACATTGTACAGACCCAACTTTTCACTTTTTTTGTCCCTTTTAAATTTGCGATTGCTTTTTGGTTCATGAAATTCAGCACCTGCACTTGTACCTTCAAAACATAATCATGATTTAGGAGATGGGAGGAGCCTGCGCCGTGGCGATACGGTCTGCAATCGAGCTCCTCGATTGCAGCCGATATCTCCGCTACCGGCCGGTCCAACGGACCTACGCTGTCCCGTAGGGGCAGCCATCGTGAAGAGCGTACCCTGAGGACTCCGGGGATACCACAAAATCCCTGGAGAGCCCGGGTGAAGCTCTTCTTGCCAGCGGCGGAGAGGCAGCCCCCATGCTGCTGAAGCCGGGGCGGCTCCAGAAGGAAAGAGTTTGAGAAAGAGTTTGTCGGTTGGGTGAGAACTTTTTTTTATTTAATTTTTTGAGCTTTGAAAGTTTACTCTGACTATTTGAAGAAACCTGTGTGAATTTTTTTTTTTTTTTGACAAAACTGACTAAGCGGCGTTCTTTTTAGGGAAACGTCAAAGAGAGAATCCATTTTTTTTTCTTTGCTTTGCTTCCGGACTTCATTGTTATTTATTGGATAACTGGACTTTTTTTTTTTATATATTCATATGTTTTATTCTTCTTCTGGACTTTTTATTTTTGGGCTAGAGGCTCCTCTAGATTTTGTTTGATTTTTGTGCTTTCGCTTTTGTGTATTTCATGTCGGCTTTCCCTTGTTTATTATGCTTTTCAGAGAGGAGGGGGGAAAGTGAGAACTAAGATACTTTGTAACACTGCCACCTAGAGGCTCGGAAATATTTTACTTGAACTGAAAAAACAGACTCTTCTTCTCAAGGACATCCTCTGATAAGATAGAGGAAAGCACTCTGTGGAATATTATTACAGGTGTCTTTCTGGATATTTATGGCTTAGCTTTGAAGCTTGTGGGAAAGAGAAGGGAGTTATAATTAGAGCCTTGGATAATTAAATAGAGTGCAGTGTATTGTTGCTTATTCTCTTTTTCTAATTTTTTTTTTTTGAGTTCTGCCAACCCCTCCACTAACATCAAGGTCTTTACTTTTAAGCTTGATTTATTTGCAAAGGGAAGCCTCTGAATTTCTTTTTTTTATTTTTTTTTTATTTTGATTTAACTTGTTTTATTTTTTCTCTTGCCCATTTGGATCCTGTTTTTTCTTTTTTTTTCCTTTTTTTTAATGTACATCAGTGGACTATTTCTTTTTCCTTTTTTCAACTGAGGTTTCTTTTTTTTCTGGCTGGACTAAGGTGTGGAATTTGAAGAAACTTATTTTTCTTGGTTTTTGTTTTGTTTTCTCTTTTTCTTTTTCCCTTCTTCTTTTTTGGCTTTGTCTTGCTTATTATTATTATTGGGTTTTTATTCTTACTTTTACTCCTTTTTTTGGATTATTATTATTTTTTTTTTGGATTAAGGTCAGGAAGAATTTGAAGAATTTTTTTCTCCTTTTTTTTTTCTTTTTCTCTCACTATTGGCTTTTTTATTTATTGATGGCCTTTTTATCTTGGATTATAACTTCATATTTTTTTTTTGTGGATTAAAATTTGAAAGAACTTGAAGAGTTGGAACCACTTAAAATGAGTAAGAAACTTATATCTTCGGGTGCCTCTATGTCTGCGCTTGCCTCCCCACCATCTGGACAGCGTTCAATTCAGACATTGTTAAAGCAAGATAAAGAAAAAGAAAAAGAACAAGAAAGAGTATCCTTTCAGATGATTATGCAAGGAATTCAAGATCTCAAGGTAAAAATGGATACTATTGAACAAAGAACAAGTAGGATGGAACAGATGATGGTAAAATATGAGGAGAGACTTCAAAACGTTGAAGAGGGGGGCAAACGAAGAGAGGAGAAGATTGGAAATATTGATAATAGATTAGCAGTGATTGAACAAGAAAAAAGTGAGATGTTGAAGTGGGAGTTGGATAGATCAGAATTTTATCTCAGATTTCAAAATATAGAAGAAGAAAAAGGACAAGATTTGGCTGCGATAATGGTAGGAATTTTGGCGGAGGCGCTCGAGATAACAGAAGAGAAGATGATGGATGGAATAGATGAGATATATCGAGTTTTTACAAGATATGCGATGAGAAATAACCTACCCAGAGAAGTTCATATTAGATTTATTAAAAAATCTATGAAGACACAAGTATTGCAAGTAGCAAGAGAGAAGCCACTGAAATACAAAGGTAAAGAAATTTTGGTTTTAAAACAAATACCTAGAAGAGTGAGAGAGATGAGAAGAGAATATCGATTCCTGACTAAAAGGTTATTGGAAAAAGAGGTGTCTTACAGATGGTTGATTCCAGAAGGATTGATGTTTACGTGGCAGGAACAGAGACATAGAATTGATTCAATCGAGAAAGCAGAACTGTTTTGTGCAGAGGTTCTGGGAGAGAGAGAAGGAGGAGCAGGAAAGGAGGTCCCATCAATTGAATCCCAAGAGGAACAAATGGAGATCGGAAAAGAAGAAGGTGCAGTAGGTGGACAAGTGGATATTAAAGATCAACGTGAGGCAAGACCCACGAGAGTGGTTAAATCTAAATATAAAACATAATTATGGAAGAGAAAAAATTGATTACAATGAATATAAATGGACTTAATTCAGCTGCTAAGAGAAGAAAGATCTTCCATAAATTAATGAAATTAAAGTTTGACATAATTTGTTTACAAGAAGTTCATATTAAAAAGCAACATGAACAATTGTTATTACAACCAAAATTAGGGAAATTGTTTACCTCTTTGACACAATCCAAGAAAAGAGGGGTGGTTCTATATATTAAAGAGGCCATACCAGCAAAAATGATTTATACAGATGATGATGGGAGAATATTAATGGTAGAAATAATGGACAATAATAGAAAGATACTTTTGATTGCAATTTATGCCCCGAATGATAAACAGGAAGAATTCTATAGAAAATTACATACTAAGATTGCTGAACTTGACTATGCTAATACAATTATGATGGGAGACTTTAATGGAATTGTGGATAATAAACTTGATTATATCGTAACAGCAGTAAAGCATAACAGAAAAACTCTTCCTAAATCCTTTTTTAAAATGATAGATGAATTAACTTTAAAAGACATATGGAGAGAAAGAAATAATAAATCTAAGCAATTTATGTTCTATTCAAATAGGCATTTATCTTGGTCCAGATTGGATATGATTTGGATTTCAACAGATTTAATGTCTAGTATTCAAGAAGTTAATATTGAAACAAGCACTTGGGCTGACCATAACCCATTGACAATTAAATGGAAGGGACAAAGGAAAAGATCGAGATGGACATTAAATAATACTATCTTAAAGGATAAGGAATTTATACAATGGATGGAGAAAGAATTGGCCTTTTTCTTTAAAGAGAATAGAAAAGAAGACACCTCAACACAGAATGTTTGGGACACAATGAAGGCCTATGTTAGAGGCTTGATAATAGACTATACAAGAAAAAAGAATATTAGGAAAAGGCAAACTCTTAAAGCCTTGGATGACGAATATAAGAGACTTGAAAAGAATTACAGAAAATGCCACACAGAAAAGATGTCAAACTGAAACTGGATATGACCAAACATAAAATGGACTTAATAGAGAAAGAAGAATTGGCACAGAAAATTAGGAATGCTAAACAGAATTATTTTGAGGATGCAGATAAGCCAGGTAGATGGCTAGCATACAAATTGAGAAAGGAGAAAGAGTCGAGGAAAATACTGCAGTTAATAGATGACCAAGGTAAAATTTGTTATGGCAGCAAAGAAAAAAAAGAAATTATTTATGATTTTTATAAGCATTTGTATAAGAAAGAAGACATTGATGAGGAGAAAGTTAAACAATACTTGCAGAATGTAAATTTACCTAAGATACCTAAAGAGATTGAAGAAATGCTAGAAAGCAATATAACAATGATGGAGTTAAGCCAAGCACTTAAGAAACAAAATATTGAAAGGCACCAGGTCCAGATGGACTTCCTGTAGAATTTTATAAAACTTTTCAAGAATTACTTTGTATTCCACTGTTAGAAGTTATGAATGAAGTTATGGTAAAAAGATAATTCCTAAAACATGGTCAGAGGCTTATATTACACTTATTCCAAAAGAGGAGGCGGACCTACTTCAAATCAAGAATTACAGACCGATTTCCTTATTAAATGCAGACTATAAAATTTTTGCTTCAATATTGGCAGAAAGACTTAAAAGTATTTGAATAACTTTATCCACCCAGATCAAAATGGGTTTCTGCCAAAACGACAAATTAGAGATAATATGAGAGTAATTTTAGACACCTTGGAATATTATGAGGCGCATCCTGAAAAGCAAATGGCTTTGATATTTTTAGATGCTCAAAAGGCATTTGATAATGTAAATTGGAGGTTTATGGTACTCCTAATGGAACAGATGGGCTTTGCTAGAAGATTTATTCAAGCAATAGAAGCAATTTATAATGAACAAACAGCTAAGGTAATGATGGAAGGAGAATATACAGATTCTATTAATATAAGAAAAGGTACAAGACAAGGTTGTCCTCTTTCGCCTTTGTTATTTGTATTGACTTTGGAAGTGTTGAATAGAAACATTAGAGAAGATAAAACTATAAAAGGAATGAAAATCAAAAAGGAGGAATTCAAACTACAAGCTTTTGCAGATGACCTAGTCTTTATTTTGGAAGATCCTATAGAAACAGCCTCGAAGCTGTTGGAAAAGATAGAGGCCTATGGGGAGGTGGCAGGTCTGAAAATAAATAGAGATAAAACAAAGATTTTGTCAAAGAACATGTTGCTGAAACAAAGAGAAGAGCTGGCAGAACTGTTAAAAATCCAAGTTACAAACAAGGTTAAGTATCTGGGGATATATTTGACATCAAGATGTAGTACATTGAAGGAGAATAATTATATTAAACTTAAACAACAGATAGCTCAAGATTTGAAAAAATGGGAGAACTTACAATTGTCATTAATAGGAAGGATTTCAACAATCAAGATGAATATTTTACCCAGAGTCTTATTTTTGTTTCAAACAATACCAATTAGGCTTGGAAAAGAATATTTTGAGGATTTAAATAAAATTGTTTTGAAGTATATATGGCAAGGCAAGAAAGCAAGAATAAAGTTAAAGCTTTTTACAGGATGCTAGATTTAGAGGAGGGTTTGGTCTGCCTAATTGGGAGTTGTACTACCAAGCTGCAAACTTGACGTGGGTTAAAGAATGGATAACATTAAGGAAAACCAGATTGTTGACATTAGAAGGTCATGATTTGTTGTTGGGCTGGCATGCTTTTTTATGGTACAAGGGAACCAAAACACAGGGGTATTTTAGAAGACATTATATACAGGAGTCTCTGTGGTTAAATTGGGAGAAGATAAAAAAACAGTGTTATTTGAAAATTCCAGTCTGGTTATCGACGATAGAAGCGTTCTCTTATCCTATAATCTATAAAAAGGAACAAACAGTTAATTATGGGGAATTATTAGATGAAAAGGGTGAACTTAAATCGATGCAAAAACTGGAAGAGCAAGGTATACAGATGAATTGGTTTTCATATTTGCAAATACATTCAAAGTATTATGAGGATTCCAAAGCAGAGGGATTTTATGATAAGCAAACTGACTTGGATAAGATTTTGATGGGTACTGATGAAAAGGTGATTAAAAAATTGTATGGTTATTTATTGCAAATTAAGCTTGAGGAAGAACAAGTTAAAGAAACTATGATTGCGTGGGGGAGGAATTTTGGATATGGGATTGATTTAGAGAAATGGCAGAAATTATGGTCGCAAAATTATAAAATGACAATGTCTACAGCCTATAAAGAAAACTTGTATAAGATGTTTTACAGGTGGCATTTTCCCCGACAAGGATAGCAAGAATGTTCAAGAACAAATCTGAAAAATGCTGGAAGTGTCATCAGAAACCTGGTTCATACTATCACATGTGGTGGACTTGTGAGGATGCTAGAAAATATTGGACTAAAATCCACATGTGGCTGGAAAAAATGACGAAGAAGCATATAGACTTGAAACCGGAGTTTTTTCTATTGGGAATCCTACCAGATACTTATAGTAAAGAGTTGAAATATTTGATTGTAAATGTATTGACTGCTGCTAGGATTGTATTTGCAAAAAATTGGAAAAATGAGAGAATTCCATTGCAAGAAGAAGTTGTAAAGAAAATTTTGGAATGTGCTGAGATGAGTAGATTGACTTTTGAAATTAGAGAGCAAGAAGATAGACAATTTTATTTAGTTTGGGATCTTTTCTATCAATGGTTGAATGATGAAATATTAAAATATAAAAGTTAGATAATAAGGAATAATAATGACTTTATTTTCCTTTTCTTCTTATTGGTTTTTGATACTATATATATATAATAGTTTTTCTGTTTCTTTCTTTTTCCTATTTGGGATAGAATTGGTATGATTATAAGATTTGTTTTAGAATAAAATATTTAAAATATAGTTATCTCATAAAGGCATGACCGAATAAAAGTTTAGTCAAATTTTTTTTTTCCTTTTTTTTTTAATAGCGATGCTATGATTTATTAATTTGTATTGATAAGAGTATTATATAAGGTAATTGTAATTGTGACTATGAGGCGAATGCACAAAACTGATGGACCAACCGACTTACTGTGTGTACAAAAATATGGGGGAGCTGATACTTTTATGTTTTGTCGTTGTGTTTTGTATGTTAAAAAACAATAAAAAATTTTTTTTTTAAAAAAAAAACATAATCATGATTTAATGATAGCTCCTTATATAACTAAAAATAATTGCAATTAGGAAAGCATTTCTCAATCTTGGCAACATTAAGATGCATAAATTCCTAGAATTCCTCAGCCAGCAAACTGGATGGGGAAGTCTGGTAGTTGAAGTCCACGCATCTTAAAGTTGCCACAGTTGAGAAACACTGCTCTAGACGGATTGTCCAAGCATTTGCAGCTAGAGAACACATTTGAAGTTTTGGGAATATATCACCAGGATTCTCACAAAACAGCTAGTGAGGCATGTCTTTTATTATATATATCACAAAACAGGTATTTTTCAAAAGGTAATGGGTCATTACTGTCTTTTGCTTTCTGGAGATCAGATACTTCTAATCTCCACCATCTTTTCCTAAAGGAAGAGGGACAGATTATTAGATTGTAGCTGTCCATCATTTCATTTTTTTTGCAAATTCCTCTTAACATATGTATTAGGAATATATTGATTGTTGCTTTGTATTATTTTAATTTTACATTTTAATAATAAAAATATTACAAAATGGGCAGGAAACCCAATGTATGCCAAGACAGGGTTGCCAGAGATATTGGTAGTGCCCATGGGGGATCTGGCTCAGTTCAAAATGGTTAAAATCATAAGAACATTATGTTCCAATATAAACGAATTAAAAACTATACTGTTTCAGCACATAGTACAATTATTTCATACTATTCAATGATGTTTAAGGGCTTTTAAAACTCTATCCACACCAGGATAAGTATTGAACTTTAAATATTTAGGTAAATTTATCTTATATTTGAAGATAAATCCATATAGAGAATAGGATCAGTTTGCATTCCTAATAGCTATAACGCATAAGTGAACAGATTAAGAAAACACTTGTTTAAATAGAGGATCACAACATGGACATATCTGATTTGTGGGTTGATCTATAGAATTGTTCACAAAAATAAAACAGGTAGAAGATGTGCTTGACTTCTTTCCAAAGGGGCAATACTGAAACCATTTTCATGATCCCATAGTCCTATTCTAAGAATTTGGGTGAAGCCACAGCATTTCTTGGGAAATTGCATATTTGTGATGCTGATTTATACTCTAAATAGCAAAGCTCTATATTTCATTACCAAGAAAAAAAATCATCATAAGATAACAAGGGTAATATATGGAATCTACACATGCTGGAAAAGGTCTTCATTAATATTGTCAGTTTTATTGCACAAGATGTCCTGAAGTACCCCTCAGGGAAGCAGTGAAAAATTGGTGACAGAGAGCAAGATGAATGGGGAAAGTTACATCAGATAACATGTTGGGGAAAACAGTATTGACCTGCAGTCCTATGTGCATAAGAGCCCACCATATTTTACAAGATCCCTATGTAGCATTTTATAACAGCAGCAGCAACAAAGCACAGGTACATTATTCAAAATGCCATTATGTTTGATCATTTCTAACCACAGAGACAGAGGAGATTTTTCCTCTGTATGTAACATTATTATAATGTATGTAACAATGCTATAGGCAGGTCTGGAATATCTTTTTCTCTTGTGTCTTGTGGATTTTGTAGGTCAGGTGACCAGGAATGAGTAGAATCAGAGAGTTGTTTATTGACCTTTATTTCAAATGACCAACCATGTCTGTCATCATTCTGCCGTGTGGTGAAGAGCTATACTCAGTAGCATTGCTCTGATATTTCTAAGGATTTGTGCAAGGACTATCTCTATCTCTTCTATCTCTATCTTATCTCTATTTCTATCTGTCTATCTTTATCATCTTTGCATTTGTCTTTCCTTGTACAGTCCTGTTCTAGCAGCATACAAAACATTCCTTGCCAAAAGCTCTCATCACCATTTTAGAGTATCCATTTAGTGGAAGCCGTCAGTGATCAAACAAAAGTCTATCAGAATTGCTCAATTGAACTAGACCGCTCGGTCAGATTTTACTGATTTAATGCATGGCTGAAATAGTGTAATGTTGGAATGATGGGACCCTGCTCTCCATTGCCAGAACCGAATATAAAGGAATTTGAACATCAGCATTTATTGCCTCTGCAATGAAAAGGAAGGGTGGGAAAGATATCATTAGTAAAGAAAAGTGTGTTTGGGGTCAGTTTTCTTTAAAGCTGTAACATTTTTTAAAAATTAAAACTTTGATTAAGATAAAATGCAGGAACAGAAACCCAAATAGATCATGATGGGCATAATCCTGAAATTAGATCTGTTCTACTTCTGCTGCAGTACTGTATAAAATATATACAGTTCAACATAACTTGTGTTGGGGTGCCTGTGGTGGCCTGAGTGCTCTTCCAGTAAAAACAGGTTTCTGAGCTCCATTTTCAGCTTCAACAGCCTCCTGCAACACTCTGCCAGTGAAAATGGAACACAGGAGAGCTGCCCATGGCCCTCTTGAGCTCCAGTTTTGCTGGCAGATGCCAGTCCTTTGCTATTTCCCAGGCAGCCCCGCGGGCCAGATCCAAGCACCTCATGGCCTGGTTCTGGCCCCCAGGCCTTGAGTTTGACATCCTTGCCTTAGGCAAACAACACAGAGCTTATTCAGTAACACCTACAAAAGTACTTTAGTGGTAAGAAGTTCATATAAGTATGCAGCAATCAGGCAAGTGCTTCATAGTAGCACTTTCAAGATCAAGATTTTATATAAGTTACTTATATAAGATTGAATTTTTATGAACATCTATGTATATACAAATGTTTTATATCATGAATATGCACCAGTAGCTTAGGCTGACCATCTATATAGATTGGATGATTTAGTGACCATCTTACTTGATGATGTACACATTAGTTTAGCTTCGATGTGGTTATCAATTTTTTTCTAATTGCAGTATTCTCACTTCATCTGGATGGGCAAGAATGGAAATAAAAGAATTACAGCTAAATATTTGCAATGAAGACCATGCCTTTCAGAGAATTGTGATAAGGTTAGCAATCAAAGTTGATTTATTGGTGTGTTGGTTATTTCCCATCAAGTTGGCATTGATACTTAGCCACCCACACAGATGGATTTTCTCCAGATTGATATGTCCCTAACCTTTCCTTTTCCTGTTTTCTGCTATAGGTATGATTTTAGGATAATATAGGTAGGTACTTTCAGATACTATCTATGATAAGACCAGGAAGAAAAATAAAACAACTTAAATATGATGATAACCTGTGCCATTGACGAAACAGGAGGTAACATTTTCTTTGACAAGAGACAGCAGATACAAGTGAACTAAGTCGATAAGAAGCACATTACTATATTGGTCCATGTTACAATATGAAATAAGTTTTAATTTAGCCACAAAAAGGATTCCCCTACCACTAATTATGATGTTTTGATGATGGTGATCATTTAAAAAGTATATAATGGTTAACATACTATTTTGCTACCATGGTAGCAAACATTATGCTATCAAAACAAACTCATGCTTAGTTTTCTTAGCTTAATTTATGAAATGTATACATCAGAGCAACTGAAAAATGTTTTAATATTAAAATGATACACCAATATTTAAGCATAATATAATTAAAATAATATTAATATAAAATGCTATTATCTGATTTCCAGCAATTTGTTACATTTTATTTTTTCTAGCATATAGAACCTGTCTATACTATCGGAATCCACCAGCTCCAAAGAATAGGAGGTTGAGATCTTATCCGCAGTCCTTCTTAAATTTTATATTGTAATTGGGGAAATGCATAAATTAAACATCTTTATAAAAGAGCCAGTTGGGAGTTGAGACCTACCTTTTGCCAGTATTATGTGACAGCTGTTCAGAATAGCTGTATGATCCCCATATAACATACAGCTGTTATAAGGGTTGTAGGCAGATGCTACATCAATGCCCTTGTGTACCCTGAAGCATTTTCCCCGAATTATCTCCTAAGTCCTGCATAGCCCTTCCTTTTAATGCAGAGAATAAAATATTTAAGGGACAAATGGGATAATTGGATAAACACATAAAATTACTTAGAGCCAGTGATCTTGTGGTTAAATAATGTTAAAAACCAGGAAACTGTGAGTTCTGTCTTGGGCATGAAAACCAACTGGGTGACTTTGGGCCAATCATTCTCTATTAGGCCAACCCATTTCACTTTGTTGTTGTTGTGGGGAAAATTGGATGAGAAAAGACTATTATGTATGTTTGCCACTTTGAGTTATTTAAAAAACAAGGGCAGGTTATAAATAAATAAATACATACATAATAAAGAGGAGTACAATATTACATAAACTACAGTTCCCATTTCTCCTTTACCACATAGCTAGATATGTTGTTCTTTAAAAATGTTGAAAAACTTGCCTTCCAAAAGAGCAGATGGGAGACGTCTCCAGTAGGCCAATATAAAAGTTCTTCTCACTATTTATTTATTTATTTATTTGTTTGTTTGTTTGTTAATTTATTTATTTATCAATTTATCAATTTATATTTCATGCTTCCTAACTGCCTATCCTATCCAGGTTTCACAATCGTCCATTTATCCAAGTTTTTGAGACTCTCTCCTTTGCTCATTCATCTTTATTTTTAAGGTTCAGAACTTTTAATTGTTTTCTCTTCCAGAAAAATCAATTCAGTCTCCTTTTTTATCTGATCAACTGGGCTCAGGTAGAATGAAAAGTTGCAATAAGTTGCAATGAAAGAAGAAGAAAAAAACTAGTTTTCTAGGCAGAGCTTTTGTCTGTTAGATTTTTGTGTGATGCTAGATAGAAAGTATGAGACCAAAACAAATGAATCCTGGAATAAAGGGAAAAATCAAGATTTTCTGTATGTTTTTTTTTAAATTAAATTGTTCAATACTGCTATTCGGTATAATTTTCATGTACAATTATAAGTAATCAATAGCTAACCAATAACTACAGCTGTGTAATGTGTAGAAACACTGAATGGAATGTATGGGTAATTCCATTGGACCATTTAAAACATCATACAGGGATAACCGCTCCCTTCATCAAGTCGTGTTGTGTTGCCTCATCATGGTGTTGGGATATTCGTGGAAGTGATGAACAAAGAATATTTGTAGTGTACTCCAAGAGCATATATTGCCAGCAGGTCACCCCAGGCACAAAAATCATCCTAATGCTCAGGTAAAGCCAGCAAACATTCATACTAGTCAGCAGTGATATAGAAAGATGCTGAAAACAGATGATTATTTTAGTGGCAATGGAAAAGACATCACTTCCTCTTTGAAGGAGAAGGCAATGGTAAACAACTCCTGTAGTTTTATTAAGAAGACTACATGGGTGGAAAATATAAAATTACTGATGATAAATGATGTGCCTCTCAAGTAGGATGTTATTCAACATACTACTGAAAAAAAATTCTGAATCTTTTTGGCATCCTAATGTTTATGATGTGACTAGATTAAAGTCTATGGGTTGTCTTTTTATGGGAAAAGAACATTGGAAGTAGCAAAGAAAGAATTATGATAGCAATATGGAACGTAAGGAATATGAATTATATAATTATAATATAATTAGGAAAAATATAGCAACAGCTGTACTTGGCTACCATGCAGTAAATGATCAAATATTATTTAAACATTGTGGACAATCCTTTAATATGGTTATAATTCAAGTTTAGTCTCTAACCATTATTGCAGAAGAACCAGAGGTTGCTGAGTTTTATGATTTAGTTCAATTTTAAATAGAGAGGATGTGCTGCTTGTAATTGGTGAGTGGAATGCCAAACTTGGAAACATTGAAAAAGAAGATGCACAATAATTAGATTGTATGGCTAAGCTTAGCAAAATAAAATAGCAGACTTACTTATCAATGTCTGCCATATGTACCTTCCTATTTCTCAGATGAATTTGTGATGTTTCACTCTCCTGGCATCCTTGCAGGCAGTGCAAGCTAAAGTACAATCTAGTGAGAATAACTGCAAATAGTTATCAGGCTTCAGAAGAGATGAAATTTACATTTTATTAGAATTAAAACATGCTGGTTGACTTTGTGCCACCATCTCAATTTTTAGTCAGGTAGCTAGATTGCTTTATTTGAGGGCATGGGGAGAAATTGATTTGCCGGGATGCTCTTTATTTTAATCAGTCACTCAGTCAGTCACCTTGACATACAAAGAAGTAACAACTAGGGTGGAAACAGTCTTTCCAAGATCTAACTTTTTCTTTGGAGGGTTTGGATATTTGTTTTATTTATTTATCCTATTTACCACCTCAGAATGCAAGTCTGGACAGCTTCTCACAGCACAGTAAAAACAACAATGACATAAAATCTGAAACTAAAAAGCAGTGCCTCAATTAACATCTAAATAAATGGAATATTGTTTATAATGACTGGGGCCCTGAGTTAGATTGCAACTATGACAACTCTGGAAAGAGAGTTCCCAAAGTAGCATTATAAACCATTTGGTTTGGGGAAGACTAATTTTCATAGTTCTGATTTGAAGGACTTAGCCATTGCATTTAACCTATACAAAGAAATGTCCAAATGTTTGATCATAGATCTTGTACTATCATGTAGGGTTTGATTCTGACACCTGTTATGTAGTTCCAGAATGTAGTGCTTCTACAGGACACCAACACATTTATTTGATACTGGATGCACACAATTGTGCTTGTGATTTATTGCCCTTTTTAAATTTAGGTCTATCTTATCAGAGCTGCCTGGAGATGCTGCATGGCTTGAGAATTTATATTACTATTTGAAATTTACTAGGCTCATTTAATTTCATTTTTTTCTTTCCAGATTGTTCTATAGATGAGGAAAATGGAATAAATATATATCTTAAACACTTGGGAGAAGAAAAAGTAGCATCTTGCCCAATTAAAATGCCTCATTCTATCCCCCTCTTCCTGTTGAATAACTTTACTTAATATACTTTAAAATAGTATATCACTCTATAAGCTTCCCATACTTAAGCATAGAGAATGTAAGCCTAAAAATGCAAAATATTCCATACCAGTCCTTGGTAATACAATGTTACACGGATAAATCAAGCAGACAGAAACCATTACTAAAAACACATTTAACTTAAATTAAATTTACTTTGTGTTAGGTGATTGTATGCAAGGTTTATTGTAGCTGAATAATTTATCAGCTCTTTATTTGCTTGAAATACAAAATGCTAACAACATGAGAAAGAAGTCTTCCTAGAATAAGAATTGTGAGATTATCTGAATATTTTAACAGAACTGGTACAACCTACCTTTAGATACACAAGGAACCTGAATGCAGTTGACATGGACTATATTGTAGATTGCTGGCAGATAGAATGGAAACTGGGATCATTTGGTGTATTTCCAGGTCAAGGGTGTCAAACTCGCATCGTCATGGCGGTGTCACATAATATATCAGGACTTTATTCCCCATTTGTTGAAGTGGTTGTGGGCATGGCCAGCAAGTGATGCATCCAGTCCATGGGCTGCAAGTTTGACATCCTTTCTCTAGGTGATATTTAATAAATTAGCAAATAGTTTTGATTCTCAGTTAACTAATGATTGCAAAAGCAAATCCACTTTCTTTCACTAGGAAATATTTAGAAATAAATTAGTGGATTTCTTTAAGAAAAGATTTGTGAACTGGTTGGGGTATTGAGTAACAGAGACTGAAGGGAACATATGCTTAGAGGTTGCATTTACTTTAGTATAACTTTTTGTTCATTTATTTAAAAGCTTTACCTAACTATGCATCCCATAAACCTGTGTGGCTTATAAATGACAGTAATCATAATAAAAATGTAAAAACATAAAACAATCACAGACACTACCAATGTTCTCACGCATACACAAAGAACTGGTCTTCATGATTTTTGGAAGGCTAGGAGGGTAGAAGCCAACAGGATCTTAGGCGGATATCTATCAAAGGGCAGGGAAGCTACTAAGAAGACACTCTTCCTAAGACTTGCAACATTTAAAGAAAGGAACCTGGAGTGCACCCAC
The DNA here is from genome assembly GCF_049901715.1 of Pseudonaja textilis. Taxonomy (NCBI): domain Eukaryota; kingdom Metazoa; phylum Chordata; class Lepidosauria; order Squamata; family Elapidae; genus Pseudonaja; species Pseudonaja textilis. The sequence goes on from NC_141993.1 coordinate 44,294,464, forward strand.
CCTATCACACCTAAAATCCCCAAAGTGCTTTTTCAAAAGGCAACTGGACTTTTTTGTTTGTCCTTGAAGATATTTTGCTTCTTATCCAAGAAGCTTCTTCAGAACTGAACTAATCTGAAGAAGCTTCTTGGATAAAAAGCAAAATGTCTTCAAGGAAAAACAAAGAAAGTCCAGTTGCCCTTTGAAAAGCACCTTTGGGACAATCATGACCTGGATGACTGAGAATCTCCCAGAAGCCTGATGATGAGATTCTGCCCCCAGAAGCCTGATGATGGCAGATGAGATTTTGCCGAAACGTTGCTACAACTTTAAAAGCACAACTACAATGACGTGGGAAAATACCCGAACAAAGCTGAATGCCATACATGTAAGTACCCGTGAAAACTTAAGAATGAAAATATATATATGTGGATCTTTGGTTGTTCGGGTTTTCTCCCGCGTAAGATTCGAAGTATCTAGGCAACGTTTCGATGAAGTCTCATTCATCATCTTCAGGCTTCTGTCTCCGGCTCTGTGCTTCTCAGAGTAATGGAGATTGCAGCTGCTTCCTCCTTTTAACTGCCAGTGGGGTGGGACTTGATTGGGTGGGGGCTTGGCTGTGTTCTGATTGGGTGGGGTGTGTTCTCATTAGTAGGGGGTTTGGCTGTGTTCTGATTGGTTGGAGGCGTGTTCTGTTCAGGTGGGGGCTTGGTTGTGCTCAGGTTAGTCTTAGTTGCTGGGGGATTTGAGCTGGAGAGTTGTGATCTTGCTGTTTGGCTTCTAGTTCGTGGTCCTGCTGCATCTTCATAGTGGGTGTCGATTTGCTTCATGTATGGCTCAGAGGGGTTTGAAGTGGGTAGTGATGCAGCTGCAGTGCAGCTTCTGGTCCATGGTCGTTTCTCATTTTCTGAATAGGTGGGAGTCTGTTTTCTACATGGAAGTGTGGTGGTGGCATCTTGTGTGGCTCTCATGGGTGTGGGTCCGGTGTCCTTCTTCATGTTAGGTACTCATCTGTTCATGAGGGCGGGTTTCCAAATGGCTGGAAGGCGGGAGGTGTCATCTCGTTTGTTCATGCTGTGTGGGCGTTTTTCTATCTCTATGGCTTCTCTGATTATTCTGCTGTTGAAGTGTTCGGTTTTGGCGATAGTTCTGGTATTTTTAAAATCAATTTCATGTCCTGTGGCTTTGAGGTGTTGGACCAGGGAAGAGGTCGTTTCTTCTTTTTGATTGAGTTCTTATGTTCTTCAATGCGTGCACTTATTCTTCTGTTAGTTTGTCCAATGTATGTGGTAGGGCAGGCAGTGCAGGGGATTTCATATACTCCTTGGTTTTCTAATTCAATTTTGTCTTTGGGGTTTCTTAGGATGGTGGATATTTTTCTGTTTGTGCAGAATGCTGTTTTGATGTTGTGTTTTTGGAGGATCTTGCTAATTTTGTCTGTAGTGCCTTTTATATATGGGAGGAGGGCTTTGCCGTTTTCTTGTTCTCTGTCTTGGATTTTGGTTGGGGTTTCTTTTTGGATTAGGTGGGTAATCTTCTTTCTTTGGAATCCATTGGCTGTAAGTACGTTGGTGAGAGTGTGTAGTTCGGTTTTTTGGTGTTGTTCATCGGCTAAGCATTTTGTTCTGGAGATGAGTGTCTTGGCTACGGAATTGATCTGTGCTGGGTGGTGGTGTGAGAGTGCATGTAGATAGCGGTTAGTATGTGTTTTCTTCTGGTAGATGGTGTGTCCTAGGGAGCCATTGGATCTTTTGTATACCAAGACATCTAGGAAGGGAAGTTGATTGTTGGCTTCTGTTTCCATGGTGAATTGTATTTTGGGGTGTAGGCTGTTGAGGTGTGTGAGGAAGTTGTTCAGTTTTTCTTTCCCGTGTGGCCAGATTATGAAGGTGTCATCTACGTATCTGAGCCAGAGTTTGGGTTTGTGGTCGTATTTTTCTAGAGCTTGTGTTTCAAAGTGTTCCATGTAGAGGTTTGCGATAACAGGTGAGAGGGTGATCCCATGGGTGCTCCTTCTATTTGTTTGTATTTTTGTCCATTGTAGGTGAAGTAAGTATTGGATAGGCAGTGGTTGGTTAGATCTAGGATGTACTTGGGGGGTTGTATTTGTTTTGGATGGCTGTCAAGGCTTCTTTTATTGGCACTTGGGTGAAGAGGATATGACATCGAAGCTTACTAGTAGGTCGCTAGGTTGTAAGTTTTGTTTCTTTATGATCTCGATGAACTGGAATGAGTTTCTTACGTGTGAGTTGATGGATTCTGCATAGGGTTGTAGTTGTTTGGCAAGAAATTTGGCCAGGTTTTGTAGAGGTGAGCCTATGGAGCTGACTATTGGTCTGAGTGGGGTTCCTTCTTTGTGTATTTTGGGGAGACCATAAAGCTTGGGGCATCTGGATGATTTTTCTCTGGGTATGATTCCTTGCTGGATTTCTTCACTGATGGGGGAGGCTTTTATTATGGATTTGGTAGTTTTTTCTAGGTAGGTGGTGGGGTCTGTCTTTAGGGGTTTGTATGTGGGGTCTTGGAGTAGGTTGGTTAACTTGGTTTGGTAGTCAGATGTGTTCATTACCACTGTCGCGTTGCCCTTGTCTGCTGGTAGGATTATTATGCTAGTGTCTTCTTTCAGGTTAAGTAGTGCAGTTTGTTCTTCTTTGGATAAGTTGCTTTTGGGTGGTTTGCTAGTGCAGAGGATGTTGGTGATTTCGAGTCTGATTTTGTTAGCATCATCAGGGTTGGTTTTGGTCAGGCTGGTTTCAACTCCGCATATGATGGTTTCTGTGGGGATGTGTTTGGGAGCGACAGCAAAGTTGAATCCTTTTGAAAGGATCTTGGTTTCAGCTTCAGTGAGGATCTTGTCTGAGATGTTGTGCACTGTTTGTTTCATGTGTGGCTGTGGGGGGAGGAGTTGGTTTCTGGCATTGTTGTAGTTTCCTGAGTTTGTTGGTGTGTGTGTCTGTCTTGAGGATGGTCTGTGTTTCGGCTCTCCAGACAGCGAGTTGTTTGGATTTGTCCCAAAGTAGAGGGTGAATCTTGTTGCTGAGACTGAGGTGGAGTGTGAGGAGATCTTTGTTGATTTGGTCTAGGAGAAACCTTTTTGTGTGAAGTTCATTTCTAATTAGGGCCAGTTCTGTTCTTTTAAGGATGCGTTTGGTGGCTGCTGTGTTGGTGTGGAATTTCAATTGGAAGCTTGTGGGAATTAAATTTTGATCTCGGCAGCTGCATAGGAATGCAAGGTCACATAAAATGGAGGCTCTTTGGACTTCAAGTTTTTCATAAGTCCTGGTCAGATGGTGGGTTTCCTCCCCGTAGAGGTGCGCTATTTGTTTTCTGAGGTTCTCGCGGGTATTTATATGTGGATCTTTGGTTGTTCGGGTTTTCTCCCGCGTAAGATTCGAAGTATCTAGGCAACGTTTCGATGAAGTCTCATTCATCATCTTCAGGCTTCTGTCTCCAGCTCTGTGCTTCTCAGAGTAATGGAGATTGCAGCTGCTTCCTCCTTTTAACTGCCTTTTAACTGCCAGTGGGGGTGGGACTTGATTGGGTGGGGGCTTGGCTGTGTTCTGATTGGGCTTTGTTTATGGCTTTGTTTGGGTATTTTCCCACATCATTGTAGTTGTGCTTTTAAAGTTGTAGCAACGTTTTTCAATCTCTATGGCTTCTCTGATGATTCTGTGGCTGGGTTTTCTATAGTGGCTAGGGTTTTGGTGCCATTGAAGTTGATGCTATGATCTGTGGCTTCCATGTGTTGGACTAGTGAGGAAGTGTGTTCCAGCTTTTTGACTGCATTTTTGTGTTCATCCAGGCGGGTACTTATTCTTCTATTGGTCTGTCCAATGTATGTGGCCAGGCATGATGCACAGGGGACTTCGTATATGCCTTGGTTTTCCAGGTCAATTTTATCTTTGGGGTTTCTTAGGATGGCTGCTATTTTTCTGTCTGTTCACCCCAATCAGGGTGAAGAAAAAACCATTCTGGCACAGCAATAGGTTGCCCCAAATTTAAATCTGAAACCACTATAAAAGCCTGACTCACAGATGAACACTATACAGAAGCCTGATGATGGCAGATGAGATTCTGCTGAAACGTCGCTACAACTTTAAAAGCACAACTACTATGACGTGGGAAAATACCCGAGCAAAGCCGAATGCCATACATGTAAGTACCCGTGAAAACTTAAGAAAACACACACACACACACACACACACACACACACACACACACATATATAATGCAAGGACAAAATGAATTGAGTGATCACCAGAACACGATGATGTACATATTGTACAGTAATTTTCCCCCTCTTCCTCCATCCCCCTGACTCACATTTGGTGGGATGTGGTTCATGGTAAAATGTTTGAAGTTGGCTTCCTACCATTTCTTTTTTACACAAAGCAGAAAAGAAGTGACATAAAAAGGTGTATAAGGGAAAAGAGAGAAGGAGAAAGAATGTCAGAAAATTAAAGAAGAGAGGAAAGGTTTTACTTTATATGGCAGCATTATCCTGGATGGTGGCATTTATTTAATAGTTTTTATTATCCATCTCAATCTGTAAATTCTGGGCAGCATACCACAGAGTAAAATGCAAAGAAACACAATCCACACAGAGTGTTGATATGTTTGTATGATTGATGTTTTTATTTGCTTTCTTCCCATATTCTTTATGTTATTTAACTGTCTTGTAATTCAATTCCCTCCCCCCCCCCCAAACCCCTCTGTAGCTATTGAGCAAATAAAATGTGTAAATAAGCAATAAAATAAATACAAACCAACGAAACTAGGGATCAGAAGCCAAAAATAAATCAAGGCTTTAGATTTTATTAGATCACTCTAAACAAATCACAGGAAGAGCATCTGTTGTTTGTGTAGACCCTCTGGTTGGCTAAGGGAGCCAAATGGGAGTGATAGAACCATGGTGTATCAGAACGATATCATTTTTGACAATCCCATTTCTTCAGTACACTGGTTTACTATGTGCAAACAACACCGTGGAGCAGACTCTGGAGATTCTGAGACTGTAACTTTCATGACAGTTGCTCTATTTTATGAAGTTGCCAGTTAAAAAGTTGTATCACACATTACAGTAAACTAGATTCGCCTGTAAACAAGATTGCCTTCCTTTACAAATTCATGAAATATTTTTGTTATAATTTTAGGAAATTTTTCATTGGAGTGAAAGAGACTATATTTGTAACATCATTTGCTACTGATTTACTTGTGATTTATTTACCTGCTATTTATTCCACCTAGATATTGTAGACTTTACAGTACATCACTTAACTTCTTAAGTTAAGAAGCAGTTAAGCTAACTCAGGAGCAAATGTTCTGTTACTAAAATTTAGAAGTGTTTTGTTCAGAATTGAACTTTATGGCTAATTTGTCTATGGAGATTCTTGGTTATCTAGGTCATGGTTGTCCCAAAGGCGCTTTTCTTTGTTTTTTGTTGAATATGTTTTACTTCTCGTCCAGGAAGCTTCTTCAGTGCTGACTGAACAGTGGAGAATGGAAGGATTTATTGATTTCAAGGAATATAAATTCTTCCACTCTCCACCACTCAATCAGAACTGAAAAAACTTCTTGGAAGGGAAGTGAAAAATTGGGAGAAGTAGATAATCTAATGAAAATTCTTAGGCTGAGAATTGGGTAAACTTGATCAAGAATAACATTTGTAAGCCAGCCTTTTTATTTAAAACTATAGGTAGCCTTCGACTTACAACCATTCATTTAATGACAGTTTCAAGTTACAATAGCATAGAAAAAAGTGACTTATGACCATTGCTGCCTCCCCATGATTATATAATCAAAATTTGGATGCTTGGTAATTGACATGTATTTATGATGGTTGCAGTGAACTGGGGTCATACGATCACGTTTTGTAACCTTCTATCAAGCAAAGTCAATGGGGAAGCCAGATTCACTTAATAACTGTATTATTAATTTAACAAATGCAATGTTTTGGGCAAAATAACTGAAAAACAATGTCTTGCTTAGCAGTGGAAATGTTGGGATTTTTTGTGGTAGTAAGTTGAGGACTACTGTATTCCATTTACAATGATTTTTAAATCCAGTACATTATTTTAGATCAGGGGTATCAAACTCAAGGCCAGTGGTCTGCATCTGGCCCATGGGGCTGGCATGGAAATATCAAAGGACTGGCCTGCAGTGCCTCTGCTAGCAAAAATGGGGATGGGAGGAGTGTGCATGCCACATTTTGGCCAGCAAAGTGCTGCAGGAGGCCATCCAGGATGAAAATGGGACGTAGAAGGGCCAAGTGAATCCCATTCCCTGTTTTGGTTGGCAAAGTGTTGCAGAAGACTGTCTAAGCTGAAAATGGGGTACAGGGGTGCAAGTGGCTGGCAGGGTGCTGCAGAAGGTGTCCATCTTGTCTTCCCCCAGCCAGGCCACGAAGGAGAACTACAATGCTGATCCAGCCCTCAAAGAAATCCAGTTTGACACCCCTGTTTTAGACTTTTAGGCTAAAAACATCAGCCATTATTAATTTATTTTAAAAAATTAAAAACCAACTCATATTTGTAGTACAAAATGTCTACTATTTTGCTGTTTAAGATGTTTTCTTTATCAGTTTTTCTTAAAAATTATAACTGAAAATTATGTTAATATTTTACTTAAGGGGTTCATTTATCTTAAATCATTTTCAAAAACTTATCCTTCTTAGATAAATATACAAGATTTCATTCTAGCCCTCAGCGTTCTATAGTTGTCAGCATAAATCCTTTCTAATGCCAATTTCCTATTCACAACTTTTGTGCATCCCGTTATAGCTGAAAATAAAAAATAAGATGGTGGTAAAGGAGAGGGAATAATGTCTTGACGATGCAGTTTATTTCTACAGTTACATAAAAGCTATAATTAGTTCAACTTTTTAGCCACTTGCAATTAACAAGAATGCTGACAGATTCAAACTAAAACTTTCCTTTGAAAAAAAAAGGATCTGAAATGAGTGTATAAATTATTATGTCCTTAATTAGGACATGCAGAAAAGTCTGTATTAGAACTTTTGCGACTTTGTATGGTTGACATCTGATATTTTTGTCAAATTTAACTGCATTCATGCAGTATTCACATATCACAGTTTTAATATTGATAAAATATACTGAAACAGATATTACCAATATGGCATTCTTACCGGACCTAAGATTTTGTTAATTGATTCCATAAAATAACCTTCCCTTTATGGTTTTAGAATTATGTTACAAGAGAAGATGTTGATCATTTCTTTCTTTGCAGAATTCTCCCTAAAATATATGCATATTATTCTTTCATGAATATCATGCTGGTGAAAAAAATCTTGTATAACAGTGCATAAGAGCAAGCGCCCATACTGAGATTATTTTAGTCCAGAAAAGACAAAGTGGCTATGTATGTTTTATACATCTGAATATATTTCAAATGTATAGCTCTTCTTATTTTGACATAGTCTCTGAAGCTAGAAAAAAAATCAACAGAATTTTACAAGAGAGGCTGGAATATATAGCTGATGATAGTTGTTTTTAATCGTTTTAATCTTTAGTAATAATAATCATTTCAGACATTTATTGCTTTTGTTTTGTTGTATGCCATCCACAGTCCTCATGCTTCACTCCAGTTTCAGAATTTCAGGGGTCTTTCTGACTTTTTAAATTCATACTGGTAAATAAACTTTATTCCTACAGGAATAGCTCATGTATTAATAGCTTGTATACATTCAGGATTTGTATTTCTTTGCATGCCTAGCTTATTTACAAAATTGCTTTTGCCACTAGTTAATGCACACCTGCATTCAGGCACCTGTATTGTTAACTAAAGGGCTATGAAGTTTGTTTATGCAAAAATTATCTGTTTCATTAGGAGCTTTCCTTGATAGCATCTAAGGTGAAGATTTATGTTTAAAAGCTGTTTTTGATTTAAGAACCAATTCATACAGACATTTAAGAGATTTTATGCATTGGATCCTCCATCTGCTGGCCTCTGAATCTGACTCTTTTTCATACAAAAAGATTTCAGAAAGGCCAACACCTAGACATCAGAATGGTTGGCAAGAATCAAATCTCTCCATGAGTTTATGGAATGGTCTACAGACTGTAGATGTTAAATATTTAAACAAATTCAAGCTGTACCAAATAAAAACCCTTTTATCAGTTTTGTAGTTAGAGGAACTATAATTTAGTAAGAAGTGGTTAGAAAGACAAAGCTCTTTCTCTTTCCTGGCTTTTGCCTTACCATTGTTAGTGTGACAATGCTATAGGATGCCTTTACACACAAATTCCACATCCTGCTGAAGCATTCCAGTGGATTTCCATTAATTTATTAAATGATGTAAACTTCTCATGCTCAGAAATTATCATCATTATTTATTTACTTATTTACATTGCTTGTATCCCCACAGGCTGTAACTAGCTAACAATAAAAATATTCCACAGAATCCCAATCTAAGCATTACAATGAAAGAAAACAATACAAAATAAAATACAGCAGCAAATTCAAATACTGTTTGTCTGCATTCTCTCCTTCTAATTAAATTACCTCAACTGAAGATATGAAAGGTCAAATTTTTCCTAAAGGATGATGAAGATCAAATTTCTACTGGGAGTGAGATGGTCATTAAAAATATCTACTTCTAATATCTTGCAAATCTGAAAGGGATGGGACCTGGAAGAAGTTGACCTTAATAGATCCAGTTATATTGGCACATGAGTTTCATCCCTCAGATAACTCTATCTTATAGGGACTTAAAAATGACCACCAGCTAACTGTTCAGTTCACCTCAAAAGTGAACTGACAACTAATGCTACAAATCAAATTTTGAAATTGATCATCCTTCTCAGAGAGGAACCGTACATAATGCTTTTATTTTATTTATAGGACTTTAACCATGGCTGATTGTTTGTCCCAGGGTTAGTTGTAATCCCTTCTTTTTACATCTACAGTTTTATAGACCATTAAAGTACTGTCTTCTTATATTTATTTCATAAAACATTCATTTATTGTTTCACCTTAACTTTCTCTTTAGTAAGTTTGTTAATTTTTAATGTATATTTAGCTTTATGCAACCTTCTATCTTACTTGAGCTGATATATGTTATTCCAAATTTATACCAAATAAAATTAATAGTGCTTAGATAAGTATTTATAACATGGTATATTTGCTGTTGATATGCTTATAATTCTCAGTGATCAGACGTGAACATTTCATGAGATATACAGTAGTTAGTGTGGTACATACCTGAACATGGTTAGTAATTTTAATGAAACCAATTGAAATTGAACTAAGAGTTTGAAAAAGAATCACTGATCCCTAAATATCTATTTGACTAAAATTTAGTGTTGAAAACCAGGTAAAATTATTTTCGTTCTATTAAGAATCCCAGCAATCATATAGCTCATAATTATCTTGTCAACTCATAAAACATTCATATGCCTGTTTTAATAGTTGCCATAAAATAAAATTTTAAAAAGTGGGGGGAGGAAAACTGGAAGAGAAGTTGAAAGCTAAAGTACATTCCAACTTTTATCTTTAAAAGATTGTAACTAAAATACCAGAGTTTTTGCCCATGAATATATTTAATTGGAGAATGTGAATGATGATACCCAGCCTGTGAACTTGTTCAATTGGAGAATCTGGTTTATGAGACCAGAGGGGAGGGGAGAATCAGGGTGACAGGTGACTGTAAATTACGTATGCCAGAGTTGGCTCCATACAGGGCAGTACCAGTATGTCGCCTCTAATGACTCCTTTGGTGTTTTTTGAAGCTTGGGTTGAAAATCATGATTTAATTAGAGTGATTGCTGGAATTCTGACATATCTATTCTTTGTTTATAGCTGATAAGTTTTTAACATTCTTGGAATAGCTGTTTTCTTTAAATTCCAGTTTAAGTATCCCCATTTCAACTCTTCTACAGGAAAGTGTTTAAGCTTTGTAGACTTTTCTCTGCACCTCTATCAGACTTAATACAAAAATATATTTCCCTATTTTTTAAAAATGTAAGCAGGATTCCTTTCTTTAAAAAGTATAACTACACCTTAGAATGCAATTTCATAATGTTTCTTAAACCAATTGTCTTTTAGACTTGGTAACTGTTGGCTGATTTTATTTATTCATTGAAGATGATTATAACCCATTTCATATAATTCATTAGTTGTGCTTGTCTGCCTACTGATATTACCCCAGGACTTCTTATATTCAAAGAAATCACTTTAATTTCAGCCATTCAGAATAACAATATACATCACTGCCATTGTTCTTGTTGTCTGCCTGCAGTGCATTTCTTGATTGGATATACAATTCAAACTCTTCCTCAAATAACCTCATGTTCTTCAAATTCTCCTTCCACGAATGCATTTCTTTCAGACAGTTATTCTATTATTTTAACTCAGCCCCGAACAAGCAGATTCTTAAGTTATTATAGGAAATTGGAAATGGAAAAACAATTTTATGTAAAAAAAGAGAAGGCTTAATTAATCAAGCATGTTATCTCTAATTTTACACGGGAAAATACAACAAATATCAATATCCTGGCATTTTTCTTTATGGGTTTTCCTGATGCTTTATTAATTTTCTGTCATGAAAAGAGGGGAGCACAATCTTTTTCAGGCCAAGAGAAACATTTGTCCTTTGAGTTATAAGCTGAGACCTAAAGTGGGACTAATACAAAAATTTAATTCAACTTAACATACTTAAGATTGAGGATCTGTTTACCTCCCACTTTGGGGGGACATAATCCTTCTTCAGTAAACAGCAGAAAATCCTGTCCCAAATTCTCTGGTAATTGAAAAAATTGAATTCACATATTGTACCAATTTGTTTTTTATTTAAGCATTGTTTAATTTATTTTTTACTTGTGGATGGTAACAATAAAGTAATTTACTAATTGTTGCAAAATTTGTGCTATGGGCTAAGCCAGAACACAAACAAATCAAGATATGTGTGTTATGAACCAGGCTAAAGTATCTCTAAACATGTCTTCTGAAAATATCTTGTTTTCATCTACATAGCATGTTTTTTTTTGTAAAAAAATGTGCAGAGGAATTTATTCAAATCTTGTAACATTTTATGTGCTTTAATCTTCTTACTTACAAATTAAACCGTTGATATATATGAAATACCTGTTTTTGTCAGTTTGTTCAACAGCCTGAATTTATGCCATAATTACAAAAGAAACCACACTATTTCGATACCCAGATGTTGTGTTTTTCTAGTTAATTTGTTTTTTTCCTATTTTATGCTGGCTTTATCAGTAAGAAAACTAAAGAATTGCTAAAGTCTTTGAGCTCAATAATAGCCAAAGTAAATGTTCGTCCTTGTTTTAAAGTATGATCAAATTAGAAAAGATTTTAAATTACTTGCATGAGCACTGAACTCTCCAAAATGCAAATAATTTCAAAATGCTCTAGAGCCACATAAACAATGATATCATGTCATTTAAATCAGGAACCCACACTGGACTGACTTTCCTTGGAGCTCCCATGAATATAAAGCAAGCCATGAATTGCCATGGCAGATGTCGGAGAGACTTTCAAAAATGCATCTGTCATTCTCAGTCTTTGAGTTTTTGACCTCTGAAGGTCACAGTAGACATGTAATTTAATGCCCACCCATTTGTATTTGTACCCATTATATTTCTATCACCAGGACAGTATTCTTGGGAGGCTTGACACATGCATTAAGCAAGTTCTGCGAGTGACAGATAAGTGGTGTCTGCTTTAGGGATAACAGAGTACCTGTCTTGTTTTATACAAATGAGGAGAACGAAATAGTGAAGTTGTACTTGCTCATCAAGATAACAAAAAAACAGGTGTAAAATTTGCAGAATATATGTACATAGAAATATTTAATTTATTAATGTAAAAATGGAATTTTGTATCATGTAGAAAAGTTACCCAAAATATGTAAGAAGGGAAACAATGATTTAAATTTATTTAACTTACTTAGATGTTTTCATTATTAAAAAACGATGCAATATAAAGAATTAAATGCACAACTGTGCTGAGATTACAAACCAGCAGCCGTGGACCCCCAAAATATCAATTTCTAACAATACTTTTTCAGTGTACAAATCAATAAAACTATTATTTGAAGAGTATTTTTTTTAAAAAAAAAAGACTAATATGAACGTAGTTTTTCAGGGAGAAAAAGAAAATCTAGGTATATTGAAGAGGAGTGAAGGAAAGAAAGAAAGAAGGAGAGACAAAAAAGAAAGAAAGGAAAGAACTTGAATTATGATGAGTTTGAACATTCTTGTGGTGAATTTGAATAATCCTGCATCAAGTAGAGGTAAATAAAAATGTTCATATTAAAATCTAGCTAGTTACAAAAAGTAAGTAAGCTAGTTACAAGAAGTTTATTTCAAGATTTTAACCTCTCAGAAGATAATCTTACTCATTAGATGAACTAGATGAATTAGATCAGATAGAAATACTCAAATGAAGGTCTGAGCAGTAACCATGTAAGATGGAGGTAGAGATTATTTATATTCTTTGAAGCCTAGGGAGGTTGGTAATGGAGAGATTTTGGATTAAGAGATAAACCTGCTGAAATATCACAATGCCTTTCTAGGCTTTTAAATATTTGTTTAGACTTTGGTTCAGTCAATTTAAATCATGAGTCTCAAGCCAAACTTCCAAAACTTAAAAAGGATTTATTGAGAGTTAACATGCTAGCACTGCCTGGGTGTAGCTAACTCAGACACATAATTCATTGTCACCCTTGACCCTAGTTTTTCCCCCACCCTCTGGCTGTATCATAATTCATATTCTCCAATGGGATACATCCATAGCCAAGAGTCATAAATCTTGCTCTCCAGTTAGAATTTTGCACCACATAAACTTCAGTCACCTAGTTACTATCTTTGAAAACATTTATGGAATGCAGTTTTGGTTTTGCAAGCTGCTGCTACCTCCTCCCCTTTCTGTTGGCAACTCTAAAAAGACCAGAGAAATATTTTATAAGTTGACAGTATTATCATCATTATCATTATCACTTTTGGACACTATTGATTAGATATATGTAAAATCAGCTATTCTTCCTCTGGACTGTGCCACACTCACTGTTCCTAGAGTGGTCCATGATTTTCTGTATGTTTCCAAACTGAAAACAATTTATGATATTCCCAACATAGTATCTTGCATGAAATAGGCCTAGTTCTAGGCTGTCCCTTATCTGGAACAGTATAGTTCACTTCTAGTTCATATTATTAACTTCTGAGAAAACCTATATAAGGTCCAGAATGATTGGATAAGGCTGGTTTGGAGAAGCATCATATTTTAAAAATGTTGCATTCCTGAAATAATAGCATTTGCCATTTACTATTGTTCAGCAATACTTTCCTTGTTTATAATTCTGATAGTAGCACATTTAGTGAGTCTGTGTCACCAATGTTAGCACATAACTAAGGTCCCATATTCTCCCCAATATAATGCAAAAGTTTGAAATTAGTCTTTAGGACACAAACCCAGACTTTGGTGGGGTAGAATGAGAAGCCCACAGATGCTTCAGGTCTGGATTTTTACATTTTAAATGCAATAATTTATTGGAACAGCTGAATCCCATGAGAACATTAATTCCCAAGCTTCATAAAACAATTAGCTCCAATTATTGCCTAAATACTCTTGCTGCTGAGCTGGCAACAATGTCCTTATTTGAGGATGTGTAGCCTTTGAAATTGATTGATTGAAATAACAGATAATTTCAGAAAAGTCTGAAATATTTCTAATGCAACTGTTCCACTGGTTTCTAGGAACCTCTAGTATTTTAAAAATATCATGCTGTCTTATTCAGTGTACCTATTTTCTATATATTCCAATCAGAATCTGTACCAATGATGATTATTTTATGTTACTAGTTGCTTGAAATCCAGAGAAGATGGCAGCATTCATATAGAAGTAAAAGTTCAACTTGTTCATAGATGGGAAATACATGCATAGACTTCGAATCTCTATAACACTGTATCTGAATGCTGATGTACTAGAAAGTTTAATAAGAAATATTGAATTGCTGCCATTGGCCATATTAAAATGCAAGTGCATTTAATAATACTTTCTGTTACAAATTATAAATGTCATACTTCAGATCCAACTTTAATAAATGAAAGCACATAGAGATATTCATACAAATATATACATATCAAGTCCTGGTTGCATTTATGCATTTTATTCCATCGTTTTATTACAACAAAATATGTCTGACTAGAATTCTAAAGTTGTCCATTTTGATACCACTGGCAAATCCTTTCACCATGAAGCAGACACACACACACACACACACACACACACACACACACACTTGGGTGGTAAAATGTCTGAACAAAACAAGCAATTCCAGAGAGCACTAAAGACTCCTCATTTCATCCCTGAGCTACAAATATTATCTTTTATTGATACTACTATTGCTGCTAGCAAGGTATTTATTTTTGAGCCAAGTTTGGTGTTCAGAAGAAAGAACAAGAATCAGTTCCACACATCCTTGCTTTGTGCATCTCTGTGGTGTACAAAATTAAATTCTATATTTATTCAATCTCCTTTTCAAATATAATCCAATGTACAAATTGTAGTGTTCATCTGTAATCTATTTCCTACTCTTAACTTCTTTACAGGACTAAGTTAAACCAAATTTATGAATTAATTAGAGGTAAAAGGCTAACAAACAGAAGTAAAAATTTTTTTATAGGAAGACTATTTGCTATTAATAACACTTGTTGACATGTTTCTTGGATAATCTTTAGAAGACTCAACATTGGTAATAAAATTAGGGTAGATTTCATTAAGTCCTGGTAGCATGAGCTAAACAATTATCTTTTCACATTCTTTTCTGGAAGACATGCAGAGTGGAAGTAATCATTTTCCATCCCCCGCCTTGCTCTTCAACACACACATTAGGCTACTACTTTATGCCTAGTAATGGCAGAGTGCATAATTCTTGCATAAGAGCATTTATTTATTTATTTGTTTTTGTAAATTGCTTACAAGATAATAGGCATAAGTAAAAACATAGTTATGAATACATGGATACATATAAGAAAAATAAAAGAAATAATAGGACAGGGACGGTAGGCACGTTGGTGCGCTTATGCATGCCCCCTACAGACCTCTTAGGAAAGGGGTGAGATCAATAGTAGAAAGTCTAAGGTTAAAGTTTTTGGGGTTTGGGGAAGAAACCACAGAGTCAGGTAGAGTATTCCATACATTGACCACTCTGTTGCTGAAGTCGTATTTCCTGCAATCAAGTTTGGTGCGGTTAACCTTGAGTTAGTATCTATTGTGTGCTATTGTGTTGTTATGGTTGAAGCTGAAGTATTCATTGACAGGTAAGTCATTGCAATGTATGATTTTATAAAGCATACTTAGATCAGACCGAAGACAGTGTAATTCTAGGTTTTCTAGAATTTCAAGTCTGGTGTCATAAGGTATTCTACAATGAGCAGAGGAGTGGAGAACTCTTCTCGTAAAATATTTCTGGAATTTCTCAACTGTGCTAATATCAGATATGTAATGTGGGTTCCAGACTGATGAGCTATATTCGAGTATTGGTCTAGCAAATGTTTTGTATGCTCTAGTTAGTAGTGTGATATTACCAGGGAAAAAGCTACGTAGAATTAGGTTAACAACTCTTAATGCCTTTTTGGCTATGTAGTTACTTAGATCATTAGAGATGAGTATTCCAAGGTGCTTTACAGAGCTTGGATCATCATCAACAAGGTCTTGACTATTCAGCTTGTATTTTATTTTCTGATTTTTTTTTGCCAATATGTAAGACAGATCACTTATTTGTTAAGATTGGAAGTTGCCATTTGTTTGATCATTCTGATACATAGTCAAGATCTTTTTGAAGGATAGCAGTATTGTCTGTGGTATTGAACAGCTTTACATCATAAGTGAAGAGAATGCAGTTGCTCTTAATATGATCACAGAGGTCATTTATGTAGAGTATGAAGAGAGTTGGTCCTAGAACACTGCGTTGGGGACACCACTATTGACAGGTACAGAATTTGATAGGACACTCCCAATTTTGACCATTTGTTGTCTGTTTTGCAGGAATTCTTCTATCCAGTTATGCAGTTGTCCAGAGATACCATAGGATTTTAGTTTTAGGAGTAGTTTGTCGTGTAACACTGAATCAAAGTTGTTTTATCCTGATCGAGTTGTGTAGCCCATATGTTTTTGCAGTGTAAGAGTTGCAGATTGCAGGATAGTCTTTTTCTGAAACCAAATTGTTTATTAGAGAGTAGGTTGTTTGTCTCTAAGTGGAGAATAATGGATTGGTTAATAATTGATTCCATGACTTCACAGGTGATGCAGCATAAGGAGATTGATCTGTAATTTTCAACTAGGCTGGGGTCTCCCTTTTTGAAAATGGAGATACTGTGGCTTGTGACCATGGTTTTGGCAAGGAGCTGGTCCTGAAATTTTTTTCAAAGATTATACTTAGAGGTTCTGCTATGGCAGTGGATAGCTTTTTTAAGAAGAATATTTTTTAAGAAATATTCCATCCAGTCCAATAGATAGACATGGTTTTAGATTGCGTAGTGCTTTTTCAACATTGTCTTTTGTAAAATCAATATGTATTAGAGCATTGTAGTTTTCTATGGTTCGCTAGGAAATACTGGACATGATCCATTGCTGTTTACAAATACTGAGCCAAAGAACGTGTTAATGATCTTGGCTTTAATAGTGTCATTGTTGCAGTCTTTACCATTAGGTCCTATCAGTGGTGGGATTTGTCTATGTACATGAGATCTTGCATGAGTTCAGGATATACAAGGAACATCAACAATGGTCCTTGGTTTTGCTGAGAAATCTGATCAGCAGAACCTGTATGGGTATGAATGCATAAAGAATTCACAGTCCTATTAGAGTGTAACACTGAGTTCTGTGTTGAATATAAAAGAACACAAGCACAGGTGCAGAGGTCATAGACAGCATACAGGGAACATAATGTTCTAAGCATGTATACTTCGAGGGCAAATTCCTGTAATATTTTCAAACTGCACAGGCAAATGTTTGAGTTATAATTTCATGTGTTCTTTCTTAAAAAATTTCAGTTGAGCTAAATATATACTGGGTAATAAAGTGGCATTTCTTTTTGCCAAATACTATGTAGTTATGCCCTTAGAGGGACTTCATTTGTAGATAGCTCCCAAAGTGTCTATTATACCGGAAGCTAGCTTTGATATCTGCTATTGTAATTGATGAAAGAATTCAGAGTCTCCCATAAATAGTAACCATGATGTTGCTGACAATTAGACTATAAAAGAAATCTGTCACAGATTATATAAAAATTCTGTACTTTCTATATACTGTAATTTTGTTTTTAAAGACATTTTTATGTACTTTCTGCTCCCATTCATATTTTTCCATCCAAAATATCTGCACAAATTCATAGGTTTGGGGGGAAACGTACAGAAAAGAACATTATATGTTAAAAAGAACAGAGAACATTATATGTTAAAACTTAGTAGCTATAAATATGAAAGGCTGTTTAGAAAAGAATATTGACTTGGTAATGCTTCCTACAGAATTTATTTATTGTTGTTATTATTCACAAAGTCATGTCCAACCCATCATGACCCCATGGACAACATTCCTCCAGGCCTTCCTGTCCTCTACCATCCCCCGGAATCCCTTTAAGCACATGCCAACTGCTTCAGTGACTCCATCCTGCCACCTCATTCTCTGCCATCCTCTTCTTCTTTTGCTCTCAATCATTCCCAGCATTAGGATTTTTTCTAGTGAATCCTTCCTTCTCATTAGGTGGCTGAATTTATATACAGAGTTTATACTCATATTATACAGAATTTATACTCATGTTAAAAAAGCCTACAGACAGTGGCCCTTATTAGCAAGAGATATGAGGTATTAAATAGCATTCCCTGGGAATACAATGGTGCCAGTTTGCGAGATCTCCTTTCAGATTAAGGGAAAAATTCTCATTATCCAGTAATAATTAATATGATGTTTAGGTGAAGATAGATTGATATTTGTTAAAATAGCTGACTTGGGTTCTCACTCAAGTTTTGGAATTTACCAAGCACAATTATATCAAATGATAATTAATAACAGTTTTGAATTGAAAAAATATGCTTTATCTTAACTAAAACTGATTTTTGCACAGTCCTAAATCTCAAAATATTGTAATACCATAGAAATATAAAATTATTCATATGTTTGATATCAAAATCATGGAAGCTGTTGTGAACCACACTACAAAGTTTGGGGTCACCTCTAATTGAAACCTGTGCTCCACAAGGTTAACAAAGGTTCTACCATGTCACTTACTAACGAAACAACTAAACAGCAGGATTGTACTGAAGAAAACATCTTTGCGGAGCCATCAGGATTGCTAAATAGAAGTAATAAAGCTTTTCCATTGTGTTTGGGAATGAAAAATGTTCTATTTTAATTCGAAAACAGTGATCTAAAATTTAGAAGACAGAAGACAATTCTGTTACAAGCAACTCTAATTTAATAAAGTATCTTGTTAACTAATACAACAGAGTCTGAAAATGGCTATTGATTTGCTCATGTTTCATCAGGGGCAATGCAATTTTCTTTGAGTGGGAAGATCTCAAGACAAAAATTAAGATGAAGATCCAAAACAGTTCTGGCTTTTACTGCTCACTGGATAAGCCCACAATTAGTCAAAACGTCTAAACCACTAACATATATGCACTTGCAAATACAAACCAAGACAGAAGCATTGTGTTTGAAGAAACAAAGAAAACAAAGCCACATTGAACATCAACAACAAAACCTTTGGTCTTTAACTTATTAAGCATTTGACTGAAGCTGCTGCAGATAAAAGAAAAGAGACAGACAGGCAGACTATCAAACAGGCAAAGAAAACAGAACTTGCAAGGTCACATTTTCTTGTGTTGGCAAATGTTGACAGTATTTTAGATGGGGGTAACCTTTCTCAATAACTGCCCACAAGTTAGGACCAGAGAAGGTGCTAGTAACAGGAAGAATGCAGTGTAGTTCTTTGTTTGGAGTCCTTCCCAATGTGTGAATTGACAGCAATGGCCTTAATGACTCAGAATCAAAGTTCACTTCTGCCTAAGTAATGGAAGACTACAATATGGAAAATATATATGGCTCAGCAAAAGTCCATTTTACAAAAGCCTTCATAACTAAAGGCCTGAAACTATTGATCTCAGAAGAGAACTTAAGGATGAACAATTGTTAACTCAGTATTGTGTCTCCACTACATACAAGTAGTAAATAACATCATTTAAAAATAATCTCTTCTGTTTTTCACTCCAGATAACAGATAATCAGAGTTGGAAGGGACCTTGTAGGTCATCTAGTCCAACCCCCCCACCCAAGCGGGAGACCCTACACCATTTCTGACAAATGGCAGTCCAATCTCTTCTAGAAAATCTCAAGTGATGGTGCTCCCACAACTTCTGAGGGCAAGCTGTTCCATTGGTTGATTGTTCTCACTGTCAGAAAGTTTCTCCTTATTTCCAGGTTAAATCTCTCCTTGTTCAGTTTCCATCCATTATTCCTTGTCTGGCCTACAGGCACTTTAGAAAATAGCTTGACCCCTTCCTCCCTCTGGCAGCCCCTCAAATATTGGAAGACTGCTATCATGTCTCCCCTGATCCTTCTCTTCACTAGACTAGCCAAGCCCAGTTCCTGCAATCATTCATTGTATGTTTTAGCCTCCAGTCCCAAGACTCTTGAACTTTCAGAGGAAGATTTGTGCATTCTTCACTGTTCTTTCCAAGCCTAAATTTATCTCTTCCCTCATTCTATAAAATATGGCAATGTGAAAAAAATTTGGAGAAGATCTTGAGTTCCTATCTGCTGAATTATAGAAACATAAATTATGGACAGTGGAACAGGAGGGGTGGGATGGAAAGCCAAAGCCATGGTAGCAGCAGATAACAGCATCTTACTCCTTTTTTAAATTGTTTTCTATTCAACAAATAATGAATTAATCTGTGGCCTCCCAGAAGCTTGGATTTCAGATTCATATTTTTATCAATAGGCATGGGAAATATAGGGACTATTGTGATCAACATATATGGGAGACAACAGGTTGAGGAAATTGTACAATGCTGTAGTCATTTCTAACTCTTCACAGCATGGATCCCACACAAGAGTTCATTACATGTTTTTGTAACATAATGTGGGCCAACCCATTTCCATATCAAAAAGTATTTTTTTTTAAATTGGATGGATGTCTTTTTTGAAATAGGATAGATGCATTATTTGAAATAAAATATGCTTTTAAAGAATATACTCAAATATAGACATTAATAACTTATCTGTCTTATTTAAATCTGATGGGCTATAGATTTAACTAATGTAAAATATTCACTTTCAGTGCATCATTTTCAACTGTCATCAATTGTCTTTAGAGAAATGGTTTTCTTCTTTTACGCCTTCTTCATTCTTGCATCTTTCTGTCTCATTGACTAGCCACTTCTCCTTAAAATCTCTATATTTATGTGAGAGCTTGCCTCTCTCTCCTGCTGTTATTTTTTTTTTAATTTATTCACCATGGAACAACTCCAGACCCTTGTTTTCTATAATTTATACAATGTGTGCTATCTCTTGCCTTGAGTTATTTAATTCTGTGTAGTACCCAAGACACTTCGTTATTGTATATACACACAGCTGTAACATCAAGCAAGAAAGATTATTAGACACTGGAAAAATAAATAAAAAAGAGCAGTTAGAATCAGGCAAGATGAGGTGGGGACTGAAGTCAATGGAAATAGCTCTATTCTTTCTGTAATGTTCTTTCTATCAATCTATCACTCAGAGACTAACTTTGTCCTATGTTTTCAGATAAAAAAGAAAAATCAGACAGAGGCCATATTTTTGAAGTTTATCTTCTTATAAAGCTATGCCAGAAGATTAGAAGAACCATTAATGACTGACAATGTGGGGGCCCTTGGTTCTTTTACTGAGGGAAAGTGTTGAAATATTTTGGGTGTTGATGTGAGCACTTCTGATGGATGAATTTCATGACTGAGGATTACGAAGCAGGTTTTATACCACAATTTAGTAGAAGAAGCTCCATGGAGTAGGAGCTCTGTGTATCTGGGAAAAAAGACAGAACAAAATGAATTGAGATTAGGAATTGTCCACAGGCAGATTAATACCAGCTGTTGCCCTAAGCATAGCCTAACAACAGTGCCCACCACTAAAAAGACATTAAGAGTTAATAAGTGTTGAGAGCCTCTTTGGTGTAATGGTTAAGACACCTGGCTAGAAAACAGGAGACAGCAAGTTCTAGTCTCACCTTAGGCACAAAGCTAGCTGGATGACCTTAGTCAGTCTCTTTCAGCCCTCTTTCAGTGGGAAATCATTCTAAAATTTTGCCAAGAAAGCTGGAGAGATTTGTCCAGGCAGTCAGCAGAAATCAACACTGACTTGATAGCACAGAAAGAAAAGTGCACTGTGAACTAAAGTTGAGTGTAGCAGTGATAAAGCTAAGGGCATGATAGCTGGGGGAATAACTCTATGGCTTTCCTAACCATACCATATTTTGTTTAATGATTAATCCAGAGTTATTACCTAGCTAAAGAGCAGGCAGATGAGAGACACAGAAGGAACACAAAGAAAATTTTAGAGTCACTCTCTACATTCCACTGTTTCTTTGTAGTTAGCAGGACATGTCATACTAAGGGTTAGTAGCATTCAATTAACACTTTGAATATTTTTGCCAGTCACCCTAGAAATTTTCATTACTTTTCCTTCACTTCCAAGGCATGGAATAAATTCCAGGTAGCTTAATTGTATTCAGGCAAAATGATTGATGGTTTAGGAAGCCAAAAACCTTTCATTAAGGAAATTAATTAAGACATGTATCTTTCTGTTGCTGCTTTTAAGACTTGAAGAACTGGAAATTGGATAGAGGTAATAATTGAAAATACAAATCCTAGAATTATTACATACCAGTTGATAATGGCCTTGCTTATTTTCTTTTCTTCACTAAATTTAAGAAAAAAGCAGTTTCATCAAATGAATTTGCTTGAGAACAACAACAAATCCTAGAGTTAGCAAGTTCAACTTCTAGCAGAATAAAATATTACAAAATGATTTGTCTAATTAAACTAATGTGGTTCAAATCTAGGTAAGCATGCATAAGATGCACATGCATTGTGTAACTCCAATATTTGTTTTTATTTAACAGAATTTACTTTGGAAAAAACTACTTGATTTGCCATCACTTGACAATAGATGCATACAGCATTATAAATGGATATGTTCCTTTCTGTGTCAGCCAAGTGGTGAAGACATACAGAGTTTGTGGGAAGAGAATCTGGTTGTTTACAACCTACAGTGACCTTTTCAATGTCTGATGCTGGTGTTTGCTTGCAAAAACAATAAAACTATGCAGCAGTATTCATTAGCAGAAAATGTGTGGGCTTCTTTTTGTATATAATTCTGTTTTTTCCTCTGCCTCTCTTTCTTTGGCAATTATGAAGATTCTTTGTTGTGAATGTTAGTCAATGAACAATACGTTAATTAAGACAATAATAAGTTCATTGTATTTACATCAAGAATTCGCAACATGGGAGTGATGATCTTGATTTTACATAAAATCTCTCTCTCTCTCTCTCTCTCTCTCTCTCTCTCTCTCTCACACACACACACACACACACACACACACACACACACACACACCTTCATTGTTTCATGCACCCATTAGCAAGTGGAGAAAAGCACATGATAGCTTTGCAAAAGTGAACAACTCACATTTCTTGGGGTGCTTATTTTAGTTAGGAAAAAAGGAGCCTGGTATAGTCTAAGGAATATATCACTTCATAAGGAAACATTCAGCAGTAAGAAGCACCACACTGAACATTGTAAAGGCACAAAGTAAACTTACAAGAAAGGATTGAAGGATTTAATTTATTTCACATATATTAAACATGTTTGCCCATTCTTTTTAATAAGTAAACTAAAACCTCATACTGTATAAACTGCATAACCATTGACTAACGAAATGCGTAACCAAAAGCATGTTTCAAAGTTGATTTTTTTCTTATTTTTCATTTACTATCATGAAGTGTGTTATAACAATTGTAGATATATTTATCTGTCTTCTTCCTATAGAGACCATAGGAAGTGGGTGGAAAAGATAATAGCCTTATTTTCCATTTCCTATAGGTAAAAATAATTCCCAGTGCAGACTAGGTGACAATACTTAGATGCTCTAAATACTGGATGAGATCAAGATAAAATGTTTAACATAATTATTTATAAAACATAAATGCATTCTTTTTCTCTCTATGTATACATATAGAGAGTATATATATGTATACACACACTATGTATACGCACACTAACAGAAACAAACACACACACAGAGATATATGTGTGTGATTAATAAAAGTACACAAAACAATTTTGTGGAAAATAGAAAATAATTTATTTATGTTTCACAGCATAAGAGTATACAGATATTCCTCAAATTACAACAGTTCATTTATGACTGTTCAAAGTTACAATGGCACTGAAAAAAGTGATTTATAACCGTTTTTCACCCTTATAACCAGTGCAGTGTCCTGATAGTCATTTGATCAAAATTCAAACACTTGGCAACTGATTCATATTTATTGAATATTGAAGTGATCACCTTTTGTAACTTTTGGTCAAGCAAAGTCACTGAGGAAGCCAGATTCACTCAACAATCATGTTATTAACAATTGCAGTGACTGATTTAAAGACTGTGACAAGAAAGATTGTAAAATGGGGCAAAACTCACTTAACAAATTAAACTCATCAGCAATAGACATTTTGGACTCAATTGTGTTGTAAGTCAAGGACTACCTGCATTCAGCCTCTATATTGAAGGCTTTTAACTAAAAAAAGATGGGGGAGATGGGATGATTCTTAACCATTATTTCAAATTATTTCAAGCAGGCATTAGAAAAGGAAAATGGGATTGTCTAAGAATGTAACAAGAGTTTCTAATCGGATAGCTTATATTAAACCATATATACTCAGGAAAAAATGGATTATTGGATGATTCCTGGAATTTTGGAGGGTGGATCCTAATGAAATAAAATAAAATCAATTGAAGAGTTAAAAATGAGACTTAAAGAACAAAAAGAAGAAGCACAAGATGGAAGAGGATCTTTTGTCTTTGTCTTTCAATTTTTAGAAATGGTGATCTTGAACTATGAAAAACAACAAGACACCCTGGCAGAACAAGAACGGTGGGACAATGAAGAAGCCATCTTTAATGACCAAGCAATTTTAAGTGGGGTAAAAAAGGGAAAGCGGGGAAAGGGAGTTAAAACTTAAGCACTGAAGCAACAACCAAAAAAAGAGTAATTTTGAAAAGCAATCATAACATCAGGAAGAAGCAGAAGGGAGGATCACAGAAGGGAGAATCAGATAGAAAAGGGAATAAAAAAGGGAAGGGAGAAGAAGAGAGGGAAGAAGGAAAGGAAAAGAAGCTACAAAAGACAGAAATAAGATATAGAGGTACAGGAAAAAAGTACAAGAATTTAAGGTATAAACCTATTTAAAAAACACAGAGACAATGGTTAAAATTTAACTTGAGAGAATTCTGCAAGGGTGCATGGGATAGCATTGTTATATTAGAAATAGAAAAGGGTTAGAAAATATGTTAGATGATTAAAGTGATAGAAAAATTTTCTATTGATGTGTAGTGGAATATTTGTTTGTAAAGAGCATAAGGCTCTCAATGATTTAAAAAGAATGTTTAAAAAAACTGAAAAGAAACATGGAAGATTTTTATCAGTTGACAAGATGAACTTGAATAAGAATAATAACTTTATTGACTACTGTTAATAACTATTGTTTGGTTTTTTTTTATTTAAAGATAGTAATAAGTAAAATATGAAATATAGATGATTAAAGTGAAAGACAACTGATATTACTGGTAATGTTTGTTAAAAGAAATAGAAATGTAAAATATTGTTATTAATATTAATGGCAGAGCTGTACTTGAATAGAATAATTATTCCATTTACTATTGTTATACATATATACCCAGATATATATACATATATACTTTTTTCTTTTAAGAATTTAGTGTGTATTTTAAGGGAATGTACCAAGCAGAATTCAATTGAAAATAGGTATGTGTTATAAAATAGAGGTTAGAAAATGAATGTTATAACTGTAAAGATGTAACTTAAATTTTTAAATAAGATTTGAAAAAAGATACAAAGGTGTTACACTCCAGTCTAGTAATTACAGGCGAAAATTTATTTTATGTGAAAAGATAATATGAAATTGTAAACAGGACAGATGAAAGTATAAAAACATTGATTAGAAAGATTTTAAAAATTAGAAAAAGATACGTAACTGAATTAAGAAAGGAATGAGATTATTTAAAATAAGTCTATAGGAAGTAAAGAAAGGAAAAAGCTATTGAAAAAATTGTGAAAATAGTTATAAGATATGGATTAGAATGTATAAGATAAATATGTATTGAGTTTATGTCTGTATGGAGAAGTGATAACCCGGGGCCATGCTGTTCTCAAAAAAAGATATTTTATTTGTATTTGTATGTTTTGTGAAAGCTTAAATAAAACTTTTATTAAAAAAAACATAGCCACAGATAATAATCTTATTTATATATCAAAAGTAATACTGATAACAGATAGCTGATATTACAAAACTACCTATTACACCCAACTGAACATTTTCAAAAAGAAATCTATTAAGTCAAAATAACCATTAAACATCATCAGAGATCGTTGTTTAGTGTTACGTTGTATCTGATTCTTTACAACCTCGTGGATCATAGCATACCAGGCTCCTTTGTCCTCCCCTGTCTCCTGGAGTTTGCCCAGATTCATTTTCATTGTGTTGATGACACCATATGTAACCATCTCATCCTCTGTTGTCCCTTCACCTTTTGCCCTCAAACCTTTCCAACATTAGAATATTTTCCAAAGAGTCCTCTCTTCTCATTAGGTCGCCAAAGTATCTGAGCTTCAACCTGAGTATCTTTCAAAGGGCTGATTTCTTTTAGGATTGGCTGATTTGATCTCCTTGTAGTCTAAAGGGTTTTAATTTAAAAAGGTAATCCACATTATTTGCATGTCTTTTTCAGTTTTTAAATAATCATCCAATTCCATTTGTAAATCCAATATTTTGTTATAAATATAAATTATAATTTCAAGTGCTCCTTAAAGTCCATATCAGTTAAATTAGAAGAAATGTGTACTCTTAATAAAAGATTTTGGTTCCAGCATAGAGTTAAATTACTCAAGCATTTCTTGGACCCAAGGATCAAATGCTTCCTTTAAAATTGCCATATGGTGCTCTCTAATGAGCAATCTTCCAAGTCTTCTTATCAACTTGGAATGTAGATATGCAGATAATTTTTCCCACGTGAAAGGTTCTTTCTAATTAACTTCATTGTATTTCAAAGTCTTTCTTTACATCAAATTCATCCAAACCCTTAGCATCAAATTCATCCAAACCCTTAGCAAAACTTTTTAGCAATAATACTATATGCAATATTTTGTTGTATATTTCAGAAAATAAAGAATTTACAAAGCTGGAAACATGCAATCTTCCTTCTTTTTAAACAGATTGAAGAGTAACTTGCCTATCAAGTGCTGGACTTTCAGTTCTCAAGGCATTTTATTCTAAAATAAATAATAATAATTTTAAAAAACCTAAACTACAAAATGACTAAAAAGATGAGGTTTGATCAAAGTTTCCGAAAGGCAACATTTAGCTCTCAGAGCATGATGAAACTGGCAACTCCCAGATGATTGCAAGTGACCACAAACATATCAATTTCTGGCAACAATTCATAAAATCCCCAGCTATCCAGAGCACATGAGGGTAATGTCAAGATATATCTTTAATCCAGAAATAATCTTTGGCAATATGGATCCAGATAGTATCCACTGTCTTTTGGCACAATATCTGCAGCTGTGAATGGGGTGTCAATTAAACTACCCCTACTGGAAGGCTGAAATAATCTGTATGTCCATGTATGCATGCATGCTGGAGGAATGATACAAATGTGAAAATAAAATTTTAGTTTGAAGTGCAAAGCACAGTAATTTCTTTAAAAGATCATGCAGAACTTTGGAAATAATTTGGGAAAATGCTCCAGGGTACACAAGGATATGTATATAGCAGCTGCCTACCACCCTAAAACATCCATGTCACACAGCTGTTCTGCACAGCTGTCATATAATACTAGTAAAACATATGATTGCTCTAAAGTAGGGGTATCAAACTCACATCATCATGGTGCTATCACATTACATATTGGGACCTTTTCCCTCTTTGCTAAACCAGGCATGGGTGTGTCCAGTGCATGATGCATCCAGCCCATGGGCCAGTCATTTGACAGCCTGGATCTAAAGAGTTTCAGTCTGGTGATATGTTCAGGCACAATTGTGCTCCAAAGCATCTTATTAAATGGAATCTGAAGCATTGCATGTACATGGTATTGACATGATATTACTGTTGCCATCGAATTGAAGTGAATCGAATCGAAGCAAATCGAATCAAAGCAAAGCAAAGCAAAGCAAAGCAAAGCAAAGCAAAGCAAAGCAAAGCAAAGCAAAGCAAAGCAAAGCAAAGCACAGCAGAGCAAAGCAAATCCATATCTTGCTTAATTTGCTTCCCTGACACTTTTGAATATCTGTCTAGAATTTATTTTGTGGATTAATTAAAGAGCCATATATCCTTTCCAATTTTACAATATTATGTTTTATGACATGCTATATGTTAATTTCTTTTTCTTTCTTCTTCAATGTACAAAAATTCTTCATTTTTTGGATATCCAACACAGATAAAATGTGTGAAACTTTAATGAGTTAAATTTTAATTATAGATGCAAAGCCATTCAGACTTCTGTTTCTCCCTCTGAAAACATTTGCTTTAACTCCTATTCAATCTTTTCTTCTAACCTGTTTATATTTCAAGCTGTCTTGTATTCCTTGCCATATCTTCATGGAATTGTTTGAATTCAGGAGTCCTTGAAAAAAAGAAAAACAAGAGCCATTTCTAATCTTACTTTCCATAAGTTCACCCTAAAATATCTACATTAAAATAGTGAAATTTGAGAAGAATGCAGTATATCCTGTATGAAATACATTTTAAAAATATTTAAATCTAGATTATATACAAGTTATATACAAATAAGTGAGAAATAATAACAAAATAATAAAAAAAC
Organism: Pseudonaja textilis; assembly: GCF_049901715.1. Lineage (NCBI taxonomy): Eukaryota > Metazoa > Chordata > Lepidosauria > Squamata > Elapidae > Pseudonaja > Pseudonaja textilis. Next base: position 44,322,575 of record NC_141993.1, read on the forward strand.
AAATACTGGATTTGATTTTCATCTTGGATATTTTTTTATTCGAGGCTCAACATGTCAAGCTTATACTAAAACAGAACAATTTCTGTTTTAGAGTTTATTAGAATGAAAACTTTACTTAGAAGAAACAATATACTAGATTTGTCAAAGGTTTATAATTGTCAGTATGACCAGAAAGATAGATTTGCAGTAGAAATCAAAAGTCTATAAGAATCAGATATATAAGTCTCAGTACTATTGCTATATCCTTTGAGGTTTGAGAGTGGTAATCATAGTGTTATGGTGGTTTTCCTTTCTCTGCAGAGTTGTTAGAGAACAAGAAAGTTAACTCAACATCTCTACTTTACTGGGTTCATTTTGCCCTACTTTCTCTCTGCCCCTATGTAAAATCAATATGACACTGCAGGACATCATCATCTATTGGTATAAATCATATATCATCAATATATTAATGATACCAAATTGTACATCTCTACCGTAGACCAACCAGTGATGCTTCAAACATCTGTTAGTTTATCTGGAAACTATGGTTGGTGGAGAAGTCAGAATAAGATATGGGGAAGTACAGGTAACTTTGTGCTTGTTGTCTCTGAGGACTCCCTACTTTGGGCCTGGATGAAGTTTGGGCCTGGATGAAGTTGTATTACCTAGATAGAATTAGTGTGTACTCTTGAATTCTCAGTTCCTACTAGAGCAACTTATAGTGATCATGGCCAAGATAGTCTTTATGGGAATTCAGTTTATGTTTATTTATTTCACATATTTATGTGGTTGCTCAACTCATACACAGGTGCTTTTATGGGATTTTTAAAAAATTTGCATAAAAATCTACAACATGAAATCCCATAAACTTCCCTTCTCCAGCAGCAGCAATACATTCAAATCAACCACTTGATCAGCTCCATTTAAGGTTCCCAGGCTTGTTGACAAAACCATGCCTTCAGGACCTTTCAGAAAAGCAGCAAGATCAGGGCCAATTGAACCATGGGGAAATTGCATTCCATAGAAAAGGGGCCACCACTGGGAAGCAACTGGAATTGTTCCCAATGCCCTCTGACCTGTGCTCATATATTGGTTCATATGGCCTGTAGTGTGACAGCTATAATGCCTGATCGAACTTTTTATGTTGTGAGGTGGCAAGTTATTCAGATACAGTGGAACCTCTGTTTGCAAACACTTTTGTTCGTGACCAAATCGGGTGATGAAAAAAAGTTCTTACCTCTAGTCACGAACCGGTGCTCGGGTGGCGACCAAAGGGTGGCAATTTGCCCTTCCATGCTGATTTTGCCTTCCATGCTGCACCATTTTTGTTTTACACGCATGCACTTCTGGTGACGAGCAAATTGGGTGACGACCATATTCTCAGAATGGATTATAGTTGTCACCGGAGATTCCACTGTATTTGGATGGTGCTGTTCCTTTGTGGGGGGCCTTTCATGATCAAAGCCTTCTTCCTTTTGTTAGCCAGTCTAGGTGGGAGCCTGCTGCTAGTAGGTGGTTCATCTGCCCTTCTAGGCATTCATGCACTGCTGTTAGTTTGTTTAGCTAGTAGATATGGAACATGTCCAGGCTAGATCGGGTGTTTCATGTTCTTGACACGCTGTTGGATATTTGCTGTTGTGATAGTTCTGTTCTGGGAAATTGCTATGGTCTGCTCTAAGGTCCTGCAGCCACTTTGTGGCTGGTATTATGTGTCTTCTCTTTCTTCCATATGCTCTTCCAGTGATGTTCAGCTTCTGTTGTTGATGACTCTGCTGTTACTAGTGTAGTTGGACTACATGCTAGATGGTTCTTTGGAGAACAAGGCTTTTATCTTCTTGGCCTCTGCTTCTTTAGCATATCACATTAGTCTGATAGCCAGAGCTTGGAGCCTTTGTTTAGCAGTTTTTAGGGCTTAAGATGCCCTTGTATTTTTTCAGTAGCTAAGTCTTATCCCTAATCTTTACATCCTTCTGTAATTCTACCAGATGACTAACCTCTTTCTGAGTTGCCTTGATCTTAGTCTCTAATTTCATTTTTGGGAAAAAGTGGGGGGAAGGGTACACATTGCTGTTCTTGACCATATAACTGATTATAGTGGCTGTAGCATATACCTGCTCTTAGTTTGAATTATGGTGGTATTTCACAAACACACATAAAATCATAGCTGTAAAATTAAAGGTTTTGTATATTTGGTTATCTAGAAAGTGAATATATTAATTTAATTGAACAAAAACTCATTCTGCCTCCAACTCTTATTCTCTTCTTTTACATATTCTCAGGTGCTTTAGAGTTAGTATAGCCATCTTTTTAAAAGAGATGTGAATAACATTAAGAGATTACCAAATTATTGTTTGAAGCCTGAATAGAGAGAAGAACAGCAATGTATGGAAATCTATCTACTGTGCTTCAGAAATTAAGAACAAAAAAGCAGAAGTTAGAAGAAATATTCTTTCATTAGCTACTCTCAACCATCTCCAAACCCATCCAGACTGATTAGAATTTACAAGAATATCCCCAGGAGGTCAAAGTAAAGAATGAAAAGAAGGCTATTTTCCTTAACAAAGCTATAAATGAGCATGTCCTAGGAAATAATCATATAGCATGATAAAGCTCCTTTGCTTCCAGTTAAAGACTTTTTTGCCAAATGTATCTTGATTAGCACTACTTTCCTTTCCTTAGAAAAGAGTGAAACCTATTTTTGCATAAATTTAGCTATACTTTAGCTTTCAGCATGATTGTTCTGTGGATATATGATATATTTCATACTTCTCTCCAAACTGAGGTACTTACAAAACAGTTTTACATCAAGTTCATTTTATGGAATGCTAGTTTCCACTCAGACTGACTCAATATTCTCCAAGCAGGTTCAGATTCCTTTGGAAAGTTAAATTGATAAGCACATGAACAAATTGAAATTAATATTCTTCTTTCTGTCACATTTTAGGAAGACTGTCCCATTGGTTTTTCCATTTATACATATGAAATGTCTATTAAAAACTAGAATTAGAAAAACTAATTCTACTTAAAATAAGTACGGGGGGGGAGGGAGGAAGGGAGGGAGAGGGAGAGAAGCACAAGAGATAATAAATAATATTCTTGTCGGCTTGCCTTTATATTCTCAAACATACATTTTAGGATTATCAGATCTAGTTTGCAAAAGTCCAGATGACAAATAGTTTATAGAAAGAGATATCGAAAACTCTTTGATGTTATTCTGTAGTCATCTGGAATTCTGAAACTGAGAAGTCCTTGGTGCTCTCTAAGCTTGATTGTTTTCTTGCAGATGTTTCATTACCCAAACCAGGTAACATCATCAGTACTAGTCACTTCTGCAAGAAAACAACCAAGCTCAGAGCACCAAGGACCTCTCATTTCAACTCTGAACTACCATACATATGTTGCCCTTTATTGGTATTCTAGAGCTGCAATCAAAGATCTCTTCCAATTTACAAAGGAAATCTTATATAGCTTAACAATGACAAGATCAACAACAATAGTTGTAACAATATTAAATTCTACTTAAAATGGAAACAAACTATTCCATAATGTTATTTTAAGTAATTAAAAAAAAACCCTCGGTCTTAATTTTTATTTCCAAAAGGTAATAAGGGTATATCACACCTCCTGTCTAGTTCTATACTGGTCATTAACAAAGTGGGCATAATGTAGAAATTTCAGCCCCTCTGATCTCCCAATAGTCACAGCCTATCAACAATTTTCTTTACATTGGACATTTCATTCTTATTGAAAGAAATGGACTGCTGATACCTTGGTGTCATTGTTTCACTGCATGGAATTGGACAATACAGATTTGTGTAACCTTAACACTTATAGAGTATAAGCAAGAGAATGGAAACAGATGGCTTTGGGCTGATCTAGCAGGACTCTTTATGTTCTTTGGAGAAAGGGTAATACAACTGGCACTTTAAGGAACTTAAGGTTTTGTTTGTTTAGCTTTTTTTGTCCAGTTAGACAATCATTTTGTTAATGTTGAACAATGTGAAGCATTGTATATATTGGCTCTGTCGTTTTTTAGGTAAATTTGTATAAGGAGATCATATTTTATTTTTTAATGAATGCCTCAAAGTTGTTCTGATTTTTAAAAATCTGAGGTATTACAGAAAATATATTATACTGAACAGAGAAGTTTGGAATTGCTACTTGACTTTACTGCTTAGCCCTATCAGATTCGAGGACAACATAAAATTGTAACTAGGAATGTTCTGAGACTGATACAAACAAGAATGACTGTAATAATAACACAGGTTATTTTTCTTCTGTACAGCCATGCATAATACAATTGATAATGTCATTTTTGATGGATAGTCACATGAAAGTACAAGAGATCCTAAAGGGAATAAGAACTGTTTTAAGAAGGAGGAGGGTTTCCATTTTATTTAGGTGATTTAAAAGTTCTATGGGAATGAGGCAGTACTCTTAGGGTAGAATTCCCCAATCAATATCTTTCCAGATATTTTTGACTGTAACTGATAACTCCAACTAGGATATCCAAGTAATTTCCATAGAGGAATATAAATGCACATTAAGACAAATCAGTATATAATGGTTCAACCCAACAACAGAGCACACAGATTCTTGTAAGGTCATTTTTAAAATTGTTAATGCCAATTGTTTTTATTTTGGTTTATAATATTCTAGGAGTTGGTCTCTCTTTCCCTATCCTTACTTTCCAAATACCTCTAAAAACCTCTTAAGGTATTTTATCTCTAGGCAATACTTATGGGTGAACAAAAATGAAAAGCAATGAAGGATCAAACCACATAATGAAGTTGGAATTCAGACCATCAGCTCCATTTTCTAGGTCTTTAAATAGTTAATCTGAATACGACCTATCCTCCATGTTATAATATTAGAGGAAACTAGCTGTTTGCTTTAAACATAAAGTTGTATGTCAAGGTTTTTTTTTTAAAGTTAATCACAGGTACTGGTGCAGGTGTTGGCAATGATCCTTATACAAAATGTGCTACATGAAAAAGAGATGTCAGGAGACTGATCAGTAAACATTTCAGAATGCATTTGGCTCTCTTTTCCCTCAATATGCCACATTATTCCATGAATGATTTTTCCAGGTCTTGCAGTTGAATATGCAGCATTTTTTAACTGTAGTTGCGTGCTTTGACTCACATTATGCATTATTTAAATACAGAAGCATAAATCAAGGAAGTGTAAAGTAAGTATAAGCAAATCATTTTATGTTTTTAATTGTGTTGTACAGTCCATGTTTGATCTTGACCTGAGTATTTGCTCATGATCAGATTCAAAAATTTTCTGAAATTTTTTGTCGTTACTCGATTTGGGTAGAATCAGAAGCATTCGTGACCAGAGGTTCCACTTTAGGAGAAACATAAAAGTTGGATTAACTCAGTGGGAATAATATACTGAACCAGTGTATATGCATATCCCCTGCTTTTCTTAGAGAGGGAAAGAGATACAATGATGTGAATTATATACTGGTAATCCTGGATTTGCAACAGTTTGTTTAGTGACTGTTCAAAATTATAATGGCACTGAAAAAAATGACTTATGACCATTTTTCACACTTACAACTATTGGAGCATCCCTGTGGTCATATGATCAAAATTCAGACGCTTAGGAACTGACTCACATTTATGACAGTTGCAGTGTCCCAGGTCTTAAAATCTCCTTTTGACAAGCAAAGTCAATGGGGAAGCATTTAACAATTTTATTAACTTAGGAACTACAGTGATTCAGTTAATAACTGTGGTAAGAAAGACCATAAAATGGAACAAAACTCATTTAACAACTGCTCAGTTAGCAACAGAAATTTTGGGCTCAGGTGTGGTCATAAGTTGAGGAATACGTGTATTGTACATCCTTCTTTGCAGATGCAGATGCAATTAGATAATTTGTCCAATTTTCAGGATGATAAGAACATGGTAAAACAAGAACAAACAGGTTTAAAAATTAAATTAATTTGGACTGAACACAAAAGGGTCTCATCTTCACAGTTACTTTGGTAGTACAAACTAATGTACAGAATGAGTATTAAATAGAAAATATTTAAAACAAGATTGGAAAGAAAGCAGAGACAGTTTAGATGGAACTGATAAGATCTGAAAAAGAGAGAAATTGAAATTGTAAAAAGAAAAAAATAACAAAAGTTATTGACAAACTGGAAGCAATGATGCTTGCAAGGAGAAAAAGAGATGAAGAAGCGTTGATAATATTGCTGGTGTAAATTAGATTGAAGTAGATTTCCTTTTTGTCTTTCCCCCCCTCTTGCATTCATTTCTCTGTTTTTTACTTATGTCTTTTTATACTTTGCATAAGGTTGCCTACTTTGAAATGAAACAGTTAGATGGGTATGTCTGCACCTATTTTTTGATTCTTAATCAGTACACTTAAAAAAGGGAGCAAGAAGAACAGCAAAATAAATCCTCTAGCTTGAGCAGAAGCAATTTTGAAATGCTGGTAATGGCCTCAAGTTCCTTCTGATATTGGATTGATTCAAAATGCTAATGACTTGGAGATAAAAGCCTTTGCAGTCCATCAATAATTCATTGAGTTTGTCAGTCCCTGATGTATGTCAGGGTGGTCTTCTACCTCTCACTATTTCTACTTTTTATAGCTCTTCTTTGGATGAATTCAACTCAAATTAATGCAAGGGCTTTTAGTATAAATATTATATACTCTAAGGGTTTTTTTTGCTTCAAGCACTTATTATTTATAATTTTTTTAATACTGAGCTTGCTCAGTGCTTTTCAGTTTTCTCATAATAACAATAGATTTATAGTTTAAAAGAAAATGTGATTCTGAAGGCATTCTAGTGCCCAACATGGGTTGAAGGCCATGAAAGGAAACACTATGTAGAATGGTGTTCCACATCAGCTGCCCTCTAAGCTGGCCCTCAGGTATGTATGTTGTTAAGATTCCAATAAGTAATATTTTACATTGACAAATGCTTTAAGCACACATATATCTAGGATTTGCTTTAAGAAAATAGAAAAATAAAATAAAATCGTGGATGAAAATGTTGTCCCAAATTTGATAAATCCCTAACTGTTTTTGACACTTTGTGTTCCGGACTAGCAGGCTCGTAGCCTGCAAATCTGATTGGCCCGCTGAAAGCCGATCATGATTGGTCACCATAGACTGATGCGATTGGCCAGTAAACGGGCTGCCACGATTGGCCCTGCCAAGAGCGGCAAACTCAAATCGCCTTCATTGGCTGCCTAGCCGCAGCCAGCCCTATACAAGGGGCTGCTGCGGCTGGGGTTAGTTGCTCAGATCTGAAGTCACAAATAAAGAGCTGTTGTTGCTATCTGAGTCTTGCCTCCGTTCTTGAACCGTCCTCCCAGATTTAACACTGGCGATGAGGATGGGATGCGGAGGCAACAGAAGCTATTGAATTGAGCTAGCCGAAGGAGCACGTGGCTGACAGAGCGCAACGACAGCGACATGGCCAGCAGCGCTATACCACCCGCACCATTCGATCCAGCTAGCGAAGATTGGGACTCATACATGGACAGATTTCAAATGTTCCTGGAGTCCAACAACCTCAAAGATGCCACACCCAGTAAGAAACGAGCCGTTTTTCTAACCCATTATGGACCAGCCGTTTTTAAGATGGCTAAAGCCTTAGCCAAGCCAGCTGAAGTTAAAACCATGGATTGGGACACCCTTGCTCCCATCCTGCACAACCATTACGCCCCAGCCGTGCCAACTCTCATTCGCAGGCATGAGTTCTACCAGAGGGACCAACGTGAAGGTGAGAGCATTGGGGATTTTGTGGCAGACCTGAGGAACCTGGGTGGTTTGTGTGGCTTCGCCAACCTCGAAGAAGCCATGAGAGATCGCATCGTCCTTGGCCTCAGAGACCCAACCGTCCAGAGCAAGATTATGGCCAAGGGAGACATCTCGCTTGCAGATGCCATAGCAGACGCCACAGCAGCCGAAGCCACTCGCAAATCGGCAGCACAAATGCGTCGAACCAGCAGGACCAACCGCCAACCCACCAACGATGCTGGGAAACCTTCAGACAAGTACACATTAACCACCCATCACGAAGATGTCGAGTCATCCTCAGACAGCGAGGAAGAAGAAGTGCACAGCTCCAGTCAGAACGTGAGCAACGGGACCAACAGGGTCGCAAATCCAACTACCAATGCGCCGGATGCGGGAGAAACCATCCCCGATCCGAATGCAGATTCTTAGATGCCATATGCCGTTTTTGCAAGGAACGGGGACACATCGCGAAGGTATGCAGAAACAAGAGAAAATCCAGCCCCAGACGGAGAGGGAGCAGCCCAAAGAGAAATGATGGCAACGCCACCATGCAGAGGGACCGCCCTAGCAACCAGTGGAACCGGTACAGCAGACCCTGAAGGTTTAACGACACCCCCAGACGAGAGGAGGCTCATCAAACCATCACCATCGGCCATGCTTCATCACTTGACGCTAAAAAGATCCGAGTAGAGCTCACGATTGAAAACAAACTGTGCAACATGGAAGTCGACTCTGGGTCATCACTATCCATGGGATCCTGGAGAACACTCAAGCAGCTAATCCCCAACATCCGACGCCAAGACCTCAGCAGTCAGAAACTCATACTGAAAGACTATCAAGGCAACTGGATTCCAGTCGCAGGTACCCGCCATGTGCAGGTCTCGTTCAAGGGACATAAGGCAATTCTTCCACTCACCATCGTAGACCGAGACCGGCCAAGTCTATTGGGTCTTCAGTGGTTCGCGCCATTAGGAATCGGAATGGCTGGCATCCATCATACTGAAGACAATGACTGGGAGGCGGCTCTCGTCCACGACTTCCAAGAAGTGTTCAACGAAAGCCTAGGCAAGTACAAGGGGTCCCCTATTTCATTTAATCTTCGCCCCGACATTGCACCCATTCGCCTAAAGCCGTGCCGAGTTCCCTTTGCTCTCAAATCCAAAATTGACGAGCAACTGGACAAATTAATTGCGCAAGGCGTGTTAGAACTTATTGACCACGCCCGATGGGAGACACCAATTGTCACCCCCATAAAGCCTGACAGGTCCATAAGAATCTGCGGTGACTACAAGGCCACCCTTAATCACGCGCTACAGCAGAGCGCCTACCCAGTACCAGTTGTTCAACATCTCCTGCATTCACTTGGGGGTGGCAAAATATTCGCAAAATTAGATCTGGCCCAAGCGTATCAACAGCTGCCAGTTGATCCTGAGACTGCAGAAGCCCAAACTATAGTCACACATCGTGGTGCATTCAAATGCAACAGGCTCCAGTTTGGTGTAAGCGTAGCCCCAGGCATCTTTCAAAGCCTGATGGAGAGACTATTACAAGGGATAAAAGGGGTCGTGCCCTATTTTGATGACGTATTAATAGCAGCACCCACAAAAACCAATTAGAAAAACGCCTCAGAACAGTCCTACAGAGGTTCAAAAAACGCTGGCCTCAAGGTTAAGAAGGAAAAGTGCCAGCTTTGCACAGAAAGGGTGGAGTTTCTTGGCTACCTCCTTGACAAGCAAGGAATCCACCCCACAGAAAAAAAATTGGCAGCTATCAAAAACGCCCCAAGACCCAAAAACAAAACCGACCTCCAAGCCTTCCTGGGACTTATTAACTTTTATAACATCTTCCTACCCCAGAAGGCGACTGTTGCTGAGCCCCTTCATAGACTACTCGATAAAAGGGCATCCTGGATTTGGGGACGTTGGGAGGAACACGCCTTCCAGCAAGTAAAAGACCTCCTTACCTCAAAGGCAGTACTAATTCAGTATAATGAGACACTACCTTTGACTGTCACGTGTGATGCCTCACCATTTGGGGTAGGTGCCATCCTGAGCCACGTCCTACCAAACGGCTCAGAAGCACCAATTGCATTTTTTTCACGAACTCTATCAAAAACAGAAAGAAACTATAGCCAATTAGATAAGGAAGACCTTGCTATTGTTTCTGCAATTAAACGATTTCATGAATATGTTTATGGGAGACCATTTTCTATTATAATGGATCATAAGCCACTACTTGGGATCCTGGCGGGCGACAAACCTACTCCACACATTCTCTCCCCCAGAATGATGCGATGGCCAGAATTTCTCGCTGCCTACGACTATCAATTAAAGTATCGCCCAGGGAAATCTATTCCCCACGCAGATGCCTTGAGCCGCTCAATGCTACCCGAGCCACAGGAAGACCCAGCTCCCACACTCCCGGTACTGCAAATAGAGACAATGCCATCGCCTCCACTAACGGCCCAAGACATCGCCTTTGAAACCAAAAGAGACTCTTGTTTGGCATGAGTTCTTGGCTGGGTGGAGAGGGGATGGCCAGATTACAACACTAAGGAAATGTTTAAGCTGTTTAAAAACAGACAAACGGAACTTTTTTCACAAAAGGGGTGCGTTTTGTGGGGAGACCGAGTTGTTGTACCAACTAAGTTACAAAAAAGGGTCTTGCAAATGCTACACGATGGACACCTGGGCATCGTGCGTATGAAAGCGCTGGCAAGAAGTTACGCCTGGTGGCCAGGTATGGACAAACAAATTGAAACCTGGGTCGCCTCTTGTAACAAATGCCAGGAAAACCACTCAGCTCCACCTAAAACCCCACCAGCAGAATTGGAAACACCCAGGGGTCCTTGGTCTCGCATTCATATTGACTTTGCGGGACCTAAGAGGCCACACCTTCTTAATAACTGTAGATGCCTACTCAAACTGGCCTGAGGTCAATAAGATGAAAGCAACCACTACTGAGGCGGTCATTAAAAAACTGAACAAACTCTTCGCCACACATGGGTTACCAGATGTCCTGGTCTCTGACAATGGGCCCCAATTTACTGCCTTAGCCTTTGAACAGTATTTAGCGGAACGGGGCATCCGACACGCACTCACATCACCAGTGCATCCTGCGGCGAATGGCCGGGCTGAACGAATGGTTCAGTTTACAAAGAAAACCCTGCAGAAAATGGATCAAGGCAACATCCACGACAAAGTCACTAGAATGCTGCTCCTACAACACATCACACCAAACAGCACGACCAACAAGAGCCCAGCTGAACTCCTGATGGCCAGGAAACTCAGATCACCTCTAGATTGTTTGCACCCTGCCTACACCCCGGAAAAGCCCCTGGGTTCCAGCAGCAAGCACCGTGTTTTCAAGGTAGGAGACCTTGTTTTCGCAAAAAAATTTTCTGGGGATCCCCTTTGGATTCCTGCCCAAGTAACTCAAGTTACAGATCCCCGCTCCTACTGTCTACTCACCACTGATGGCAGGCCATGGAAACGCCATATTGACCAACTGCGCTCCAGACTAACCACATCTTCCAACCCTGACCCTAATTTTGACACTAGGGGGGGGAGGGGAAGCAGCAAACTCAGAATTAGAACCAACACCTGTCTATTCCAAGCTAACACCGAGATCACCGCACCATGGCTGGCAACACTCACCAGCTGCAGCTGAGACTGGACAGTCAAACGCTTCACCAAGAAGCAGCAACCAGGCAGATGCAGCGAGCCCCGGGAGCCATGGCAGTAACAGTGAGGCTGAGGACTCTATCACCCCGGGGGCACCAGAGGAGAGCCCTAACCATGGCACCGGTTCACTGTTCCTGTTTGATCCAGCAAGCAGTCCATCTGAACCCGGGTTTGAACAGGGACAAGTGGAATTGTGTAAGTCAGGCAGACAGGTGCGAAGACCTGCCTACCTGCGAGACTATATTACTCCACCCCTTAAACGGAACCGAGAGGGGAGGGGTGTTCTGGACTAGCAGGCTCGTAGCCTGCAAATCTGATTGGCCCGCTGAAAGCCGATTGTGATTGGTCGTCATAGACTGATGCGATTGGCCAGTAAACGGGCTGCCGTGATTGGCCCTACCAAGAGCGGCAAACTCAAATCGCCTTCATTGGCTGCCTAGCCGCAGCCAGCCCTATATAAGGGGCTGCTGCAGCTGGGGTTAGTTGCTCAGATCTGAAGTCACAAATAAAGAGCTGTTGTTGCTATCTGAGTCTTGCCTCCGTTCTTGAACCGTCCTCCCAGATTTAACACTTTGTTCAAATGTTCCTACTTATTATCAACAGGGCTTTGCGAGTGATGTTGCCATCCAGGAGAACCCTCTACTGATGTATCTGCCATTTACTGTGAGAAACTGAAGCTAAGGTTGCTGTTTGTGCTTGGAAAAGCAACTTCAGTCAGACTTCCCACCTCTGCTTCCTTAAGGTGAGGCTCAGCTCATCCCTTTCTCCAAAGAATATAATATGAGGGGAGAAGGGTTCATTTATTATTCCAATACCAACACCACAATTTGCTGAGAGAAATACCACAGTCTCAAGCATCCCTGCTGGGATCCCTGCCTAGCTAATGGAGCCATACAGGGGTGGGATTCTACTGGTTTGCACCACTTCGGTAGAACCAGTTGTTATGGTTTACGGTAGTTCAGAGAACCAGTAAATCAGGCCTCTGGCTGTTCTCACCCCTCTCTACCCGCTTCTCTACTCCCTGCCCAGTCAGCCCCTATTGCACATGTGCAACATTGTGTGCATGCGTGACATGCCTGCAGCCTGCTTTTGCCTGCCCGCCAGGCTAGCTATTGCTGCCCGCCTTTCATTATGGCAGAGTGAAAAGCTTGCAAGTCCCCCTCCTTTGGGAAATGGCAGAGAAGCAGCCCGATTGAATCCTGTTTTTCTCTGCTGCCCAGGAGCCATTTCCCAAAGGAGGGGGACTTACAAGCTTTTTGCTCTGCTAGAAGAGCAGGTGAGAGAAGCAGCCCAGAGCTTACATGAGCCTCTCCACTGTTCCTTCCAGCTGAGCAGTCCTGATCTGCCTTCTCACAGGTAAGCCTGTGAGTCACACTAGCCCCACTCCCACTGTCCCTGGCCCTTGCCCTGCCCTCTGCGGGCCTCACCCTGCCATCCATGGGCCTTGCCCTGCCCTCCATAGGCCTTGTCCCACCCTCCATGGGCCTTGCCCTGCCCTGCCCTCCACGGGCTTCCCCATAGCTCCACGGGTCACATCCTGCCCTCCACAAGCCTCCATGTAGCTCCCTGGGCCTCACCCAGCCCTCTGTGGGGCTTCCTTTAGCTCCCTGAGCCTTGCTCCATCTTCCGCAGGCCTCCCTGTAGCTCCCCAGGCCTTACCCTGCCCTCTGTGTCCCCCACCTTGTGTCCATGCTGGGCCTCCTCCTGCCTGGCCACCTGCTTCTTGACATGAGGCCAAGCTGGGGTGCTGTTTCTGGGCCAGTCCGGCCGGCGGATGGACCAGCAGGCATCCCTCAGCTTGATGTGGCGATGGCGGTGGCTGGAGAATACCACAGCCATTCACTTTCTCTGCTGCACTGGGGCTAAGCCTGAGCCTGAGAGGGGAAATGGAGGTGCCCCAAAAAGCCATGTCCACAGAACAGGTTGTTAAGAAATTTGAATCCCACCCCTTGAGCCATATCTGACTTATTTATTCCACACAGATCCTTAGCCTGTGAAAGAGAAATCCAGACAGTGTGAGGGTGAGTGTAGGAGAAAAGCAAGCAGTTAAAGAAGTGAGAAGGACCATCTGGACATTTACAATCATTATAGGCAAGCAAGAGGTCCATTGATGAACTGACAGAACCACATAATTTGATTACTGCTTGGAGCTTGAGTTGATAGCAACCAGAAGAGGAACAATCATAGAAGCAACACTTAATCCCATCAAGTGAAAGAACTTTTGGAGGGAGGCAAAGGTTGCATACCACTCTGCAAACTTTAAGACTTTTATTTGTTTTAAGGACTGAATATTATTTATCTGACTACATTAACTTTCAAGGTCTATGAGTGAGAAGTTAATCCAGGGCAACTACCTATGATTGGGAAAAGTATGTGTTACAATAAAGCAATGTTTATAGACATCTTCTATGCTGTGGTGAACCATCACATTTGCTCCTGAAAGGAATTCCTCTGGGTTATATTACTTTGAGGTACTCTGAGATACTCTTCTCAGCATCACATATCACACTAAAAAGAAGTCTTAAAAATGTATGTTCAACATGAAATCATAACACATAAATAAATTTGTAACTTTTCTGAGCTGGAAAAGTTGTTGCTCTTGGTCTTTACTTCCCTTTCTCTAAAAGGCCCAGGTTCATATCAATTTAATAGTAACTAAATAGATGCAAAGTGCAGTAATTATGATTATTATTAAATACAAGTACAAAAGTATGACTAAAACTCAACATTTTGTATATTATGCATACAAAACCATCTTTCTCCAATAGATGGTTGTTAAATCAATTCTATTTTTTAAATATACATGGAACATAGTTTGCATTGCTTTTGTCTAGAAACTAATAAAGCATTATTTTCATTTTAAATAAAATTGTTGAAATCACCACAATGAGATTATAACCTACCATAAAGGTCTGAAACTAATATTCTTGTGTTATTCTGTGGCAGATTTACAATATAACTAGATTAATTATAGCTATATTTGTGAGCTATATTTCACAATTTAGTGCATTTTAATCAACACTGCAGAAATGCATTGTTTATCAGCAGACAACTGAGGCACAACACACACACCCCTTTGCTGGGGGCATTTTCTGTTAGTGGAATTTAGAAATGATGTAAACTTGAGGTTGCATCAGTTGACACATAGTCCCCTAAATTCTCCTTTGTATGCATGAATCTCTTCTGCTCTGTTTAAAACAAAGAATTAAGTGAACTTGAGATGGAATACATATTTGTGTCTTTCTTCAACATTTTTGTGAAATGAAGCATTACGCTCAGATATGAAAAGGTACCCTTCTTCATTTAATCTGTTCTAAAATAAACACATTTTCACTCAATGGGTTAAGAAATAATATAAGATGATGTTAAGTACAACTTTCTTCTTCTTTGTTCTGAGCAACATACATCTGGTGATGATTGGTAGTTTCCAGCAAAATGTTAAAGATTTTTAGTGTTGGAACTATATCACTATAATACAGTTTAGAATAGAATTATTTATTGTCCAAGTGTAATTGGACACATAAGGGATTTATCTTTAATGCATATGTTTTCAGTTTACATAAAAAGAAAAAAAATACATTCTTCAAGAATCATAAAATATAACACTTAGTGATAGTCATAGGTAAGCAATCAAATAAGCAATCATATCATACTAGGAAATAAATAAAACAATATAAATCATAGAGATACAAGCATCAATGTTATAGTCACAAGTGGGAGGAGATAGATAATAGGAAGGATGAGAAGGATAATAGTAATACAGTCTTAGTAAATAGTTTGACAGTGTTGTGGGAATTAGTGTGATGGCATTAAAGAAAAAACTGTCCTTGTGTTTAGTTGTTCTGAAGTGCAGTGCCCTATAGTGTTGGTTTGAGGGTAAAGATTGAAACAATTTATGTCCAGGATGTGAGGGGTCTCTGGATATTTTCATTTTTTGACTTGTGTTGTATAAAGGTTCCCAATGGAAGGCAGGTTGGTAGCAATTGTTTATTCTGCAGTTCTAATTCTCCATTGAAGTCCGTGTCTGTTTTGTTTGGTTGCAGACCCAAATGAGACATTTATAGAGGTGCAGACTCAATAATTCCTCTGTAGAATTGTATCAGCAGCTCCTTGGGCAGTTTGAGCTTTCTCAATTAGCACTTTTTTGATGACATTTTTGTCCATTTTAAGCCTTGAGATATGATAGAACATAGACATTTGAAGGTCTCTACTGTTAATACTGTGTTGTCTAGTCTTGTAAGAGGCGGTAGTATAGGAAGATTTTCCTAAAATTTACCACCACTTCTATGGTTTTGAGTGTGTTTAGTTCAAGATTGTTCCAGTTGAACCACAAGGCTAGCTGTTCAACCTCCTGTCTGTATGCAGATTCATCGTTGTCTCAAATGAGACCAATCACTGTTGTATCATCTGCAAACTTCAGTACTTTAACAAGGGGAACTTTTGAGGTGCAGTCACTGGTATATAACAGAAGAAGTGGAGAGAACACAAAACCCTGCGGGCCCCTTTGCAAATTGTTACAAGTATTTGATGTGATTTTTGCCTAGCTTCACCTGCTGCTTTCTGCCTGTTAGGAAGCTTATGATCCATTCACAAGTGTGGTCAGGTACAACTAGTTAGTTTAGTTAGAAGAATGTCTGGAATGATAGTATTGAATGGTATTGAACTAAAGTCTACAAAGAGGACCCTTGCATAGGTTTTGGGAAATTCAAGATGTTGTAGAATGTAGTGCAGAGTCATATTTACAGCATCATCTGTCGATCTATTTGCTCAGTAGGTAAATTGTAAGGGGTCTAACCAGAAGTGTTATTCAGCAGGTTCTGACCAGTTCTGGAGAAATGGTAGCAGAAATTTTGAGTAGTTCGGAGAATTGGCAAATACCACCTCTGACTGGAGATTTTACAGTATCCTTCCCTAGACATGCCCACCAAGCAATGCCCACAGATCCAGTAGTAAAAATATTTGAATCCCACCACTGGGTCTAACAGTGGGTCAAGTAACTGTATTTTTGATATTTGACTATCACAATATGGAACCAAGTTACTTTGCTCACAGTCTCTTTCCCTCCCTCCCTCCCCCACCCCCCTCTCCATTTTGGAAAATCCTTCTGTGTAGTAGTTAAGGTAGAAAAGTCCTGTTTTCATCTACTATCTTTGGTTCTTTTTGAACAGAGAGAAGAGAAGAATTCTTTCATTATGTATGGAGAATTGAAAAGTGCTCCAAATATAGCAGAATTAGAATCCTTAAAAGCCCTCGCTATTAGGCATGGTGTTTGGGCTGTGCTAGATATGCAGCAATTATGGTAAAATGATAATGTGCTAGTAAAGCCAGAAATATATCTACATGGACATGGATGGGAACATTGTTCCTTGCCCCATTGCTTATGATCATGATTTCTACCTGTATTTTGTTTGTTCTGAATCTTGCCATTTCATCTTTCTGAATTGAGTTGAGACTCTAGAAAAGGTGTAGAGAAAAGAAAGAAGAAAACAAAGAAATGGAAGAAAAAAGAAAATACATTAAAAACAGTCAGATATCCTTTTTGACAGTCTGCAAGATCCAATTCTCCTACCTTACTTTAAATATACACATCTTATCACTATTTATGCTTAGATTACCCATTGTTCATTGAACAGTTTATCTCTGAGATAACCAATTATACCACACATTCCAATTATCATAAAATGCTGAAGACTCTTTATTTTTAAGTGCTATGGTTAAATTGTCCATTTCTGCACAGTCACATATTTTCTGGATGACCATTTGATCTGTAGGTATATAGGATGATTTCCAGCACTGGGCAAATGCTAATCTGGCCGCAGTTAGAATATGAATTGTTATATATTTCGTCTTTTTAGGTAAATGTTTATCAGAGATCCCTAGTAGGAAGAACTCTGGTTTGTATTCGATTTGTTCTTTGGTTATTTCCTCCAACCATTTCCCAATTTTTTGCCAGTATTTCTGGGCTTCCTTACAGAACCACCACATATGAAAGTAGGTTCCTTCTATGTTTTTACATTTCCAACATTTTGGACTAGAGTTTGGGTTCATTTTCGCTAACCTCGAAGGGGGTAAGTGCCATCTATATAACATTTTATACATATTTTCTTTGTACGCCGCGGATTTCGTAATCTTAATGTTTCTATTCCAGATCTTTTCCCATTCTGTTAATGTAATGCTTCTTCCAATATTCCTACTCCACATTATCATGTTCCCTT
The DNA here is from genome assembly GCF_049901715.1 of Pseudonaja textilis. NCBI lineage: Eukaryota > Metazoa > Chordata > Lepidosauria > Squamata > Elapidae > Pseudonaja > Pseudonaja textilis. The sequence continues at coordinate 44,340,219 of NC_141993.1, forward strand.
TCACTATCTCTTGCTCTAATTCTACCTCCAATAAATATTTATAAAATTTGGAGATATTCTTTTTATTTGATCCTAATAAGATTTTATCTAAATATTGTAATTTGCTATAGATTCCAAACTCTTTGATATCTTGTTTGTATCTGCTATGGATTTGTATATATAACCAGTGGTCAGTTTTAAATCCCTGTTCCTGTAAGTCCTGTCGAGTTCTTAATTTTCCTAAAGGATCTAATAAATCTTTATATTTAGTCGTTTTTGTTATATCCAAATTGTTGGGATGAACCATTGCCTCCATTGTTGAAAGCCAAATCGGAATTTTTAAGTAATGTTTTTGCATATTTTTTCCAATTAGTTAATAGTGAATCTCTAATAAGATGTCTATGAAAATACGACTGTTTAGTTTTCCCCACATCCCATAGAAATGCGTGCCATCCTCTCTGAAGGTCATGCCCTTCCAAGACTAAAGTTCTTTTATTCAGTAAATTGACCCAGTCTTTTAACCATAATAAGTTGGCTGCCCAATAATATAATTCCCAGTTTGGGAGCGCTAGCCCACCTCTACTTTTTGCATCTTGTAAGGCCTTAATACTGATTCTAGCTTTTTTCCCTTGCCAAATAAATTTAAGAGTTACCTTATTTATATCTTCAAAAAAATTTTTTGGTAATTTTATTGGGATTGTCTGGAATAAGTAAAGGAGTTTTGGTAAGATGTTCATTTTGATCGCAGCAATCCTGCCCAGTAGAGAAAGCTGCAACTTATTCCAAGATTCTAGATCTTTCTTAATTTGCTGTAACAATTTAACATAATTATTCTCTTTGAGTGATTTACTATGTGGTGTTAACCATATGCCTAAATATTTGACCTTTTTTGTTGCCTGTATCCCCATGGTTTTTTCTAATTCTTTCCTCTGGTTCTCTGTTAGATTTTTAGTCAGTAATTTCGTCTTATTTCTGTTAATCTTTAATCCTGCTACTGAGCCATATTGTTCTAGTTCTTTTATTAGGTTATGTCCTTTTTCCATGGGTTCCTCTAGGAAAAAAACCATATCGTCTGCAAACGCCTGTAGTTTATATTCCTCTGCTTTGACCCTAACTCCTTGGATTTCAAAGTTTTGTCTTATCCGCGTTAACAGTGATTCTAAAGCAAATATAAATAAGACGGGTCTTTTTCTCCTTCTTCGGTTCGCAAGACCGAGCGTTTTTCTTTTTTCCTTTTTTTTTCCTTTTTCTCCCCCTGTTGTATATATAATGTTGTTATGTTTTTAATTGTAAATTCAATAAAATTTATTCAAAAAAAAAAAAAAAAAGGTGTAGAGAAGAACAGCCAGGATGATTAGGGGACTGGAGACTAAAACAAAATATGAATGATAACAAGAACTAGGAATGGATACTCTAGTGAAAGAAAGGACCAGGGGAGACATGATAGCAGTGTTCCAATATCTGAAGGGCTGCCACAGAGAGAAAGGGGTCAAACTATTTTCCAAGGCACCTGAAAACCAGACAAGGAATAATGGATGGAAACGGATCAAGGAAACATTCAACCTAGAAATAAGGAGAAATTTTCTGACAGTAAGAACAATCAACCAATAGAACAGCTTGAATTTGGATGTTGTGGGAGCTTTATCACTGGAGGCTTTCAAGAAGAGATGAATGGACTGCCATTTCTCAGAAATGGTGTAGGGTCTCCTGCTTGGGCAGGGGGTTGGATTAGATGACCTACAACAGGGGTCGCCAACCTTTTGGACCTCAGGTACCATTAAACTCATAATTTAAAAACCCAGGGACCACTAACCGGGTTCTGTGGGTGTGGCCTAATTTTTGGGTGTGGCTTGGTGTTCATGTGACTGGCTGGGCATGGCGTGTATGTAAATATTATAAATATTTATATAAATATTGATTTTTTTTAAATAAAAAAGCAACTTTTACTCAAAATCAGCAAAGCAGGCAGGCAGATTGAGTTGCTCACAGAATCACATATTCATTCAGAAATCTATCTATCTGCCTTTGACTAGCTCAGTCTGTCACATAAAATTTGCTTGCAAACAAACTCACAAATTTAATTCACAACACACCATGTATGTAAATATTGAATATTTTATTAAAAAAGCAACTTTTACTCAAAATCAGGCAAAGCAGGCAGGCAGATTGAATTGCTCACATATTCATTCAGAGATCTATCTGCCATCAGCTAGCTCAGTCTCTCAAATTTGCTTGCCTTGAGTCTGCACTGAATAATAGAACCTTCAGTCACAAGGGAGGTTCATCTGTGCTTAAAAGCAGAGCCGAAGATCTAAAGACTAGCTAGAAAGCAAGAAATCCAACCATTTCCTGTTTCCTAGCTAATCTAAATCTCATGGCACAGCAGAACAGATGATGATTGGAAAAAGGAAAAATAGCAATTTAGCAGGCAAGTTTGCCTGGTAAGGAATGAGGCCATGTGGCCTGCGCAGCCTTGTATTTCTGTGCAGCCTGGATTAACTGCTTTGCGGTGGGGGGGGGCGTTCTGGGGGTGAGATTTCTCTGCAGCCCACCAAAATTTTCTCATGGCTCACCAGTGGGCCATGGCCCACCGGTTGGTGACCGCTGACCTACAAGGTCCTTTCCAACTCTGTTAATCTGCAAGTAGTTTTTAACAATTAAAGTATCACTTAAAAGCAAATTGCTGTATCATTTATTAACTGATACCCATTGACCCCACAGTGCAACAATATTGTGGCCATAATTCACAGTAAGGGAGCTAAAAAACTCAGAATAACTCCTTAAATCATTCAGAAGCTACCTGAAAGGTATTCAGGATAAGTGAAACCTTCCAGAGAAAAATCTGATGACTGAAAATAACCTTAAAAAAAAAACAGCCAAAAGGAAGCAAAATGGCTAATGGCTCTGAATTCAAACTCAGTGAACAACCTGAATAATCTGAATCACCAGTTATTTGGATTCCATCTGAAAATGTTCCTTTGCAACTTGTGAAATGTGATAACTAGAGATAGGTCAACAAATGGTTCAAGAGCTGAAGGTAAAAAGTCATAAAATAAGCAAAAGGTGCTGTAGTTCAAGATCAAGTAGTTCACGCAAAGAATGTGATTGCAGCAAAACACACATGAAATGGTTTGCAAAGACTGAGTGAAAGGACAAACTTGTTGGGAAGTTATAGCAAATGAGCTTTCCCAGTGGAAAATGATGCAGGAATGATGCAAGAATTGTCAGAATTTTTGGAAAACCTATTCAACATTGTGGAACACAAAAAGGACAAGCACATAATAGCCCTGTTTCTTTGCAATCTTGGAAAATCAGACTGCCCCTTTGCAAATGCCCTGAAGATGACAAGTAAATCTAAATCTGTTGTTTTAAAAGGAAGAATTCTGAATGAAATGGGGTAATATAGAATAATGACACTTCTCCCTCAGAAAAAAAATCTGAAAACCATAGATAAATGACACGGACAAGAAACAAAAGCATGTTTCAGGTTCAAGAAGGAGAAGCACTTGAAAACAAAATATATATCTTGTTTTCCTGAAAATATGACCTAACCTGAAAGTAAGTCCTAACTTGATTTTCACACATGATTTTCACACATTTCTTCTGCAGTTGGCAAGGCTGGCAAGACTTTCCTGAACACCTCTGTAGCTGATAACAAAGCTCCAGATCAATCCAGAGCTCTATTATTGGCTGCTGAAGCCTTCAGGGAAGCCTTGCCAGAGGTTGAGAGAGGGTTTTGGATTACCCAATTGGGAATTACATTATCAGGCAACAATATTGATGTAGATGAAGGAATGGATCGTATTGAAAAATGCCAGATTATTAACACTAGAATTTACAATTGTGTTGGCATGCATTCTTATGATATAAAGAAAGTAAGATACATGGATATTTTATGAGATATTACATTAGAAATGCTTTATTAACAGTATGGGAAACAATAAGAGACTATCATTATATGAAAATACCAGTCTGGTCATCAACATTAGAAGCTTTTACATATCCACAGCTATTTAAAAACAAACATACAATTAGATATGAAGAAATTCTAAATGAAAAGGGTGAACTCGAAACAAAGCAAGAATTAGACTTATGAAGGATAAATATAAATTGGTATTCATATTTGCAAATACATAGAAGGTATGAAAAAGACATTAAGATGACTAGGTGTTATAAGGAATTGACTGAATTGGATAAAATCCTAACAGGCACTGAAGATAAGTTGATTAAAAATCTATATGGTTTTTTATTAGAAGATGAACAAGTAAAAGAAACAATGATTGCGTGGGGGGAAAATTTTGGATATGCAATAGATTTAGATAAATGGCAGATATTATGGTCTAGAAATTATAAATTAACTACGTCAAAAGCCTATAAAGAGAATTTGTATAAGATGTTTTACAGGTGGCATTTATCCCCAATGAGAATTGCTAAGATGTTTAAAGTCAAGTCGGTGAACTGCTGGAAATGCCAGAAGCTACCAGGATCATACTACCACATGTGGTGGACATGCACAGAGGCTAAAAAGTATTGGACTAGAATACACATGTGGCTGGAGAAGATGATAAAACAACCTATAGACTTAAAACTAGAGACATTTTTATGGGGAATTATGCCTGTGGGTTATAACAAAGAGTTAACGTATTTGATTATCAATATATTAACAGCAGCTAGGATTGTATTTGCACAAAATTGGAGAAATGAAAAAATTCCAACAGAGGAAATAATTAAGAAAATAATGGAATGTGCAGAAATGAGTAGATTGACAATGGTGATTAGAGAACAAGAAGAAAAAGACTACTATAAAATTTGGAATTTATTTTATGAATGGTTGGATCGAAGAGTAAAAAATTGAATTGTATAAGTATAATATAATATATTGTTACTGATAAATAATGAATTAGATAGAGTAAGAAAATGAATTTGAAATATATTATTGAAAGTCAATAATTATAAAGCTAAGGATAATAGAATAAGTGATATAAGCGATATAAAGTATTGATTAGAATGATTATAACATATGCAAGTTAAATATGGATGATAACATTATTTTATGCATGAAGAAATATGTACCCAACTGACACAGTGGAACAGAAAGGTTTTATATATTTGTTTTTTGTTATTGTTATAAAAATAAAAAACTTTAATTCAAAAAAAGGAAAGCCTTGCCAGCCACAGAAGTTCCTAAAGGCCTCTGACAGTGAAAAGGAGACTGGGGGCAACACACACAAGTGAAGTTTGTCAATGGATGCCATACCTGAAAATAAGACCTGGGGTCTCTCAGAGACCACCAAGAACTTTATAAATACCTGATAAATATATGTATCCACACAGTTAAGTTTCCTCTACTAGCTAAAGATCCATATAAAGTATATTTCAGTGAAACTTGAAATAAATATTTATTGTAGGAATATTTGGGTGGGTTTTCTTTCTCCTGTCCTATTGATCCACTCTGAGGCATTAATGAGTACTTTTTCAGTGAATGACCTATCTATGGATTTCCTTACTTTAGTTCCTGTATCCCATTACAATGGAGAAAGACAAGAGCCTTTACTGAATTCTGCTAATTATTTTTAATTTAATTTTAAATAATGAACTAGTACTACAAAGGTAGCATTCATGTTCAATATTATTTTTCAGAAAAGAAAAAAAAACCCAGGTACTGAAGATGATTCCTCGACATGACAATACCAATTCAAATAAGACTATTCGCAAGATTAAACTATCTCATTATCCCCTTACTAGGAGCACAGGATACAATAAAAAGCTAAACAGAGAAAAATTAATTTAATTTAATTTCAGAACAATTTTTAAACCTTCTGAATAGTCCACCCTGAACTGACTGAGTGGCTGAAGAGATACATACATCAAGAATACTGCAAGTCATTTACAGATTTTTTGCCCACAAAAAACCCCAAACCTCACTACTTGGTACATGAATGAGCATATAAGATTCACATGTGCTTGTCAGTTTTCAAGACTTCAGCCCGTGATCTAAAAGGGGTCCTTTACTTTTCCTAGCTCCAATGACTCAAGTGCTTTAGGTAAATTCCATGCAAATGTTCTACATTTTTGTTACCAAAAGACTTGCTTAAACTTAAGCTTCTATTAATTTTGGTTAAACTTCTTACAATCAGAATTGCCTTTCATTTTTCTCAAGAAGGAAGAATAAGGAAATTTTGGCGAGATGAATGGAATTACACTTTCTAAAAATTGCAGTTTGTAGATTTTATGTTTTTTTTACAGTGTGTAAACTATGTCATAACCATCAAATAAATTGCTCAACTGTCCTTTGTTTGTCTCTATGTACTCTAATTAGTGTAGTCCTCAAATGCCTGGGAAATCTAATAGCTTTCTAGTATTGATAGGGATCACCTTTCTAGAAGATCAGTTCATCAGTTTGGATTTCAAAAACCAGGACAAAACAAAACAAAATGCTTAGCTGAGCAATTATATTTATTTGTCTCCTGATATAGTCTAATCTTCTTTATCAGAAGGATTAGGACACTTGGCTCATTAAACTAAGCTGCTTAAATTCAAACCAAGGAGGTAATGGGATTTGTCAGGCACAAGGACATGGAATGAGGTTAAACTGGCATTAAACAGATCAATATTAAGCTGTGAAATATAAGACTAGGAATTGCTTCTGAATCTGTTTTGCAAACATTAGAACTGCTAGGGGCCAACAGGCAGATGTTAAGGCCAGTGATACAGCACCCATTGGGAAGAGCATTAAATATCTAGCCTGGCACTGAGAATCATTCTGTTATGTAGTATGCCTTGTTAGGGACTGCCAGTGCAATCCCTCATTTGACACTATTGATGTCAGTAGAAAATACAAACAAATAAGTAAAACAATTGAACAAAAACCAAACCAGAATGAAGCAGCATTTTAAGGAGCTTAAAATAAAGACAGTAGCTTCATCTGAAATGTGAAGATCACAAGGAATATACTATTGCTCTCAATGAAAAAAGACAATAAATATGAAACTGTTGTGTTTTAGTATAACTGAAGTTTTCACTCAGGTCCGTAATTCAGACAGGAAAACCTCTTGAATATGATTGGCTGGCCTGTCTGACAGCCCCTATAAAAGGGGAAGTGTCAGACAGGACCAGTTGTTCAGTTCTCACTGTAAGCTGAATAAACAAGTTTGACTGTTACCTTCGGCTGCACATCTTCCTTCACCCACTATGGAACATTTCTATTTCAAGATAGTTTATTTATTGCAAATATTTTTACACCATGGTATTTATATTAACAGTACAGTGGTTTTTTCTGTTTCTTTCTAATTTCAAATTTAAGCCAAACTTGACTTATTTTATAAAAAAACTAATTAAGATTAGAAAAGGTTACTATTTAAAGGGCTGACTGCCAGGAAATTCTAGGGCTGTAGGCTAGACTGATAAGGCAAAAAACATACCAGAAGAACAGGACATGGATATTTCTATATAGACATTAACAGTTGCCTTTGAAGGAATTTTTATTTTTTAGGTTGCAAGCAATTTTCAACCACCTTAAACCAGCAGTGGCATTCAGCCAGTTCGCACAGCTTGTTAAATTACCGATCCACTGTTACCAAAGTGGATCCTGGGCATTGCGTTGCACTGCAATGGAAAAATGGGCAATGGAACAGCCAACGTGAGGGAAGGAGAAAGCTGCTTTCCTTTTTTCTCCTCCTCTTCCTCCTCTTTCCCTTGTGCCGGCTGCTCCAATGCCTGTTTCTTCATTGCAGAGCAGCGCAGCACCCAGGATCTTTGATAGTGAGGAGGAGATAATTTAACAACTGGCCTATCAGGTTGGCTGTTGTGGGAGGCTCAGTCTGTATGTGCAGCAGAACTGGAAGACAGGCATGCACCACGCCTTCCAAGACAACCAACCTGGTCCTGGGCAAACTGGTTGTTAAATTATTTGAATCCCACCACTGCCTCAAACTGTTACTTATTCATAGTAGAAGTGGAATAGTAATAATACAAAAAAAACCAATATAAAAAATAATATAATACACAAGATAAAATGGACCCAGTTATTTAAGGGAAGTTATCCAGTTCCACTGAATAATTCTGAACCATATTTTAATATCAGCAATTAAACATACAACATTCTCAAGGTAGGTTTCTTTTTGTACTAGTCATTGTTCTGTATATCCCATTTCATTATTGGAATTCTTCTCTTAAAAATAATCTAATTGTTTAGTTGCATGATCTGTCTGTTCATTTCCCCAAATGCTATGTGAATTCCAACAAATATTGGAATATTTGTAGCTCAGGGTTGAAATGAGGGTCCTTGGTAGTCTCTGCGCTCAGTTGTTTTCTTGCAGAAGTTTCATTGCTAAAATTAGGTAATGTCATCAATGCTAGACTAGATAGTAACACTGATAATGTTACCTGGTTGGTAATGAAACATCTGAAAGAAAACAACCAAGCTCAGAGACCACCAAGGATCTTGTGCTGTGTTTACTGGAACTCAGCGGGAGTGGACTGAAAAGCTCAGGAAACTGTAATTTTGTGTACACAAACCCAACTTTTTTCACCAGATAATTCTTGCAATCCATTAACAAACAGTTAACAGCCCTAATAAAAAAGCATTACTAATCTTCAAGTACAGACATTCCCAATCCATTTCAAAGACATTGCTATTAAACTCCTGAAAGATAAAGCTGTTTTGACAGATTTATGCACAAATTCAAACTCTGGCCAGCTTAGCAATGTAAAATCTGCTTTTCCATTCCCAAACCAAATGTCCTGTGGTATTGACTCCAGTGTTAAATATATACTTAGGAGCTATAATGTTAGATTCTACAGAATAAAAATGTGCCTTCCTGCCCCCGTATAATTCATATCTACCATCAGAGTTTTACACATCTATGTAGATGGAAAATCTGTAAAGAAGTTCACTTGCAATTTGGTATGCATAATCAAAAACAGATTATTCCCAAATGGGAGGTATGCATAGCACCACTTGTTCCTGAAACATTTAATGTCTGATGAAATATTTATTCTTAAACTTTGCTCACTACCTCTCAATCTATTCCATAAAGACCTTCTTAAAGATATAGACATTTTCATTTTACCCTGCATAATACTTCCAAGATATGTTAATTAAAAGCTCCACAGATCAGTCTGTGATATTATTTGAATGACATCCAGTGTGTGCAACAATAATTTTGAAGCTGAAAAATTGAATGCTATATTCTACAACAAGATCAAAAATAATTAAATACTTCAAAAATTTCCTTATCAGAGTTTCAACTGAAATATCCTGAAGTACTTCAAAACAGGTGCAGATGAGTGTTACATCAATAGGATCTGATCCTTACAATCAAAATATGTGGCATCAGACAAAAACCTATCAGTTTTATACCACTATTAATAAAGATCTAAACCTATTTTCTCTGGGTGTAATTATATAGATTTTATGGTCACTGCCTTAGATAATAAAAACTGGACACCTTTTGAATCTTACTTCTTCTTCTGATTTAATTAAAGCTTTGTTTAAATCAATCATAACTATATCTGCTTTTCTGTTTCTAACCAATACCTGACAATCTTCTGCATATCATCTTAACTCCATATTTGTTGGAACAATTGAAGAAAATCATTTATCATTCTATTGAATGACCTAACCCTAACCTTAACCTGAGACATTCCCTGATTATGTGTGTTTACTAAACATTTTATTCACTAGGACTTATTCTCAAACAAGATGTACTGTTAGGGAATAGAGCTAATCACAGGCCTACAATATATATTTGAATGTCATAAAAGAGAAGGAGATATCAGAATATCTATACAACATACAGACAAATGATGAAAATGAATCAGGTTGAACAAAAATTAAATTCAAATCTACAGATTAATACATAGTTAAATTATAGCAAATCAGAGTAGGCAGTTGAAAATTGAATGATCATTCCATTGTCAATTGTATTTTTTATAAATTCAGAAAGAAAATGTAAAAGATTTCATCTCTAAATAATAGCTTACATTTTGGAAAAAGTAGGCACAGCATTATGAAATGCATTCTCTAAAGCAGAAGTATGAAATAAAATTCCAATCATTGTCTGCTGTAAAGTATAATTGAATTATCTGTCAGATAGAGCATTAATGTTATGTCTTTGGGACTGGTTGGAGTCCCCAACCAGGTCCGCTGTTTGAGCGGGAGCACCAGCCGCTCCCATTGGCTGGCACCGTTTGACAGCCGGCTATAAAAGGCGGCTGTCGAGCAGTGCCAGCCCCGTTGCCGCCAGCTAACCTGCCTAGTTAGGAGGCAGACGCGGCAACCCTTTATTCATTGCAATAAAGCCTTTTACGTTTCACTCTGGCTCAGCCTCGTTCCTCCGCCGCTCCACAACACTGGCGACGAGGGCGGGATGCGATCGAAGGCTGCCAGACGTGCAATTTAGAGGAGCTGTGGTCACTGAGAGCGAAGCCACGGGCGCTGAAGCCGCAGCCGCCGGCGCTCACAAAGGGCGCGAAATTCAAAAAGCCTCCGTAGCCGGAGAGACAGACACCGCCTGATAAGCGCAGCCGCTAGCGCTCTTCTAAGAGCGCGAATTTTGAATCACGACTGAAGGGGACGAACCCTGACGCTTCAAAAAATGAACGCCAATCCGACATTCCCACCATTCAAGCCAGCCGAGGAAACGTGGGACTCATACAAAAACCGTTTCAGCTACTTCCTCGATGCCATCGGTTTAGCAGATGCTGCTGAACACAGGAAAAAATCCTATTTCCTCAGCTACTGTGGGGCTGCGGTTTTTGACACCGCTACAGCACTAGTCGCCCCTCGCGCTATCAGGAGCATACCTTGGGATGAACTCCAAGAGATCCTCTCCAACCACTACTCACCTAAACCATCCCAGATAGCCAGGAGATATGCTTTCAGAACTAGAAGGCAGGCTGAGGGAGAGTCAATTAACGAGTATATGGCAGCTCTGAGGACAGCTGCCTTACAGTGTGGTTTCAGAGACTACCTAGAAGACATGTTATTAGACCAGATCGTCTGTGGGGTTAGAGACCTTAGGCTTCAAAGATGTTTGCTAGCAAAAAAGGACTTAAACCTAGCTTTAGCCGTGGAGGAAGCCCAAGCTGCTGAGCTCTCTGCCCAATCAGCAGCTGAAATTCAAGGAACTCCTTTAAAACCCAGCAGTTCCACTATTCATTCAGAGGAAGTTTCCCTCGAAGAAGACCCCATAGACTCAACAGACATTAACCGCCTTAAGCAACAAAAGCCTTCACAGGTAGGAGCAGGGCAGAGAAACAACTTTGCCCCCAAGCAACCTCCCATTTGCCTAGCTTGCAGGGGCTCCCACTCTAGGGCATCCTGCAGGTTTAAGAACGCCATCTGCCTGAATTGTCAAAAGAAAGGCCACCTCGCTAGAATCTGCCAAGCAGGGTGAACCTTTCCTCAAAGACCTCCACCACCTACTAATTTTCAAAGGCAAGTGGAGGACTGCTATACCTGCTGCCACGCTAACCAAACTTCCCAGACTCCTAATAAAATCAGTATTTCTGTTTCTTTAGAAGGTAAGCCCTGCAGGATGGAAGTAGACACGGGATCTGCACTTTCAATCATCTCCTGGGAAACCCTAAAGAAGATTCATCCCAGATTTGCGAAGAAGAAGCTGCAGAGATGCCACCTGACACTGCGGGACTACCAGGGCAAGAACATCCCTGTCCTCGGGAAAGGCAAGTTTTTAGTTCAGTTCCAAGCCTTTAAAGGCCATTTGCCTTTGGTGGTTGTTAATGGTGCCCTCCCCAGTCTGTTGGGGCTAGATTGGTTCCCCTCCCTCGGCCTTAGTGTAACTGGGATCCATGCTGTCTCAACTTCTGACGTAGACGCCCTATTCTCAGATTACTCTGATGTTTTTAGCAGTGAGCTGGGCTGTTATTCTGGCACCCCCATCTCCTTCTCTGACCCCCAGGCAATTCCTCTTCGCCTTAAGCCACGCAGAGTGCCTTTCGCCATCCGTCCCAAGTTAGATTTAGAATTAGATAAGTTACTAAAGCAAGGGGTGTTAGAACCAACTGACTTTGCCAAATGGGAGACCCACATAGTCACCCCACTCAAGAAAGATGGCAGTTTAAGAATCTGCGCAGACTATAAAACCACCCTCAACCGTTATCTGCAGGTCAGTGCCTACCCGGTCCCTGTTATTCAACACCTGTTACACACCTTTGAACCCGGCACCATTTTTGCCAAATTAGACATGTCCCAGGCATACCAACAGTTCCCTGTTGATGATCAGACAGCTGAATTACAAACCATAGTCACACATAGAGGGGCATTCAAGTGCAAATGCCTCCAATTCGGGTAAGTGTAGCCCGGTATATTCCAATAACTCATGGAAAGGATTCTCCAAGGTCTCCCAGGGGTTGTCCCTTATTTCGATGACATCTTAGTCTCAGCAGTTGACAGACCTCAGCTCATACAAAGGGTCAGAGCAGTCCTAGAGAAGTTTAGGCAGCATGGCCTCAAACTTAAAAGGGAGAAGTGCGCCATCGCCACTAGGCAAGTGGACTTTCTGGGTTATAGGATAGATGCATCTGGCATTCACCCAATCGAATCCAAAGTAAAGGCTATCCATGAGACGCCTACACCAACTAACAAGACGGAGCTCCAAGCCTTTCTGGGGCTACTAAACTTTTACGCTTCATTTCTCCCGCACAAAGCATCTATTGCTGAACCCTTACACAGACTGTTAGACAAAGAATCCCCTGGCATTGGGGACCCAAAGAAGCCCATGCCTTCAAGGCAGTCAAATCCTTACTCACATCTGATGCAGTTTTAATCCAATATGATCAACGACTTCCCCTGGTCCTAGCTGCTGATGCATCCCCCTTTGGGATCGGGGCTGTTCTGAGCCACAGGCTTCCCAACGGTTCCGAGGCACCAATTGCTTTCTTCTCTAGGACCTTCTCTACTGCAGAAAGGAACTACAGCCAAATAGATAAGGAGGCCTTGGCTGCAGTAGCTGCAGTAAAAAAGTTTCATGAATTTTTGTTTGGGCACCATTTTGAACTTATAACTGACCATAAACCACTCCTGGGGCTGTTATCAGGGGATAAGCAAACCCCGCAGGTACTATCACCTAGAATGACCAGGTGGACTTTGTTCCTGGCCGCTTATTCATTCAAGTTGGTGCATCACCCTGGAAAAACTTGAGTCACGCCGATGCCCTTAGTCGCTGCCCCTACCAGTCCCAGTCGAAGACCCAGCACCTGTTCATGCCATTTTTGAAGTTAATGAACTTAAATTGCGGTTACAGCCGAGGACATTGCTGCGCACTCAAAAAAGACAGAATAATTGCCCAAGTTATGGACTGGGTGGGAAGGGGTGGCTGGAAACGCAATACACTGCTGACTTTGCTCCTTTCAAAACCCGTAAGCAGGAATTGTCGAAACTACAAGGATGTCTGTTGTGGGGGACAAGGGTAGTCATCCCAGCCACTCTTCGTGTACCCATCCTGAAGGTACTTCACGAGGTCCACCCGGGCATCGTAAGGATGAAGGCTCTGGCCCGCAGCTACGTTTGGTGGCCCGGCATGGATGCCCAAATCTCCAGCTGGGTAAGCTCATGCCAACCTTGCCAAGAAACCAGGGCTGCCCCACCAGCAGCTACGCCTACCAAGTGGGAGAGTGCTAGTGGTCCTTGGTCTCGCCTGCACATCGACCTGGCTGGACCAGTACATGGCAGGACCTTCTTGGTTGTAGTAGACTCTTACTCCAAATGGATAGACTTGGCCCTACTACCCTCGACAACCACCCAAGCAATTGTTAAGGCTCTGACCCGCCTCTTCGTTGCCCATGGGCTCCCTGACACGCTGGTGTCTGACAATGGCCCCCAGTTCACGTCGTGTGAGTTTAGCATGTACGTTGCCAACCTGGGCATCAGACACATCCTTACAGCTCCCTTTCACCCCGCTAGCAACGGCATGGCTGAGAGGGCAGTCAGGTCAGCAAAAGAGGCACTTGCCAGGTTTGGCCAGGAAAACTGGCACTCCAAACTGTCACATTACCTCCTGAGCCAACATACGATGCCATGCACCGCTACAAATAAATCCCCTGCCGAGCTCTTGATGGGGAGATGCCTTAGGACCACCCTGGACAGGTTGCACCCCCACTACTGCCCAGACACCCCTTTAGGATCTGACAGTTTGGTCAGGGACTTTGCCCTGCATGACCTGGTGTACACCAGGAATTATGCAGGGGATCCTCTGTGGGTACCAGGTCAAGTTGTGTCAGTCACAGGTCCTAGATCCTACAGGGTCCTCCTGGAAGATGGACGCCTGTGGCGTAGACATGTGGACCAGCTCAGAAGGCGATGGAGAAGCACAACTGATACCAACCCAGCCCAACCTCCTAGCACCGAGGACTCCCTGCCGGTACCAGCCTACCCAGATGGAAGCTACCTGCAGGATCCGATCTACCCCATCAACCAAGAGAGTTTGCTGGAGGGCCCGAGCTACCAACAAGGGACACCGAACCAACAGCCAAGCGAACCTGTCTGCCGACCGGACCAAGCAACTCGCCAAGGTCAGCCCGAACAGGGGGACTTACCTAATTCACAGAGCACCACACCGGACCGAGCCCACTCCCCAACAACCTCCGAGACGATTCCTGGGGGCAAGGACTTGACGCCAGCCAGCAGCTTGCCCGGGTTGCGACGTTCTTGCCGCCAGCGCAGACAACCAACTTACCTGAAGGACTACGCATGCTCCCAGCTGGGGGAAAGGAGTGTTATGTCTTTGGGACTGGTTGGAGTCCCCAACCAGGTCCGCTGTTTGAGCGGGAGCACCAGCCGCTCCCATTGGCTGGCACCGTTTGACAGCCGGCTATAAAAGGCGGCTGTCGAGCAGTGCCAGCCCCATTGCCGCCAGCTAACCTGCCTAGTTAGGAGGCAGACGCGGCAACCCTTTATTCATTGCAATAAAGCCTTTTACGTTTCACTCTGGCTCAGCCTCGTTCCTCCGCCGCTCCACAACAATTAACATAGGAAAATTTGCAGAGGGAATTTTGCAGAATTTAAAGTAATACTATGATATGTGAGACCACTATGGAAGGCAATTTTTGAAAGGAAGAGGTGAAAAAAAACAAAGCCTTGCCTTCATAGTAGACACACATGTTTCCTATATATGGTTCTTTGGGAACTGATTATTCTTAGTGATGGAATTTCTATATCATTTTTAAATTCTGGATATTTAGATTTGTCTTATAGGGTGTTTGGTGATTTAAAATTGCCACAACATGATTTATTCCTGATTAAGTCCAAATATTCAATTCACTTACTGAGATAGATCATAGTGGCAAGCAGTTGATTGATTAAACACAATTCACCTATCTTAGATATTTTAGTGGTGGTAAAGACATTGGATGTGGCCTAGGATTTGATCAAGATGACAGAAGTTGGTGCTTGTGGGCCTGTGAAGGGCTGAGTTGATGAGAGTAACTTTAGTAATTACAACCAAGAGCCCTAGCCTTTGGTTGCCAATTACATGTTTTCTATTGGTGGATCAGGGCCTTCTCAAAGGTAAGGGGGTAATTAGTTGAGATCTGGAATATTCCATTGGTCGTTACAATGAGAAGGTGGCATGAGGTACGTGACTAACAAGTGGTCTGGAAGATAGGAGACCACAACATGCAGCATCCTCTAGAACAACAATGGTGGTGAGATGGTGTCCTTGGTTGAAACCTTATTAGATTGACAGACAATAGCAGCATCATGCAGGGCTGGAGTTTGTGGTTGGAACCTGATTGATTAGAATGAATTATGAAGCATGATGAAATGACCTATCTATAAAACAAGAAATGAACCATCTAACTAGCTCCATCAATATCAGTATTCATTTCCTGGCAAGAGTCAGTGAAATGTGCATGAAAATTGCATGCACACATGCATCCCCCCATCTATACAGCTCTTTAATTTTTATAGGAATATCTAAACTGAAAAGTTTTGGACTTCTTTGGAGCAAGAATTTAGTTGATTTCTTTTTAAATAAATTCTTTGTATTACAATTTTCTTCCAATAGAGATGTTTAAAGTACCCATGAGTTTTTAACACTTTTTTCTTTCCAAATAATTATCATAGCTTAGGTGTATTGTGTATTAAGTGAATATTTGATGCCAAATGATTTGCTTAGAAACCAGGAGGTAATTTTACTAAGATTATATACAATGGGTTTTGCGGTTATAACCTTAAAATTCATCCAATTGCCTCAGTCAAAATATTTACCCAGTGGTATGATTAATAATCATAGGAGACAAATTAAATTATCTTCAAATATACTATAAAGTATCATACAGACACAGATTATAAATTAATATCTTAACCACTTTCATGCACCATTCTGATAGGAAAACATATGTAGACTTTTTAATTATGGAATTATTCAACTCTTTTTATTTTTCCCTATTAGATGAGTTGGGAATTTCACTGAATCCACTAAATAATGCCTGGTAACCTTGACTATGATGTTAGCTATTTGATGGAAAGAAGGGCGGAAGCCAAAATTCTATGTTTTCTTTTCTTTTTATAATTTTTCATTTGTTTTTTTCATATTTTAATGAAAAATAAAATAAATAAATAACCCTAAATAGTGCTGTCAACCTATTTAAAATACTTTTGTACATGGATGGATTGACAGACAGACAGATTTACAGACAGGCAAAATATGCTTTTCACTGTGCACTTTTTAAAGCTTGATAAATATTTAATTCTTTTACAGACAATATTCAATAAAATATAGTGCAATCTTATTCACTAATATAACTTTGTTATAAATATGAAATAAATATCATTTTTTAAAATAGCTATAATTATAAAATATAATAATGCATCCAGCATGTGATGCATCTGGCCTGTGGGCTGCAAGTTTGACACCCCTGTGCTAAAAGAACAATAATAAATCCCACAGTCTTTCAAGCTCTTTTAACTTCAGAGTTGAAAGAGTAAGTAGCAAGTAGAAAGGGCATATGAGAGAGCAGTTAACTTCATTAAAACAGCATTTGCTTTGATTCTAAAATTACATGAAGTTAAAATTTCAAAAATATAATAACATTATTTTAAGAAGTAGCAGGATAGGAGTCCTGAGTCACCTTGTGGCCTCTACTCAGGTATTAGGAATACAGCAATCAGATTTGATTTGAGAGTGTTCCCATTGTTGATCTTTTTCATCCCCCCAAATTAGAACAATAAGAAAGTTATGTATAGTGTAACTGAATTTCAAAACCTAGATTTCTAGAAGCCCACATCCGGCCAGAAGTATCATTGATTAATAACTTTTCACCAAAAAGGGCAGGGATAATAGATCCAGTTTATTCTAATGGTTAAAGTGCCAGGCTAGAAACCAGGAGACTGTGAGTTCTAGGCCTGCCTTAGGCATGAAAGCCACCTAGGTAACTTTGAGCCAGTAACATTGTTTCGGCCCAAGCCACATCACAAGATGTTATAGGGAAAATAGGAGGAGAAAGCAGAATGTTTGCTTCCTTGTGTTATTTATAAAAATAATAAAGGCAATATAAAGTAATCAAACAAATAAATAATAAGGGCAAGAAGAAGACCCAATCAATACAGTGGATATAAGAGTAAATTTAAAGAAGAATAGGAAGAGTTGCAAGCAAGGCAACAGTCAGTCAAAAGAAATTTGAGTTCATGGTAATTTGACAAAGTGTCTCAAGTTTGAACCTTCCTATCTTATTAAAAATAATGGGGGGAGGGGAGAAAGGGGGCAGGCACATCCACACTTGCAAGATTATGTTATTGTAAGTATGAGTATTCATAACTATAGTTTCCTAGTTTGATCTATCTCAAAAAGCTAACAACATGCAAGTTAAGCAAAGTTTTAATATTCATCTCCTAATGAAAATGTAATGTGATATTAAAGACACATTGATGTTGCAGATCTTCAAAAGATTTGAAGCAGTGGCCCCCAACCTGTTTTGTGCCACGGCCCGGTACCGGCATCACAAAATGATCCGCGGCCCAGTACCGGCATCAGCACTAATGACAAGGCAAGGCGAGCTGAGCAACCGGCCAGCCAGCTGTCTCCCGCTTCTCTCCGCCACCTTCAACTCCTCCTTTGTACCTTTGTCAATGGGCTTCGCTTCGGGATGGTTTCGGGACGGTTGCTCAGCTTGCCTTGCCTTGGGTGCTGAAAGAATCCTCACACTTTAGTTTCGTTTGAAGCCCCCCCCCCTTTGATGAAACTAAGGTGCAAGGATTCCTTCAGGGCCCAAACGCCGCTTTCCAACTGGAAAAGCTCACCTGGAAGCACTTTCTCGTCAAACAAGATGGCAGCGCCCAGCAAACATGTGGCCTGGTAGGAAATGTTCCACGGACCAGTACCGGTCCACGGCCTGCTGGTTGGGGACCCCTGGTTTAAAGTATCATTTGGGTATTCTTATTGGGAAAAGGTTAAATAAAGTAACTTTTATATGCTTTGGTTTAATGTTTTAACATTTATAACTTGTTTCCTTATTAGTGATATTTAGTGGCCTCTGTAGTTATTCAATTATTGTTATTTCTTAACAATGCTATTGAAGACATATTTATATTATTTTAACAGTGAAACAGATACATGAGGCTTTGAATACACAGTTGATATCTTTATTGCCCTAGAGAATGGCCTTGGATGCTTATAGCCAGCACTGGAAAAAGTATATTCTAGACTAAATTGCAAGAATGTAGTTTAAAACTTCAAAGCAAATGATTGAATATAGGATATGATGACTTGATTGATCACATTTACCTTAAAAGACTGCAGACAAGGCTTCATTTGTTTTATGCTATTCAGTTGAGGAGGGGACACTCTAGGGAGAAGAAAGAATACTCCAACAACTTAAACTCCAACGTCTTAGGCACAAAAGCTGGCTTGGTGACCTTGGACCAGTCACTCTCTCTCAGCCTAAACCCACTCACAGGGTTGTTGTTGTAAGGAAAATAGGAGAAAGGAGCATTAGGTATTCACTTCCTTTGGTTATTTATACATAGAAATAGGTGGGATTAAAAAAATCCAAAAACATTAGTGATTTCTTACTATTCCCCTTCCACTGTGGACATTCCCTCTTCCTATTTCCTACCAGTGAGTTCAGGAATAAAATTAAGCTAGTGGGTAAGAGGACCAAGAGAAGAGAAGAGAAAAGAGAGAGGAGACAGAGGAGGGGAGGAGGGAGAGAACAGCCAACAAAGATCATGCTAACATAGAATGTGTGCCACTGAAATGGAAACTTGATCCTTCAAATCTAACTTATATTCATTTCCATTCTTTAAAGCATCTGAACAACCATCATTATGGTGAGGCTTTCCCTACATTCCCTTCCAATTTTTGTCCTTTTGTGTTGTTGTCACTGTTTTGTATGATATAAGTCTGAAAGTATATGCAACTTTCTATGACAGTACAATGAGACCTGGCTCAGCAAATAGATATATTTATTTATGAAATTTGTCTGACCACCTGAAAATGACTTAATTTAGGCTCTTTACCCAATATAATCTTAAATTAAAAAGAAAAGAAATATAGTGGTAATTAAGAATAAGAAGGTGACAAATAATAGAATTCTAAAAAAAATGGCATGTACAGTGGTACATAGAAGAATAATGTTTTGATATACTTCTGGAAGACCATGTACGGTGGGGGGCATTTAATTTTTGTGGTCAAGCTATTCCAGAGGATGGAAGCTGCTACAAAGAACACTCACCACTTCAAGCCCAGTAGGTGGGGACACTTATCAGGCATTCCCTAGTTTTCCAGGTTGAACTGAGAGAAATTACTGTGAAAGGTAGTCCCTAAATTAACCAGGAGCTGAGTCATATCTTTATAAAATGTAACCTGAACTTTAAATTACATTCAGAAACCTACTAGTAACCAGTGCGGCTAATGTAGCAGAAGTACAGTACCATGGCTGACCACTTATACTTCGATAACCATTCTAAATGTGCTGATTTTTATAGATCTTCAAGGGTGGTAAATTGCAGTAATATAATAAAGAAATGACTTAGCCATGAGTGACCATTTTCAGTGCATCAGGTTATACTACATTTATTCATCATAAAAACTGGTGAATGCCTGCTTGATTATGCAATCCAAATGCTTTCTGAACAGAAGCCATGAATTCAGGGGGACTGTCAGATTATGAGCCTGCTGTTTCTGAGGAACACAGCCCAAATCAACAGCCAAATATGTCTATAGTCTTACCAAGTGACTTCTGAATGAACTCTCATTCTGTTGACTGGTTCTTGTTTAGGTTGAGTCTTATTGTTTCTCTTTTTTCATACCTTGACAGCCTCTAGACAATGGATTATGGTTTCTGCCACATCTCCCAAAGTGATGGAAATATGGAATATAGATATATTACTATTATCTCCATATTGATGTTACTTTATTCTAAACTAGCAAACGTCTTGTCCCAGTGATTTCAACAATGCTTTTGACTCACCTGCTCTAGAAGATATGGAGCCACCATAATGTCATATCTTTAACTTCCAACTTCGGAAGATATCCAGAAGGATATTGCAGTCAGTGATATTGGAAGCTCCTGAAAGATCTGTGAGGATATTGTCATGCCACTTCCATCTCACTCCCAAAAAAGATCATCCAGCTCACCAAGGATCCATATGCTGTAATCTGTATCCTCCAAGAATGTTTGAGTTGCAATACTTCACTTTCTATTTACAGTACTCCACTTTCCATTTTCTCAGTTTCCCCCAAAAGGGAAACTTTGATATGATAATAAGACAATAACTCTTCAATTTTTGGGATTTAGGCCTGCCATCTTAACTGGGTGAACTAATGCTTCTTCAAAGCCCTCTGGCATCTTCCCTTCTCTTGGAAAGGATATGATTGCGATTGTATCCAAACTTTTATTCCCTTTACACTTCTAAAATTCAGCACACCTTATTTATCACCTTAATGCTAAAACTTTGTAATTGCAATTGATTATTCTGTCTTCTAAACATTATTTGAAAATTCAGCTAATAATTCTTGTACTTTGTGCAGTTTTTTTCTGCAGCTTTTTATTCATAAGGTGTTTCTAAATGCCTTGGTTCTTTGTGTTGTTAGATTCTTATGGTATGATAATAAAAAGTAAACAATATCTGAAGTCTGTTTAAAAATCATTTTGATCCTTCCAAAATGCTCAGATAATTTTATCTAGACAAAAGGAATAATCATATCAAGGATGGGGCTTGAAAAGGCAGAAGAAGAAGATCAGAAGAACCTGACATTTTGCTTACATACACATCTAACATGGCTAGTATAATTTTGGCAAGTGACTAAAAATGACTTAAATGATTGAAAGCAGCCCAAGCCTGAGCTTTCCATCTGTTCCTCTTTAATTAGCATTAATGTACTGCAGAGAAAGATTGTGAAAAAATGAGTTTCCATGCAGAACAGCAACTGCCTTGAATTTGAATGGCAAATCACCTATCTGAAAGTTCTTAAAAACTCAGCATGCAATATTTCCTGTGAAACTTAGTCATTATGACTATAACCAGAGGAATGCTGGAGCATTCAAATAGTTTGAAAATGGCAAAGGCTGGAAAGCTGGCTGGTTCATAAAACAATAAGCTATGCTTTAGTGAACAGCAGCCTAAACAAGAAGTAAAATATTTCCATCAGAGTTGTCAAATTACCTAGTAATATTTAAAAAAAACAACCCAAAAGCACAGGTAAACAAATCCCTCCCCCTTCCTTTATGCAATTTAGGAGCCTGTGTGTCTGAAAAACAGTGCACAGGCTATGCTCTTAATATTATTTAGAATGATCCAAATTACCTGAAGCCAATTTTAAATAGTGGTACACACTTTTGTTCTTATTAAATCCCAACTGGTCAAATAAGCAAGACTTCTTAAATAGCAAGTCCTGCTTCTACTTAAAAAAAGGAGGGGGGGGGGGTTTGCAGAGATTTACCACCTCAGTTAAAAGGAGAAGTAGAAAGAAATGGTATTATCTCTACTCCTCTGAATTTTTGGAATGCTTTGGAAAGCTGTTGATGTTCATATTTCAGTTATGAAAAGCTGGTGAACAGGAAAAAGAATACCTTCGAAAGTATTCATGGATTTTGCTTCAATATGTTTTTGGTTAAGCTAATATTGGCTGCTTTCTTGATTTTTGCCACTTTCCACCATATTTTAAATCTGGGCAGATTGTAGCTATGTATCAATGTATACACTGCTCAAAAAAATAAAGGGAACACAAAAATAAGACATCCTAGATCTGAATGAATGAAATATTCTTATTAAATACTTTGTTCATTACATAGTTGAATGTGCTGACAACAAAATCACACAAAAATTATCAATGGAAATCAAATTTAGCAACCCATGGAGGTCTGGATTTGGAGTCACACTCAAAATTAAAGTGGAATAAAACACTACAGGTTGATCCTACTTTAATGTAATTTCCTTAAAACAAGTCAAAATGAGGCTGAAGTGTGTGTGGTCTCCATGTACCTGTATGACCTCCCTACAATGCCTGGGCATGCTGCTCATGAGGTGGTGGATGGTCTCCTGAGGGATCTCCTTCCACACCTGGACTAAAGCATCCCCCAACTCCTAGACAGTCTGTGGTGCAATGTGGCATTGGTGGATGGAGTGAGACATGATGTCCCAGATGTGCTGAATTGGATTCAGGTCTGGGGAATGGGCAGGCCAGTGCATAGCATCAATGCCTTCATCTTGCAGGAACTGCTGACACACTCCAGCCACATGAGGTCTAGCATTGTCTTGTATTAGGAGGAACCCAGGGCCAACCACACCAGCATATGGTCTCACAAGGCGTCTGAGGATCTCATCTCGGTACCTAATGGCAGTCAGGTGAGCAGATGGAGGGCTGTGCGGCCCCCTAAAGAAATGCCACCCCAAACCATTACTGACCCACTGCCAAACCGATCATGCTGGAGGATGTTGCAGGCAGCAGAACGTTTTCCACGGCATCTCCAGACCCTGTCATCTCTGTCACATGTGCTCAGTATGAACCTGCTTTCATCTGTGAAGAGCACAGGGTGCCAGTGGCGAATTTGCCAATCTTGGTATTCTCTAGCAAATGCCAAACGTCCTGCACGGTGTTGGGCTGTAAGCAAACCCCCCACCTGTAGATGTCAGGCCCTCATACCACCCTCATGGAGTCTGTTTCTGACCATTTGAGCAGCCACATGCACATTTGTGGCCCTCTGGAGGTCATTTTGCAGGACTCTGGCAGTGCTCCTCCTGTCCCCCCTTGCACAAAGGCAGAGGTAGCAGTCCTGATGCTGGGCTGTTGGCCTCCTCCACGTCTCCTGATGTACTGGCCTGTCTCCTGGTAGTGCCTCCGTGCTCTGGACACTACGCTGACAGACACAGCAAACCTTCTTGCTACAGCTCGCATTGATGTGCCATCCTGGATAAGCTGCACTACCTGAGCCACTTGTGTGGGTTGTAGACTCCATCTTATGCTACCACTAGAGTGAAAGCACCGCCAGCATTCAAAAGTGACCAAGCCATCAGCCAGAAAGCATAGGAACTGAGAAGTGGTCTGTGATCACCCCCTGCAGAACCACTCCTTTATTGGGGATGTCTTGCTAACTGCCTATGCTTTCCACCTGTTGTCTATTCCATTTGCACAACAGCATGTGAAATTGATTGTCAGTCAGTGTTACTACCTAAGTGGACAGTTTGATTTCACAGAAGTGTGATTGACTTGGAGTTACATTGTGTTGTTTAAGTGTTCCCTTTATTTTTTTGAGCAATGTATATTGGTTTAAATATTCTGGTTTTTTAGAACTGATGATCTACAAATGAATGAGTCCTCTATACCCTTGTTGCCACAGTCACACTTTCTAGGCATTTTAGACTGGCAGTTTTTACAATTCATTGCAAGAGGAGATGACTTGTTAAGAGAGTTCAGCCTGAGCTTGTGAAGGCTACAAATGGTTTTCACACGCACATGTAGAATTTTTTTTTAACTCATCTTAATAGTTTAGCTTTATTTACTGAGATAAACCAACTGTTGAAAAGACACATATTTCAGAGAGAGAAAGAGAGAGACAGTGCAGTGGTAAAAATGCTATAAAATGTGAACAATTAAGGAGAAAAAATTAAAGTTCACAAGGATCTGAGAAAGCTTAACATTAAAGATTAACATTAACGGGTAAAAATGGCATGTGAACATGATTAATATTTGATAATTTGAGAGCTAAATGGTTTCCTCCCCAGTGGCAATAGTAATTGTACAAAACATGGCTGTCTTTCAAATAGTTCTGTAGATTCATCAGTCTAAAGGAGGTGAGTTCATGAGTTTTATAGCAAGGGTCTATTAAGTGTAACTGCCAAGCTGTGTAAAAAGGGAATCACAGTAAGACATAGGGAACAGATTTGATATCTCCCACTGGCAAGGACATAATTTTCTTTTGGATTAGAATATCTTTATATCTTCCTTCTATTAACATAGATAGAACAGACCAATTAACAGGGATAAGCCTGCATAGTATGGCAGACAAGATGTTCATTAAATAATTAGCTGGAATGAACAGCTTCCTGTTCAGACCAACCTCATAACATAGCTCCAATTGCTGTGAAGATCATTGTCAAAGAGTTTCAATTTGAAGTTAGATCTGTTAGATCCGAATGAAACCAAATATTGGCTTGAAGACCATAACTTTTAAGCTCCAATTCAATATCAGTATTCAATATTTTTTTCCAAGTTGACTGAAAGTGTCCTGTATGTTGGCAATATCGTTGAAGCTAATGATTGGAACATGGGAATGGCATGGGCAGATGACTCCATCATTCCTTTATTGGATCCAATTTTCTACTCAGTTCAGGAATCCAAATTAAAGCATCTCAAATAAAAATGTCCAAGCAGAAGCTAGTCATCTATTACCTCTCTGGTTCCACTGTAAAACCACTCACTATTAAGATGTCCCCCCCGCCCACAACATTTAGCCTAAGACCATATTCTTGTTACTTAAATCATAATGTTTTATTTATATATTATCTATATGTGAGGATGGGTGGATGTCTATGGCTTTACGGCTTTTAATGTTCTAAGCTTGCCCAGAGTCACAACGCGATACCTGGCTAATGAATTTAATTAATAAATAAAATAAATATATAAACATGATCACACATGTTAAAACTTTAAAATTATAATATAAAAGTATTATATTATTCAATTCAATGTGATAACTATTTGTCCAATGAGAAGTTTCTGCCTTGGGAACACTGAAGCAGACTCAATAGTCTTAAAGACAGAATATATTTTAAAGGAACAGCACATTTGCAATATAGTTACTTACTTCTATATCTGAAGTTCTTGGCTTTCTGTGTGATAAAAAAAAAAGAATAAAATTCCTCTTCTCAGAAAACTTTAGCAATTCTACCATCACTGGGTTGATAATTCTCTCAGATGGTCTATTTATTTTTATTTATTGATTTGATTTGTCAATCGCTTACAAGATAATAGGTATGTTTAAACATAATTATTAATACATGAAATGGATACATATAAGAAAAATAAAAAGAAACAATAGGACAGGAATGGTAGGCATGTTTGTGCGCTTATGCATGCCCCCTACAGACCTCTAAGGAAATGGGTGAGACAGTAGACAGTCTAAGGTTAAAGTTTTTGGGGCTTGGGGAAGAAACCACAGAGTCAGGTAGAGTATTCCAGACATTGACCATTCTGTTGCTGAAGTCATATTTCCTGCAATCAAGTTTGGTGCGGTTAACCTTGAGTTTGTGTCTATTGTGTACTCTTGTTTGGTTATGGGTGAAGCTGAAGTATTCATTGACAGGTAGGACATTGCAATGTATGATTTTATATACTTTCCTTAGATCGGACCAAAGGCAGCTTAGTTCTAGGTTTTCCAGGTCTAGAATTTCAAGTCTGGTGGCATAAGGTATTCTGCAACGAGTAGAGGAATGGAGAACTCTTATTGTGAAATATTTCTGGACCTTCTCAACTGTGCTAATATCAGATATATAATGTGGGTTCCAGACTGATGAGCTGTATTCGAGTATTGGTCTAGCAAATGTTTTGCATGCTCTAGTTAGTAGTGTGATATTACCAGAGAAAAAGCTATGTAGGATTAGGTTAACAACTCTTAATGCCTTTTGGCTATGTAGTTACAGTGGCTCTAGCACTTAGATCATTAGAAATGAATACTCCAAGGTTCTTGACAGAGTTTGGACCATCAACAAGGTCTTGACTATTGCCAAAGTTGCCATTTGTTTGACCATTCTGATACATAGTCGAGGTCTTTTTGAAGGGTAGCAGAATTATCTGTGGTGTTGAATAGCTTTACATCATCAGCAAAGAGAATGCAGTTACTCTTAATATGATCACAGAGGTCATTTACTACTTGTTAGAGATGCATAAGATCAGGGATGGGATTCAAAATTGTTCACAACCGGTTCTGTGGGCATGATTTAGGTGGTAGGCGTGGCTTGGTGGTCATGTGACTGGGTGGACATGGCTTGGTGGTCATGTTATTCGCTGGGCGTGGCCAATTCAATATAACTCACATCGAGGCACCATCTCCTCGCCTGGCCTCTCATGACTGTGGGGATGCTGCAACAGTCATAAGCGTGAAAAATGTTAATAAGTCACTTTTTTCAGTGCCATTGTAACTTTAAATGGACACTCCACACAAGCAAAATACCAGCAAAGGAGGGGAAAAAAACTCTAGAGATGTTCCTGAGAACAGGAAGTCTAGTCCTGCCAAGAATGTAATAAAGATTAACATAGAGGCAGTTTCTGTAAGCAACACCAGAATGTTTCCTTCCTGCCTTCCTTTCAGGATTAGGCCAGTAATTTCTTCTAACAACTGGTTATCCGAACTGCTTAGAATGTTAACAACCGATTCTAGCGAATAGGTGCGAACTGGTAGAATCCCACCCCTGCATAGGATAAATAATTCTCAGCTTTATTTAGGATCTCTGATCTCTCTGTGGTAGATCTGCCATATTTCTTCCACAGCTTAGGAATCAAACTTTCAATATATCACACCATCCCACAATGTCTACACATGCATTGAAGTATCCTTTACCTGACTGACCATCAGTTTTAGCTTCTGAAATCATAAATGTGCTAGCTCAGGTGAAACATGACAAAATTCCTAGAGGTGATTAAGAATCAGGAGTCTGGTATCATTTTTTTAAAATAATTTTATCAAAAGGCTTAAGAATTCATGAGCTTCAGTATACTTAATGAAGTACATAAAATTATTAGATTAGATTGAAGTACAGTAGATTTTAAATTAGATACCAAATCTGGCTTTGCTTTTCACTCAATTAATAAAGTGCATCTCATACAACTAACTCAATATTGGCATTTATATTTTTTAAAATGTATCAAAGCACATCTGTTAATAACTGTCTTCTACATTTAATAAGTATAATAAGTAATATACACTTCAGGCTATACTGAAAGATGCAGGATACAAGAGAACAGGAAAAAATATTGATTTAAGGGCAAGGAGGCTTCTAAGTAGGATGATCCAGCATTGATCAGGGGCATGTACACATGTTACACAAATGCACATCTCTACCTCAATTTATGTAGCCTTTGCTGGCTTTAATAAAGTAAAATTTTAATTCTATTTCCAGGGAAATTGCTTCCTTTTTTATAAACACAGATATATGTCTATTTCTGCAATTATATGAAAATAAAGACTTGCTTATAAGGTATTATCAGCAGAGGACTCTTATAAACTCTGTTCCAATACCAAACGGAGTTGCCTATTGGTCTTCTTGCTGTTTAGATTTTATATTAACTTCCTTGCTAAGCAAATACATGAAACTGAACTCCATTTCCTAAGAAAGATAAATGGCTTTCAATCTTGCTATATATGATTTTTATTTTAATCTCAAAATGGCCCTAGGCAAACACTGAGAACCCTATTTCAGTTCTGTTCTAACAACCACACAACCACCCATAGAATAATGACCAGAAATAATAGATTTTTTTTTAAAAAAGATCTAGATTAAGAAGCTGGGAAATTCAGGATAACCTAATTGAATTTTAAATGTCTAGGCATGGATTTTCATGCCTTGTGCAGGAAGAGAGTTTACTTTGAATACCCAATATGGATAGTACAAAGATGTGTTGTAACCAGTATTAAGTTCTTCCATTCAGAATGAAATATTATCCCCACTGCAAAAATAATTGCAGAAACTTTTCCATAGAAAAGCCATGGTAGTTCACGTGGTAAGACCCTGGGCTTGTTCACCACTGAGGTCGGCAGCTCAGCAGCTCAATTCCCATGAGTGAATAAACTCGAAGAGACAAGAAAGGAGCCTCCCCCGATTGCCTACTGACATTCAGGCACCCCATGGGTAAAGATAACATAGCCCATAAAACTTCCTTTCACAGAGGCAGCCAGCCACCTCTGAGATCCCTGGCTAACACATGTCATATGCTAAATAAATAAATAAAAAAAATAAACCACCACACATACTATAATAAGTGAAATTTAATTTTATGGAGACCAACAGTCCCTAATTTCAAATATGTGCCAGATGCAGCCTTATAACTGGAGCCCAAGTTGCTTAAAATCATAAGGTTGGAAAAGATGCTAGAGGCTTTCTAGTCAAACTCCTGCTCAGTGAACATACCATCCTACACAATGCCTGGAAACTCCCAGTGATGGAAACTTTGCAACTTTAGGAAACAGATTTTTCCATTAATAGCTCTTATGATCAGGATATGGGTTTTTTTTAAATCCACATTTTGAAAAATCTCTTGTTTAGCTTTGCTTTGTTCTTGTATATTTTCTTTGGAGTTTGTGAATAAAATAAAATAAATTAAAAAAAACCCCTCTTGTAAGGAAAGTCTTCCTTATCTCAAGATTGGATTTCCACTTGTAAAGTTTTGGCCTGCTGGTTGCTCTCTTACCTGAGGAGCTTTGGATAATACAACAGAATTTATATATTTTATATATATTATACACTGTATAATATACAGTATATCCAATTTTTCTTTTGTGCTGCTGTGTGCTTCTGTCTTTGTGTTAGTCTGCCTTATTTTGATGCTGTTAGTCTTTTGACTGTAATGACCTTCATACAGGTCAACCATGTCACTGGGCTAAATTTGAAGCCTGATAAAATAAAGTACAATAGAAGTGAATGAACTCTGATTCAATTTCTTGTTTACTGACCTCTTAGAAGAAACCTGGAAAGAAATAAGGTAGGAAGAACAAAAAAGAAGCAAAAATAAACATCTTAAGAAAACTTGTAAAATATATGCAAGTTATAAACATCTAAAATCTAGTTTTATAGAAATGTCAAGAATGTATTAATTTGCATGTTTTTCTTGGTAGTACTATATGTTTATAATATGAACCTGATGACATAGAAAGAAAAAAAAGTGTTTTATAGGTACTATATGAATTTTTTCATTTGACTTTCTACCTTGCTGAGAGAGTCCAAGACTTGATATGCTTGGACTTTGCAGATGTTAAGTGGGCACATATGTGTCTCTTTAGATTGATGCCTTTTCTTCCCTGAAAATGTGACTTATATGCTTATTTCTATTTCCTCTCTTAATGTGAGCATTTTTATTGAATGTGGCATGAAATAGCTTCACGGCAGGTGGTTCAGTTTTTTGACAACTTGCTGGCATTCTTACAGAGTCCTTAGCACTGAAAGAAGTCCAAAGTGAAAAGGGCAATCCATAATGTTCATTAATGGAAGCATACTTGTCATCCTCTTCATTCCTGATGATTACATGTCTCATTACCTCTGACCTGCATCAAAATAAAAAAATTCCCAAGAGTTCCACTCCATTAAATGTTGATTATTTGTACCAAGGAAGTGTGGCTTGGGTTGTGTTACTGAGAAGTGGGAAAGCTTACTGGCTTCAGAGAAAGTTTCCACAGTTCACAGCTCCAGTTGTGTCATCAGTTAGAAAAAAAATTAGAAACTTAAAAAAAAAAAGCTCAATTTGCAGAAAATGAAATTTTTGTTCAATTTCTAGACAGGTAGCATTTCCTAACACCAGGACCAAGCAGCATTTCCCCCACATTTTTATGCTGATAAAAACAGAGTGGCGAAAGTAGAATTCTTCAACAAAATAACTAAAATTGTTGACTGAAATATGGCAAAATATGTGACATTTAGATTTCTCAGAAAAATACCATTTTGGTCCTCATTCTGAAGCCTGCTTACTTCTTTTATAGAAAATAAACAATGTATATTTGCTTCTAAATTTTTGATTTTCTGACTTAAGCTTGGACATAATTTCAAACTGATCTACAAAGCTACTTGTGCTGCATGAATTGAAATACAGTGAAACCTCAATTTTCCAAACCTATTTGGAGGCAATGGACAAAATTTTACTTTGCTCTGTAAAGCAGTCCAGATAACCAGCATAATTTATACTATTTATGTCGCATTAGGCCATTTGAATAATGCAAATGATGTAAACCAATCATTTATGTAATTAGGCAATTAAATGGTTCAGATTTAATGTATACTTGGATTTCATGAATGTCCCTTCCCCCCAGTGGTCCATCAAATCATGGTTGTGTTATATTTAAGATTTTATTCTTAGTGATCTCTAACAAATTTCCTTACCATGTAATAGCTAGATACTAAACGTATCATGCCAGGAATATTGGTTTCATAAAAACATAAATGTGTTTGTCATAAGAAAACTTCTTTGTTGATAAATGCTCACTATCAAGTACAGTTGACTCAGTTTTTTAAAAGGCCATTATCAACTACCTTTGATATTTGTCTACAGGCAGAAAATTGGCACTATATTATGTTCATTCTCAGTCTAAAATATGTGCTAATGCATCTGCAGTTTTGTATAATATTAGGTTTTATGACATTCTTCAATACTATGTTTGCTCTTTTCTGGCTTGAGCAATTTATTTAAGTAGATATATCAAAGAAATCCAATGTGAACTTGACTACTACATAGAAAACAGTAACACTAAGAGGCCTCTAGCATCTAGTGTTAAATAAGTTAATTACATTTAAATAACTGTTAAATTACTCTAGATATTTGTGGATTTATTGACATTGTTTTATAGGAAACAATAAATATTTGGAAAAGATATAAATCTGTTTTTAGGAAAATACAGAATATAATATAGATTATGCTAGGACAAATTATGTAAAAATCTGCCTTTAATAGAAAAAGTTGCATAATGTATAACAAAAGCATGCTTTCTCTTGGTTTTATTAAAACAGTTTGCATCAATTTATACATGCTATATTTAAATATGTTGCCACATTAGACTAAGTCTGGAATAATCAGTTTCTTGGAAAAGGACAATCTGAAGAAAGAAATAGCCAAGGGTGTACATTTACGGCTTTAATTTTATTAAAAAATAGAATTTATTCCAAATGGGCCTTATGGATACTTGTTAATTGTAACATTAAAGTGAAATTTTGAGGTTTGCAGTTCGAGTGAAATAAATACTAACCATAAGATTAAAAGAAAATAGTAACAGCAAACATGAAGTTTGTAATTTTTATGGATTTGGGGTTTTAAGAGTTTACTTACTGAGTTTCTATTCCATTTACAGATAATAAAAGTATTAGCTGTCTTCTATACATTTCCATTAAACTCCATTTGTGTGTGTGTGTATTCCTTTCAAATCCACACATTGTTTTAATTAAAATCCAGAAAAAACAACAACAAAAAGATTTCTCTGTTCTTTTCTTTTATATCTGGAAATCCTAGAAGAATTAGTACCTTGTGCCTTTCTATGAATCAGTCAAGCTTTTTTCTTTAAGTTCACAAACTTCTGAATCCAAAGATTTCTTATAAATTTATTCCTTTCAAAAACAGACATATTGAAGATATTAAGATGGAAGAGATGAATAAGATGAACAAAACAGGACATTCCTGTAGAACAAAACAGAACATTCCTCTTGATTTATTACAACTCTCTGGAATATAATATTCTTTTTTATGACTTTTCTAGTACAGGCAAGCTATCAAGACTTATCTTTGATCATGATTAATTGCACTATTCAGAATCTTTCCATAATATACAGTATCTTATGTGTTAACAGAACAATGACAATCTATTTTTTTTTCAAGGAAGCTTCAGAATCCTGGAAGTGTTTCAATAAAATAATACGTTTAGTTATCACTGTTGTGGAATAAAAATAGAGAAAGTTAGATTCCAGTAAACATTTTGAAGGGAGATGACAAGGTCCTCCTTCATTTGGTGTCATTCTTTTCCATTTTTTCTATCCCATTAATACACAGTGAATAAAATCCAATATTGAAGGAATACATTTCTGGTGTAGTGTACATTTCTGCTATATTCGTTCTACTTATAGCTTGCTGTCTTTTATCGCAAGACATGGTGTTTTACAAAGGAAGATGGCAATATGGCAGGAGACCAGAGTTTTATTATAAAAGAGTTTTATGGCATAATTAGTCATATTGAATGTTCTCACACTAAAGGTGCCGATTTCTTATCTGTGTCACTTTGAAACCTTCTCTTTCTTCATTTTAAAAACTTCTTCCTTTTGTACCTTATTTCAACTTATTTTACTATAGTTGGACTTCAGGCTTAAGTGTGAAACTTCCTCTGTACTTAACAACTTTTTTTATCTTCTGGTATTCACTCTTTTCTGATGCTTGGTAATAATTCTTTTATTGCTTTGCAAATCGATTTTCACTTGATTCTTAGTACATTTTCTTTTCCCTGCTTTTTTTCCAAGATTCACTTGCTTTGTTTCTTTAAGATTGTTCCTGTAACAATTGGTCAGGAATAAGCAACAGAAGATAATTTGCTTCTAATAGGATAGCAGTTTGTCTTTTCCTCTCTTTCTCTCAGAAAGAAGTTTCAGGTTGTTGAATTGTTGATTACAGTTTGCCTGCTCCCATCTTGATTATATGCATCCACATCTCCAACAGTAACTTCACCACCTCATCCTCTCTCTGCTTGGATTTTCTTTTTTTTTTTGCATCTTGAGACGCAGCTTTTTGGTAGACTTTGTGACTATGGATTTCCATTTCCTTTCCTCCTTCTCTTTCTGCCCTTTTCTTATCCAGCCATCATATTGATGTTCTGATAACCAGCAGCCACTCCTTTAAATGAACAGCTTTCTTTCAACTATCTCTCATTTGGCCCCATTTAAAATTTCTTGGTCTGTTGCTCACCTTCCAGAAAATGCTTGCCTACATTCTGCAGAACATACATTTAGATGAGTGGAGACCCAAACAAGTAGAGGATTACCCTGGTGAGAGGCAGGCAGATTTGCCCTCTCACATAACACCCTGTCAGAGGGATGAAAATTTATAGGTAGTAAAGATGAAGGAATTGCCTTTATCTTGGTTTGCTGTTCAACAGAAATGGATTTTAGTTGTAGGTGTCTTCCTGTGTGATTCTTGATTCATGTTTTTCTCTTATCCTGGAAGAAGATTTATTTTCTATGAGAAAATAATGCGAGATCAGATTCAATATTGGAAATGTACATTTTAAAATGTAGTGTCCCATTGATAATATATTTATAATTGAACAGTAAATTTATATGCTATGTATAAAGAAAACATTCCTATATAGAACTGTAGCATTGTGTTTGTTTATTGCCATTTCCAACTTGATTTTATTTTCACTATTTTAATACATTTAACATTCTGTTCATGGATATCTAGTATGATGTCATACAAGTCATGATGTCATCAGCAAATTATGCAAATTGTGTCATTTGTGTCAATCCTATTATGAAACTAATCTTAAATTAGCATATTTCTTGAACTCATATTAACTAAAGATATGTTTTATATAGTAGGTTTTGCAGAGGTTAATTGAGAAGCCCAATAGACTTTAATTTGGTGTCTTAATTTGAATGCTGAGATGGATTCCAGTTCTTTTCTTATTTCTTGTTTTAATAGATGTGCATTTATTGAAAAGGTATTTTGATTTTGTAGTTGGTATGAATGAATTGCTTCAGATATATTTTTCTTTTATCAATTTTATGTCTTTTATCAATGCCCATTTCCCCCATTTATCTACTTTGTAACCATAGTTTAAATCATTATTGAGTTACTGCAATCTATCTTTTCAGCTAGAATAATGAATTATCATTTAAGGAAGACCTTATCATCACTTCTTAGAGTTTTAACATTTTAGACTTTGTTGAACAAACATTAATACATCAACCTCATCTGATATATTATATGTCAGAATAGTGTAATGAACATCTAGCACAGAATAACATTTATATAGAGAGCCTATAAAAACTAGTCAGGTGGAATATACTAAGTTAAGAGAGAGGAGGGAAAAGACTGCTAAATCACAGCACATCTGGATATACCGCTTGCTGGATCATCAGATTAGATTTGCAACCATTTGGGAGTCACCCTACATGGATACTCCACACTTTGAAACATTCTTGTACATTTCTGGTCTGCTGCAAAAGACATCTACTAAATCACTGACATCTAGCTTATAAATCTCCTCCCCATGTCAGCTCCAGGCACTCCTTTTTGGGCTAGAGGACCTTCAACAGGCTGCAGGATAAACTCAGCTGTTTATTGGCTGCTTTGCAGATGAAGAACCATCCCTGAAATTAAGCCAATGCTTAATGCTGGAATCTTCTAGACTTGCCTATACTTTCACTGTTACAATGGAGGAGTTTACTCAACTTCCCAGTAACCTATGGGCTATTTTTGGGCTGTGAAGAAAATTGTTTATTTCAGATACATGAAAAATGATGTTTTGTAATAAAAAAGAGGAAATTTGTAAAGAAAAAAATGTTTCTACTGACATCTACTAAATCACTGACATCTAGCTTATAAAATGAAAGTTTAAATAACTTCACTTTGAAATATGTTTGAGGAAAAAAAAGGTTTTTTTTTAAAAAAGCTGTTGTTCTACCAGCATGTTTACATATTCTTCAATAATTTTCTGCATTTAAGAAGCAAAGATCCTTAAAAAATACTTAAAAATTAGTGTTTTTTGTTTTTTATAAACACTTTACAAACAGTTTGAAAGAAAACGTTAATCAGGTTGTTTGTATGCCATTGTGAGAAATTCCTCATGTACAATCACAAAGATATTTTCAGGTGAACAAAGCACAATTAGCATTTTAATTACATATTATATTATATTATATTATATTATATTCTGCCTTTATTATTCTATAAACAATTGAAGGTGGGACACATCTACTACTTCTTCCTCCTCCTATTTTCCTTACAGCAAGAAGCCTGTGACTTGACTGATACTGGCCCAAGTTCATCCAGCTGGCTTTCATGGCTAAGGCAAGATAAAGTTCAACCAAAATATTATTAACCACATACTGATTCCATGGTGACCTGTATCTTGTTCTATTTTCAAATGTATCTTCAGCTCAAATTGGGTTTCTAAACAGGCTTTCTTCGAAGCCTATCTCGAATCAAATCTAATCTATTAAGAGGTTCTAAAGCATTGTGCCTTGGGATGATTAATAACCACACATCTACATAGATTATACAGACTAGCCAGACTATGCATACTATCTGTAAGTCTGGACGGCTGGACTATAGAATGAAAATGTAAGCACTGCTGTTCATTTAAGTGCATTTTAATTGCATTTTAGGAACACAAGTTATAAAGTTAATTTTATCCAAAAATATGGTAGGCTGATAGTAATCTTTTATGCTTTCTTGCTGCGTTACTTCAGATGAATGAGCAGCTGTCTGCTGTGATGATAGACAGCATGAAGAAAGAGGAGGTTTCCTCTCACTTGTTTCTTTTCATTAATCTGTGAAATCTTAAAATATTGCTTTCAATGCCTTGTCTTACAGTTTAGTTTCTTTGCCTAAAAAAACCAAGTGTTTGTAGAGTAGACTGTATTTACTTTAAATTAAAGTAAATCTGCAGTTTTCACTACAATGAAAGGACTAAGATATTTACACATTATATGCATATTTCTCCATTTGTTGGCATGGCAAATGGCTGAGTCAGAAGGATAATCACAATAATCTGTGATAGTTTCCCCCTTATTTTGTATTCATGGTATACTTCACTAAAAGGAGGCCATACACCCATTTTGTTTTAATGGTTATTGTTATGTAGAAGATTAGAACCAACTAATCAATGTATTCATTCCATTCATATTCTGTTATACCTATCAAAAACTCCTGGGGTATATAATTTGCAACCTTTGGGGTACCTGAATTTTCTCCTTAAATCTTGAGTGCAATCTCCATCATTGTCATGAACTTATTATGTTTAATGTAAGAGAAGGAGATATAGGGGAACAAGGAATCATAAGCACTGTTTTTAGTTAAATGTAAGTTCAACTAAATTAGGTTGGTTGTGTTCCATGTTTACAATATTTTACAATATTTTACAGTCTGGATATTCTGTGTTTATGGTGGTGAATGTTAGTATTGTATAAAATTGCCTTTTTCCATGTGATCTCATGTCCATAAAAGGCATAGGTTTGTATATATTAACATGTGTACAGGTTAGATAAAGTGCATATGTCTTGATTGGCTCAAACTTTCCACCATCTCAAATTTCTGATGAAAGAGAAACAGGTACTTTTCAGATTAGCAGTGACAAAGAGGAGCCCAGGAACCCAGCAACCCACTTCTAATATTTCAATGAATTTAGAAAGGCAAAATATGGAAAAGCATGTCTTGCTTTTCTATCTCTTGCTTTCCCCAATCTTATTTCACTAAATAAAAGAAAACTACACTTCTTTACTTGAATGTAAGCACTGTCTCAGACTGCCTTTGTCAGGATCCTAGATTGCTCAAACAGCTTTGTCTACATTCAAAAGAACCTGAGTACAGCTTCACTTCAGGCCATACATGATGTGTCCTATTTCTGTTCAATATTTTTTTTCCAAAGAGTTTTTTATTTTTATTTTTTATATATCTCTTCATGTGAGCAACGTGGTTCCATTACAGCATACTTACATACTTACATTTCCATCTATCTTGTATAATATCACTTCATGTCATTATCCATTCCACTTATCTTTAAATAAATTTCCATTTCATATTTCAATTCATTAATTCAATATCAATATCATTTCATCCACACATATATTTTCAATTTTTTATCCCCCATTATTTCCCTTTTCAGCTTACCACCTATTTTATTTTACATTATACATCATTATCATCCTTAATTTTCTTTAGGTCTATATATAATAAACAATCTAAAAAGAATAAAAATAAAATAAAACTAATATATTTAGGATCCACATGGTATATCCTCTCAATCAATCTCTTTTATTTGTTTCCTTCATCGTCAATATCTCTGTTTTAAGTCCTTTTATGTCTTTTGGCAATGGCCCTTGTCCCCATATTCATCTGGGCTGCTTTCCTTCTCCTTTAACTCCTCCTCTCTGGCTTTCTTTGTTCTTCTACAAACTATAACACCATTACTTTGCCAACAAATATATCCAGTAATCTCATTCTTTATTTTAACATTCCTCTCACAATTTGCAGTTCCAAGTTAAATTCTTTGCTTCTTTATTCCATTTCTTTAATCTGTTGAGTTATTCTTTACTTTATTAAAAGTCAATTTTTTCTGTTATGGTCCTTGCCAAAAGTCTCCGTTTATCTCAATTTCTTCTGTTTTCTTGTCACAGTCAACACCAAACAGTCCCAAAATATTACATTCATTTATACTTTGCTGCAATCCCCACTTTTTTGAGACTTCTAGGGTTCTTGTTATGCTAGTAATCTTTTATTTCATTTCTTTTCTCTGTCACACATTTATACGACCAGTAATTTTCCATAAAAACATAAAAGAAGAAATATCTTTAACCATTAGAAGGCAGTCTACATCACTAACACTTTTCAAAGTTCTTTTCTTTATTCTCTTTTTTGTTGTTTTAACATTAAATTTTATCCATTCCAGGTAAATCCAGCATTTTATCCAATGTCTAATTAGTGCCCAATTCTGTAGATTATTCCAAATTTAATCTCTAGTTTCATATTGTTCTTTTATTTCTGGTTTTTATTTACCTTATATTTTCCACTTATTTCCCATTCGCTGCTACCACTCTTCCAAATGAGGACTTTTTCCCCCTGCTTTTCGGGGTTGTCAAAAAATGTTCAAAGTCTTTTATCTGGTTACACGCCACTCACCATTTCACTGCTCCAGCACACACTTAAGTCCCAGCAGCTTCCTGTCTTCAGGGCAGCCATTAAATTGCCGCTTGTCCTTGTCTTCTAGGGGAGTATAGCAAGCCGGGGAGGCGAGATGCGGCTCCCCTCGACCAAGCTGGTGGTCTCCTCCTCCTCCCCCACCCCTACAAGGTGGGTCAGATGAATCCGGTCCCTTAAGGACCCCTCAAACAGGGCAAGCATGTATTAAAGCCATGCATGATTGCGGTCTGGTTTGTCTTTGATGGAAGCACCACCAGAAGTCCCTATTCTGTTCAATGTTGATTACATATAAATTCACCAGTATCCTACATTTGCATTAATGGGCTTTGGGATCATTACTTACAATGAAGAGTGTAGTCTTTCATCATCCAAACATAAGAAGAAATGAAAAAAGCACTGTTTATATCACTTCATGTATGGCTTGTGGATGGAAATGAAAATATAGTGTGTCTATCTATCTATCTATCTATCTATCTATCTATCTATCTATCTATCTATCTATCTATCTATCATCTATCTATCTATCTATCTATCTATCTATCTATCTATCTATCTATCATCTATCTATGGTATTCAGCTTTGTTCGGGTATTTTCCCACGTCATTGTAGTGCTTTTAAAGTTGTAGCAACATTTTGGCAGAATCTCATCTGCCGACATCAGGCTTCTGTATTGTGTGATGATGATGGCAGATGAGATTCTGCCGAAACGTTGCTACAACTTTAAAAGCACTACAATGACGTGGGAAAATATCCAAACAAAGCTGAATACCATACATGTAAGTACCCGCGAAAACTTAAGAATATATATATATATATTCACGGGTACTTACATGTATGGTATTCAGCTTTGTTTGGGTATTTTCCCATGTCATTATAGTTGTGCTTTTAAAGTTGTAGATGAGATTCTGCCGAAACGTTGCTACAACTTTAAAAGCACAACTATAATGACATGGGAAAATACCTGAACAAAGCTGAATACCATATATGTATGTATGTATGTATGTATGTATGTATGTATGTGTGTGTGTGTATGTATGTGTATGTGTATGAGTATATATATATATGTATATATATATATATATGTGTATATTTGTATATATGTGTATATATATATATATATATATATATATATATATATATATATATATATATATATTTTTCTGAGGTTCTCGCGGGTATTTGTATGTGGATCTTTGGTTGTTCGGGTTTTCTCCCGCGTAAGATTCGAAGTATCTAGGCAACGTTTTGAT
This sequence comes from Pseudonaja textilis, assembly GCF_049901715.1. NCBI lineage: Eukaryota > Metazoa > Chordata > Lepidosauria > Squamata > Elapidae > Pseudonaja > Pseudonaja textilis. The sequence goes on from NC_141993.1 coordinate 44,379,508, forward strand.
GAAGTCTCATTCATCATCTTCAGGCTTCTGTCTTCGGCTCTGTGCTTCTCACAGTGATGTGAGATTGCAGCTGCTTCTTCCTTTTAACTGCTAGTGGGGGTGGGACTTGATTGGGTGGGGGCTTGGCTGTGTTCTGATTGGGTGGGGGTGTGTTCTCATTGGTAGGGGGTTTGGCTGTGTTCTGATTGGTTGGGGCGTTGGTCGTGTTCTGATTGGCTGGAGGCGTGTTCTGTTCAGGTGGGGACTTGGTTGTGCTCAGGTTAGTCTTAGTTGTTGGGGTATTTGAGTTGGTGAGCTGTGATCTTGCTGTTTGGCTTCGAGTTCGTAGTCGTGCTGCATCTTCATAGTGGGTGTCGTTTTGCTTCATGTATGGCTCGGAGGGGTTTGAAGTGGGTAGTGATGCAGCTGCAGCGCGGCTTCTGGTCCGTGGTCGTGTCTCATCTTCTGAGTGGGTGTGAGTCTGTTTTCTACATGGAAGTGTGGTGGTGGCATCTTGTGTGGCTCTCATGGGTGTGGGTCTGGTGTCATTCTTCATGTTAGGTACTCGTCTGTTCATGAGGGCGGGTTTCCAAATGGCTGGAAGGCGGGAGGTGTCATCTCGTTTGTTCATGCTGTGTGGGCGTTTTTCTATCTCTATGGCTTCTCTGATTATTCTGCTGTTGAAGTGTTCAGTTTTGGCGATGGTTCTGGTATTTTTAAAGTCAATCTCATGTCCTGTAGTTTTGAGGTGTTGGACCAGGGAAGAGGTCATTTCTTCTTTTTTGATTGAGTTCTTGTGTTCTTCAATGCGTGCACTTATTCTTCTGTTAGTTTGTCCAATGTATGTGGTGGGGCAGGCAGTTCAGGGGATTTCGTATACTCCTTGGTTTTCTAATTCGATTTTGTCTTTGGGGTTTCTTAGGATGGTGGATATTTTTCTGTTTGTGCAGAATGCTGTTTTAATGTTGTGTTTTTGGAGGATCTTGCTGATTTTGTCTGTAGTGCCTTTTATATATGGGAGGAGGGCTTTGCCGTTTTCTTGTTCTCTGTCTTGGATTTTGGTTGGGGTTTCTTTTTGGATTAGGTGGATAATCTTCTTTCTTTGGAATCCATTGGCTGTTAGTACGTTGGTGAGCGTGTGTAGTTCGGTTTTTTGGTGTTGTTCATTGGCTAAGCATTTTGTTCTGGAGATGAGTGTCTTGGCTACGGAATTGATCTGTGCTGGGTGGTGGTGTGAGAGTGCATGTAGATAGCGGTTTGTATGTGTTTTCTTCTGGTAGATGGTGTGTCCTAGGGAGCCATTGGATCTTTTGTATACCAAGACATCTAGGAAGGGAAGTTGATTGTTGGCTTCTGTTTCCATGGTGAATTGTATTTTGGGGTGTAGGCTGTTGAGGTGTGTGAGGAAGTTGTTCAGTTTTTCTTTCCCGTGTGGCCAGATTATGAAGGTGTCATCTACATATCTGAGCCAGAGTTTGGGTTTGTGGTCGTATTTTTCTAGAGCTTGTGTTTCAAAGTGTTCCATGTAGAGGTTTGCGATGACAGGTGAGAGGGGTGATCCCATGGGTGCTCCTTCTATTTGTTTGTATTTTTGTCCATTGTAGGTGAAGTATGTATTGGATAGGCAGTGGTTGGTCAGATCTAGCATGTGCTTGGGGGGGGGTTGTATTTGTTTTGGATGGCTGTCAAGGCTTCTTTTATTGGCACTTGGGTGAAGAGGGATATGACATGAAGCTTACTAGTAGGTCGCTGGGTTGTAAGTTTTGTTTCTTTATGATCTCGATGAACTGGAATGAGTTTCTTACGTGTGAGTTGATGGATTCTGCATAGGGTTGTAGTTGTTTGGTGAGAAATTTGGCCAGGTTTTGTAGAGGTGAGCCTATGGAGCTGACTATTGGTCTGAGTGGGGTTCCTTCTTTGTGTATCTTGGGTAGACCATAAAGCTTAGGGCATCTGGATGATTTCTCTCTGGGTAAGAATCATACAAAGATATATATATATATATATATATATATATATATATATATATATATATATATATATATATATATATATATATATATATATATTTTCTGAGGTTCTCGGGTATTTGTATGTGGATCTTTGGTTGTTCGGGTTTCTCGCGTAAGATTCAAGTATCTAGGCAACGTTTCGATGAAGTCTCATTCATCATCTTCAGGCTTCTGTCTTCGGCTCTGTGCTTCTCACAGTGATGTGAGATTGCAGCTGCTTCTTCCTTTTAACTGCTAGTGGGGTGGGACTTGATTGGGTGGGGGCTTGGCTGTGTTCTGATTGGGTGGGGGTGTGTTCTCATTGGTAGGGGTTTGGCTGTGTTCTGATTGGTTGGGGCGTTGGTCGTGTTCTGATTGGCTGGAGGCGTGTTCTGTTCAGGTGGGGGCTTGGTTGTGCTCAGGTTAGTCTTAGTTGTTGGGGTATTTGAGTTGGTGAGCTGTGATCTTGCTGTTTGGCTTCGAGTTCGTGGTCGTGCTGCATCTTCATAGTGGGTGTCGGTTTGCTTCATGTATGGCTCGGAGGGTTTGAAGTGGGTAGTGATGCAGCTGCAGCGCGGCTTCTGGTCCGTGGTCGTGTCTCATCTTCTGAGTGGGTGTGAGTCTGTTTTCTACATGGAAGTGTGGTGGTGGCATCTTGTGTGGCTCTCATGGGTGTGGGTCTGGTGTCATTCTTCATGTTAGGTACTCGTCTGTTCATGAGGGCGGGTTTCCAAATGGCTGGAAGGCGGAGGTGTCATCTCGTTTGTTCATGCTGTGTGGGCGTTTTTCTATCTCTATGGCTTCTCTGATTATTCTGCTGTTGAAGTGTTCAGTTTTGGCGATGGTTCTGGTATTTTTAAAGTCAATCTCATGTCCTGTAGTTTTGAGGTGTTGGACCAGGGAAGAGGTCATTTCTTCTTTTTGATTGAGTTCTTGTGTTCTTCAATCGTGCACTTATTCTTCTGTTAGTTTGTCCAATGTATGTGGTGGGGCAGGCAGTTCAGGGGATTTCGTATACTCCTTGGTTTTCTAATTCGATTTTGTCTTTGGGGTTTCTTAGGATGGTGGATATTTTCTGTTTGTGCAGAATGCTGTTTTAATGTTGTGTTTTTGGAGGATCTTGCTGATTTTGTCTGTAGTGCCTTTTATATATGGGAGGAGGGCTTTGCCGTTTTCTTGTTCTCTGTCTTGGATTTTGGTTGGGGTTTCTTTTTGGATTAGGTGGATAATCTTCTTTCTTTGGAATCCATTGGCTGTTAGTACGTTGGTGAGCGTGTGTAGTTCGGTTTTTTGGTGTTGTTCATCGCTAAGCATTTTGTTCTGGAGATGAGTGTCTTGGCTACTGAATTGATCTGTGCTGGGTGGTGGTGTGAGAGTGCATGTAGATAGCGGTTTGTATGTGTTTTCTTCCGGTAGATGGTGTGTCCTAGGGAGCCATTGGATCTTTTGTATACCAAGACATCTAGGAAGGGAAGTTGATTGTTGGCTTCTGTTTCCATGGTGAATTGTATTTTGGGGTGTAGGCTGTTGAGGTGTGTGAGGAAGTTGTTCAGTTTTCTTTCCCGTGTGGCCAGATTATGAAGGTGTCATCTACATATCTGAGCCAGAGTTTGGGTTTGTGGTCGTATTTTTCTAGAGCTTGTGTTTCAAAGTGTTCCATGTAGAGGTTTGCGATGACAGGTGAGAGGGTGATCCCATGGGTGCTCCTTCTATTTGTTTGTATTTTTGTCCATTGTAGGTGAAGTATGTATTGGATAGGCAGTGGTTGGTCAGATCTAGCATGTGCTTGGGGGTTGTATTTGTTTTGGATGGCTGTCAAGGCTTCTTTTATTGGCACTTGGGTGAAGAGGGATATGACATCGAAGCTTACTAGTAGGTCGCTGGGTTGTAAGTTTTGTTTCTTTATGATCTCGATGAACTGGAATGAGTTTCTTACGTGTGAGTTGATGGATTCTGCATAGGGTTGTAGTTGTTTGGTGAGAAATTTGGCCAGGTTTTGTAGAGGTGAGCCTATGGAGCTGACTATTGGTCTGAGTGGGGTTCCTTCTTTGTGTATCTTGGGTAGACCATAAAGCTTAGGGCATCTGGATGATTTCTCTCTGGGTAAGAATCATACAAAGATATATATATATATATATATATATATATATATATATATATATATATATATATATATATATATATATATATTTGTTTTCTGAGGTTCTCTGGGTATTTGTATGTGGATCTTTGGTTGTTCGGGTTTTCTCCCGCGTAAGATTCGAAGTATCTAGGCAACGTTTCGATGAAGTCTCATTCATCATCTTCAGCTTCTGTCTCCGGCTCTGTGCTTCTCAGAGTAATGGAGATTGCAGCTGCTTCCTCCTTTTAACTGCCAGTGGGGTGGGACTTGATTGGGTGGGGGCTTGGCTGTGTTCTGATTGGGTGGGGTGTGTTCTCATTGGTAGGGGTTTGGCTGTGTTCTGATTGGTTGGGGGTTAGCCGTGTTCTGATTGGTTGGAGCGTGTTCTGTTCAGGTGGGGCTTGGTTGTGCTCAGGTTAGTCTTAGTTGCTGGGGGATTTGAGCTGGAGAGTTGTGATCTTGCTGTTTGGCTTCTAGTTCGTGGTCCTGCTGCATCTTCATAGTGGTGTCGGTTTGCTTCATGTATGGCTCAGAGGGTTTGAAGTGGGTAGTGATGCAGCTGCAGTGCAGCTTCTGGTCCGTAATTCGTTTCTCATTTTCTGAATGGGTGGGAGTCTGTTTTCTACATGGAAGTGTGGATGCCACCACCACACAGCCAAGCCCCCACCCAATCAAGTCCCACCCCCACTGGCAGTTAAAAGGAGGAAGCAGCTGCAATCTCCATTACTCTGAGAAGCACAGAGCCGGAGACAGAAGCCTGAAGATGATGAATGAGACTTCATCAAAGCGTTGCCTAGATACTTCGAATCTTACGCGGGAAAACCCGAACAACAAAGATCCATATATATATATATATATATATATATATATATATATATATATATATATATATTCTGAGGTACTCACGGGTATTTGTATGTGGATCTTTGGTTGTTCAGGTTTGCTCTCGCGTAAGATTCGAAGTATCTAGGCAACGTTTTGATGAAGTCTCATTCATCATCTTCAGGCTTCTGTCTTCGGCTCTGTGCTTCTCAGAGTGTTGTGACATTGCAGCTGCTTCTTCCTTTTAACTAAAGATTCAACTTTGCTGTCGCTCCCAAACACATCCCCACAGAAACCATCATATGCAGAGTTGAAACCAGCCTGACCAAAACCAACCCTGATGATGCTAACAAAATCAGACTCGAAATCACCAACATCCTCTGCACTAGCAAACCACCCAAAAGCAACTTATCCAAAGAAGAACAAACTGCACTACTTAACCTGAAAGAAGACACCAGCATAATAATCCTACCAGCAGACAAGGGCAACGCGACAGTGGTTAGGAACACATCTGACTACCAAACCAAGTTAACCAACCTACTCCAAGACCCCACATACAAATCCCTAAAGACAGACCCCACTACCTACCTAGAAAAAACTACCAAATCCAAAATAAAAGCCTCCCCCATCAGTGAAGAAATCCAGCAAAGAATCATACCCAGAGAAAAATCATCCAGATGCCCTAAGCTTTATGGTCTCCCCAAGATACACAAAGAAGGAACCCCACTCAGACCAATAGTCAGCTCCATAGGCTCACCTCTACAAAACCTGGCCAAATTTCTCACCAAACAACTACAACCCTATGCAGAATCCATCAACTCACACGTAAGAAACTCATTCCAGTTCATCGAGATCATAAAGAAACAAAACTTACAACCCAGTGACCTACTAGTAAGCTTTGATGTCATATCCCTCTTCACCCAAGTGCCAATAAAAGAAGCCTTGACAGCCATCCAAAACAAATACAACCCCCCCAAGCACATCCTAGATCTGACCAACCACTGCCTATCCAATACATACTTCACCTACAATGGACAAAAATGCAAACAAATACAAGGAGCACCCTCTCACCTGTCATCGCAAACCTCTACATGGAACACTTTGAAACACAAGCTCTAGAAAAATACGACCACAAACCCAAACTCTGGCTCAGATACGTAGATGACACCTTCATAATGTGGCCACACGGGAAAGAAAAACTGAACAACTTCCTCACACACCTCAACAGCCTACACCCCAAAATACAATTCACCATGGAAACAGAAGCCAACAATCAACTTCCCTTCCTAGATGTCTTGGTATACAAAAGATCCAATGGCTCCCTAGGACACACCACCTACCAAAAGAAAACACATACAAACCGCTATCTACATGCACTCTCACACCACCACCCAGCACAGATCAATTCCATAGCCGAGACACTCATCTCCAGAACAAAATGCTTAGCCAATGAACAACACCAAAAAACCGAACTACACACGCTCACCAACGTACTAACAGCCAATGGATTCCAAAGAAAGAAGATTATCCACCTAATCCAAAAAGAAACCCCAACCAAAATCCAAGACAGAGAACAAGAAAACGGCAAAGCCCTCCTCCCATATATAAAAGGCACTACAGACAAAATCAGCAAGATCCTCCAAAAATACAACATTAAAACAGCATTCTGCACAAACAGAAAAATATCCACCATCCTAAGAAACCCCAAAGACAAAATCGAATTAGAAAACCGATGAGTATATGAAATCCCCTGCACTGCCTGTCCCACCACATACATTGGACAAACTAACAGAAGAATAAGTGCACGCATTGAAGAACATAAGAACTCAATCAAAAAAGAAGAACCGACCTCTTCCTTGGTCCAACACCTCAAAGCCACAGGACATGAGATTGACTTTAAAAATACCAGAACTATTGCCAAAACTGAACACTTCAACAGCAGAATAATCAGAGAAGCCATAGAGATAGAAAAACGCCCACACAGCATGAACAAATGAGATGACACCTCCCGCCTTCCAGCCATTTGGAAACCCGCCCTCATGAACAGACGAGTACCTAACATGAAGAATGACACCAGACCCACACCCATGAGAGCCACACAAGATGCCACCACCACACTTCCATGTAGAAAACAGACTCACACCCACTCAGAAGATGAGACATGACCACGGACCAGAAGCCGCACTGCAGCTGCATCACTACCCACTTCAAACCCCTCCGAGCCATACATGAAGCAAACCGACACCCACTATGAAGATGCAGCACAACCACGAACTCGAAGCCAAACAGCAAGATCACAGCTCACCAACTCAAATCCCCAGCAACTAAGACTAACCTGAGCACAACCAAGCCCCCACCTGAACAGAACACGCCCAGCCAATCAGAACACGGCCAACCCCCAACCAATCAGAACATAGCCAAACCCCTACCAATGAGAACACACCCCACCCAATCAGAACACAGCCAAGCCCCCACCCAATCAAGTCCCACCCCCACTAGCAGTTAAAAGAAAGAAGCAGCTGCAATCTCACATCACTGTGAGAAGCACAGAGCCGAAGACAGAAGCTTGAAGATGATGAATGAGACTTCATCAAACGTTGCCTAGATACTTGAATCTTACGCGGAGAAAACCCAACAACCCGAACAACCAAAGATCCATATATATATATATATATATATATATATATATATATATATATATATATATATATATATATATATATATGGCATTCAGTTTGTTTGGGTATTTTCCCATGTCATTGTAGTTGTACTTTTAAAGTTGTAGCAGCGTTTTGGCAGAATCTCATCTGCCATCATCAGGCTTCTGTATAGTGCTCATATGGTGACAGATGAACACCATACAGAAGCCTGATGATGGCAGATGAGATTCTGCCAAAACGTTGCTACAACTTTAAAAGCACAACTACAATGACGTGGGAAAATACCCGAACAAAGTTGAATGCCATACATATATATATATATATATATGTATATATGTATGTATGTATGTATGTAGGTATGTAGGTATGTATGTATGTATATATGGATCTTTGGTTATTCAGGTTTTCTCCCATGTAAAATTGTATTTTACGCGGGAGAAAACCCGAATAACCAAAGATCCACATACAAATACCCGCGAGAACCTCAGAAAACACACACACACACACACACACACACACACACTAATAATAATAAATCTAATCTCTCCCTCCCCCCTTTCTCTCATCAGAGATTCAGCAAATGTTTATCTTTAGGCTGTAAATAGGATGCTTCAGCCATTGTTATATTTTATAATATAATTTTTTATTCCAAATAACATAAGTTACTTATATTGGTAGTTCTGAAAGAATCATGTCCAAAGATTCCCAGAGCAAGAGACATTTTCTCTAAATATTAAAAAATATTTGTCTAGTTCCCTCCTTCTTGCAACTGATCCTAGTTGGAGGAAAATAGAACATATTTTATAGCTTGGCTGAAAAATGACACGTCTGCTTGCCATGGCTGGGGAAAGCAACAATAGAACACAATGTTCAAGACGAAACTTTGATTAAAGTGGAACACTAAGTTATGGATTTCTCAAATATGTAATCTTAACTCTAAATACAGAAACTTAAATATGGGATGTAGCTATACATACTATTAAATCATAATGTTATTTATTTAATTGATATGAAATTTAGTTTCTGAGGAAAGAAGGAAAGGGATAGTTAGGTCTTCAAACTGGTTAAGAATGAAAAAAGCTTTTAGTCTCTGTTGATATGAATGGTAAAATATGCAATAAAATTTTTAGAATGGAAAAAGAAGAGATAAAGCTATACTCCCAGCAGGCAAAATATAGCTGACATTTTTAATAATAATGAAACACAAGACCTTACCAGAACAAATCTAAACTCAATTTTGCATGTCAAAAATAGGTTGCATTTAATTTGTTTAGGATATTTTGGTGGGTTTTCCTTTCATATGAGATAGGTTGAGAGTTATTAAAATCAAATGATTGCATAAAATTTGAAAGAAAAAGTTTGAGCAGTAGCAGTGAAATTGGGCTTTCTAAACTGGGTCTTAAATGGTATTATAATGCCATACTTTCTGAAGGTTTAAACTTCACATTCAATTTAATATACCATTTAATAGGCAATATTGCCAGGTTTAAAATATGAAATTAACATATAATTGCAAAGTTGTTTAACTTTCCTAATTTCTTTCAGTAGCTAATATGGGCATAGATTCATATCTATCTTTCACTTAATGTTTCCATTTAGGTTTTAAATATACTGCATGTAAAAATGTTATATAGTTTCTTTAGAAGTTTGATTTTTTCATTTGGTCTCTTGATACTGCAGTCAGCCAGAGGCAAGTGTCCAAAAGTTTAAAAGGTGACAGCCTCTGAAATTAGAAAGATTTCAAAGAATGTTATTCAAACAAGTAGCATTATAGGAGGGCATCTGGGAGAATGGAGAAAGGAGGAAAGAATTTTTTTTTGTTCATTTGACTCATGCAAATTAGAAGGCTAAATCCATAAACCTGATCCAGATTGCCTGCATTAAATTCAATGGAATCAAATTGCTGAAAGTGTTATGATAATAAATTTGGTTTCTAGAATAGCCAAAAGGGCTCCCATCACGACAGAAGATAAGGCTTGATGGATCTCTTTTTCTTCAAGAAGCCATTTAACAAAACATCATCCGTCACACAACCTCAAGGCTTCAAACTTTCATTGCATTTAAAATGCTTGCAAGAAGTAAGAGTTCTATCACAAATCAAGGAGAGAAGCAAAAAGAATAAGTTGTTCATTTCCAGTCATAGTGCATATGAGGTTACTTTCTATGTACAATTTACTATAGATAGTAAGATAGATACTACAGATACAATAGATAGATGGATGATAGGAAAGTGTGAGAGAGAGGGAGGGAGAGGTAGAGAGAGAAGCACAGAAGATAATAAATAATATTCTTGTTGACTTGCTTTTATATCCATTCCTGGGAGATCTCCATTTCTGGGAGTCTGATGATTCTGAGTCGTATCTTAGCTGTTCCTAGCACTGCATTCTCCTGGACAGAGAGCTTTGATGTTGTTCCTGGAATCTGTGGCACCTACTCTCCCAGCACAGGAGTCACAGCTCCAAGTGTTTCTGCTACCAATAAGACCACATTGGCCTTAATTTTCCACATCTTCTCTACTTCTTCCTTAAGACCAATGGCGGGATTCAAATATTTTTACCACTAGTTTGGTGGGTGTGGCTTGGTGAGTGTGCTTTGCATGCGTGAGTGTGGTGAGTGTGCTTTGCATGCGTGAGTTTGGTGGGTGTGGCTTGGTGAGTGTGCTTTGCATGCTTTTGCATGCGTGTGTGTGCACGCCAAATATGCACTTTGCTCAGGTGCAGAGGCATTTATGCAGATGCAGAGGCATTCTAACTCACCTTTTGCAAGCCTGCACTCTCCCGGTCACTTCAGCAACTGCCGCGTGGCATTCTGCTGTGCTGTGCAAAGCAGCTGCACTTCAAATTCAGAGGATAAAGGTGAATATGGGAGCCAGACGGGTGGGTGGGCTCAACAGCAGAGTGGAGGACAGAACCAGTTTGGTCTCCACTGCTCATTACTGCTACTGGCTTGGCAGAACTAGGATGAACCAGTAGAATACTACCACTGCTTCAGACCCCATAACTTCTCTGCTCCTTCTTTTTGAAGTTGCTGTCACTTGCAACTATTGTCACTGCTGTCTTCTCATTATTGTCTATTACTATGATGTCTCATTGATTGGACAGATCTGCCTGTCTGGATCAGGAAGTCCCAAACTATTTTATAACTTTTCCCAATGATCTTTTGTGAAATCTCCTATCTCCTAGACTTCAGAGGGCCTAGCCTTTACTGTAGGCAGATGTTCTTGTACACAATGCAAGCTACATTGATTATGCCATGTTCTTACCTGCATCTTACATCCTGCCATATGTATTGGATAATCTTTGGACTTCTCTTCATGGTCTACATCTTTGGTCTTGGCCAGAGTGATAGACCCCTGATTCTATGGATCTGATGCTAATGCTTTTTCTTGTGCTGCTATGATTAGTGCTTTAGTGCTTTTTTTTTTTTTTAGTTCCACCACTGGTAGGGTTTCCCAATGTCTGCCACCTCAGCTTTCATTCCATAAGGATCTTTTTCTTGCCATGGTACTTCTTCTACTTAATTTCTTCACACGCCTGCTACTGCAATAGGTATTCTTAAGCAGGTCATCTTTGGGTACCATCTTACTGATGTACTTCTGGATGTTCTGGGTTTTATTCAGAAGGAGCATCAGACCTCCTCCACTCTCTTTCTGCATGATATACATTCTCTGTGTTTTGAACTTGGGATGGAAATCTTTGTACATTGTAAGGAGCTTATGGATCTTTACACTAGCAGTTTCCATATCTTTCTTTGGCCAGTATACAGGCAGTATAACTGATGGTATGGATCTTGTTCTTTCCATTGAGTTGACTCTTCAGGACCTGCCTTATCATTTGGTGGCATTTGGATAGTGCTGTCTTCCTAGCCTCCTCATTGTGTTTCCCGTGTGATTGTAGGATATAAAGGTACTTGTAGCTGGTCTCTTTGTCTGCTATATGGCCCACTCTATCAGTCCTAACTACCTTCCTTCTCCATCTAGCCATTCCTTTCCAATCCTAATGACATCCTATTGTCATCACTGTAGATCCATGTCATGTGGATCAGTGAGTCAATGTCTCATTTGCTCTTAGCATTCACTTGGTGACATCTACGTAGAGAAGGTGGCAGAATCTGATGGCAGAATCTGCTTAGCTTGAGATTTCCAGATTTAATAGACACTGTCGTATGCAAAGTTTCAGTGTTTGATTTTTTTTAATGTGCTTTGGATATAACTTAACTTTACATAACATAAAGACAATATATACTTTTTAGCTGATTTCATTCAGTATTATCAAGTTCAGCATACAAAGTGACATAACTACATATGAAGGGGATCCCAATATCTGAACTGTTCATTAATTTAAAAGAACATGAAATTATCATGCTACCTCTTTATTTTTAGGCTTGCACAGATTTGTTTACAACATTATAGAGCTATGAATCTGGATTTTGCTTCTTGGAGAATAGTATGTTATTAAATATATTATGGTATATGATATAAACGGTGTTGATTTTGGTATATTATTGTACCTCCATGTCACAATTCTGTTTTAAATTGTACCCTATTGACCCAGACTCAAGAGACATGTGAAGCTACCTTAACAGGTAGTTTTATTATATCTCCTTGTAAGCATTGGAAAGATGTTTTCTTTTGTAAAATCAAACATGTGAAAGTGATGTGTGAGTGATTCTTATATTCCATTTTATTGCTATGTCTATATTAATACTCTTCAATTGCTATTATTTTGACAATGTTTAAACTATTACCTATCACTCTATTTCAATTACCTGTATACTATGCTCTATATTAATATGCATCAATATTTCTTTCTTATGTCTGTTCTGTCTTAAGACTGCTGTCTTTGAGATTTCTCCTTTTTCTGTAAATGGCCAGCATGTAGAACTTTTGCACCTTTTTAATATTGTAGTTTGTCTTGCTGGGTTGCTATACTTTTTTACTTCTTTTGGACCTTCTACTCTGTATTGAGTGTTAATAAACTCTTTTGTTTGGCTGAGCTGCAAAATTCTAAAGCATGAATCTCCTCCAATTCTCCTTCCACACCTGTCAAGGTTTCAATTTTATTGGCAACTTTGCTGTGCTGACATTGGAGAAAAACTCAAATGGAACCGAAAAAAAAGGTAACACAAGGTGCTACAATTTTGTACAAGCAGTTTACTTTTCAACATTCTGAAATAAAATTCTTCGTTTAACCGAAATGGGAGTCACTCTTTTCTTCTTCACCCACTGACCCAGCATACCAGAACTGATTTGATTCAGTGAAAGATTTGCAGGAGATTGCATGGACTGGGTAGGGAGATGATATGTGATTCTAGCAGGCTTCAGGAACAGCACACAGAAAGGCCCAAGTTTACTAAATGAATTTGGATGCTATCATCTTCTTAGCTCTAAAACAAAAGAGAATAATCTAGAGTAACTATGAGCTAATTTCATTGGCTGTCAGCATTATTTCATAACTTTTATTGAAGAGATCAGTCCAAACTTCTGATGAGAGCCATCTGTCTTATTATGCAGCCAGATGCTTGAGTGAAAATGGCAAAGGCCAATGAGTGTCCCCATTCAGTTTTTATTCTGGTGCCATCCACTGGGTTTTATCCCTAGCACCTTAGCCCTCAGCAAATTACTTTTGAAATAATGCACCCTTTATTAGAAATGTCTAGTAGCTGTTAGCAGACTTATCAGTCTTAACATACTATATAGACTAAGTCTATATTGCCTGATCATATTATTGACAAAACCTACTTTCAGTAGGAATGGGTTTTAAAAAGTTTATTTTGCTCCTGCATTTTCTATGTTTAATTTCAAGGATTTTATTTTTTGCACAGGCTTAATTTACTAAATCAATAAAATTTATCTCCATAGCAATTTCAATAGAAATTATTTCATTAACAAATATGCTATAGATACATCTTTCTCACAGAGTTAAAAGAAGACTGAGAAACATCCATGCCTAAAATCGTCCAGACAATGAGTCTTTTCTACTGTGCACAGAATAAGTCATTTCATTAAAAAGCAGGAGGGGGAGGAGAAATTTCATTGAGAGCAAAAGGTCTATTACTTTCCATGTCAGAACCCAGATATGACCTTACAGTGAACCGCTAGCTTTGTCTCCTGTGCTTGCAGCTTTATACGCATTAGCAATCAGCCAAATCACCACTGACAAAACCTAGTTACATGGGTGTCTGTTGATATGCTGCAGGCAACTGGTAGCAGTCAGTTTTAAGTTCTTTGAGATACTTGACATGCAGATGGCAGGTTGTTTGTTCTTTATCTGAAAAATAGGTGGCTTCAAGCAAAGGGGAAGGTAATGACTTTGTGAACCACCAGACAAATGTCTCTGGAGATTCAAGTGTTTCTGCTTTATGAACAAGTTTCTTATTATGCCCTTTTTTTGAGGGCCTACCTAATTCTTAAGAGAGAGCAGGGTGACAGTGCTGTTAATTTTCTCACAGTATATGTCTAGAAGTGAACAAAGGCTTTTCATGAAAACCTGAAGGCATGGTTCACAGTCAACCTGCAATAACAGTAATCACAGTTGCATTGCATTGCAAATCTACTAACCACTGTGTTTTGTGAGCTGAACATAGAGCTATGGTGTATTTGCATCTCATTTTGTCATTGTCTCACCTGGCAATCATATTTGAAAAGCACTTCTTTTTTTCAGGTGGCAGCATCTGATCACATTGTTTTCACTTTCACCTTCTCTACACAGGATCTCCACCTTAAGGCTGCCAAATTTGGGTTCCAATGTTGTATGTAATATATATTTTTAAGATTCTTATAATACCTTTTTCATTTCTAAATGATAATGAGATAATACAAAATTAAAATAGTAGTAATTAAAATACAAATATATAACCAAACTTCCAAAGAAAATTATTTTCCTTGCTGGAGGCTTTTAAGAAGGAACTGAACAGCTATTGTTCTGGAATGGTATAAGGCAGGGCTGCAGGCCAGATGCATTACGTGCTGGCCACACCCACACCTGGTTAAGCAAAGGAAAAAAAGTTCCAATATGTCATGTGATGATGCCATGATGCTGCGAGTTTGACACCCCTGGTATAAGCAGGGGTGGGATTCTACCAGTTCGCACCTATTCACTAGAACCGGTTGCCAAGCAGTTTGGAGAACTGGTTGTTAGAAGAAATTACTGGCCTAATCCTGTAAGGAAGGCAGGAAGTAAACATTCTGCTGTTGCTTACAGAAACTCCCTCTCCATTAACCATTATTACATTCTTGGCAGAACTAGACTTCCTGTCTCAGGAACTTCTCTGGAAGTTTTTTTCATCCTTTGCTGGTACTTTGCTTGTGTCAAGTAACCATTCAAAGTTACAATGGCACTGAACAAAGTGACTTATGACTATTTTTCACACTTACGACTGTTGCAGCATCCCCACAGTCATGAGAGGCCAGGTGAGGAAATGCATGCCTCAATGTGATTGATGTTGAGTTGGCCAGTCACATGACCAGCAAGCCATGCCCACCAACTAAGCCATGCCCACAGAACTGGTTGTTAAAAAATTTGAATCCCACCCCTGGGTATAAGGTCTCCTGTCTGAGTAGGGAGCTGGACTAGAAGACCTTCAAGGTCCTTTCCAACTCTTATTCTGTTATATATGGTATCATATTCTTTCTTTTCGGGAATGGATATTAATATATTCATATATTTCTGGGCCTTTAGGATGAAAAGACAATGTACGCAAACAAAAGCAGTATAAGCAGTAAAATCTTTGCTTGATAGGGCCCTGAATAATTTGCCGATTGAGAGAGTGAAAAATAGTAACAGTTTTTTGATATTCAGCTTTCCATGCTATTTTCATGTACTTAATTGCATGCAAATATTTGGCATGACATTAGCCGCTTCTGCAAATGTTTTGTAGCCACTATAAAAGACCTTATGGTCAACAGGACCAGCCAAGTCATATGTAATAAAACTAGCACCAGACCTTGCCAGTATCTCTTTATTTTATGATAAGACTTATGGAATGGCTTAATACAGATCCTCAAAAAAAGAAAGTCAGTAAAACCTCATAAGCAATCTCGTTTATAGGAAATAATTTCTGTTGACATGTAAAGTTATACATTGTGCAGCTAGTACAGCTGGAAGAATATACCCCTGTGATTTTTGACTAAACACCTTGGGGATTTCATGAAGCAATTGAAATCAAAGCCATATTGTTTAATAATCTTAGACAGATATGAACACTAGGCATTCAAATATATCTGATGCATGGGGGATAAACCTATTCAAATTAGTCTGCTCCAGGTATTTAATGGGTTCATTTGATTTTCAAATGGCAATTTATAAAATCTGGATAGGCAATTCTGCTGAGGTCTTAATTGCTAGTTGAAATAAAGGGGTAGCTACAGGCTTAAACAAAAATGAACCTTAGTGGCCTCTTTCGGTCTACTGATGAAATAGGCTAATTGGCTTATTGGAAGCTCCAGGAGAAAAAGCAGTTGAGCACTACTGGTGAAAATTTAAACCACATCTGGTCAGGCATGAATTTTAAAAAAATCAGGTTCTAGTTGGCATTGTGGTAATATGAGCAGTAAGCCATTTTAGCAAAGGATAAGCGTTGAAGAACATTGGGATCCATGGGAGGGGAGAACCATACCGGAGGTGACTACTAGATTTAACAGCAAATTCCAGCTCCCCATCACTCCTTGCTTCAAAAACCTGTCATTTTTTTGTTCTTATATCGCTATAGTCTCATTGTTTTCTTTTTAACTGTTCTATTGTTCCATTACTTTGTAATTGTGTGTTTATGGTTCTTTATTCTTATTCTTCTTTTCTCTGTTTTTATTGTTGTAAACTACACTGAAATAAGTGGCAAATAAATTTCACAAAAATAAGTAAATAAATAAACATTTGTTGAACAGCTGAGGAAATTTTTCTAAACATTGTAATCTTTTATGTTTTATCAACATAAAACCCCTCAGATCCAACTGAACTTTTGCATATTCTGTTCAGGTTCCTTGGGTTGTATGTTACAGTCTTATCTGGGATGAGCTGAACCTACTGAATCCATGGACAGGGCAGGATTCTTCATGGTGACAATTCTGTCACCTGTACTCTGGATCTCTGTTCTTCCTGGCTCATGAAGACCTCTATGGAGGTAATAGTTGAGTTAGATAATTAATTAATGCACATTTGGAGGGTGGAGTTGGCATATACCACATTTGTCTAGTCTTTAATGTTATTTTTGGGTTATTGAGAAATAGTTCATCTACAATTATTAAACAAACCTGGGAGAAAATAATAATATGGACTCTTTTCAATCAGATTTCAGATCTAGGTATTGTATTTAAAACGTATAGATCCCCCATGTTGACAATCTGTGGTTAGACTAGGATAGTGGAAGTGAGATTCTCCTAGTCATATAAGGGATTGCTGCTTGAGAAGGAGCTTGATTAAAAGTCATCCAAGGTCACTTCCAACTCTGTTATTCTGTTAATCTTGCTGGTTCTCTTTTTTGATATCAAAATTCTTGAAATGCCTCCTGAATTTAGAAGTAGGAGGCACTGTTTTCAATTGGTTTTCTTACTTCCTAAATGGAAAGTTCCAGTCAGTAATAGTAAGATCTTATTCAGGGTCCTCTAAGATGGGATGCAGCAGGAGTTAATGCACTCACTTCTCCTAAACTGTGGATAATCCATCAGCCCAAGCCCATTGTTAGGAATGATAGTCACCTAACAGTTGGGTTGGAAATATATAAACCAAGATAGTAATTTAATACTGTATCTTTAAGAGAATGCTGTAATTGTGATTGGCTGAGGTTCCTCCAACAGCCATAAAATGGAGCCAGAAACCTGGTTTCTTTCTCCTTGCATTTCCTGTTTTGCTGTATTGCCTGATTGTCGTTCTACTTGGATTTCTGTGAGTCTTGCAACTGTTAGCAAACTCCACTTACTGAACTCTGTTTATAATACTTGATTTCATTTTTGGATTATCCCTGGACTGATACTAACCGATTTAACTGTGTATGATTTGGACTGTTTGTTGGATTTTGTTTACACGTTCACTGGAAGTAAAACCTACATTTTACTATTCAGTGTATCTGTATGCTGATTGTGTGTTATTCAACACCACTCTCACTACATTTCCCTGAGTACACTCATTCTCTTAATGGGGAATACCTCAACACCCATTGTCAGAATCTTCACATTCAGCTATATTCAGTTGTATATCCTTTTTTGAGGTGAGAAGACATGGTTGAATTTCCATCCCAGCATCTGATGGCTGTTAAGTCTAGATGCAAAAGAACACACTCAGACTTAAACCCAACAGAACAAAGTGGTTGTGAAATCAGAAATGTTTGATTTTGAATTGGGTTTTGTTACTCTGGGCGAATCTGGTTCACAACCCTGGTCTTTTCCTGGATTCTTAGCTACTATTCTAGAAACAAGAGCATCTGTGGCTGGGAAGGGCTTTGTGCAATTACATATCATCTTCCATTTATGATTTTATCTAGACTGGGGAACTCGTGCTTTTAATAATCTCTTATTTGCGATGTACTTTATTTGGGGCTGCTCTTGTAGAATCTAGAACTTCAATTGGCTCAGAATGCTGTGGCCCATTAGTGATGGATACTACTATATATTGCATGTAACACTTTTATGAGAGGGACAGTGTATTGGCTACCAATTATCTTTCTTTTTATATGTAATTTTTATTGCAGTTTTTTCACAAAGTAAAAACCCTAAAAGGAAAGAAAGATAATAAAGACAAATTGTTGTTGTTTGAACTATTCAGTCATGTCTAATTCTTGGTGACTCTACAGGCAAATAATCTTCATGCTATCCTGTCAAGCTTCTTTCAGTTGTTGAATGTTCATCTTAGTTTAAAAAAAAAAGAAATAGAAAAGACAAATGAAGATTATAAAAAAAAAGCTTCTGATCTTTATAATATATATTTGATTGTTTATTCCTCTGAATATTGCATAAATGCAGATAACTACCCCTTTATTTTCACTGTATTTTTGATATGCTGTTTTTAATCCTTTTAAAAAATTAATTTATATATACATATTTTGAAAACATTTAAAACAGTGAATTGTCCAAGCAACAGATATACTGATAGTGATAATAATAATATGCACAATTACTATGGCAATATTTGTAGTTATATTAGCTTATTTATAATCATATTAAATATACTAGCATACTTATAGTCAAAGACAACGTTCATCTTTTACATACATATAACAATAATCTTTCTTCATCTAACTTCTACCTCTTATATCTAGCCATTGATAAAAACTATCCCATGTTGAATAGTGCTCTGTATCTTCTTTATCTTTTATTTTTAATGTCAATCTATCCTTTTCTGCACAGTCCAATATTTTTCGAATTACATTTTTGTCTGGTGGGGTATTCTCATTTTTCCAATATTATGCAAATACAATTCTTGCTGCTGTCAATACATGTAACATTAAGTATATAGTCCCTTTATCATAGCTTTCTGGTTTTATATCTAACAAAAACATTTCTGGCTGTAAATCTATATGCTGCTCAATCATCTTTTCCAACCATGTGTATATTTTTGTCCTGTATATGTATATTAAAAACATAAACACTGTTTTTAATCCTTTTGATGACTCTTGCGGTATTTATGGATTGCAATGGCATAGAAGCCTCAGTAAAGTCAAAACAAATCAGAATTATGGAAGCATCCTCAAAAATTCACTGAGAAAATAACAACCAGAAAAAAGACCAATGATTTTTTTTCTCATTTCACTTATTATGCAATGATTTCTGAATGAACTAATGAAAGATTCATTAATGCTACACAAGGCAGCTTGTCCTCCTTCTAATAAAGAGATTTGTACTTTTAGAGACCATGCTGTTTAGTTGATAAGAAGAAAATGAGATGATAATACAAAAGGGATTTTAACCTAATTAGAGTGGAGGCTAAATAATAATTTAAAGGTCTTAGATAATAGTAATAATAAAAAAAGATTAATTAACTATTAAACTAGGTAGCATTGCCTCTTTGGCCCATAGATGATGTATATTTAATTAAATTCCCTTCATGAACTCTTAGAATGAGAACTGCCATTTCCTGCTGTGGGCCAATTTCCTTTACTTTGCTGTGAATAAAAATCATAGATATTAACCATTTCCCATATCTAAATATTATTGTTTGTATATTTGTGTTAAAAAATCAAAACTGTTACGATAATTTTATAGAAGAAAATCTCTATTGCTATCAAACCACTTTCCCCCTCCTTCCCTTCCAGCTCATAGAGACCCCAAAAATGCAACCCATAATAGAAAATAAACAGAATATAGTGCAACAAAGATGAGGACAGAATTTGAGTAGCAGCTGGTTTTCAAATAAAATATTATGTTTACTTGAGGTAGAATCTTGTCAAAATTCAAAGATAATGCCTTATCAAACAGAGAATTGAACAAAATATATATTACTGTGCTGTTGTCCATTAGGCAACATATATCTTCAGCCAGCCTTGGGAAATGCCAAGCTTTATATGGCAGGTTGAGCACTGTATTCCAAAAGTGTGCAATCTAAAATTCCAATTTGGTTGGAGGTGGTACATTAGAATTCTTAAGAGAGACAAAAATATATTAATCATTTCAAGGTAAAGTGAATAATATTGCTCCTTACTCTCCCCAAGCTTAAGAAAACAAGAAGCACAGGACTGGGAGTCCAACCCACTTGGAATAGGGGTTTTGACATCTGGAAAGACGATTCTAATAAGTTGTGGGTTTTGACCCCCTGTTTTAGAGGGGATCTAAAAATACCCTGCTTTTACTTAATTATGTTTTATTATGCATTCCTATAAAAATTCATGATGCTTTTGATGTGATTGGAAAATTTCTAGTACAAAAACTGTACACATTTTATCATATATTCCAAAAGATATCACTTGCTTTGTTTTTGTGCCAGGCTTAAGGCTCAGTCATATTCATGTTTACCAGCAATCACTTGTGGTAAATTAAATGGGGTTTCACTCTCTTTTTGTAGTCCTTGTTCACTGGCATTAGATGCAAAAAATAACTGTTTTTATGACAGATGTTGAGTTAGGGGAACACAAGGAAATACAAATGACTTCTTGTCACTTCTCACTCCAATCTTGGAATTTCCCATGCTTACAATATACTGACCTTCCCATCTCCTTTCCCCTTTTCCTTTCTTCTATAATTACACAGTTGTTCTTTCATACTATTCATAGAATATATAATTTCACCATAATTAATTTCAAAGGGTAGCCTGTGGGTCAGTTGCAGCAAAATCCACAACAAATCCAGTGATAAATTAAGGGCTAGTAAGATTAGTAGAGCAGAACGTTTTGTGCAGTAGATGATGTGAAATAAACAAAGCATCATTTTCATTTGAGAAGTATCCTATGAGATACTTGACTATAGAGGGGCAAATGTTAACAAAAGTGCATGAGATTTTTCCCATTTGCTGATTGAGCCACATATAAATGTATATATACACATATATTACATATCTGAGTTAGATACGCAACATATGTAGCTAAAATGGACAAGTACTTTTAGATATATAAATGATAATTTTCAATTCCCACTTTCAATTTAATCAATAATAAGTAAATCCTAAGAATAATTATTAATCTTATAGTTTTTCCCCACTGTTTAAAATGTGTTCCTTGAACAAAAACTTTTATATAATTTGTCTAGGTTATATCACATAAATAGAATGTCTCTGTAAGCAGCTGGCAAATTGAAATTTGTCTCATCAGCTCAAGCTAGCAGCCTGGGATCCAAATCATTGGGAAACTCAATGAATCTATTAGCTTTCTCCTCTTCCCTCTTCTATTTTTTCCTTGTCTTCAGTATATCAGAAACATCTTTTTTGCTTCTGTTGTGTATCTCCTCCCCCCACCCCCCAAATCTAAGCAAGGGAATGTACAAAAGAAGTTGCTGTTTGGAATTACACAGTACTTATGAGACAAATAGACATAGACAAGAAGACAGATATTCTCTTGACCCGCAAGATAAATAATGTTTGCACTCTTGCTTGAGGACTTTGCAGTGGGTGCTTTGCAGCACTCTTTAACATTAATATAAATGATTCAAAGATGGAGATAGAAGGGATGCTCATTCAATTGTACAAAACTGGGCGAGGACATTACTAACATTTTAGAGGATAGGCTTAAGGTTCAGAAAGGTCTAGATTAATTTGAATATTGGATCTATTCAGCAAAGCTGTTCATAGCAAGATATATAAGCTTCTGCATTTATATAGGAAATACTAAATACTCAGTGCAAAATAGG
This sequence comes from Pseudonaja textilis, assembly GCF_049901715.1. Classification (NCBI taxonomy): domain Eukaryota; kingdom Metazoa; phylum Chordata; class Lepidosauria; order Squamata; family Elapidae; genus Pseudonaja; species Pseudonaja textilis. The sequence goes on from NC_141993.1 coordinate 44,401,345, forward strand.
CAGTCTCTGAATAGGAAGTAATTCTTGGAACAAACTGTGTATCCTCATAGAACACAGAATAAATATGAGCCAGAAGGGAGCCATAGAGAGTAAGGATAATGATTTTGATATAAGTGTATTTAGAAGATATTGCATAAACAAAGAAGCAAAGCATGCAGACTAAATTGTATGAAGAACAGTTAAAGGAACTAGGTTATATTTAGCCTAACAAAGAGAAGTTGGGGGAATACAATAGCATTCTTCCAATACAGATCAGCCTTCCCAGGTAAACAGGAAGCAGACCAGATAGCTAATTCAACTTTACTGTAAGGCTAATTAGGTCAGTTTGAGGTGAAATGTGCGGCAAACACATTTAATAAATAAATACATAAATTAACAGATCTTAAAAGCCTGAAAATACAAATCTGTCACCATCTGTTTGCATTCTGATAGGTTAGGAAGGATCTTTTCTGAGTTTTTTTTTTCCTCTAAACATTTTGTAGCTGCGGGATCTCCCCTCTTATCTGATAATTCCTTAGACCTCATCTCTTTCCTGTCTCCCAAGATTATCCCCACAAACTGTTACAGATCTCAACAATTCATTCAGTAACATTCAAAGTTATAGTGATGCTGAACAAATGGTATTTATGCCCAATCCCTGACTGCAGTGTTCCTTGGTCATATGATCAACATTTGGGTGCTTGGTGGCCTGACTACATTTATGATCACAGAATGCTTTCCTAACCACCCATTTTTCCATCTCTGACTTTTGGTCCCCTGCAGTCCTTCTGCACTTTGCTCTTATGCCTCCAGCTGATCTTCATTGATTTCTTGTTCCCACTGCTGAACAAACACACATAAACTGGTCTTTTGCAAGGCAGCTGCTAGTCATGTGACACTTTCTTCCTGAAGTCACTTGTGATGGTTTCTTCCCAAAAGAAGGCCTTATGTAGCCAAAAGCTGTTTTGCCAAGACTGGGTCAGGTATTCAACAAGCAGCTCCACAGCCATGCAATTCTGAGTCTGCTTGCTGCCCAAGAAGTCAAGATGCAGGGTAGCCAAAAGGCAGAAAGGGGAATTAGATTGTTGAGGAGAGTTTAAGGGGAGGCAACTCACTATGTTGGAATAACTGAGACTCTGGGCTGGGAGGATCAAGCTAGGAATAGAAAGTGCTTGGATAGCCATCACTGAACAATGCAGTCATCAGTCATCAAGCTGACGACCGCATCACTTAATAATGGAAATTCTAGTTCTAATTGCTGGTATAACTTAAGGACCACTTGTATATGAATGGCTGTTTTAGGAAGTTGATTTTTTTAATCCTACCTGACAGCACAATTAAAATCAATGGATTGAAGCTTTATGGAGAGAAATACAATGCTGAAATAACAATTGTAATTATGAAGAATATTGAACACTGAGACAACCTACATCATGGAGTCATGGATTTTTCATGATTGGAAGTTTTAAAGCAAAGATTGGATAGCTACTGGCCTAATCTGAGAGTTCCTTCCCTGTGTAGGTGGTCATGCGAGAAGACTGCTAAGGTCTTTTCTTACCTTGTGATTGACTGATTCTAAAAATGGATGTATACTTTGCATTATGCAGAGGATAGACAAAATGGTCCTAAAGACCAAGAGAAAGATTACTTATCAAGGTAATGAGTAAATGTGTCAGATAAGCCTCCCCCAAGTTCACATGCAGATAAAGGGAGGGTAGGGGAAGCACAATCATATTTGCAGGATTTTGTTACTGAAGTATTCACAGTAAAAGTAGTATTGACCCCCATGGCATTGGCTTCCTAGTTGCTTTAAAAGGATGACCCACTTTGGTCACTTTCAAAGGATGACCCACTAACTGGTCCTTTGGTATTTATTAGAATTTTTGGAAAGAAAGCTGCTTCAGAAAATTAAATGTTGATAGGAATATTAATGATTTTAAAAATAAAGTAAACAGAGCCCCAAGCTAAATGAAATTTACCTTTCTGAACTAAGAGACATTAGAAGAAAAATCTCAGTTTGCATAATATAGTATTATCATGGTTCTTCTTAAAGAAAGAGACTTTAATATTTTAGACCATTTGCCTCTAAAAATGAATACATTACTTAATCTAAACAATATTGCAAAACATACTGGGATGAGGTTTTTTAATAAAGTTCTTGCTTATAACTTTCTTTAGTGTTCTCCACACATATAAAAAAAACCTTTTAAAACATTTTTTTATATTATTTTCCATTTGATCTTTCCCCAGGCTGATGTTACACATTTTTTTTTCTTATCTGGCCTTGCAAAATTAGAGCCTTGGCAAATAAATATCTCCATTGTTTACAGAACAATTGCCATGTCATATTTGTGGAACTATTTATAATGGTTAAACAAAGTGAAAGGCAAACAAACAAACAAACAATCCAGATTTCATTCCATAATTGGAAGTAGTCAAAGCAACAGTTATGTGTATCAGTTGTAGCCCAGCAGCAAATATATAGTAATGAAAGCCTTTAATTTATTAAGTTAACTTCATCCTATATTTGGAATTGGTATCCAAGCAGAAATCTTTCTGAAAATATTTTCCATAGGACAGGGAGATTTTACTGTAAAATATAATTTATCATTTCTCAATAAGATTCTGATGTTTGCAATTTTTTCTCAGACTCATCTAACCTTCTTCAGCTGTGCAATATTTATATTTCTCTCAGGATTTCTAGAAATATCATAAAAAATTTTATTTTTAATGATTTAAAAGTCACTGTTGAACTTTCACACTAGCTTAGAAAGATTTATCTTGCTAATTCTTTCAGATTGTTGCTTTAATGCTATTACTGTACCAATCTGTAAAGATGGGGTTGCTGAAAAATCTAAAATTCTAAATGGATATTGAGTAAATGCAAATAACATACACTTTCAAAATTTTAGCAGCACAACATAGGCCATCAAGAGGTATAAGAACTACCAGAAGGGTTAATTAGCAATAACAAGGACTGCATATCTAAAACAAGGAGGTTTAATTCCTCTTTAAGTTAAACCATAGGTTAGTCTGAATTTTAGATTTAATTAAACCTTTGTCCTAATATTTCATGATAGCCAGTATGGTCTAATTGTTTTAAGATGTAGGGCTAGGAATGGAAAAATCTGAGCTCTTTGATTTTTGACCTTTCCATCAGTCCTAGAAAATGACAGATCCTTTCTGAAAAATTTTGCCAAACAGCCTGCATGGATTTGTCCATAGAAGTTGCCTAAAATGACTCAAAAGTACAAATGTATATATTAATGAGGAGATACTTTGGAGCAATGATATTTATTTGTCTTCTTATACATTTAGTCTTTGTATACGGGTAATCTTCAATTTACAACAGTTCATTTAGGGATCATTCACAGTTACAACAGCAAAAAAAGTGACTTATGACTATTTTTCACACTTATGACCATTGCAGCTCCCCGTGGTTATATGATCAAATTTTGGATGCTTGGCAACTGACTCATATTTGTGACAGTTGCAGTGTTCCAGAGCTATGTGATCAAGTTTTGGGACTTTCTGACAAGCAAAATCAATGGGGAAGCCAGATGCACTTAACGAAATTGTTACCAATGGAACAACTGCAGTGATTCACTTAACATCATGGGGAGGATTCTACCAGTTTGGCCCAGTAGAACTGGTAGCTCTGAAGAGCAACAGAAACCGAACTGATTCGGTGTCTGCTGCTCTGTTTCACCCAGTTGGCTGCCCAGGCTCTTGGCTGTCCTTTATTTCCTGCTTTTTCCTGTTTTTTGCAGCACAGCTGAGGTTGAAAAAGCAGGAAAGAAAAGGAGTTTGAAACACTGCACACCTGCACGCAACTTGTCAACTCTCTGGATGGCACAGCTGAAATTTTTTGGAAATGGTCTACACAGCCACACAAAACGCACTCTCACCAGGGGTGGGATTCTACCTGCTGAAGAACTGGCAAATCATGCCACTGGCTGGCCCCACCCCACCCACTAACTCCTTACCTGGCATGTGTGCCATCAAACTTGCCTGCTAAGTTTCTATTTTTCCTTTTTTCCCCAACCATCAGCTGTTCTGCAGTGCCAGGAGATATAGATTAGCTAGAAAGCAGGAACCCATTGAATTTCTTGCTTTCTAGCTAATCTAAAAGCAGAGCTGAACATTCCTTAGTACTGAAGTTTCTATTTTTCAGTGCAGACTCAGGTAACTGGTTGCAGAAAGATAGATCTCTGAATGAATCTGTGATTCTGTTAGCAACTCAATCTACCTGCCTGCTTTGCCTGATTTTGGGTAAAAGTTGCTCTTATTTATAAAAAAAAATCAACATTTACATAAATATTTATAATATTTACATACAAGCCATTCCCAGCCAGTCACATGACCACCAAGCCACGCCCATCAGCAAGCCATGCCCAACCAGCCACATGACCACAAAGCCACACCCACAAATTAGGCTATGTCCACAGAACCGGTTGTTAAGAAATTTGAATCCCACACCTGCTTAACATCTGTGGCAAGCAGGATTGTAAAATGGGGCAAAACTCACGTAACAAATGTCTCAGCAACAGAAATTTTGACCTCAATTGTGATTGTAAATTGACTACTACCTGTATAAGGTATGTTTGTTTGATGTCTGTTTTTCTTTTAAACAAATGAACAAATGAACAAATGTAGTTTTCTAAGCTCTGAACTGACTGGAATCAATTTGGCTATTCGGGGCTGTTCTGCCAAAGTTGATATTACTAAACTATGTAGCACCTGCATTGAAAAGAAAGTCTATTTTTTGGGAAGGTTGAAAACTTTGGTCCATATGTAAAGAAAGGCTTCAAGTGATGATCTTTTAGAAAGCTTGCTATGGGGTAATGACTTGAAATACTCTACCTGTAAGGCCAGGCTCCATCGGGGTAGAAGATAGTTGGTTATAAATAAACAAATAAATGTCTGGTTCTTACTTTAGGGCCTATTCCCTTCATGCTTAAATAGAATACAGGAATGTGATGCATTCATGGTGGTCTCTACCACTTTTGTTGGCATCATTACAGGATTATTTAGTCTCTGAAAAGTCTAATGAACATGGCATAGATCCTGCAAACACACACAAAAAAGGTACTATCCTAATCCCAAAGTTAAAAGGGAATATTATAGATTACTGTTTAAAATACTGCCACTTCTGTTTAAAGATCAGCAGTCTTCTTGCTGCAAATTGCAAATATTCAATTAAACTCCAAAGCTGATGTATTATTCTAATGTCATCATTAAGAATATCAAGATTGTAGCTATTTATGTCTTGGCTACATTCCATTTTGAAAGTTACATTACTTTAACTTAATTCTCAGGATTTAATTATATTCAATACAGACTCAGTCCCTGGGTTAAGAACAAGTTCCATTTTCTACATCTGTCTTTAAAACAAATTTTTTATGTAAGTCAGAACTTGTACTTACAAACATAATGCCTAGTATAAAATGGTGGACGGTGTTGTCCTTCCTTGAGCAGATGAAGTGCTGAAACAATGGTTTCAGGAACTGCTAAAAACCGTCTGTATATTAAAAACATGTGGTTTCAGCGGTTCCTGAAAACATAGTGCCATTTCAGCATTTCGTCCACTCAAGGAAGGACAACATATCCATCATGTTTGGTAATAGTTTCTGGGGGATGTCCTTAAATAAGATATTTTTAACATGTGAATTTCCTGTATTAATCTCAATCTTCTGGGTGAAATTTGCATGGTTATGGATTTATTATGAATTACTTCATTCATATGGATGCAAAACAGATACTTTGTATGCATTAGATGCTTGATACTATTAAACATTCAACATTCTGTTTTCTCAATTGACAGGAACAGTTTAGGAACAATTGTATTTTATATATCTATATCATCAATCTATTTTATATCTTAATAACTACACTGAGGGTAGTATAGTGTAGTAGTTAAGATATTGGAATTAGCTCTGGAAGACTACAATCTCTTTGATTGCAGATTTCAATAGGTAACTTCAGACCAGCCAGTAAATTTCTGTTTCACCCATATCAAAGGTTTGCTGTTGAGGGATAAAATTGGGTACACCTATATATGCCACCTTGAGCTTCTAAAGGGAAACACAAGAGAACTAAATGCAATAAATTCAAGAATATGCATTGTATTTGATATAAACTGTTTCAATTTTAAGACTTAATGAGTAATATTTGAAACCACATTCACCAATCTAGCCTTTTGCTGCCTTCTAAAGTGTTGAATTGTAACCAAAATTTCTGCTCCTTTTAGAAACATCCTCATGTGCCTAGAAAGGTGTAAACTCTTTTAACAATTGCCCAATTTAATTCAGCATTTTATTGCTATTAAAATAATCAACTAGGTATACTATTCTGTATGAAGATGATTCTGTTTATAACAAATGAATATAAATATTGAACAACAGCAAAAACCTAATAGTAAGAAGTTACTGAAGATCCAGCCACTTCACTATTGTCAGACTTAAAATAGAATAAAGTTCTTCAAAACAAAATGGGTAAAATGGAGACAGCAAATAGATGTTACTTCCTGCAGCAGTGTTTATTGACCCAAGATTGAAATTAAGTGGTGGTTATGGAATTCTAAAGTCCAGTTCAGGTTTTTGCAGAACTTCAAGGTTTTTAGGATGATTTTCCAAAACCAACTATGTGGATTTATATCACCCAATTTACATCATTTCTTACTGAAATCAGAAGTCATCTGTGTAAGTGGGAATTTGGAACAGCTGGGGTAGTCATAAAATATATGAAACTAAAATTGTTCATTCATATGCAGCTTTTCATTTTGCCCTTTGAAATTACGATCTCTGAAAATCAAATTACTCAGTGATAAATCTCATTAATACTGAAATATTCGGAATATGTAAGATGGCAAAAAATATAACAGAGAATAAAAGAACTATATCAGATATAAATTTAAGGTTTAGGGCATAAACAATGACAATAATCCTTCTAAAAATATGGATTTTACTACTAGATTTTGGTGAGTTGATTCTGACCATATCTTTCTTTGGATATTACTAAAATATATGGTGGGTGGACATACTGCGTATAGTTGTGTTTCCCAGTCCCACTGTCTCTTTACATTATATTCTTTTAAGGTTATTGAGAAAGAAAGACATCAAAGGGAAATCTAAAAATGTAAGAAAAGGAAAAAATAAAGAAATAGAGAAAAATAGAAAATAAAAAAGATATGGCTAGTAGTTTCTGATTTTCCTTATAGCAGCTTTATAATTGTAAATGTACCTTTCTCTAAAATTACAAGTTACTTTCTTCTTTCCTGTCTAAACACCAAAGCTATAAATCATAGGTTTTTCTGTTTTCCTCCAAAAAAAATCAATGAAATGTTTTCCACGGAGCAATAAATGTAGATATTGTCCTTTCTCTAATCAGAGAAGTCACTGGAGTCATCTCTGAAAATTCCATCATATTTACCATCTCTTGCTCCCATTTATTTATTTATTTATTTATTTTTCAATAGTTTATAAGGTAATAAACATAAGTATAAATACAGGAAATGGGTACAAATAATTGGGGACAATAGGACAGGGACGATAGGCAGGATTGTGTGCTTATGCAAGCCCCTTACATACTCTTAGGAGAGGGATGAGGTCAATAGTGGTTAGTTTGAGGGAAAAGGAGTATGAGTTTGGGGAATGTGACAACAGAGTCTGTTAGGTATAACATAGGTCACCTAACTAGTTTGGGTAAAATAATATATATAAGCTATGATTGTTAGTTTAAGTGTGTGTCACTTTAAATGCAAAGCATGTAATTTTGGGTGTGGTGTGAAACCACCATAAGAGGCAGCAAGACAACCTGATTGATTGCTGACGAGACGCTGACAGTTTGCTGGCAATTACTGACAATTACTGGATTGGATTACGTTGATGTTTGTTAGCTGCGTGTTTTCCCTACTGAAGAGTTGCAGAAGGAAGAGAGGAGTTTCTGAGTTCTTCATATATCTCTCTACTGCGAGGAGATATATCACCGGACTGATCTTTGTAAGTGTACTGACCTCTCTTTTTTGACACTGGAATTTGCAAATGAATACTCCCTGGACGGACTGAACTACGTGAATGATATATGGACTGTTTTGACTATGCTTTAACTCTTGCTGGAATAAAAACTATTTAATAGGCACTGTGTATCTGGTTTACTGAGTGTAAGCTACTAAAAAACGATATCTCACATATTCTGCCTGCCTGCCTGACTGCCCTGCAGATCCTGCTAGGGTATATCCCTAACACTGGTTATGGGCCCAGCTGCACAGTCAGACTAACCAGGATATAACAGGCTTATATAAAGTGAGAGTTAGTGTAGTTACACAATACTGTAAACAGACAGCTGTGTTTTATTAATTATAGTTTAATATCCAGAGAAAGATGGCACAAGTCAATTTACCAAGTTTGTCTCTAATATCCAAACTGGATGGAACAAACTATGTTTCATGGTCTATGAAATGCAGCCTACTTCTACGTAGAGAAGGTTTGTGGAATATAATTGAAAACCCACCAGAGGTAGATGCTTGGGATCCAGAGGATGAAGATGATGCCCACAAAATACAAGAATATAAACTAAAGAATGAACAAGCTCTCTGTATAATAGGACTGACACTCTGTGACCAGCAGCTTGTCCATATTCGTGGAGAAGAAACAGCTGCTAAGTGCTGGGAGAATTTAAAGAAGATTTATGTTCGAGACAGTGTAGGAGCTCATATAAATCTTACACGGAAGCTGTTTAGAACACATCTTCAAAAGAATGGAGACATGTTGACTCATATAAACACTATGAAGAGAATTTTTCAGGAGCTTCATGAAAAAGAGCTTATCTTCACTGAACTGCATCAGGTTTATATAATTTTGTCTTCATTAGATCAGAGCTATGATGACTACGTAACTTCATTGGAAGTGCTGCCAAAGGATAACCTCACATTAACTGATATTACTGGCAGATTAATTGAAGAAGCCAGGAGAAGGCTTGAAAGGGATCAACTCAGAAGGGAACAACCACAAGAAGAGGAATTATCTTCGTCAGCCTACACAATTAGAAAATGTTTTAATTGTGGAAGAAAAGGACATTTGGCTAGATTCTGCAAGAAAGAAAAACGCCAAAATGCCAGCCAGAATGCAAAAAGGCATCAAAAGGATAAAAAGTGCTTAGAGTTAGCCATGTATAGCAACCAAACTGTGAACAATAATAATTTTTGGGTGGTAGATAGTGGAGCATCGCACTGCATAACAAAAGATAAGAAAAGATTTATTAAGATGTCCATGAGTTCACAGCAGATATCATTAGCGAATGGTTGGAAACTGAAAGCAAAAGCTCAAGGTACAGCATATTGTTCTTGCATAAAAGAAAATGTAAACATGTTATATGTACCACAACTTAAGTTTAATTTGCTTTCAGTTAGAGTTTTGATTAAACTAGGTTATGTAGTTACCTTTAGGGGAGAAAACTGCATAATAGAAAAGGAAGGTAAAAAAGTGACTGCAACTTTAAAAGGTGAATTGTATGTGTTAAATGATAATCAATTAGAGGTGGCTAACACAGTGTATAACGTTAAACCTCATGATGAATGCATACATTTGTTACACAGACGTTTAGGGCATATAAATTTTAAAATGCTCAAGCAAACGGTTGAACTGTCTAAAGGTATAAAACTGAAGCCTTGCAGTAAGTATTTGCACTGCAATGCTTGCAGTCAAGAAAAAAGCAAGGTAATACCAGCAAATAGAATTAATGGATTTAAGACAAAGGAGCCTCTAGAGGTCGTATTTGCTGATATTATAGGTCCTAAAAAACCAAGTGTGGGAGGTGCTCGTTATATATTAAGTATAATGGATCATTATTCTAGATATGGTTTCTGTTATTTAATGAAGAGTAAAACGGAAACATATCAAAATTTCTTTAATTGGTTAAAGTTTGCAGAGAGAAAAACTAAAAGGAAACTAGTAACTCTTGTAACTGATAATGGTACGGAATTTATAAATAATAAATTCCAAAATAGACTGAAGATGGCAGGTGTAGAACATAAAAGGTCTGCACCATATAGGCCACAATATAATTTCTTTATAGAAAGGCGAGGCCAAACACTGCAGGCAATGGCTCGTACTATGTTGTCGGATTCAGGATTACCTGAGAATTTGTGGGGAGAAGCAATAATGTGTGGTAATCATATATTGAATAATGTTGTTAACTCAACAACAGGTGAATTACCATTCACACAGTGGCATGGTAGAAAACCTGACCTAAGCTATATGCACACATTTGGAGCACCAGCATGGGTGCATATTCCCACACAACTGAGACATAAGGGACAGCATAGGGCTAAAAGATTATATTTGTAGGTTACGAATCAAACCATAGATCTTACAGGTTCTGGGAAGAGGGCACAACTAGAATTCATTGTAGTGCTAGTGCTAAATTCCTGGAACATGTAGGATGGCACAAATTGGAACAAGATTCGAATAAAAGTGTAATCATAGAAACCTACAGGGGCCCGAGCCACCATACTAGTGATGAGGAAAATCCAATTAAAGAGAAAGTAAAGGAAGTGAAAATAGAACCAATTAAGGAAGACATAAGTGAAGAAGAAATAAATAACCAGAATCAGGTGATAGATAAGAGTCCACCTGTAAGCCCTGTATTACCTAGACGGTCAACACGAGAGAGTAGACCACCTGATAGGTATCAGGCAAGTGTGGTGTGCCAGATTAGTAAAATTCCAACCACTGTGGAAGAACTAAAACTGTATCCTGCGAAGGATCAGGAGAACTGGCATACAGCAATGCAAAAGGAACTGAATTCATTAAGACAGATGGGAGTCTATGAGAATGCTAAATTACCTCCAGGTGAAAAGTCCATTGGCTGTAAATGGATATTTAAATTAAAAACAGGTACAAATGGCACTGTTACCCATAAGGCTAGGTTGGTAGCTCAAGGATTTAATCAAACTGCATGTGATTATGATGAAGTGTTTGCACCAAGTCTAAAAGCAACAACCTTGAGAGCAGCTTTAGTGTGGGCAGCTAAGAAAAACTATATCATAAATCATTTAGATGTAGAAACTGCCTATCTGCATGCGCCATTGCAGCACACTATATACCTAAAGAAACCTGTAGGGATTAAGGATGATAAAACTAATAATGACTGTTGGAAACTTAAAAAGAGTCTCTATGGATTAAAACAATCTGGTTACGAATGGAACCAATATATTGTTAAGGAGTTAAACAATATAGGGTTTAAAGCAGGTTTAGCTGATCCATGTTTATTTAAAAGAGAGAGAAATGGAATAGTGTCATTATTATTGTTGTTTACAGATGATATTGCCTTAATTACAAAAACTAATAATGAAGCTACTGAAATAATATCATTATTAGGAAAGAGGATAAAATTAAAGCAATTAGGAGAGATAAAACAGTATCTCGGATTGACAATAAATAAAACCAGTAGTGGCTATAAGATATCTCAAGAGGATAAGATTTATCAATTACTAAAAACATATAAGATGGAACTTTGTAAGCCAGCAAAAACTCCAATGAGTCAGGAATTTTGCCGCACTGATGCTCAGAGTTCAAAATTCGATAAGACTATCTATCAGTCGCTAATTGGTAGTCTATCGTACATTAGTAATTGGTCAAGGCCAGATATTGCCTATGGCGTTAATCAATTGGCTCGATTCAACGCTGAACCCGCTGAACGACACTGGCAAGCGGCAAAACGTATCTTAAGATATCTTAAAAGGACAATGCACTATGCATTGTATTTGGAGCCAAAAGATGATTTGATTTTAAGTGCATATGCTGATGCAAGTTTTGCAACAGATATAAACACTAGGAAATCAACTTCAGGAATGGCTATACTATTAGGAAAAGCATTGATTGGTTGGAGGTCAATTAGACAGCAACACATAAGTATGTCCACAATGGAAGCAGAATTTTCATGTCTATCTTTATTATGTACTGATTTAATTCTGTATAAACAGTTGTTGTTGGATATGGGATTAACTGTTAATGATTCCATTGTTGTGTATGAGGACAATCAAGCAGCCATACAGATGGCTACAAATATTGCTGTAAAAGCGAGATCTAAGCATACAGATCTTAGATATCTGAATGTAAGACAATCTGTAAAAGATGGTTTAATAAGATTGGAATATTGTATGACTGAGCAAAACATTGCTGATCAGTTCACAAAAGCCCAAGGTGCAGTCAAACACAAAGAGAGTTGTGATGACTATGGGTTAAGGTTGTAAATAGATATATATATTATTATATTACCCAAAAGGGGAGAATGTTAGGTATAACATAGGTCACCTAACTAGTTTGGGTAAAATAATATATATAAGCTATGATTGTTAGTTTAAGTGTGTGTCACTTTAAATGCAAAGCATGTAATTTTGGGTGTGGTGTGAAACCACCATAAGAGGCAGCAAGACAACCTGATTGATTGCTGACGAGACGCTGACAGTTTGCTGGCAATTACTGACAATTACTGGATTGGATTACATTGATGTTTGTTAGCTGCGTGTTTTCCCTACTGAAGAGTTGCAGAAGGAAGAGAGGAGTTTCTGAGTTCTTCATATATCTCTCTACTGCGAGGAGATATATCACCGGACTGATCTTTGTAAGTGTACTGACCTCTCTTTTTCGACACTGGAATTTGCAAATGAATACTCCCTGGACGGACTGAACTAAGTGAATGATATATGGACTGTTTTGACTATGCTTTAACTCTTGCTGGAATAAAAACTATTTAATAGGCACTGTGTATCTGGTTTACTGAGTGTAAGCTACTAAAAAACGATATCTCACATATTCTGCCTGACTGCCTGACTGCCCTGCAGATCCTGCTAGGGTATATCCCTAACAGAGTCAGGTAGTGTGTTCCAGGTATTGACCACTCTGTTGCTGAAGCTGTACTTTCTGCAATCAAGTTTGGAGTGTTGTACATGAAGTTTACATCTATTGTGTGGTCTTGTATTGTTGCAGCTGAAGGTGAAAAAGTCATTGATTGATAGTAAATTAAAGCAGATTATTTTATAAACTATGCTTAAGTAAAACTGTAGGCGGCGTAGTTCTAGGTTGTCCAAATTCGAAATCTCAAGCCTGGTGGTGTAGGTTATTCTGTTGCGAACAGATGAGTGTAGTACTCTTCTTGTGAAATACTTCTGGACACGCTCAATTGTATTAATGTCTGATAAATAGTGAAGATTCCAGATGGCTGAGCTGTATTCAAGGATTGGTCTAGCAGAGGTTTTGTATGCCCTAGTTAATAATTCAGTATTACCAGACGAGAAATTTCTTAAGATTAGATTTAAACTCTTGAAGCTTTTCTGACAATGTTGTTGCAGTGAGCTCTTGCACTTAGATTGTTAGATATGAATACTCCAAGGTACTTGACAGAGTGAGGGTCATCAACGTGGTCATATCCACCTACATTGTATTTGGTGTACTGATTTTTATTTAATTTTAATTTTATTTTATTGCCAAATCTTTCTACCTTTGTACTTACAATAGTCTTGTTGCAGTTATCAAATTCCATGATTTCCCCTTACAATTGCCTGTTAATCTCAAAAGAAAGATCTCTGGTCTCAATTGTATATTAATCTTTAAAATCCTTAAAATCTTCTGAATCAATGAATATACATATCCATTTTTCAGCTTTATTTACATCCACCAAGGATGATTAAATGTTCCTTCTTATTCACATTTTCAGCATAAATTTGAAATGTCTTTATACATTCTAGACAATTTCTCTGATGAAATACTATATACCAACAGTAATTCTCTTTAAGATTATAACATAGAGAATCGCTGTTCATGTAATCATTGTTCCATCTGTATATTATAACTAACTTTATAGACCACTTTTTCACAAGTTTATTCAATTTAGCAATTTCATCAACATTTCTATGATAAGTCTATTTCAAATTCAATCTTAAAATTCAGAACCATAAACTCTGTTCTACCCTTTAAACTGTAATAAGAAAACTATTGGCAACTTTGTCCCACTGCTATCAGTTTTTCTCTTGATTTTATTTTGTATTCCACATGGCACAATTCTAGTACTGTATCTCATTGTTAAGCTACCCATTTGAATTTGTGTATTATTTCTCATCTACAAAATGCTTCTTGTGCTAGATATTTTGGGGAACAAATTGAATTGTATCAATCCCATATTCTCAATATGGCATATCTAATAATATCTAATAATAACACATATTCTGTTAAAGATAAGTTCTCTGAGGATGGGCTCCAGCATGAGTCCAAAAGCTCACTAAACTAAATCTCTGGTCCTGGTGATTGGTCCAGATTGGATCCTGCAAATGGGATCTATTATATAATGATGTTTAACATCTACACTGTTGTACCAGAAATATCCATGCCATCCAAATCTCAAACCATGATCCTCTAACTCCAAAAGCCTTCTACTTCTCAGTAGCACACCTATTTCATCCAAACCATTTAGTAAGTACGATTTCAAATTGTATAAAAGTCAATGCTCCTCTTATCTTTGCATCTTGCAACACTGTATATTTAACCTGTGGTTTTCTTTCTCTGCCACACAAATTTAGATACATCCTTTTCTCCTTGTTTAAATGGTACATCAGTTGTCAAAAGTATTGTCTGAAATAAAACATCATTCTAGGCAAGGTCTTCTCAATGGCTGTGTCTAAATTGTAGAATTTCCTGTGTGATTTTAAATTGTTTTTCACTTGTAACCTTATTAGGAAAGTCCTTGCTTTTCTGGGAACATCTATTTTATTGGTTGTCTTCTTGGTTGCCATGCTCCATGGCCTAAATTTGTTATGACATCCTTTCCTTTCTCCTGTAATTTTTGTTATAAGATGCTGTGTTGGTTTAGTTAGAGGTTCTGAATTGTGGGTTATACATGAAAAGGCAACAGAAGCTTTTAAAAGGTTGCATATGAAACATTATTGCTGAACAATAATCTTGCTAGAGTATTCAAGCAGAAAGATGCGCACTTATTGTTAACCTCAGTGGAAAGATTTACCTTTGGATATGTATCTCTAATTGTTAGGTTAGAGACTACAGGGTGGTAATTCTTTGCCAAGATTTTGAACTTTAGAACAGCAGCATATTTTAAGAGTGAAAATATTTTGTTCAAATATGAGGTCCCTTTGGGAAATGTTTAAAGGTAGAAAGTCTGTCTGAAAAACAGTAATAATTTAAACAACTAATAATTTAAAACTATTGAAATTATTATTTATTGCTATTATATCCTGCATTTTCCCTGACAGCTCATGACAGTTACATATAAATCTTCTTAACCTGAACCTTCTCCACATCCATTTGCACACTGATTCAGGTGACTCTGAAGATACAGATAAACTCAAAAGTAGCTTCAACAACTTTCAGAGAGCTAACAATTGACCCTCAGAGTGCTAATGGCCAAATTATTGCAAAGAATTTAAATCCTTCCATTTACCACGAGTCAATTAGCATTATCCAACTTCCTGGATAAAAAGTGAAATGCTTTCAGAAACAAGAAAGACAAGAAAGAAACACCAACAGACACAGTTGCCTTTTGGGGGTAAAAAAGCATCTTTGGGACAACCATGACCTGGATGGTTGGGAATATCCCTAGACACCTTTCATTGTGTTAATTTAAATATTCCTTAGGGTTAGGGTGAGATAATCATCCATAAAAAATTAACAAACAAATAAAGTGATTGTTTTGATCATAAACAATGCAGATACAAACCATGATAGTACTTGAAATGGAACATCAGGAATATCTGCTCTGCTTATAAACTCATATAGAATAGTATGAATTTATTTTAGAATAAATAGGATAAGTCATATTTTGTGTTATCAATTTCCAGAGTTGCTTTTCAACATACACAGAAACAGAAACCACTTCAGGACCTGAAAAATCATTGTGCCCACTCATTTCGGCCTATGATGTGAGTATCCCTAGCATAGAAAAGGGGAAAGAAAGGATTATTAGAGGGAAGGGGTAATAGAAAAACAGGGAAACCAGGGGCACAATCAAAGTCCATCAGTTTTTTATGTGTATCATGTATCATGTATCATGTGCTAAAAGAGATGGGGCTTAATCAGATTAATTTGTTTTGATTTTCCCCTTGTGAATATTACTGAGGCCTGTTTGCTTCTGGTTTCACACAAGACACGAAGCTTCCTGTAGATTATACAGTATATCATTGATAACGTATCACTTATCAGTTTCCAAACTTCAGATAATTAATCTTCAATAGTTTAATGAACTAGATGTTTTTTCACCTCTTCATATGTCACTGAAAGCAATAGATTAACAAAACGGATAAAGTAAATGCCTTTAATAAAACAAAGCAACAACAACAACAACAAGATGGTTGGTAAGGCTGAATGTAACAAAAACAGAAAAAAAAAACTAACAATAAAAAAACCCAAACCAAAAATAAAGGTGAGTGGGAGTGAGAAAAGAAAGATTAACAGAGATCAATCAAATCCTCTTAGGAGATTTGGGTGGTTTAATTTGTTGTTTTTGCTATTGTTAGCAGATAATTAGTATAAATAATACTGACTGTATTTAAATATTGTGGGTGCGAAGAAGAATAGCATAAATGATAGCAAGCAGATGGATCATTTAATTTATTTTCCAATTATGGCTGACATGTTGATATAAAAATATGTAAATGATGTATTATTTTTATGATCTGTTTACAGCTGGGTTCATTGTTATAATAAATAAATATATTAGCTCAATTAGGTTTATATCTAAAGGCCTGATATGAAACAAACAATATGTCTTTATTTCACAACTTTGTTTCTTCCTACACTTTTAAACTTTATGTTCATTTAAAACAAACCAAAAATGATTTGGAGGTTTGTAATTTTTTGCAATTTTTTTATGTATAATGAAAAGGAAATATAGAGAACAATCTATAACTCAATCACTGTAAATTGATATGTTCTTTGTCCAACCAATTCTAGTCTTAGAATACTATACAAAAGGGCTCTCATAGAGGTTACAACATAGTGGGATTGCTTGGTTTTGAAAGGAGCAGAGTGTTCAACCATACTTGTTGTATGTTAGAACCAGTGGTAGGATTCAAATTTTTTTTTTACTGCTGGTTCTGTGGGCATGGCATGGTGGGCATGGGAGGGAAGGATACTGCAAAATCCCCATAGCCTCCCCACCCCACTAACTTGCTTTCCAACTCCATTCTCCTGTGCAGGACAACAAAAGAAGACCCAGCTGGGACTCGGGAGGCAGAGAATAGATGGGGGTGGGGCCAGTCAGAGGTGGCATTTGCCGGTTCTCTGAACTACTCAAAATTTCCACTACTGTTTCTTCAGAACTGGTCAGAACCTGCTGTATACCATCTCTGGTTAGAACCAGTATTTTAGATTGTGTGTTTCTCCCTCTCTATCAAAAGACAAACAAAATGGGACTTTGGTATGGTGGCTAAGGCATCAGCTGAAAATCAGAAGACAGTGAGGGACAAAGCCACCTAGGTGACTGTGGGCAAGTCACTCATTCTCAGCCCTAGATAGAAGGCAGTGGGAAATCACTTCTGAAAAACATTGCAATTAAAAGGAAAGTTTTAAAAAAACTATAAAAAATAAAAGGGAAAGTAAGGGGAGGAAGAAAGTTAAATTCAGAAGAGACTGTATCTTTCAATCATATACAACATATAAACACAACCTCTTTCTTTAGCTAGAAGGCAGTAATGTAGGGTTTACTCCCACCTTCTTCTTTTTGCTTGCATCTTCAGTTGAACTGAGAAATAAGATGGATAACTCCCAGAGTTCTCAGCTACTTTTTCTATTTACTTAGAATATAATTTCTATAAAGTTATCAAACACTAACAGAAAGCAGAGATAATTTTGACAATTTTCATTTCTTTACATCAGAAATACCCTTCTTTCCATAGGTTCTTAACTCCCTGAAGAAGGAATAGGGTCAAGAGAAAGAATTGTTGACACTTGCATTTGTTAACTTCTGAATTCTAGATTAGCTTTCTGCAGAGGCTGAAGCCCTTTCATCTACAAGATACAAATTCTAGGTTCAACCTCTTACATTTTAATTAAAATATTTAACAAAACTCTGGAAATTAGTTGAACAATTTTGACAGAAGTCAAATGTTAAAACAATAATAACTATGTAAACAACCTGCCCATTGACATAAAAGTCCATCTATTTCCTACCTTTGAAATTAAACTCTTGAACTGAAGAATGTTAAAAAAAACATGATTTTAAACAGACACATTGCAAGGAGCCACTACTATAGAATTGCATATATAGTTTTTTTTTTTAAGAGAAAAGGCAATTTGTTTAAGACAAATGCTATTTGCTATGCTGACAAAAGTTAAACCAGCAGTTTTCCAGAGGAAAGCAGTTCTATTTGTTGTCACTATTCATTAAATTTAAAATAGGTTTCCTAAAGAGGAAATTATCCAAAGTAATGTATTAATCGTGCCCACCTGTCATTTACTAAGACAAGAACAATTTGCAAGTGGACTCTGTTTCCATTAAAAACAATAATAGAAGTGATCCTCTATGGTCAATGAAACCAGCGTGTGCAAAACAAGGGTTCTAGACTACCAAATACATAAATACGGAATCACTTGGGGATTTGTAATAACTTCCTGTAGTAGCTTAGTTGTCTGTGTAAGGTGCCCTGTGAATTGCAACCTTAATTTCTTTAAAGGTTTTAAAAAGATGGATTAGCAAGTATAGAAAGATTACTACAGGTGCAGAATTGTCACAGACTATCTGACTGGTAACAGAGAAACCTCTACATTTGGAAAACACTTCAACCTAAAAAAATAAAATAAAACCAAACACTATGTTTATTATATGCCATATCAGCAGATTGTCTGAACAATGTCTTTTTTTCTCCCCTTATCACCTTCACAAATATTTCAGTGGCTGTTTATTGAACAAAGCAATTTTTATGCAAATGTCAGTTTCTATAAACATTCAAGAGAGGAAAATACACTACACTGTTTCATAGTTGTCGTTTCAGAATAGAATTCTTGTTAACTCCAAAGTAAATGTTTAATAATTTCAACAAAAATTATTGTTCAATTTAACATCATTGAAGGTGATTAAACTTTTTTAAAAAAGGGTTTGTGGTGTTTTGGCGAAATGAAATGCCATCTACTGGAAAGCCAGGCATGAATATTTATGAAAGAAAAATATACTAACATGCTCATAAAACTTAAAAGATAAACCTTTGCACATGGCAGAACACATTTCTTGTTGGAAACATATGACCATACCACTAAAATGCCTTATTTTCCCCCTAATTTTATTTAATTTTATTTTGCCAAGTATTTCCTGAAGAGAACAATGCAAATATCTTTGCATGTTAGAAGCCATTTTTTCCATTACATTTACTGACTAGGATTTGTATGAGGAAATACCATCAGACGTCACATAATACAGATGTGTTATTGGAGACATAGGTAGATATTTTGACTCTGGTAACTTCAAGCCATTAGGAAATGGACTTTAGTTCTGGTTTGCCTTCTTACTTAATCCTCTACATATTTATTAAGATTGTTCTACACATTGTCCTACATAAGTCTTCTATGATAACACATTCACATAAACATATACCTTTGAGCTAAGTGTGACTCCTGGCAACCACATGGAATTGGTCCATGCAGTATTTATAGAAATGTCATTTTTTTTTCTCTAGAACTAACAGGCTTCCATACCAAAGGCAAGATTAAAAGTCAGTTTTCCTGTTCCTTATCTAGCACCTTAAACACTTAAAGTTTTCCTGAAATGTATTCAGTAGGAAAGAGCAGCAGAGTGCAG
The DNA here is from genome assembly GCF_049901715.1 of Pseudonaja textilis. Classification (NCBI taxonomy): domain Eukaryota; kingdom Metazoa; phylum Chordata; class Lepidosauria; order Squamata; family Elapidae; genus Pseudonaja; species Pseudonaja textilis. The sequence continues at coordinate 44,421,121 of NC_141993.1, forward strand.
AATGGCAGGAGCGGTGGTATGCAAAATAGGCAAGATAATGTACATCAAAATGCAAGTCCTGAACATTTTGTATGTGCACAACAGAAGTATACAAAACAAGTGGGGTTTGCATTATAGTGCCAAGTGTGACATTTTCCACACAGAAAGCTCGAAACTGCTAGTAGGTTTCTTGATCATTTGTTCAAAATTTAGTCCCATGTGTCCACAGATAACTGATACACCATTTAAATAGAGGCAGATGGACATGTCTAAATTTGTGTGGCAGAGTAAAAACCCAAGGGTTAAATATAATTACAAGATATAAAAGAAAGAGAAGGATTGAGTTTACCTGATCTGAAATTGTATTTTGTAGCTTGCTGCTTGGTTTGGATGAATGACTGGGTGCTGTCGAGAAATATATTTGGAGTTAGAAGAACCTGACCTGAGATTTGGATGGCATGGATATTTCTGGTACCACAGTGTAGATGTTAAACATCATTATGCTAGCGATCCCATTTTGAAAATATGGAATAGACACAAACTCTGAAAACACTGTCAAAGTTTTTTGTAGATACAAAATAATAGGCAAACACAAGTAGCTAACTTATCATGAGGTACTAGAATTTTGTCAAAGGAAATACAAAATAAAATCAAGATGGCAGAAGAACATAATAGCCAATGGTTTTCTAATGTACAACTATTAAGAAGATTTAAAGTAGACAGCTTAGTTTATGTTTTTTGACATTGTAACACTGGGTTACATGATGAACATATAATAGCTAAAATACACAAGTTTCTATTGAAATTTAAAACAAAAGAACAAATGAAAGAAATATGATAAAGGCAGCTAAAAATTTGGTTATGATATACAGATGGAACAATGGGGAAATATGTGGTTGAAAGCATTGAAATTTACACCATGTTATAATCTTCAAGAGAATTTTTCTAACATGAGGTACTGTTGGTATATGTCACCAGAGAAATTGTCTAGAATGTATAATGCGACTTAAAATTTATTTTGAAAACGTGGACCAACAAGAAGGGACATTTTGTCATACTTGGTGGACATGTAAAAAAGCTAGAAATTTCTGGATTCATATAATACCCTAATCCAGATAATTTAAAAATTAATATACAAGTGAAACTAAAAACATTTTCTTTGAGATTCATGGACAGTTAGAAAAAGGCAAGTGAGAGAAATGAGAATTATCCCTGTAAAGAAAAACAATAGAAACACCATATTTATCCTCTGTATAACCTAAAAATCCCTGATAGGAACTTATATAAGGAATTGTGTAAGAATGTTAGCTGAAAGGAAATAAACAAGGCTAAAAAAATCTTAGCATATTTCCAGTTAGGACATTAATTGGCAAGCCAGCAACTAAGCTGGCAGGTCAAAGGAAGATAGTTGATAGATCAAGAAACCAGTTGTCATGATAAAATTAATAATAGTACAATGTTGCAAGTATCAAGGGGATTGCGTTGCTGGATAGATTGTGAACCTAGAAAGGGGCAGTGACTGTTTTTGAAACTGTATATAAACCCGAAGTATTCCTATGAAAAATGTCTTCTGTAGCTCCACCTCTATAAGCACAGAAGTCCAGCCTTTGCAAACGCTCAACAAAGCTCTGTTATTGTTCAGAAGTCTCCTGTCGATTTCAAACTGAGAGGGTTAAATCTCACATCAAGTAACTTTGTTTTTGTACATGATAACGGCAATGAAATGTTTGTATGCACAAAGATGCAAAGGTCTGGCATATAAAGGAATGGTGGGGTGAATATAATGGAACTAGCAGGCATTGCAAAATTAATGTTGCTTAGATAAGTGTAATATTAATTAGTGACTGGAAATCCCTGATAGAGTGTCTGCTGAAAATGGAAAAGAAACATGAACTTGTGATTTATATGTGGTTAACTATCAGTCAGGGTTGCTTATGGAAGAAGGAATTTATGATATAACTGTAGAGAAGGAGGATAAAATCTAAATGCATTTATTACCACTGACAAAACCCCTTCTTTTTCTTTTTTCTCTTCTTTTTTTGTTTCTCTTCTACTAGTTTTATCTTATTAAAAATCAATAAAATATATTAAAACAAAAGCAAACTAACACATAGTTTGACAGGAATCAGGGTGATTCTCCAATGCAATAGAAAAAAAAATCCCACAGCATTGTACAACCAAGCCAACTGACAATATTGGCATACTGTGTGATGCAATTGCAGAAGACATCCACAGTACCACTGCCTCTTAGGGAAGATGTCTCTTGCCAGCATGCCATTCAATTAATTGATATCAGCAGTATTGCATAATCTTGTGTTAGGAGCCCTTGTTGAACTGCACAGCTCACTACAAAAACTAGTAGGTATTGGATTTATACAGGGCACAGAGAGGAGACTCCTGCTGCACCATGAAATCCATAATGATTGTACTATGCAGTGGGAATTTCCCTCCCATTATAGCATTCAATCCTTCATTGTATTGCATACCTCCCAGTTAAGAATACAATTGACAGTTATGTCGGAGTGGGCAGTCGAGGTGGGGAGTGAGCATCATGATGCAATGGAATGGAGTCAATTGATACATGAGAAGTGTGCCATAAACCAATTTCTTGTACCCCTTTCTCTATGCTGGTAAGCTTTTAGGCAGGATACTTTTAAACTGAGTCTAGTGTTCTTCTGAAATATTTTATTTTCTCCATTTTTAAGCCATAAAGTCAATGGTCCAATAAACAGAAGAGTGTAGGGAAGATAAAAATACTGAAACAGCTCCTGGGATTGCATTTTGATCAATTTTACTGCCTTGAAGGGAAAAATATTGATCTTTCAGAGAATTTTAAATGCCAAAATGTATCTTAGATTGGGTCCTCATCACATGCAGGATTTAGGCAATTGTAGCTATTATTCGTCATCCCAAAGCTTGTCTCCTGAGGGAATGAAACACCATTAAAAAGAAGTTATGCATCTGATATCTCTTGAAAGGTAAGACTTAGACATTCCCTCTGCATCATAGTAAATATTCCACTAGAGTTTGCAAAGGTACCCCGACATTAGAACTAAATGAAAGTAAATGATTAGTAAAACCTCTATTTATGCTCATTGTACAACTTTACTTAAAACACTGTGCTAAAGTATGTACATACAGTGTAATGGGGCATATTCCATTGCAATAGCATTATCATTATTATGCTATGAGCTGCATTGTTAAATTTACCCTACCCTAGACCATAAATGAGGCATCACTAAGAACTGAAACAGATAATGTGTTATAACTGGATCATTAGGTTGTAAACAGGAAAGTGGTATACTGGATATCAATCAATCTAGTCCCACTATATGTAATAGTAAAGATTTTTGTTGAATAAGAATAATAGAATTGTCAGAGAACCTGAAGAATCTCTAGTTGAAAACTCTCCATAGTTTGTAGTTGGCTAAGCAAGCAGCAAAAAATAGGGTCTCCTATCAAAAGTTTTTTCAATAAATGGTAAGAAACAAGGAGAACTGTGACTGGGTTACCTCTGGGGTTAGGAACACATCTACAAAACATCAGAAATTGTTTAAAATGTTTAAAATTGTTTAAAATGTTGGGTTTGGGGAAGGTAATGCAAATAAAGTGCAAAATGAATAAAACGTTTCAGTAAAGCTGTTTTGATGGAAAATTGTTTATAGCATACCCCCCCCCCCCCCCCCCCCCCCCCCCCCCCCCCCCCCCCCCCCCCCCCCCCCCCCCCCCCCCCCCCCCCCCCCCCCCCCCCCCCCCCCCCCCCCCCCCCCCCCCCCCCCCCCCCCCCCCCCCCCCCCCCCCCCCCCCCCCCCCCCCCCCCCCCCCCCCCCCCCCCCCCCCCCCCCCCCCCCCCCCCCCCCCCCCCCCCCCCCCCCCCCCCCCCCCCCGCCCCCCCCCCGCCCCCCCCCCGCCCCCCCCCCCCCCCCCCCCCCCCCCCCCCCCCCCCCCCCCCCCCCCCCCCCCCCCCCCCCCCCCCCCCCCCCCCCCCCCCCCCCCCCCCCCCCCCCCCCCCCCCCCCCCCCCCCCCCCCCCCCCCCCCCCCCCCCCCCCCCCCCCCGCCCCCCCCCCCCCCCCCCCCCCCCCCCCCCCCCCCCCCCCCCCCCCCCCCCCCCCCCCCCCGCCCCCCCCCCCCCCCCCCCCCCCCCCCCCCCCCCCCCCCCCCCCCCCCCCCCCCCCCCCCCCCCCCGCCCCCCCCCGGCCCCCCCCCCCCCCCCCCCCCCCCCCCCCCCCCCCCCCCCCCCCCCCCCCCCCCCCCCCCCCCCCCCCCCCCCCCCCCCCCCCCCCCCCCCCCCCCCCCCCCCCCCCCCCCCCCCCCCCCCCCCCCCCCCCCCCCCCCCCCCCCCCCCCCCCCCCCCCCCCCCCCCCCCCCCCCCCCCCCCCCCCCCCCCCCCCCCCCCCCCCCCCCCCCCCCCCCCCCCCCCCCCCCCCCCCCCCCCCCCCCAGTTATCATAGTTATAACTTGAAAATGTTGCTGTAGTCTCTTCTGCTCTCCTTTTCTTCCCCTAAAATGCATAATTTTACAAGCTTAGAATGGTGTTTCTTTGATATTAAAAGCATTTCTCTGAACATTATACAGTCAGAAGTATGCCTCCCTTCTTGCTGCTTTCTTGAATATTCAGAGAAGAAATGGTCCCCCTATCCTTTTCATTTCCTTTTTTAAATTATTAAATGGCAGTTTGTTGATTGGTATGGAAAAAAGCTCTCTCAATCCCATCATTAATACATACAACATATATTCAGTAGAAGGAAAAATAAAAGGGAGGTGATGTGTGATCTTTAATATACATATGTATTCCAGATACAACATTTTCACAATGCAAAAGCCAGCAGGGTTAGAGCTCAATTTATTCTTAACAAAATAATCTTAACCCCCTTTCTATGTAGTTTGAAAACTCTATATGCATGGACACTTATATTCCACATTAGAAGAAAGTATTCCCTAAACTAATTTGCATGCTGATCTCTCAATCTGTTCAGTAGAATACATTTGGAAGAGAAGTGTTTAATAATGGAATAAGCAGAATACATTGTATGAAGAATAAAAGTATCTTTGCTTATTTAATTATTAGAAAATCAGAGATGCTTCCAGATGGGATAACATTATGCAGTTATTCCCTTTAAGGCATGTGTACATGTTCAAATCTTACCCCTTTTGGGGGAGGGAGGAGGAAGACTTAAATTTCCACCTCTTTCAATCACTTTATTCTGTTATCCTATGATTAAAAACAGGATAAACAGTTGGAAAAGCTATACTGTTTATTGTTTGGTAGTGCTAGATTGAATTGATTTTAGCATAAATCCAGAAGCACCCAGTGTTTCATTGCCTGAGGCTTTTTTGATGCTTGGAAGTTGTGCAAAAGGCATATGACCAGAGGTGGTATTCAGCAGGTTCTGACCAGTTCTGGAGAACCGGTAGAGGGAATTTTGGGTAGTTCAGAAAACCAGCAAATACCATCTCTGACTGGAGATTTTACAGTATCCTTCCCCTGCCATGCCCACCAAGCCATGCCTACAGAACCGGTAGTAAAAAAATTTAATCCCACCTCTGCATTTGACTATAACAAAGTCTTCAAATTTGGGAAGATTAAGGCTTGTGGACTTCAACTCCCAGAATTCCTGAGCTAACATGACTGGAAGAAGAATTCTGGGAGTTGAAATCCACAAGTCTTAAAGCTATCAAGTTTGAAGACCCCTGGACTTTAAGCTAAAGTATCACTATCCTAAACAAAATAAGGATTCAAAATGATGATAAACTTTATAAATCAATTGGATTACATATTCTTCATGCATCACTCTATTTTGCAAATGCTTTATCCATAAATATTTCCCCAGAATTCTGTTTATTTTTCTTCATAGTAATTTTAGCTCTTTACTGATTTCTAAATTTTAACTTAAAAGGATAACATAAATGGATAGAAAAGTAGGATAATAGATTTTCCATTTTCACTACTGTGGAAGTGAGGTATCAGGGTATGTATCTATACAAAACAAAGAAAATTGTATAAGACTAAATGGTTTTGCCCTTCCACATTAACTGTAACCATTGTTTGTCCAAATGAATGCTTAAGGTGAAAATGTGATATATCAATGCATGGCCAGTCAAATTATAGCTATGCACTGGCATTGGTGAGAACAAATGAAAGTTTTTGGAAAGGACTGCCTTTACTCCATGAACACTTCTGGGGGAAAAAATGACTCATAGGTTTTAAGATAATTCCTCAGGTATGTTTTTGATTTCACCATATGGAGTCTAAACTACAGAAAGTTGAGTGATTTTGTTCATGAAGTGTTGCTCTGAGAGCTGAGCCTGTTCTTCATGTCCCAACAGGCAGCTAGGCCACAGCTTTTGAATAGGATGAGGGTAGCAAAGTTTGCTTCTAAATCCAGTTTAATACACTGATCATAATATATAAACATATAAATCCATTTTTCATTTGGGTGTTTCAAGGCCACTTTCTCTATGCAGAATCTTCTTGACTAATACAAGTTGATGAAGAGACAATGTAATAGATATCCTGAGGTTAAGGTGTGGAAAGGCAGGCCTTTGAGGTCATTGTCTTAACACTCTGGAATAGATGGACCTCCAGATTAGGAATATTTTTTTTTCATCGGTGTACTATAACCTAAACTAGTTCTGCAGTTTTCTTGGCAATAGTAGTTTGCTATTGCCCCTTCCTAGAGCTGAGGATGGCCTAAAGTTACTCAACTAGCATTGTGCTTAAGGCAGGACTAGAACTTACTGACTTCTGGTTTCAAGCTTGGGGCCTTAACTATTTCACTGGACTGGCTCTAGTTTCTTTGTTGTTAGTTGCAAAGTTGTGTCCGCCCCATCATGACCCCATTGACAACATTCCTCCAGGCCTTCCTGTCCTCTAACATCTTTGGGAGTCCATTTAAGCTCACACCTACTGCTTCAGCTCTAGTCTCTAGAAAGGCTATTACCATGATAAAAGTAAGAAAGTCAGTGCAATGGTTTTTTTCTTTTCTTTCCTTCCTTCCTTCCTTCTTTCCTCCCTCCCTCCCTTTCCTTCCTTCCTTCCTTCCTTCCTTCTTGTTTGTTTGTTTGTTTATTTATTTATTTTTACAACCTTTGGGATAGATGGTGCCATGAAAATGGGGGTAGCAGTTCAACTTGTACCTGGTCTTAATATTAGATTATTGCCACCTGATGCACAAGAAGCTTTTAAGATCAGCTGTATAATATGTTTTATTTCTGTTGCAATCCTCTTTTTGTAATACTTATCAGTTTGGATAAGATGTAGCATATATCACTGAATGTGCTGGACAAATTGATATGGGTGCATTATGGGTAATAATATTTTTATAGAAAAATATTATTCAAAGAACTCAAGCTACTATGGTGACAGAGTTTGCCATTTAATAATTAAAAGGGGAAAACAAATCCCAGTTCATCATGATTTCCAAATGTATGTTCTACAAACTTATTTGAGATTTTAAGCTGTGAAGTTCAGGTTTTCATTCATCTCAATATGGAAGACAGAAAGAAAAGGAAAAAAGACAGTTACAACTTGGCATCCAACTGTGTTCATACAAATGCCATTCATGTTAATGAGATTTTAAATTACATTTACAGCAATTACAATAAATCAGTTTAAAACCTCTGGCTGTTTGTGATAAAGTAGTCTGACCAGACCTTTGCTGGAGAATGAATTAGTACATTATTGAAAGGACATTAAGCTCAAGTATGCTATTTTTAAAGAGAGGACAGTGTAATCAGATTATTGCTTTTTGGAAATCCAGGACACCTGAGGTGGAGATGCATTTGTTCAATCACATGTAAAACAATTCTGAAAGACTAAATGCCTTTTATACTTAATAACAACCATTCTTGTTTTTACTTTCAGTAGTTCAGCACAAACATTTTCAGCTAACATAAAGATCATAGATGCACAAATAGCTTTATTTTGATTAATAGAACAAGATATTTAAACCAGGGAGTCATTGAAGTATAGACAAAAAAAATCCCCCTTAAATTAATTGTAAGTGAAATCTAAAACTAGATACTGAATTTATAGAATAATAAATTAACAGTATTGTAATAAATTGTACTTCAAGATATCATTTTAAAATATTTATGCTAACTTACAACTAATGGTTCATTCATGCATGGCCAAGCATAGATGGAGCAAATGTAAAGAAATTACTTCTGTAGACCTGTTGCTTGTACCCAATCTGTACCCAACTTTCTGTGCAAAATTTTCTCCCTGTTATGCCACAGATTAAGACTTTCTTAGCTGATAGAAAGAAATTAAAATAAGACTCCTTAAGCCAGCTTGGAGAATAGGACATCAATATAAAAATGAGTTATCATTCAGTATCTTTATAGAAAAAGCAGCAGAACAGCACATGGAGAATAAATTTAATTGAACTATCACTACAAGGGCAAAGTTGACTAAATATTCTATATAAAAGTGTTGACAACAGGCTATTGAAAATGGTTATGCAGGAAAAAATGGTTAATATAGAGAAATAGTGAGCTATGTAATATTCTGGTTTTCATCTAGTTTGCTGAAGGCAAGTCCGGGTTGAGTTTTATTATGTAAAAAGTTTGATCAAGATTAAAATAAGACATGTTTTAATAAATCATTGGTAATCTTTTTTGCTGATATCTTTTGCTGATGAAGATTGGAAGTTAATTCTTTACATATTTCTATTTATACTGAAGAAATTTTTTAACAATTTTTTTCTTTTAACAAAGTAGAAGCAATACATATTTTAAATTTTAACAGAGTAAAAGAAATACAAATATTGAAAAAGAAATAAAGAAAATAAAGAAGTGTAGTGAATAAGTAAGAAAGAAAAAAGAAAAAGGAGGGGCTTTGCATATTTTTGTCAGTGTACTTTGAAGCCATAAAAGATCCAGTTACCTAACAGACTGCCTCATTATGAACTTGTTCAATTGTTATTATCTGCATAAAATGTTTAGAATATCATGTAAGGAGAAGATATTTTTCATGAGCTTACAAGTTAAGGCTGTCTGTGGTGCCATACCACCTTGGTAAGTAGAATCTGTCTACGTCACTGTGTGAATGAAGGGCACGCTTCATTGTCATTATTTTATGGTATTTTTATCTATTTCTTTTAGTTTTCTTAAGTCAATAATGACAATGATGATGATGATAATCATAATGACATGAAATAAAGCATTTCCCTTCCAAGGCACCAAAGAAATTAACCTTCAAAAGATTGAAAAAAATCCTTGCATATTATAGTTTAAAAATTAAATAATCTATCTCACACAGTAATATTGTACAAATAGAAAATGATATCCTTATTCATGCAAAATCAATGCAAAAACCTACTAGTTCAAACAAAAAAACCCCATTTCAACCAATTTCACAATGCATTTAGTGTTGTTTGATTTTATAATAATACACCATAATAATAATCTAACAGTATCTACCACAGTTGCTCTCATTTCTTATCTTTTAGATGTTTACCACAATGGATATATCATTTCTTTAAATAATCAAGTCTCTATCTTGTGCTTGAGAGTTTTAAATAGTATGCATCTAGTTGGATTAACTTATAAACTTACTACCATAATGATCAACCTTCATCTGTTATTATCCAGTCTCATTTTCTATGTTTCTGTAATTTTTTCATTTTTCTAGGATTGAGGACCAGGAACTACCAGCCACATATAGCAATAGCACTAGCATAATGCTATTAGACTTATATACTGCTTCACAGTGTTTTGCAACCTTCTCTAAGCAGTTAACAGAGTCAGCATATTGCCCCAACAATGTGGGTCCTCATTTTACCATCCTTGGAAGGATGGCTGAATCAACTTTAGCCAATGAGAATCAAATCTAATATAGAATATGAAGCAGGATTTATTCTAATTCTAAATCCATGTGTCTGTGTTATATTTCGTAACCCTCCCCCCAACATTTTTAGGCTTAGAAATGATTTAAAATGTATTTGTCCTTATGGTCTAAAAGGTATCAGGGATGGGAGGATTATTAATACAACACCTGATTACCAGAAACAGACAGTACTATAAAGTAGAATGAAGAATGACACAAGAAGCACATATAAGAAAAAAATAGTTAACCAACAAGGCTTTACATTTCCCATTTGTCATGTCTTTGTTGTTTTATAATACTACTTTTATCTAGGGCTTTTAGAGAACAATAATTTCAAATACTGAAGGCGAGAGCTTCAGAAGACTATACACTCTCCAAAAGTATATTGATGCATTATACAGAAAACATAATAATTAGAATCTTATTCAAAATCCTCTTTAGGTAGAGAAGAACCAAATGCTTATAATGGTACATATACATGCGTAGTGTTCCCACCTAAATTAAATTAATATGGGATTAATATTGGATAGATAGCACACAAACTTCATACTAGTAATCACATGGTTCTTAATGGCCTCCATTATTCTTTCTTTTTAATAAGAATATTTTATTATAAAATCATGTGTGCCTGACGAGACTAATATTGTGCACTTATTGTGTGATTACTTAAGAAACATATTTAATGCTTTTCTACTCTAAATATACTTTTTTCAGAAAACACTATGGAGCCAGTAAATAAGGTAGCTGTTTTTCCTCTTTGGTTAATTCAATTTCATCCTGCTCAAGTTTCTTTATATTAAAAGTAGATTACTCAAATTGTTGTGCCATTATAAGCTCTAATTCATCACATTAAGAAGTTGTTCTTTCCACACTTGACTAGCATAGCTGAAATGCATGCATAAATTTAGAAATGAACTTATTAATAAACCTAGCTTGGATCCATTGATGTTTCCTTTTCTTAGTTCTGCAAAAAAGGTAATTACTTTGATCTGACATCATTAAACATATAAATTAGACTAGAAGAATAAGATACAGTCCATTGCTTACTGTGACTTCTTGGTTCTCAATGATTGCTTATGCAAAAAATAATCTATAATAATCCTTCCCACTATAACTGTGTAGTGAGCATCCATCTCATAGAGAAAGTGACCTTGATGTCTTGAATCTTGTTACTCTGCTTGTTTTATGTGAGAAGTACATAAAAATGAATCAACAGACTTTTGATAATCTGATCCATAGGATGCTTTATTAGGGAAAAAACTGCAGTATAGACCCCTGTACTCCAGAAAAAAAACATTCTCTAGGAGGAAGGAGACACTTCCATTTAGTGAACACAGCTTATATAGGTTTAGTAAATCACATGGTTACATAACACTTCCTGTTTCCATATACGGATGTTATACAACATTTTCATAAAAAGTTCCAACCTCTCATGGACAACTTTCAACATCAAATTCCAGAAGATTATAAGAAAACATTAATATCTCTTAATGTGACATTTATAATGTCAGAGCACCCCAGCACATACCTCTACCTCATGCCAAGTACAGAGTATTGCAATCTGGTATTATTCCTAACAGAAAACACATTTCATAACTGCTGAGCTTTAAAAGTTCAAACTGTGAACACAAAATGGCTTCAGTTCAGCTCTTTATATTCTCAGGTATAATAACCAAATTTTACTTATAACAATTCTACTGTTTTCTTTTGTAAATAATTTACACCTAAGATTTTTCATCAGGCTCTTGCAACATAAGCCGAACTTCCTGCTTACTAAAAGTCTTACGTTTTACTTCAGGTTCCTTAGCCTTACAACAGCAGAAACACAACTTACATGTCATCACATTCTGTAAAAGAAGCATCATTAAACACTAATGTTTTTCCTCTATATTTCTTCACATGTTCATTCATAGATTCATGTTCGACACCTCATCATACAATTTAATTTCTTTGTTTATATCCTTAACATGGGTAGTTGCCATAACAGTCATTAAATGACCAATTGCACACCCATTGTATTAACTGGCATCAAAGTATATGCATATGCTCCACAAAACATAAATCAACCTCTAGGTAAATACAACACATGTGTCATTTCACCTATGTCTTTAATCTCTATACAATAAAAACTTCTTCAGTAGACAAATAAGTATAAATTGTTTTGTCATCTGGATGTTTATACTTAACACAATCATAAGCTGGAAAATTGTCAGCTTTTCTGATTAGTCCATTTCACTGACTTCACAGGAAATCCAAACAAAGTATCATCTTTGACAAATTATATAAAATATATCATCAGGATACATATAATAATTGTAAACTCTACTATATAAAAAAAATCTTCCTGGCACTGGGACTTCTATAAAACAAGTAGACATGATGTCTGTAACTGTAGTCTCTCCTTTCACACAAAAAGAAAAAGTATTCAAAGCTATCCTTATTAATTCCAGAAAAACATTTTCATTCCTCGCATTAGGCTCTTTACCTTCAGTATCTTACACTTCTATGTAAAATTATTGGTACTTCAAAACATCTAACTGTACATCTACCTTTCCAGTTAAATGAACATTTTGCACTAGCTAAACTGTCACACAAGAACATCAACTTCATTAGAGTACTTCTTAATTCAATAAATGGCATAAATAATCTCTCCTCCAAAGCTCTAAATCCCATATAGGAAGGAGAATAATTGCCACACATGTCAAAACAACGATCATATAGTTGTTCCATCCTCTTAGACAAGTCCTTATGTCATATGTGTGGTTACATACTAGATATTTTCTCAAATATAAACCATCATCTAAGGTGGATCTTATATAGATTCCAACCTCAGCCATAGGTTTCATCAGTGTCCGTGATATCTGCCCTTCATATTCTATACTGTCGGGTTCAGTTTGGAAACATAACCGTTGCCACATTAATAGATAACCAGGCAATACCTCCGAAGCCTCCATTCCTACCCCACATAAGGCAATAATCACTATTCATATCATATTCACAAATGGACTAGGCCCCTACCCACCTTAACATATGTAGTTTTACACTTCAAAACTTACAACCGGTCTTTAGGACTTACATTCACTTCTTTATCTTCTTCCGCACTCAGAGGACACAATACCTGTGTACAACAATTTATTATTTCATGTCTTAAAATAATCAACAATACAAGGAAAAATGTATTACATTCAACCAAATAATCAACAACACATCTCAAAGTTCCACAAACCTAAGCTAAACTAGACATGTAATTACCTATCCCCACTATTTAAAAGAAATAGAAAATAAAAAGTCCAGTCCTTCTGAAGCTTGCTTCCACTGGAAACAGGAACCGGACCCACAAATCCCTGCACATGCAAATGATGTGTCCAACCTCCCTCACGTCCGCACAGCAGACTCAGTAGTCAACAGTACTTGTAATGGTTCTTCCCAGATAGGCCTCAGCTTCCCAAAGCTCTCCACTGCTTTATTAGGACCCAGTCTCCATTCTTAAAATCATGCACTCGGAAATCAAACGGTGGTATTTGTGCCAAAAGTCCTTTAGACCTTAAAAGAGAAAAACACTGGGACTGTCCCTGTATATATATTTTTAAAAAATATCTTCAAGTACAATTCTAGACATACCCACACTTCCAGTATAAACATCATTTCATACAGTGAAATTTCAACATCTTTTCTCAAACAAGTACGCACTCATAGTAGAGCTAGAGGTAAACATTTCATCCAGGGTAATTGAATTGCTAACATTAATTTCTTTAATGTATTGTTTCATAGTTCTCATTCTTCACCCCACCTGAAGAAAAAACCCAACAGGTCTATCGCCAATCCATTTCTAATTCTTTTCCTATACCCTTTTACCACATGAAAAGTAAAATGTGTACCTCTATCACTATAAATGCACTATCAATGCATCTCTATCTCTATCTCTATCTCTATCTCTATCTCTATTTCTATCTCTATCTCTATCTCTATCTCTATCTCTATCTCTATCTCTATCTCTATCTCTATCTATCTACCTACCTACCTACCTATCTACCTACCTACTGCGTTTCTCATATAATAAGGCCAAATCTTATTTTTTTTGAGCCCTGAAAAAATGGCTAGGCCGTCTTTTCGGGGATGACTTAATTCCCCCGCTTGCATCTTCGGGTGGGTGGGAGACGACAGCTTGGATGTTGACCTCAACGTTGGTGGGGCACTTCATATTGGGGTCAATGCAGGCAGTACCATATCCGGGTGTGCAACAAAAGTACTTCCTAACAGCAAGCCCCCCCCACCATTCCCCACCATTTTGCATGTTTTAATATAGGCCTTAATTTGGGGAGAGAGGCTTAATTTCATTTCATGCCTATAAAACATGCTGGGACTTCCTATTGGGGGAGGCCGTATTCTTGGAGAAACAGGGTATCTATCTATCTATCTATCTATCTATCTATCTATCTATCTATCTATCTATCTATCTACAGTATGTTCCAATATTAACTTCACAGTCATTTGTGCATTCACTCTTGCACACAGAAAAGCTTCCAGCCATCCAGTCAAATGATCAACAATCACCAACAGATATTTCAAAATACTTACTGCTAGCATTACAGTACAAGCAACTGACATTCTTTAAAATGGCCAAATAGTCAAATCTCATCCTCCTATCAGGATCATACACATTTACACACAATATACTACTCACTGGCATAACTAATGTGTACATACTTCTAAAAATATATTTTCTCTTCACAAAAGACATAAATGCTTGTGTTTCCCAATAAGTACCTTCATGTACCCTCTCTATTATGTCTCTCATAATAGGCCTATTAACTATCTGCAATCTCTATTAACCACTTCCACTCTACATACTCCACATCTTATAATGTCATCTATTTCTCTTCCTCATCAATGAAACCTGGTTTTACACCCCATTCCAAAACAGGAACTAAAACCATTATCTTCTCTCATACATGCATCTATACATACATACATAAGCTTCATCTGTTAATCTATTTCCCAAAATCTCTTTGGAAAACTTCTCTTGTTACTATCAGCAACATATATTTTAGCCAAGTATTCTATAACTTCAGCCACTGCTTACCCACACTTCATTTTCTAGAAGTTTCAAAGCTTGCACCAAAGCAAATACTTCACACACCTAAGCAAAATACTCAGCAGATAAGCATTCTTTACTCGAAAAGATCCATCCATAAACAAATTAATACCTCCCTCTATTGGGCTATCTTCCAAATCCTCTCACCTTTATCTGTAAATCTGGAACTTCAATACAATCATGCATTGTTCTATCTTCCCATTCCTGTCTCTCTCCCAAAAGGAATTCAACTGAATTTAAATTCCTGTCAGTTGAAAGAAACAAATTCTCCTTAACAATAAAATAGCTTTAAAAATCTAACATATGTAAACCACTTATGCTTTCTGCATTAAAATACTTACTATTAAAGCACTTCCAAAAGTCAGCTTCCTACTTCCTCCCACAAACATAGCCATAGCAGCTGTATACACAAAGGCCAACCATGCACTATTAAATCCATCAACTTTGATGTGTATCTGGATCAGCCCTCACTACTGGGCAAGTCCCCCCCCCAAAAAAATCTTTCAAATCTATTGCACTAAAATACCTGTATTCATATAAAAAATCCTCCTAACAACGTATAGGGATTCTGGCATAATAATCACCAAGTGATTATATGAAACCAACCACTAGACATCAAAAACCATCAGGTTTCTATACAGGTAATATAAGTATATTGTGGTAACATTTCAGGCTCAATTATTCCATCCCTTAACAGGGACTCTATCACTGGCTTCAAGCCACATCTTCCTTCCAGGGAAATATCACATTGCTTCCGCCTCACTGGCTCAATATCACCTGCACAGGTGCAATATTCAAAACACCTCTATTCCCTTTCACTTCCCACACTATGAGATCTATATATCTCTTCTGTTCATCAGTCAATAAATGAACAGTACACTTAACTTCAGAAAGATAAGCACAGCCTAATAAGGACAAAGCATCTCGTCCTAAAAGGTTTATATCTGCTTCAGATATATACATAACATCCAATGTTATCTCAAAGTGTCCTCCTATTAGAGACACATTTTCACATTTTCAACAATAGCAACATCAAAAGCTCTTCCTTAACACCAGATATATCATACCTAGACAAAAGAATTCTGGCTACAGTATCTATCAGGAAAACACAACTGCTTCCTCAGTCTCACCTTTACATTTACTAAAAACACCTGATGAGATGCAAGTGTTAAAAGCCTTTGACCTCCCCTAATCTTCAATTAGGCCTCTGCTGCATTCTCCGCTTGTCCGGGCAATTTTTCTCACAAAATGCCACAAACAAAACATTGGTTATTTTTTCAGCAGCTATCTCTATTCCAGGAAAGAAATTATATTATCTCCCCTTCTCCGGCGCTTCCATCTTCTTCCAGTAGATAAATATGAAACTCCAATCTTGTTATTATTAACTTCTGATTTATCTTTGCTCTCTCTCTCTAGCTTTGTAACAGCTTTGAACACAGAAAACATAATTAACTGACAAGATTTCATTTCATCACAACTTAAAAAAAAACTTTTTTGACCTCTGACACAAACTACAATTTCATTAACGCTTAGTATTCTGGTGTCTCTCTGAAGAGAAAAAAGAACACTTATTCAAACTATCCCTAATTCTATTCAAGAATTCAGCTGATGATTCATCTCTAAACTGACCTATCTAAAAAAAAAACCTGTAACCAGATTCTGCCCTCGTGTCACATCAGTTTTAATACCTTGTACTAAACCGCCCTGACTATTCCAGCCAGTATATCACCAGGTATTTCCTGCAGTAGACTATACTAGTAGAGTATAATATCTATATCCCTTCTGGAATAAACAAATAACCCAAAACATGCTACAACTCCTCAAAAGTATAAATGCTTAAACCTTCAATAAACTCCTTATTGGAACACTTTGCAACCACAGCATAGACAGCTTATAATTCTTCAAAACAACAATACAACTGTAAGACTATTAGACATTTCACAGTACAAATAAAATTCCCTCACTGTAAATTTTATAACTATTCCAAACATAAAATCCTCGCAACTCTCCCTCACAAAGTTAGCTCATATTTCAGCTCACCTCACCACAATGTGAAACAACAGACACTCACCCATTCTCCCCATCAACTGCTTCTGAAACAGCTGGATAATATTATAGGGAAGGAGATGAGCATAAATAGCTAACATATTCCTTAATAAAATCTCTTACTAAGAGGGGAAAAGATCCTTTCACATATCACAGATCAACATAAATCACCTGGGCATCTAACCTCTCTAACTCTTCAACACAGTATTAAAAGAGACAATGCAAATATTCAACAGTTAACTATTTAACACAGCTTTGAAGGCATTCAAACCAATACACATCTCAATACACACTCTAAATTTGAACAGTTTCAAACATAATTCAGCCATTCCAGCCATACAAAGTACAATCTGTATCACTCAGCAGAGGTTAATACTTAAATATAAGCAGCCAAAACCAGCTCTCCAAGAGGAAAGAGAGAGCTCTGAAACTTCACAAACATCTTGTTCTTGTTAAACAAAAAAAGTGTCTATCCCCCCCTTTAACACAAAATATGACAGGGAGAAAAGAGAACAGAAAAAACAGTGCAGACTTACACACACACGTCGAACAGAAATAATTTTCAGACCCCTCTAAACAATCCCAAAACTATTTAGGAAATATTGCAACAAAGGTACTAATTAAATTCAGCTCACTTGAGCCCCCAGTGCACCATACTTTGGCCGTTCCAAGCTCCTTCGACCAGATTATCAGTCAAGGCTGTAAGAGTGATTTCTCCCCCCTTGGGCAGAAGACCCAGCAACTGCCTCCACAAACCCAGCAGAGAGGCGCCATTGCAGTCCTGAAAAATCATCCGTCCAAAGGAAGAAAAAAAAATCTATCTCCTGGCTGGCTTGCCAAAATTGTGAGAAATACATAAAAATGAAACAACAGACTTTTGATAATCTGATAGGATGCTTTATTAGGGAAAATACTGCAGTATGGATCCCTGTACTCCAGAAAAAAAACATTTTCTAGGAGGAAGGAGACACTTCTATTTAGTGAACACAGCTTATATAGGTTTAGCAAATCACATGGTTACATAACATTTCCTGTTTCCATATACAGATGTTATACAACATTTTCATAAAAAGTTCCAACCTCTCATGGACAACTTTCAACATCAAATTTCAGAAGATTATAAGAAAACATTCATATCTCTTAATGTGACATTTATAATGTCAGAACACCTCTACCTCATGCCAAGCACAGAATATTGCAATCTGGTATTATTCCTAACAGAAAACACATTTCATAACTGCTGAGCTTTAAAAGTTCAAACTGCAAACACAAAATGGCTTCAGTTCGTCTCTTTATATTCTCAGGTGTAATAACCAAATTTTACTTATAACAGTTTGGGTAACGTTGAAACAATGCATGCAGTCCTCCCTTTAATGTTATTAATATTTCAGCAGTTGTCTAACAAATTTGTTTGCAATACCAAGATTTCTGCCTGCAAAAAATGTTCAGGTGACTGAAAAAGGCATCTGTTCCTGACTATGACAATTTCAAAATGGTAAAATATGTGTTG
This sequence comes from Pseudonaja textilis, assembly GCF_049901715.1. Taxonomy (NCBI): domain Eukaryota; kingdom Metazoa; phylum Chordata; class Lepidosauria; order Squamata; family Elapidae; genus Pseudonaja; species Pseudonaja textilis. Next base: position 44,439,581 of record NC_141993.1, read on the forward strand.
CAATGTCATGATGGAAGCTATCTGCATCATGCCGTTGAATTAAATATGTTAGGGGTAGAATTTGCATTCTCACTTCATGAAACAGATTTCATCACTTTCCTTACTCCATAGAAATTAGAAATATTCTCTATTTGATATTTCTGGAAAAATAAAGTTGAAGTACAAAATAATTCTTATACTCATATAAGAGTATAAGAATTATTTTCTATTTCTCTTTCTTTTAAAACTTCCTTCCATACAAAACTGCCTTCAAAATGCAAAAATCATTTTAACAAAGTGAAATATTATGCCAGAGAAAAGATTGTGCATTTTGCTTTTATGCTTGATTCATCATTTAATGTGCATCTAACCTTTGTTCTTTTTGCCTAGGAGTCTAAGACATTTCTTTTAAAACCTTATGCTTTCAAGCATTAATGAACAAAGCATCTTTAATATATAAAAAACAATTAAGAGTATATCTTATTTAGCTCAATGACTTGATTGCATGTAACTATATCATGTTTATAAGATCAAGCAATTTTGTTACTGCTTGATAAAGCTGTTAATTATGTGACATTGAGATTTGAGAATGGTTTGTGATGAAATGATATTGATGTAGAGATATTTTCATTAAGCAGGCCAGATATTTTCTAATAAATAGCATTCTTAAACATCTTTGTAAATTGTGAAAACTTATGGAACATTAAATCCAGTGTTAAATAAGTGTATGGACTCAAAAATGTAACAATGTTCAGTTTCTTATTGCTGACAAAAGTATATGATGTCTTCAAGATTAGGACCCTCTGAGATTATAATTTATCAAGGTGTGTTTAGAAATCTAAGATCAGAGATTTTCTATAGTTTTCCAGATATACAACCTTTTCTCTATATACATAGATTCATTTAGCTGTTCTACTTCTGAATTTCCCTCTTAGTTTCTAAAAGAAGAAAGAAAAGAAAAATGATGAACTTTAATAAAAAAGTAAGAAAAATATTAATAAAAGCTACTGTAAGCCTAAGGGTCTTTTGATGCTTTTCTGTTTCTGGATTCACTCAAGTGTTGTTCAAATCATTCCTTACACTTCAATGATTACTTTCAAACATGGTCAGATCAAAGGTGTATCTAGCCCTGATTTCCATAATGGGCAGTCAGAACCTTATGCTGCAGCAGACACATTAGGTTTATAGCCTAAATCCTCCAAGTGAAAATCTATACAATTTTATCTGCAACAGTATTAACTAATATTATAGTATTAGGTGCCATTAAACTCAGTGACTTCTGAAGAGGATCTATAGAAATTAACTACATATTCTGGAATCAGTCTGAGACAGAGGTGGGATTCAAATTTCTTTATAACCAGTTCTGTGGATGTGGCCTAATTTGTGGGTGTGGCTTGGTGGTCATATTACTGGCTGGGCATGGCTTGCTAACTGGATCTATAGAAACTAATTGCATATTCTGGAATCAGTCTGAGACAGAGGTGGGATTCAAATTTCTTTATAACCGGTTCTGTGGATATGGCCTAATTTGTGGGTGTGGCATGGTGGTCATGTGACTGGTTGAGCATGGCTTGTAAGTAAATATTATAAATATGTAAATATTGAATTTTTTATAAATAAAGCAACTTTTACCCAAAATCAGGCAAAGCAGGCAGGCAGATTGAGTTGCTCACAGAATCACAGATTCATTCGGATATCTATCTTTCTGCAATCAGTTACCTGAGTCTGTCACATAAAATTTGCTTGCAAGCAAACTCATAAAATTAACTCACAACACACCATATATGTAAATATTGATTTTTTTTAAATTAAAAAAAGCAACTTTTACCCAAAATCAGGGTAGCAGGCAGGAAGATTGAGTTGCTCACAGAATCACAGATTCACTTAGAAATCTGTGTTTCTGCCATCTGCTACCTGAGTCTGTACTGAATAATAGAAGCTTCAGGCTCAGCTCTGCTTTTAGATTAGCTAGAAAGCAAGAAATCCAATGATTTCCTGCTTTCTAGCTAATCTAAATCTCCTGGCACAGCAGAACAGCTGATGGTCAGGAAAAAAAAAAGGAAGAATAGCATCTTAACAGGCAAGTTTGATGGCACACATGCCAGGTAAGGAGTGAGTGGGTGGGCTGAGGTGGGGTGGGGCCAGCTAGTGGTGCAATTTTCCAGTTCTCCCACCCCTGGTGAGAGTGCGTTTTGTGCGCCTGTGTAGACCATTTCCAAAAAACCTCAGCTGTGCTGCCCAGACAGCTGACAAGCACTGTGCAAGGGTGTGCAGTGTTTGAAAATCCTCTTCTTTCCTGATCAAAGCAGGAAAGCAGCTGAGGTTGAAAAAGCAGGAAATAAAGGACAGCGAAGAGCCCAGACAGGTGGGTAGGCCAAACACAGCAGCAGACATTGAACAACTAGACACAAGAACAGTTTTTTCCCGAAAGCCATCACTCTGCTAAACAAATAATTCTCTCAACACTGTTCAATTCTTTACAAAGTGTACACTATTACTGTTAATCTTCTCACCACTCCTTATCACCCATTCCCTCCCATTTGACTGTTTCCTAGTATGATTTGATTGTTGATTGTACCCTTTGACTATCGTTAAGTGTTATACGTTATGATTCTTGATTCTTAATGAATGTACCTTTTCTTTATGTATACCAAGAGTATTTACACCAAGACAAATTCCTTGTGTGTCCAATCACACTTGGCCAATAAAGTATTCTATTCTATTCTATTCTATTCTATTCTATTCTATTCTATTCTATTCTATTCTATTCTATTTGTTCGGTGTCTGCTGTTCTTCAGAGCTACCGGTTCTATAGAACTGGGCTGAACTGGTAGCAACCCACCCCTAGTTTGAGAAATAGTACAAAATATTTGGAAATACTTTTGGCAACAAAAATTAGTGGCAGACTTATAGCTTTGGTAAAGTCTGTTATTGAACAGTGAGAAGAAAGAATCTATTTCCTTTTTCCTTTTTCCCCAAATAACGTTATTAGGAATTGTACAGGTACTTCATAAATTGTACAGACACAAACTAATTCAAATTACAAAAATAAATAAATAAATAAATAAAAAGTGCATAAAATAAATAATAAACAATAGAGAAGATAGAAAGTCTCTTTCATGTGTAAGTGGCTTTAAACTTTGAAAGAAATATTTTTATTCGGCTACTATAATGAAATGTATGCAGACATGATATGACTAAAATGATTGTGTGAATATTAATACTACCTTAATACAGTACTCTGATTACAAACTGTTTATAATTAAATAATCATTGAAGGGATGTGTGAGGGGAAAGAGATACAGTAATTTAAGTATGTAAAATGTCATTCAAGAGAAATTTAATAAAATGGCAGAATTCATTTTGTAATATTCTTGTCATTATTTTTCAATTGGGTAAAAAGATCAAAGAGGTGATATTCTAGATGAATGTTGTTTTATCAATAGGAGCTCCTGGTGTTATTTGAAAGAATGACATGGGCCATTTTATAAATACTACTAATTAATCATGAATGTTGGTAAGAAGATATTCCATCAAAGATTTTGGAAGATGGCACAAAATGTATCACAAAATGATTGAAGTGAACAGATGGAATGAGATATCATTATGAAAGCAGTTGATCTCTTTCTTTTTCATCTTTGAATATGATATATAATGCAAAAGAAGAGAGAATCACTGGCAGATTACATATACTTTGTAATTTCCAAAGTGTAATCATCAGAACAGTTGTTGTGTCCAAATAATGAAACTGACCATGTGAGATAGCAGCATCATAGATTCTAAATTAGACATAGCAAAAGAATGGGAGCCACATGCTCGTCATATGGCATATTCCAATCTGATTTCCTGATGTAAATATAGGAATGAAATATGTTAAAAGTTTGGATATGTTTATTCACCCTGCTGAACCCATGGATCTTTGTACAAAGTTCTTAAATTTCTAACTACATATAAAAATGACACAGTTCATAAGTTAAACATTTACAGTATCATTCATCTACAGTATCTGCAGAATTTCACAAAACCAAGGATTAAAGCAGTTTTTTTTTGGACGGAACAACTAATGATGATTCCATGTGCTTTGTCCTTTATTTTTTGGATGATGAAGTTGTCAGCTAAACTTGCCAAGAAACTTTTTGACCTCCCACTTGGCTCAGAATTTGTTTCCCAGTTGCTGTCAGGGTAATCAGCCCCCCATTACTATTGTGCAGGAAACACATGCCTTAGTTAACTGATTAACAAAAAGATTATTGATTTTGTGGCTTGTAGTATACACTTATAGAAATGTTTCTTTTTATATTATCTCAAATGCATTCAATTCACTTTCTTGTAGCATCCTGCTATAATTAGATAGATATTATACTGTATATCAATGAACAAAATGTATGTTCCTGCACAGCTCTCTGCACAGTTCTCTAGGAATACACACACAGAGACACACACAGAGACACACACACACATACACACACACAAAGATACATGCAAACATACATACATGCATCACATGTACTTTGGGCCATTTATTTTCTCTTAGCTGCAGACTGGAAAGTTAATAAATATGTTTCAACCAATCCACCAGACTGGATCAGTGTGGTAGATTATGATGCATAATCTTCAAAGAAAAGCCTTTTATCCTGCAGTAAATTAACTCAGGATGATGATAACAATAACAATATATATATATATATTTCTTGATTATGCTTAACATGACTATGGTTTATTGAAAATAAAACAGCTGAAGCTGGATTAAATTATTACATGAACGCAAAAAAAAAAAAATGGGCATCACATTTTGCAAAGAAAACATCCTAGAAGTAACAACAAGTAAAACAATAACTATAGAAAATTTTTTGGGAAAACCCTTTAGAATTTTGGGAAAGTGAATCATTATACAGTTAGTATATAAAAGAAATTGAAAATAAGACAAGGCCAGAAACTGTCAATGGTTATAAGCTGACAGCATCAAGAAGGAATCAAAAGAATCAGTTCTATTGCTCATGAACATAAATCAGGATTCAACATGTATCAAATGCACATGCTAAAAAAAACATGAAACCAAGAATCATGTAATTAATGGATGTAACAAAGTTGGTCAGGCTGACCAAAACCAACAATATTTTTATTCTATGGAATCAGTCCTGCCCCTAAATGAGAATTTTCAAATTCATGTACATGGAGAAGAAAATGGAGTAGGCTCATATAATTTCATTTTAATAATAAAAAAATATTATTCTCTATAATTCTCACTGAGCCTAAATTTACATTATCTATGTATCTAGTACCTAGTACATTCAGAAAGTATTTAGATCCCTTCACTTTTGTCAATTTTATTATGCTGCAGTCTGATTCTACAGTTATTGAAATCCATTTTTTTCTCATTAATCTACATTCAGTACCCCATAATGACATAGTGAAAACAGAATTTTAGAAATGTCTGTAAATTTATTAAAAATAAACAAATTGAAATATCACATTGGCATAAGTATTCAGATCCTTTGCAACAACACATGAAATTTAACTCTGGAGCCTCCCATTTCTCCTGATCATTGCTGACATGTTTCTACACCTTGAATGGAGTTGACCTGTGGTAAATTAAATTGATTGGACATGATTTGGAAAGGTACACATAGAAGGCATCACAGCTGATAATGCATACTGTAGCAGAGCCAAAGTCACAAGGTCAAATAAACTGCCTTCAGAGCTCAGAAAAGAAAATGGGCATCAGAAAAAGAAAATGGGCATCAGAAAAAGAAAATGGGCATCAGAAAAAGAAAATGGGCATCTCGTTTTGCAAAGAAAACATCCTAGAAATAACAACAAATAAAACAATAACTATAAAAATAATTTTTTGGAAAACCCTTTAAATTTTTGAAAAGCACAAATCTTGGAAGAGCTACAATAAAATTACTGCTGCACTGAAGGTTCCTAAGAATATAGTGGCCTTCATAATTTTCAAATGGAAGAAGTTTGATTCAACTAGGACTCTTCCAAGAGCTTGTTGCCTGATCAAACTGAACAATTGGGAGAGAAGAACCTTAATTAGAAACATGACCAAGAACCCGATGGTCACTCTGACTGAACTCCAGAGATCCTGTGTGGAAGTAGGACAGAGTTCCAGAAGGACAACCATCACTGTAGACTTCCAATGATTTGGGCTTTATGGCAGAGTAGCTAGATGGAAGCTTGTCTTCAATGCAAACACATGAAAGCCTGCTTGGAGTTTGCAAAAAAAGCATCTGAAGGATTCTCAGACTGTGAGGAACAAACTTAGGGTTCGCATACTATTTAAAACTTTCAAGCACAAGATAGACCCTTTATTATTTAAAGAAATGATAAATCCATTGTGGGAAACATCTAAAAGTTAAGAGATGAAAGCAACTGTGGTAGATATTGTTAGATTAAGATGATGTATTATTATAAAATCAAACAACACTGAATGCATTGTGAAATTGGTTGAAATTGATGTCTTTTGTTTGAACTAGTAGGTTTTTGCATAGGTTTAAGGAAAGCATTTCTTGTTTATACAATATTACTGTGTAAGATAGAGAATTTAATTTTTCAAGGATAACATGCAAGGAATTTTTCAATCTTTTGAAGGTTAATTTATTTGGTGCCATTGGAAGGGAAATGCTTCATTTCATCGTCATCGTCATTATTGACTCAAGAGAACTAAATGCCCTGGATAGGAAGACATAAAAATAATGAATCATGCCTTTCATCCACACAGTGATGTTGACAGACTCGATTTACCAAGGTGGTATGTATGGCATCACGGACAGCCTTTCCTTGTATTTCTTCTGCTTAAGTTTTTATTTTTTTAAAAAAAATCTGTAGATAATAACAATTGAACAAATTCATAATAGGGCAGTCTGTTAGATAACTAGATCTGTCATGGCTTCAAAGGTCAAAATCCTGAACTAGGCAGGACAAGTGGTACAGATTTTTCACTATTGGTGTAATATGAACCAGTATAGTTATTAACACTTAGTGTTAGAAATAAGAAACAAGCAATTATTAATTACTGTTTTATACATTGTTCTAAATAATTTAATTAATATATACATATGATACGGTATGTTACGAGTTTAAAAAAATACTTTACAGCCAATAATAATGACCATAAAAATGATGCTGAGCAACCAAACCATGTTTTATAGCATTGTTAATTAGAATCAGTCTGGGAAATTTGGCAAAAACAACAGAAAATATTTTTGTAGGGTGCTTCAAAAGAGAAATGGACATTCTCTGAATGAAAACTTAATAATCAATCACTATTGTATCTCTGCTTCTAAGACATTGCTTTCTTTTCATCCACCAATATGCTTGGGCTCCATTTTTCTCTCTGGGGTTATTTCCTTTTGCTTTGTTCATTTATTTCTTCTCCAAGCCAATAATAAGTCCAATAACAGCAAGAAAGAGATGACAGTGTTTCTCTCTGTCTTTAAATCTTTGCTTCCACAATTACTCAGGCTTGTGGGGATACTGCCCTTAAGTTTAAATTCAGAATCAGCAGAAAAACAGCCATTTTCCATTTGCAGCCAGCCACAAAAAGTGATTGGTATAGGTATAAAAATCACTTTCTGCTTTATGATGTGTGGATTAATGAAAGTATTAAACCATTCTAAATGATAGATAAGGAAATTATTTCCACTGTAGCTTGAAAGAAATAAAACCCCTCTGTCTTAAATTAAAGAGATTTAAAACTTCACTAGCTCATCAAAAGTACATGGGCCCCAAAAGGAGGAGCACATTTATTACCATTCATGGATTACCTTAATTTTTTAACATTCATCATTTTTCTGCTTCATTACAGTTACAGTTTCCCATAAGCTTCAAGGAACACACTAATTTCAGAACAGAAGAAGAGTAAATATAAGTCTGGCTAACACATTTTTATGAGGAGAAAGACAATTTACCTATTTAATTAGCATTTTGCACTATTAATTTAATTTTCCTGACATTGCTGTCTTAATTGTGAGTGTCATTTTCATCAGAGATTTTAATTTATGACCTTCTATCCAAAGACAGAAGGTGAATAGGACATGTTTGTATATAAAGATGGAGAATTAACTGTAGCACAGTGAACATGTCCATTTGATAATTAATATTTCATCTTTATTTTTCTACAAACAAAGGATAAACAGAAACATAAGGGAGAAAAGAAAAGGGAGTGATAAACAACTTTCAAAAGCTACAGCAATGATAATACATTAGATTTCAATGAAAAAGATGATCAGGGTTTAAAAAGAAGTTTCTCTCAATTTGCGTGCCCATATGAATAACAAATTGAAATGTATTAACATTTAATAATTCTGTATTGATAATTCCGACTATTGCTATTAATTAGTATATCCTTATTTGCTATGAAACAGTGGATGTTAATTCTATACTTCAGATGATTAACAGTTTTTTCTCACAAAAGAAAGACTTTATGAATCTATATTAAAAAAAAATACCCTAAGAAAGTGCTAATGCAGGGGTCACCAATCTTTCAGACTTCAGGGACCACTAAATTCATTATTTTAAATCCCATGGACCACTAATATGATCTGTCTAATGACCAGCCAGATGGGCATGGCTAGGTGGTCTGGGTGACTGGGTCACATGACTGGGTGGGCATGGCCAACTTGATGTCACTCATGTTGAGGGGCACCTCGTCAGCCTCTACTTGCCCTCTCCTCCCAGACATTCCTCGCCTTCCTGCCCGGGCTCCTTAGAGCCCCCACAGGAACCAGTTGTTAAAGCTAAGCAGCCACCAAGAAAAACAGCTGGCAAAACAGCTGGCTCAATTCTAATTAGATCTGACCGAGAAGGAGGTTCAGCAGAAGTGCCTGACTGAGGACTAAGAGGATAGGCTTTCCAAGCAGAAGGAAGACCTGCAGGAGTGCAAGGCCAGGTACCGGCGCCTGGAGGCTGAGATGGTCAGTCAGTTCCAGGCCATGATACAGTCCCACTGGAACAAGGTCTTCCTGCTCTTCACTACCAGCGGCACTTCACTCCAGCCTTCGTCCAAAGCTCCGCACTAGGAGGCTGAAGCAGACCCCAAGTCAGAATGTCTGCCCCCTCTGCTGCACACAAAAAGATCCTGAAGGGGGAGACTCTCTGCAGCAACACAAACGGCCCAGCTGACGACCACGGTGCTAATGTGTGTGTGTGTGTGTGTGGGTGTGGGTGTGTGTGTGTGTGTGTTTATATATGAACTCATTTAGTTCAACCCTCAGTTGTGTGGATGAAACCTAATTAAACCATTGTTTAATTGGAGTGTTCACCTCTTCTTATAAACTCTTGAGATTGAGATACCCAAAGCCTCTCTAGGTAAACTATTTGACTATTATTGTCATGCTCCTGGTGGAGAGTGACTCTGAGGGAGAGGAGGAACAGCTGACAGGGAGTGGCAGTGTGGCTCTGGAGGTTGTGGAGGAGGCTGGGTAAGGGCAGAGGCCAGCTGAGCAGTCAGAGGAGGACCCAGGCCCATACCCTATTCATCCTAGGGCACACAGGGAGGAGAGGATCAGGGAGAGATGTGGTCTCCTTGGGAGGAGATGGTTTTGATCCTTTTCATGGGCTGCAGGTGTGACAACTGAATAAGAGTTTGGACCTGCATACTGGCAAACACTGGAAACAAATTGTGTAAATATCTCTGGTTTATAGTTCCTCTCTGAGTTTGGGATCCTTCCCAGTGTGTGTTATCTGTGGACATCCTCCAGCCCTTATCTTGCCTGGTTTGTGTTGCTTTTTTCCTTCTTTGGTGGGAGTTTTTTTATCTTCCATCAAAGATATTCAGAGCTTGGAAGCAAACTGAAGGAATAAAAGGGGCTTCACCTATTTTCTGTGACTGTGTTTGTTATGTATCCCACCCTGGCTTATCACAATTATACAAATCTTACCACCAGGAAGGTTTCCTTTATAATTAAATGAAATCTAGATTGATGCAATATAACTGCCATTCTGGTCCTAGTTTCTGTGGCAATGCAAAGTGATTGTTGACCATTTTCCTTATGGCACACTTAAGTACCTGTACATGGATACTGCATTGTATCTCAGTTTTCTTTTCTCCAAACCAAACTTCCCAATTCCCCAAACCTATCTTCACAGGGCATGACCTCAAGCCCCTGACTTTGTCAGCCTCTTGAACCTGCTGTCAGAATCACATAGTATCCCAGCTGTAGCTTCAGCAGTACAATCTCCAGAAGAATAAAGACTTCACACAACTTTGATTACTTTTTTAAAAAGAAGACTAAAGTTCCAAATGACCTGGTGCACAAAACTTTTTCTACTAGAGAAAATGACTCCCCCCCCTCCCAAAAAAAACCTTCTGTGTGAAAACAGATTTAATGATAGAAACTTTGGAAATTACATTACTGCTCAAATATTTGACCTGAAATATGAAGATTGTGAATTATATTTTTATGAAAATAATCTTTTAAATGTTGTTTTCAAGCATGAAATCCAAAAATAAGCCAAGAAATGGCTGAAGTCCCACTAGATACTGCACTGAAGCACCTCAGCCCCTATTTGCTCTGGCATGCTGGTATTTACAAAGTAACTATTGCAACTATGGGAGGCCTCTGTGGAGCTACTTCAAAGCTTTTCCACTTGTCTCTGCTTGATTGTATTTGCTCAGACAACACTTCTTCTGGGGCTGTCATGGAAGATAAGTAGTTGTGTAGGCATACATATGTAGAGACAACAGTGGAAAGGCTTTAAAGCAGCTTTGCCAGGTATTGCAGGGGACACAGCTGATCTAATGCTTTGGGGGAAGGATGTTTGATTTGCTTTAATGTACTTTACAATGCATTCTTTCAGTTGCTTTGCACAGGCCTGATGCTGAGGGACGGATGATGATATGAAGTTCCTTAGGATTTCTGCTATGCCAAAAAGCTCTGAATTGTTCCTGGGGGCATGTCCAGTTCTTCCAGTTAGCAACAGCAATAGCACTTAGATTTATATACTGCTTTACAGCGCTTTACATCCCGCTCTAAGTGGTTTACATAGTCAGCATATCACCCTCAATGAACCGGGTCCTCATTTGACCAACCTCAGAAGGATGGAATAATGATTCAACCTTGAGCCAGTGAGAACTGAACTGCCAAACTGCTGGCAGCTGGCAGTCAGCAGAAGTAGCCTGCAGTACTGCATTCTAACCACTGCACCACCAGGGCTCTTATTTGGGCTTTGAATACAAATAGATGTGAATATGTAGAGGTGGGAAATAGGACAAAAAATGATCATGCTATGGAGTTTCTTCATCTTTGAATATATTTAAAACATTATAAGGCAGGTAAAAAAAAAGTTTGCTAAGCAAGAGAGAAAATAGGCAATTTTGGGGACACATGACAACCAGAAAAACACATGTGAACATGTTTGTCAGGTGAGAGTGTGTAACAATTTCAGAGATATACTACTTGATATGAAACATGTAAGTCAGTGAGAACTAGTTTATTAAGCACCATATCCATGCAATCAGTTTTATGTTCCATCTTATAATCTCTTGTGTTTACATTCTGATGCTTTCTCTTCAGTTTCAACTGCCACTAGAAAACTTTTGGGTTTGAATTGTAACAGGCTGTCCTTTTTCTGTATTTTACACCTTTAGCCTACAAGTGGGGGAAAAGAAATGTGATCCCCCCTCCAGGTATTTCATGAGCTCTCAGTGCCTTGTGGATTTTATCAATGGATTCCTCTTCTTTTTTTTTTTACAAAAGATTCCTTGTTCATTTTGTATTTTTTTTCTCTTTCTTAGGATTCAGATTGATACTCCCTTATCCGGGGCTACAGCCTCTTATCTGTGCTGTGTGTATCAATACTCCTAGTATTATCCCCAATACTAGGAGGCAATAAAAAGTATTGCTCCTGCTGGGTAAATATTTACAGAAACATCAAAGAGAGATGGCAATACAGTAGCTAAACTTCAATTGTTCAGTCAAATGCAAAACATGCTATTCTAAACTTTGATTAAAGGCAGCATAAAATGTTTCTTCCTTTCCTCCTCTTTCTAATTAAAAAGAAATTTCTATATTAGTTTTTTGAATGCCAACAATCATAGAAATCTGTGGGGGGCAATCTAAGATCACAACACCATGTTTTTATATTTCTGTTATGACATCACATACAGTACAAATACAATAGAGTAGACACTGTCAAATTGTCACAAAACACTTTTGAATTTTTGGCATAATGGTGATTAGGACTGGATGTTTTTGCCAATAATGTTAATTAAACCTTGCAACTTTTTAGTAGCATTGTAGCATAGCAATTATGCTCTTCAAATCATTTCCTCAAGAAATTGTGTGATATTTCCTAGAGCTACTGTACATCTGGATTTACATGTACTCTCTAACTGATCTCTTGGAGGTTTTATGGCTGTAGAAACTATTTCACTGAAAATATTAATTCCAACAAACACTGATATTGACATTTTAATTCAATAATACATTATAACTTCATAATTATAATTTTATATTCAGCTCCCATAAATATATAATATGTGATGTCATAACAGAAGTAGTTTGCAAAGTGTTCCAGTTGTTTCAGTAAACTGATAATAGTTTATTTTACAATTGGTTTATTTATTGTGAATAGTCTATGGTGGGGTGTCAAATTCAAGGCCCAAGGGATGGATCCGGTCCATGGGATACTTAGATCTGGCCCGTGGGGCTGCCCTGGAAACACAGGCCCGCAGTGCCTCTGAAAGTGAAAACACTCTTTGGAGGGCTGCGTGAGGCCCTCCTGAGCTCTATTTTCACTGGCAAAGGGTTGCAGGAGGCCGTTGCAGCCAAAAATTGAGCTCTGGAAACTGTTTTTGCTGGCAAGGCACTTGGTCCATCAGAGGAACCCCTGACATGAGTAACATCAAGCTAGCCATTCCCACCCTAGCCATGCCTACCCAGCCCCCAAAGGTCAAACACAATCCCGAGGTGGCCCTCAATGAAATCGAGTTTGACACCCCTGGTAAAGAGAAAAACAGCACTTGTGAAGCTTCTGATTTTTAATTGCCAGAGGTTAATATGTACAATTAAGTAATTAGCAACTTATAGCCTTTGACCACAAGAACCTGATTTATGTAAGAAAATGCATTTCTCATAAGCAACATTTATTATTATTGTTGATCCTGATCCAGGTTATTTATTTATCCAGGTTATGTATGATCGTTACAATGCAAATTAGCCCTTACCGCTGATTTTGTGCTGTGTACACCAAAGCTATCAAGGTGTCAGTGTTGCAATTGTGACATTTTTTGCAAGAGCCTTCATAGGGCTAGATCGATCTGATGGACTGACCTATAAGAAAGTGTTAAATATATATTGGTATCCACACTTTATTCTCATTTGTGGCAGAAAAAGAAACTAAAAGATAATGGATTTTATTTAGTCCTGTAAATAACAAAGGAAAATACTTTATTTCAATAAACATTTTGACCTTTAACTTTCATATGAGACTACGGTTATGTTTGGGTTAAATACACAGCATGACCAAATATGGTACTTGGGTCTAATATGGAAAAATAAAACTCAAACTGTTCCTCAGCTAAAAATAATAAAAGATTTGCATTGGAATATATATTCAAGATAGAAATAAAGAATACAAGGCCATTAAGGGCAGGACAAGAAACAATGGATGTAAACTAATTAAGATGAGAAGTAACCTGGAATGAAGGAAAAAGTTCCTAACAGTGAGAACAATTAATCAGTGGAACAACTTGCCTTCAGAAATTCTGAGTGCCTCATCAGTGGAAGTTTTTAAGAAGAGAATGGGCAGTCACTTGTCTGAAATGGTAGAGGAGCTCCTGCTTGAGCAGGGGGTTGGACGAGAAGACATCCAAGGTCCCTTTCAGCTCTATTCTAATTGATTGATTGATTAATGCAGGGGTCAGTTTTTGGAAATGAGACAGATAGAAGGAGAAGAATAAGGAATATATGATAAAGCACTCTCTGAGAATTATCATTTTATGACTGAATCTATGGAGTCTTTTCTCTGTCCCTTTGGTTTCTTTTTTGAGTTTATAAACAACTAACAATTTTTTCTTGACATGCCTCTTTCTGCACTGTATTAATTAACCAGAAGAAATAAACATGATGACAAAGAAAGCTATATGAAAATGTTATGCCATTCTTTCCTGGACAACTTGACAGGTCACTTAAGCACCAGAGGGGATTAAGGTAATTGCAGTTGGAAGTGATTGTTAAAATCTTGCTTTTGTTATTCATACCTGTTTCACTTCATTGTTCTTTTCATTTTATGTTTCCCTTATTCTTCCAGCAATGTCTATGTTTTGAAAGCTTTGAATAACTGGTGCTTTTAACAAACAATCTTTCAAAATCTCAAATGTGAATCTATCAAAATTTGATAGAACACCAAATAAGACAAACAAGGTGAAATGACAGGTTACTGATTATAAAATGAATGAATGAAATAATAATATTACACTATGTTTGAGGTGACATATAGATGAGCTTGAGTTTTTACTTATAAATGACTATATATGTATGTATATATGTATGTATGCATTACTGATCATATATCAACATTTTATTGCAAAGGGGTGAAACTGTTAAACATGTGGCATTTATGTTCACCATTACAATGAAGTTATTCAGTTATTGAATTAATTGGAATTCAGACGCTGTTTATATCAGTGGAATTCAATATATTCATTGCTAATGTATTGGAATGAGATTGGTATCTATTCCATCTGTAGCCACAGCAACTCACTTGGTGACTTTTGGACCATCTCACAGCTGTTGTGAAGAAATAAAGGATTGAACACAATATGTTATTATTTATTTTATTTGTCAAGCAAGTACTAGATAACAGGTATAAGTATAAGCATGGTTATGAATACATGAAATGGATATGAATTAAAAAAAAACAATAGGACAGGGATGGTAGGCACATTGGTGCACTTATATACGCTCCCTAAAGACCTCTTAGGAAAGGGATGAGGTCAATAGTAGACAGTCTAAGGTTAAATTTTTTGGGGTTTGGGGAAGAAACCACAGAGACAGGTAGAGTATTCCAGACATTGACCACTCTGTTGCTGAAGTCGTATTTCCTGCAATCAAGTTTGGTGCAGTTTACCTTGAGTTTGTATCTATTGTGTGCTCTTGTATTGTTGTGGTTGAAGCTGAAGTATTCATTGACAGGTAAGTCATTGCAATGTATGATTTTATATACCATACTTAGATCAGATCAAAGACAGTGTAATTCAAGGTTTTCTAGGTCTAGCATTTCAAGTCTGGTGGCATAAGGTATTCTACAGTGAGTAGAGGAGTGGAGAAATTATGCTTAGAGGTTAGAGGTTGGCAGTGGATAGCCTTTTTAAGAAGTAGACACACATTCCGTCCGGTCGAATAGATTGAGATGGTTTTAGATTGCATAGTGCTTTTTCAACATTATTTTCTGTAAAATCGATATGTAGTACCTTGACTCAATTCCTGAAGATGGGATACAGATACATGTGCATGTTTGTATGCTAAAAGAAGGGAACATAAAGCAATTAAAAATTATCCAGATCTGTATTCATATACCTTAAAGTTGTTGTTCCTTTAAGACTCACACAAGTAGTCATTTCCTTGCTGATGGGTGGGAGAAGGAGCAAGGAATTTTAACAGAAGTACATTTAGAGGATAAAACAGCAAAACTAAATTGGAATTAAAACATATGAAGTATTTGTGCAGTTGAGCTTGATTTTATGAAATATCCATGTTTCGTTTACAATAGAATTGAATAGAAAGTTAATTCTCCCACCCTCTCTCTCTTTCTCCACACAGACACACAGACACACAGAGAGATATAGATATAATCTATCATATATATGTATGTACATGCATGTGTATGTTGTAAGATTTGCTGTATTACCTAAATCTATCAAAATGTAGACAAAATTTAAATTAAGTGATATTATGGTTAATTCCAAAAACCATTTGGAAATCTGCTATTCTTGCTTAAAAATATTATAATCATTGTCTAAAATCCTATTGAAAACAAAGTAAACTGAGCTAATCAATAAAAACAACAATCCAAAATACAGACAATGCATTTATGTGGTTCAACAAAGGAACTGAACATGCTGCTTTTTATTTATTAGATTTGTTTGAAATCATACCAACTTGAAGTCATGAGACCGCAAAGTGGGAGGGATAAAAGGAAGAGACAAATAAGTAGAAAAACTTGATGAAAACACGAAAACTGCAGGTAGAAAGGCTTAAGTGTTTTTCCTAGTAGCAATTACACAAACCTGTGGGAGATGAGACACAAAGCCATTATAAAATTAATACTTTAGTATTCTTGTTCTTCTTTCCATCACATCCTGTTTGTGTTACAGCTTTTCAGGTTTTTACACTAACGGCAGGAGCTCCTGCCTTTACTATTTATTTACTTGATTTATATCTACCTTTCTACTCTGGCAAGTTGTCAAAGCAACTTAACACAATTTTTATTGCTCTGTAAATTATGTAGGGAACTTTCTGTCTTACATCATTTACCTCTTAATAATGGGCTTGATAAGTTGTGTTGCAAGCTCTAAGAAAAGAACTAAAATTATCCCCTTTTCTTTCCTGGGTATATGTTTTTCCATTACTGTTTTTGGAACCAATATGGAAGAAGTGAGTTTTGCATTTTTAAAGACTTTTTCATCATTGGAAATATGATGTTGCAGTTAGAAATGAACTAAGTTGTCTAGCTGCTTTGGGATGCATCTTCTGTTTGCTATGGTCTTTTATGGTTTAGCATTTTTTTGACAAATAACAGATCACTTATTTATGTATTAGAATTTATTATTTGTTTTGGTACATCTGCATATATTGCATTTATTTGGTTTTATTATTTAGTTTTCCATTTTATAGTTGCAAAAGCCACATGAGTAATATTCATGGAATAAATAACAGTTCATTTCATTAACTTTATTGGCAATGATTCAGCATAAAAAATAAAACATGTGAGTAGATAAAAGTGGTTCTTTAAATACAGGTGAGCCTTAGTTAGCAACTGCAATTGAAAGCAGCAACTTAGTTTTTAAGCGGAGAGAAATTTCAAGTATGCTACACTTACTTCAACTTATGCTTGCTTTATAGACCCGTGGTGTAAATGTGAGGAATGGTCACAAAATTATTTTTTCATCACTGTTATAACCAGGGGTGGGATTCTACCGATTTGCACCTATTCGCTAGAACTGGTTGTTAATATTCTAAGCAGTTCGGAGAACTGGTTGTTAGAAGAAATTACTGGCCTAATCCTGTAAGGAAGGCAGGAAGGAAACATGCTGGTGTTGCTTACAGAAACTGCCTCTCTGTTAATCCTTATTACATTCTTGGCAGGACTAGACTTCCTGTCTCAGGAACTTCTCTGGAGTTTTTTCCCCCTCCTTTGCTGGTACTTTGCTTGTGTGGAGTGACCATTCAAACTTACAATGGCACTGACAAAAGTGACTTATGACCATTTTTCACACTTACAACTGTTGCAGTATCCCCACAGTCATGAGAGGCCAGGCGAGGAGATGCGTGCCTCGATGTGAGTGATATTGAGTTGGCCACGCCCAGCCAATAACATGACCACCCAGCCACGCTCACCAATTAAGCCATGCCCACAAAACCGGTTGTTAGAAAATTTGAATCCCACCCCTGGTTATAACTTTGAATGGTTGCTATCTAAGGCAGTCTCTACATAAGAGCTAATTGTAAAGGAATGGAAGTACTATTTTCTTTTTTATTGGAAAACTACTTTAGATTCCAAACCAATTCTTCACAATTTATTTTAAGATTTTGGAACATGCTCAATTAAAATTAATTAAATTAGTTAGACCTCTTTAAATTGAGGATTGTGTTTTGGATTTTTCCCTCTAATTTATAATTTTCTGAGATTAGACAGTCTAGGAATTTTAAAGAATGAAAATATGAATTGTGTTATTTACAGATATTTATTGTTGTTGGTATAAATGTAAATGGTAGAACTTTAATATAATTTTAATGACTGCATAGGTTTATTTAACATAGTATCCATTATCAAGAGATTTTATATCTGGATCTTTTTTCTATCTAAATATTGATAAAATGAAGTACACAGATGCATCTCTCCCGCCTTTCTCTTTTTTTCCCTGAAAATTCATCTTGCTGCCTGTATTTTATTTCCAGTCTTTCTACAATGAATACAACAATTTATGGTGCAGTGTTGATATTTCAGTCTGTATGCAGGAGGTCATTAGATTTCATAATGAAAAACTATAACAGATGAACTAATTTTATGTCTCTAAAAATCACTGTGAGTGTTGGGGTAATGAGTGAACATTAGCTTCATATAGACAGAAGACGGTAACCAAAATGGACTTGTAGCAGCCAATTTTACTCTTTGATATAAAGTTTAGAGGAATATGATTAGAAAATTGCAAAGTGACAAAAATCATTAGCATTAGTAAGTGGAATCAGGAGAACATAATAGCCTGGACAGAATAACTTGTGCAAAGGTAAAAGCATTTTTGAGGAGAAAAATATGCATTCCTTAAAAACAGAACTATGGCAATTTTTTCAATTTGTAAATGGAGACGAATGATAAAATGGAGACCAGGGTAGTGGACATAAACACATAATATTGAGATGACAGGATGAGGCTGAATATTTTATAGAGAGATGAAAATTGAAAAGTTTCCATAGATGTAGAACACCTGGTTGAACATTAGAGAATGATGCTTAAGTAAGATATTAAGCCCTATGTATAAGTGTACAAGATAACCATAATAGTAATGTCATAGCTTTCCCTTTTAGCTGTACTTTTAGCTTGCTCTTTCACTTTGTAATGAATAAACTCATTTTTATATGTTGCAACCATTGATCAGTGTATTAAGCCTGTGATGAGGCCAGACTTCAAAATCATATTTCAATGATAACTTTTTGGAGTTTTTGAATACATTCTAAAGTTACCTTAAAGTTTCTTTTTTTCCCTTCCTTTTTACAGTTTTTATTTGATTTGGCTTGTATTATTAGAGCCAATTAAGTTATACGGTACAAATCTAATCTTTTTCTGTAGGACCTAGGAAAGCCCCCATTCATTCATTATAATTTTCTAAAATCGTATATATATATTGATATTAGTTCATTTATCACATATAGATAAACAATTATATTCAGAATTTCCATGGTTCATAAAGAGATTATTTTCTCTTCATAAAAGTCTTCTCATTATTAATTGCTAGCTATATTTCAAACTTATGATTTAGAACTCTATTAATACTATAAGAATTGAACTGTTTAGCAAATGTATATTGATATGAACAAAAATTCATCAAATGACAATTATTAGCATCCACAATCTATTTATAGAAATTTATTAATTTCTGGCTGTGTATAGTTCAAATCATTATTGGGCTCCAAATCTCAAATCTTCAGGATCAACTGCAAGCAGGCTCTGCCCCAGAATTATGCAATTGGGTCCAAGTCAAATGTAATTGAATACATTGTTTTCTTAAATAATTACGTTAAATTAAATTAACAAATTAATTCTCTAAATCAAATTAAATTTAAAAAAACTCAAGAAAAATAAATGTGATAAAAAGGTTGCATTGTTAATATTTCAAATACTTTTCCTTAATATTCATATGAATGAAAATAAAAGTGTTAAAATATACTTTCTGTCTTTTATGATTGTACACATTCATCACATCTGTAAAGCATCATGAACTGAAAATAGAATTGAAATGAAGTCAGTGTTATTAAACAATATATTTGATTTCCTCCTTAGTGTACTTTTATTTTGCTTGCCACTGTATGATCATGTTTAAGGCCGATCTATTGCCTGAAAGAATTATTGTGCAGATGGTCAATAGTTTGCTTGAGCAGGCAGCCAACCATGTAAACAAGGATTCATATTCATATTATTACCCTATTTCAGTAATAAAACAAAACCTTTGGAGAAATAGCTTGCCAATAGTGCCAGTCTTCAAACAAAAACTCAATTTATTATCAAAAATAAATTTCATTGTCTGATATTTCCTTTCATGGTAGGAAAAAGTATTTTAGCTTGGGATTAAGTCCTTCTAAATTCAACATGACATTTCCCTCCTTTTCATATGCCCTCTGTTTATTACATCACAAGATTCAAAAGACAAGATCACTTTCTCTCTCTCCTTCTCCCTCCCTCCCTCCCTCCCTCCCCCTCCCTCCTTCTACCCTCTCTTTCACATACACATGCACTTCTGAATACTGTTTGACAATTGCTGATAATTGAGACTTCATTCAAAACTTTATCCAAATAGAAATTGCCCAAATACCATCATTATTTACATATGAACACACATACAGTATATATATGGTTCAAAGCATATATATATATATATATATATATATATATATATATATATATATATATATATATATATATATATATATTATATATATGGATCTTTGGTTGTTTGGGTTTTCTCCCGTAAGATTCAAGTATCTAGGCAACGTTTCGATGAAGTCTCATTCATCATCTTCAGGCTTCTGTCTTCGGCTCTTGCTTCTCAGAGTGATGTGAGATTGCAGCTGCTTCTTCCAAAGAAGCTTGTGTTTCAAAGTGTTTCATGTAGAGGTTTGCGATGACAGGTGAGAGGGGTGATCCCATGGGTGCTCCTTCTATTTGTTTGTATTTTTGTCCATTGTAGGTGAAGTATGTATTGGATAGGCAGTGGTTGGTCAGATCTAGGATGTGCTTGGGGGGGTTGTATTTGTTTTGGATGGCTGTCAAGGCTTCTTTTATTGGTACTTGGGTGAAGAGGGATATGACATCGAAGCTTACTAGTAGGTCGGTGGGTTGTAAAGAAAGAAACAAAACTTACAACACTTTGAAACACAAGCTCTAGAAAAATACGACCACAAACCCAAACTCTGGCTCAGATACATAGATGACACCTTCATAATCTGGCCACACGGGAAAGAAAAACTGAACAACTTCCTCACACACCTCAACAGCCTACACCCCAAAATACAATTCACCATGGAAACAGAAGCCAACAATCAACTTCCCTTCCTAGATGTCTTGGTATACAAAAGATCCAATGGCTCCCTAGGACACACCATCTACTGGAAGAAAACACATACAAACCGCTATCTACATGCACTCTCACACCACCACCCAGCACAGATCAATTCCGTAGCCAAGACACTCATCTCCAGAACAAAATGCTTAGCCGATGAACAACACCAAAAAACCGAACTACACACTCTCACCAACGTACTTACAGCCAATGGATTCCAAAGAAAAAAGATTACCCACCTAATCCAAAAAGAAACCCCAACCAAAATCCAAGACAGAGAACAAGAAAACGGCAAAGCCCTCCTCCCATATATAAAAGGCACTACAGACAAAATCAGCAAGATCCTCCAAAAACACAACATTAAAACAGCATTCTGCACAAACAGAAAAATATCCACCATCCTAAGAAACCCCAAAGACAAAATCGAATTAGAAAACCAAGGAGTATACGAAATCCCCTGCACTACCTGCCCTACCACATACACTGGACAAACTAACAGAAGAATAAGTGCACGCATTGAAGAACATAAGAACTCAATCAAAAAAGAAGAAACGACCTCTTCCCTGGTCCAACACCTCAAAGCCACAGGACATGAAATTGACTTTAAAAATACCAGAACTATCGCCACTTCAACAGCAGAATAATCAGAGAAGCCATAGAGATAGAAAAACGCCCACACAGCATGAACAAACGAGATGACACCTCCCGCCTTCCAGCCATTTGGAAACCCGCCCTCATGAACAGACGAGTACCTAACATGAAGAATGACACCAGACCCACACCCATGAGAGCCACACAAGATGCCACCACCACACTTCCATGTAGAAAACAGACTCACACCCACTCAGAAGATGAGACACGACCATGGACCAGAAGCTGCACTGCAGCTGCATCACTACCCACTTCAAACCCCTCCGAGCCATACATGAAGCAAACCGACACCCACTATGAAGATGCAGCACGACCACGAACTCGAAGCCAAACAGCAAGATCACAGCTCACCAACTCAAATCCCCAGCAACTAAGACTAACCTGAGCACAACCAAGCCCCCACCTGAACAGAACACGCCTCAACCAATCAGAACACGGCCAACCCCCAACCAATCAGAACACAGCCAAACCCCTACCAATGAGAACACACCCCACACAATCAGAACACAGCCAAGCCCCCACCCAATCAAGTCCCATCCCCACTAGCAGTTAAAAGGAAGAAGCAGCTGCAATCTCACATCACTCTGAGAAGCAAGAGCCGAAGACAGAAGCCTGAAGATGATGAATGAGACTTCATCGAAACGCGTTGCCTAGATACTTCGAATCTTACGTGGGAGAAAACCGAACAACCAAAGATCCACATACAAATACCATGAAACCTCAGAAAACAAATATATATATATATATATATATATATATATATATATATATATATATATATATATATATATATATATATATATATATATATATATATTGTTTTCTTTTAATAAACTAAATGTTGTGATATCAATATTTTTCATCATTTTGACTATTCCTTTGTTCTAGCTAATAATCATAGGGAAAATATTTGCCAATTTATTCCACACTGTATTTTAGATGGTAGGTCATAATATCTTATAAGCTTTTCAGATTGCTTTAAAATACTCTGCTGTTTTTTCATATAAATATTTATTTATAAATAAGAAATGGTTTTCTTCAACTATTGTGATGTCTAGAATATTGTATTCTAAATATCACTTCATTTAAATTCATAAATTCCATAATTTTTTTACATGCTCACACAAATACTTTAGGTCACACTTTATATATATATTCCAATACACCACAGTTGTGTTCTCCTTCTCTTATTCCTCCTCCTGATTCACAACTGATAATAGGGAACTACATAGTTTCAAAATAAGTAAAAATATACAGCAAATCTTATCATATAATAGATTTTTTAATTCTTTGCTTTTATTTCTGACTTTGTGTGAATTATGAACAATTTGACATACATTTTTAAGCAGTTTAAAATTCTAATATAATTTATAATACTGTTTTCTGGATAAAGTGCTGGACTCATCTTGAAGAGGATGAAGATAATTCTATTCTGGTAAGCCTGTGCTTGCTACGTTCTGCCTCATTTAATGGTTATTTTATCTTTCACTTTTATACCCAAAGTTTTCTAGCTATTCAAATTTGCATTTCAAATGAATTTGATCTGTGGCAACATGAAATAGAAAATGAAATAGAATGCATATTTCTTCCCCACCCTCACTCCGTTTAGTTTTATTTACTCCTACTACTAAAATCAAGAGGAATAAATTAATCTGTGTCATATTTATGTCTAGTATAGATTAAGAGCCAGACAGAGTTGGCTGAGCTATAGATCGCTTCACCTCACAGCGGGACTCTGGCATTCTGTCAATGATTTGCCAGGAACATTTGTGAAAAAAAGACCTTCCTTGAACATAAAACTCTGTCAATTAACACCATGCTAATGAAATTATCATGGAGGGCTACATTGGCTCAAATTGTCCTAAACCCTTTGTTTAATAACTTTATTGCCACCTATCCACCAAAGTGATTATATAGTGATAGTTAAATAACCCCAAGATCTTGGTTTTTATTAACTTCAGATTGGTTGGCTGGTTGATTTTTGCCTAACTTGTATTAGAAGTTTTAAGAACAATTGTAAGAAATAAATTAGACCAGAAAAAGTGAAAAGAGAGAACATAAAAGGTAAAAGTGCAATAAGAAATAAAAATAGAAGAAAATAGAAAAAGAAAAGCAAGATATTAAAAAAGATATAAAGACACAAAGAAGTACTTCCCAATAGTCTTTAGAGCACAATTATACAATTGTACAATTATAGAAAAGTACACTATATTTTAACATCTCTCTCTAAAATTACATCCCCCTTTTTCTATTCTCTTTCCAGTCTAATCATCAAAACCATAAATCACAAGTTTATCTTTTCAATGTTCCCTGCCAAGTTGCCACAAGGACACTTGGTGGAAAAACTGTAAGGATGTTGGAAGTTGTCTCAATCCCACCGCTATTTGCCCTCCCATAGTCATTCTTTCTCTTTGTCTAGATAAGGATGTATCTCTAAAACAATAATCCACTAGAGTTGTCTAATTTGATATCAACGCTAAGCTTGTGCAAAAACTTGCTGCTTCTGTGCAACAAATTAGGTCCCTTTCATATGCATTTGTGATTTCATGACACATGAAAGGGGTGGGATTTGTTTTTTAATGCCAAGAAGTGTTAATGTCATTTATCCCTTAACTGCTACAAATCCTGCTGATTGCAATGTAGCAGTTCCATAAAGTCATTTTCTATTTATGTTGTAGATCCTCCTTTCTATTGACTTACATTTTCTCACTATATGATATGTGGACACTAATCTACATCATTGTTGCACTGAAATCAAGATATATACTGCATTTAATTCTGAGAAAGATTTATACTTCCCTGTTAATCCAATAGGATTTCATTAGCATATTTTTCCTAGTTAAAGTCATAGATAGTTGTTTAGCTTAACCTTACTTAATATTCACAAACCCTTATGGACTTGATAAAGTTCAAACTATAATATACAATACTATACTATACAATTATACTATTGAATACTATTGAATACTATACTATACAAATATTAATAAGATTAGCAACTGATCTGATAAACGACCAATTGTGTGTCTAAAATATTTTGTGTGTACTATGATTATTCATTTTACACTTTAAATGTTTAGTTTTACAGATTTTATCTATTATTAATTGGACTTATCAACTTCTTTTCAATATTGTTTCTAAATGTAGCCTTTTCTCTTAATGAAATAACATTTCCAATGTTTTTCTTGTTGCTGAACTGATAGAGGGTATCAGAATAATGTCCTGCTTGATATGCAGAGAGTCTATTAATTCCTTGTGAAATTTAATCTTAATAACTTCACTTCTATATATAGTAAAAAAAAAAAACAATCTGAGAAATGAAACAGAGACAAAAAGTATTTAAATTTAGCATATTTATTTGTAAAAATATTAACTTTCAACATTTTGTATTCAAAGCATGTCTTAATTTTGTAATTCACTGAATATGTCCTGCAGTTATGTTTAAATTGTTTGTTTGCCTAGAATTATGTCCAATATTATTTAATTTAAATATTGAACAAATTACTTCTGGTGCATTTTACAAATTATTATTTCTTATATAAAAATTAAAAATTAAAACTGCAAATGTACACACTATTTTAACCTATTCATTCTTGACTACTTTTTCAACTCTGTTTCCACTAATTTTTAATTACTGGCACATGATAATTTTTACAGATGTTCCAGTGGATCATTTTTGTGTTATGTCATTGTTCATAATTGGTTTGTGCAATCTTCTTGCACAAAGATAAAATATAATTAATATAATTATTATTAATTACTATATCCATAGTAATATAGTAGCCTCAGCTCTTGCCAATCTAGCAGTTTGATGGAAATGCATTGTTTGGTGCAAATGCAAGTGAACTAGATACTGCTTCAGTGGGAAGGTAACCACATTCTATGCATCTCAACTTATAGTTATACTGGCCACATGACCATGGAAATGTCTTTGCTGGCTTTCTTGGCTAAGAAATGAAGATGGCCATGGCCTCCTTGAGTCAATCACAATTGGACAGGGGAAAACTTTACCTTTACTTTTAATAGCAGGGGAAACTTTACCTTTAATAGCAAAAGCAACAATGACAGCAAGAGGACACAGGAATAGCATTGTCTCCTTTGTCCTCTTACCTGGGTTCACTGAAGACTGAACAAATGAACAGCCTTGCAGCATCAAGGACAAAGTGGATTGATTAAGAATATGGAAGGGCTTACCAAGGTGCATGAGCCCAGTACTCCAAAAGCTGGTACTGCTTCTGTATTATATGATTATAGCCCTGTTCTGGTTGGTGGAAAAGATATCTTTCTTGGTAGCCACAAGTCAAGCTTTACATGGCAATGGCCATGTAAATACTTTAGAAACAACCTAGTCAGTGTTAGTAAAAGTGATCATTTGAGTACAATAAAACAAAGCATTGGCTTCTGGCCACCTTCTGCCTTTTTTTTCTAAGAATGGGCCAGAGGCCACATGGTATTCAAAACATTTTGGGTTAGTAAGCATACATACATTATATATTTATTGAGATGTGCTTTTGAGACATACCCAGCTGGTCCTCCTGCCCCCAATAAAGCAAAGTAATGCACATTACTTTGTAAGTTTGTAAGGGAAATAATTTTAGATACAAGGGCATTCAGAGTCACTATATTGTCTACTGCAATACAGACTGGCTAGGCCATTGCTTTTTTAAAAGTTGACCAAGGATTTTGAAAGGTAGCAATGGAACCATCTAAACATTGGTACTGGTTATTACTGTTACACTGACTTATATGGTAAACTTATGTTATTTTGCCATTGAATCAGACTAACCGGATGTCACAAGCAATCTTTTTAGGGTGGTTGATTCTTCAAAATTAGACATGTGATAGAACAAATTCTTCACTTCAGCATTTCTGAGATAATAAAGGTTTTTAGGCAGTTTACCATTTTCTTTCTTACATTTCCCTTATTCCTTTTACAATTGCTGTTTTTTTATTTGTATATTTCAAAAAGTCTCAGTCCCTCTGAGAACTTGTCACAATTCTTTTCCAAATTTACAGCAGTAGAGTTGCATTATTTCAGATTTGTTTCCAAAATGCGTAGGGATATGAACATATTAACTTGTTGCTATTCGTATTTTTCAAACCTGGCAAGTTTAAGTTGTGTGGATTTCAACTCTCAAGAATGAAGTTGAAGCTAGCTGGTGAGTTGGGGGAATTGAAATCCACACATCTTAAAGTTGACAAGTTTGAGAGATACTGCTTAGAGCCACTACCTTATTTTCTAGGTTGCTCTGGTATTTGGACAACTGCAGAAAAAGATGTAACTGCTTTGAAGAGTTTCTGATAAATATGCAATGCTAAGTCTCAAAACACCTTTTCCAAATAATTTCTGAAGTGCTGCACTGCCCTAGAAAATGAAAATATTCTTAGTAATCTCCATCACATTTGTATTCTGCCTTTAAAATCAAATATCACTTCATTTGGTATAAAGGCCAAATTCTATTTAGCATTTTCATACAAAATATATAGCAAGTTATATTACTAAGACTCACATAAAAGCATTCATATGTCAAAATTATTTTTGTGATGTTCTTTTTTTTAGAGTTCAGAATTTTGACTCTGTATCTACAACTACAAAACTTTCTTCTACTATCATCCAGCTTCTCTTTTAATGTTTTACTCTATCCTTCCTTCCTTCCTTCCTTCCTTCCTTCCTTCCTTCCTTCCTTCCTTCCTTCCTTCCTTCCTTCCTTCCTTCCTTCCTTCCTTCCTAAGTAGTAATCATGGAATAATACAACAACAATAACAACAATAATAAAAATATTAATGTGTGCTTAGTTCCTGTTCTTGTGCTACTATGACCAGTATTGTCTTTTAGTCCAGTACTTTCCAGCCAGTAGCAGAATTTCCCAATGTTAGCCAAACTACCTCAGCTTTCTGTCAATGGTACATCCCACGCAAGCTTATCTTTCCATGGCACTTCCTCTGCTTGATTTTCCTCCCATGATTGCTGCTGCCTCAGCATTCTCTCACCCGCTCATCTTTGAGTGACATCTTACTTGATGTATTTCATCCAGAATAATGATTTTGAAACACATCAGACCCCACTCACCCTTTCTTGTGGCTAGTGTGTAGTTTCTGGATATTTAACTTGGGATGGAAACCTTTGTACATTGTAAGGAGCTCCTAGATCCTCATGCTGGCAGCTACGATATCCTCTTATTTCACAGGGCACCTGATGACTGACAGAGCATGTGTGTTGATTGTGTGGATCCTATTCTTCTTGTTGAGCTGACTTTTCAGGACCTGTCTTATCCTTTGTAAATGGATGCACAACCTTCCTTGGTACTTGGTTGTTGCTATCTTCCTTGCCTCCTCTAATCGTTTCCATGTCACTGTGGGAATAAGGGACTTGTAACAGGTAGGCAGGCGAACTGTCAGGGGTTCTTTACCCAAGGACCACCACTGGCAAGGTGTACACAATCCTGGATTCCTGGATTTTGATTTATAGGTACAAAACCTGGCTTCCTTTCTGCATGAAAAGTGGCATTCTAACCACCATGCTATCCAACCAATATTCTTCCTTCTATATTTCTTGTGACCTTTTGAAAATTGAACATATTTTTTTCTTGTTGTCATACTGGCCTTTGTTTGCAAATACAATTGTGTAAATCTTCATTTTCTCTCTTCAGCTTTAGAATTCCAGTCCCATATCATTTAAACAAATTCCTTATTTTCATTTCCTTTTTACCATTTTCAATTTTCTTTTTATTATGAAGTTCTTTTTTGGAAGACTTGTACTTATCTCCCTACCATCTGGCACATAAATTTTTCCTATGGCAGTTTTACTTGTTTAGGTCAGGGCTTTATATTTATATTTTTAGCAGTTATACTGATGGAGCTAGTAAATAGTGGAAGTACTGTATATTCATTCCTTATTAATACTTTTACATGTGATCAGTTGGAAAATCTTTTCCCAAATGGTGACTGCATTTGATATTACCAAGAATAATATTTTAAGGATATGTTTCATTTTTATATGTGTGAAATTGTATCTCATCAGACAGGCCAATGAAGCTTGTAAGTTGTCCCTGGTGCATTCTGAGGAGTTGATTGGTTTAACTCTTGACAGTCTGCATGATAAATTATCCTTCCTTCCTGATGGATAGCAACAGGAGAAATATAACTATCTCAATACAATTGTCCTAGTCCCTGTTTGAATCCCTGTTTCACTACACAGCCTGTGATTTAGGCTTCAATTGACAAGAATTATACTTTGTTATTAACATTTAACTCCATTTTCAGGATTGGTAGGAAGATGACTGGCACTGGAGCAGCACCCATAATTAATGGATAAATATTACTTACAGGACTCAATCTAGCAGCCATTCAGGTTAATAATATTGAGACACATGATATAGAGGTTAGACCTACATCACTGTTTGCCCAATTCTGCATAGCACAGCACAGCACAGCACAGCACAGCACAGCACAGCACAGCACAGCACAGCAATAATATGAGTATTTTCTGACATTTCTTCAATTGAATCAGTTTAGAATATTCAGAAATAAAGCACTTTTATAATCAATTAATCATTCAAATAGCAAAGATAAAACTTGAAGCAGAACTGGCATGACACTCATTTTTAAATCATAATCATTTTTCTTATGCAAGCCAATTCCTAAGAAAATCTCAATAAGTGTTTAATCTGTACTCAGAATCCATCATTTTATGTAATTTTTTGAACTATTGTTTCATGCAATGGACCACCAGGACTGTTTACAGAACAAAATGCAATTTCTACAAGACATTAGAAGTGAACATTAAAAATAAACTATCCTGGATACAAGAGCATTCTCCCTCTCTCTCCCCCTCTCCCTCCCTCTCTCTCCCTTTTCTGTCTCCTTCCATCCTTTCCTCCATTCCTTTTTCTTTGTGTGTGTGTGTGTGTGTGTGTGTGTGTGTGTAAAATGTTTTTTTTATCACTATGTAATTATTTTACTGTCAAATAAAATATGCTGACTTTTAAGTACAATAACATTCGAGGATTCTATTCATGGATTATGAAATGAAGGACTAGAGGTGACATGATACCAGTGTTCCAATATCTCAGTTGTTGCCATAAAGAAGAGGGAGTCAAGCTGTTCTCCAAAGCGCCTGATGGCAGGCTAAGAAGCAATGGATGGAAACTAATCAAGGAGAGCAGCAACCTAGAACTAAGGAGAAATATCCTCATAGTTAGAACAATTAATCAACAGAACAACTTGCCTCCAGAAATTGTGAATGCTCCAAAACTGGAAGTTTTTAAAAAGATGTTGGATAACCATTTGTCTGAAATGGTATAGAGCTTCTTGCCTGAGCAGGGGATTGGACTAGAAAATCTCCAAGGTCCCTTCCAACTCTGCCATACTGTTATTCCATATCTAGTTCTTGTTCATCTATTCATTCTGGAGAAGGTGGTAAGTAGTGGTCTGTTTGTAATGCTTTTTGGTATATAAACTACTTTGAATTTGCCTTCAAAGAAAGCTTTTTAAAAATCATATTTCATGTTGCGGGGTGAATATGATCAGCACAATACACTTACTGGGATATCATCTCTCATTGATATGTACTATGAAGACTACATTATTTTTAAAAATGAAGTTGTAACTAAATATTATATTAGATATGAAGAAAGAAGCTGCTCTCTTTTAATTGAAAATATAATTCCTGTGATTGAAAAAGAGTGAACTTAACTGTGTGGAAAATGCAAATTTAATGAAAGCATCTCCAAGGAAAGTTTTGTGGTGAAGAGGATTATTTATTCATTACTTTTTAAAAATTATTTTAGGTTTGGTTTGTAGGAAATCTGAAGAGTATTGCATCTAGAAAATAATTGCATACATTAATGAAGATGGAACATTCTGTAGCCTTTGGATTATTTGATCTATATGTCATAGTTATTTAACATTTTAATTACTAATTCAATGAATTCCCTAACATAATTAATCTGGCCCTTCAACTGACAATCAGATTTAATCCATATAAAGTGACGCCTAATGTATCAACATATGCCACTGTAAGCCAAAATCAAAACATTGCATTTTTTCCTGGTTACATTTCTTATGTCGTGGATCTTAATGTCTTTATAACAAATGCATTCTAATAAAATGAATACCTTTGTCTTGACAGGAAGAAGGTTTGTACAATATCCATTAATTTCCCCAAATGGGAAATGACAGCATATTGGAAAAGACAAGAGACAAATTGCCTGTCAAATATATACATTATGTGTGCAAAGTTAAGGCTTTGAAAAAGTAACCTAATATTTCCACCAAACAAAAATCTAGTTCAGACCTTGGATTCTAGCTCTACATCAAGGTATAAATATAAGGAATACATGTGAGTACTATTAGTAACCATTAGAGGGAGATAAAACATCACTATCTTGCATCATTATAGTGCTGATAACATCAGCAATATTGAGCTGAATGCCAAAGTATAACCATCATGAGGGGACAAAACCACAAAGGTGATGTTCTTTAAAATTATCATGTAGGTTCTATAATGCTTACACCTAGCTTTCAGGTTTCTTCACCACTCTGGTGGGTGATGGAGCAGATGAAAGATATCAAGGTCTACCCATTCAAAGCAAGGTTAGCCTTAGTTATAGTAAGTTGAAGGCTAGCTTTGGATTTGCAAGTAGGTCAATTTGGAAACATCCATATCTTCTTAGGCAAATCCAAATTCAATAGCCACAAATAATGGCTATTGCAGCCTGGAGTATGAGCCAAAAAGGGAAAATGAAGCATGCTGACAGAAAAAGGGTTAATCAATTTGTATAATATGTACTAAGGCCTGATATACTTGAGCAGCAAGGAGATAATTCCTATGAATTACTCTTCAAGAAATTCTTAATATGTAATTATACCATGTGAATAACGTGTGTGCATTTCAAATACTATAGTTTAAGTAAATTCACTTCATTTAAATTTAACCAATATTCATACCCATATGAATATTTTTTTGGCTACTAAAATATGAATTGCAAGTTTTTTAGAAATTAATGCAAACCATTAGGGAAATACAACTCTTGAAAGAATAAATATTCAGAAAAAAAAAGGAAAATGGATCCTGCTTCAGATCTTAACTGATTTAACTTATATTTTACCAATAGGATTACCCTAGAAATAACTACAGATTTTAAAAACTCATTCATATTGGTCAGGTGTAAATCTGATAAATGAATGGTTTATCTTCTAGATAATACTTTTTGAATACTTTTTAAAGAAAGAAGAAAAACACAAGTTTTATCAACAGGAGAAAGAGCATTGATTACCAAGCTTCTCCTTTTTTTTCATTCCATGTCTTATTATTATGACCGATGCCACAAGTGCTCATCACTTTTTCACTATTATCGGATTTAGAAATATATAAAAATAAAAACTTCTCCATTTTAGATTTATGCCATACTTGTGGGCAAGCAAGTATCTCCTGTTGCAAAGGAAGAACACTCAGCTGGACTGTAAATCAATCCTAATTAAGATCACTATGGTGATTAAGAGCTTCCTACCAGGGTGCACAATTAGAATTTTATTAATAGTTCAGGAGATATATATACTAGAAACATTTTCAGCAAGAGAAGCTGTGGATATGTTTCATCTCCTGGGGGGTTAGATGATTTTGTTATGAATCACAGGAGTAATGCAGATTTCCTAGTTGGGTAATGAAATGCCTGCAAGCAAACAAGTTCAGAGAGCACCAAGGACTCCACAGCTCAAACATGAGCTATAGATATTGCCTTTTAATGTTTTCATGGTGGTCAAGCATATGGAAGGTCCATATGTAGGACAAGAGGGCAGCAAGCCCTTTTCTGTCATTTCTCAGTCAATTCAGATGCATGCTTTTAGAGTTAGGATTACAATAGCATTAAAGTAGTTCCAACCAGTGTTTTTATTATTGTGTTTCAGAAAGAGTAGCAAAACTTCCTTTGAATTGGAGAACCTTTCTACTCACAGAATTATATTAAAATTCAGTACTGTTTGTATTTCAAAAACTATTCCATTCACTCCCAACTGGACTATACAACATACAAGAAGCTGCCCTTTATGGTAATAGGATGTCAGCTGCTTCAATGTATACCTTGGTATAGAGAGGGCATTTAATTATTATTAATATTTGACCTAATGAAGTTAGGGTCTGCAGATATGCTTCTATTGTTCTTAAAGCAAGCAAAATAAAACAATAAATGCTTTTGAGACATGTTCTACAGAGGCTTCCTTCATTGCTTCTTCCCATCTTCTTCTCAATGTCTATAAAAAGGTCACTTCATGCTACTAGAACATCAAGTTGATTGATGTGGGGTAAAAAACCCCACTCTGAAAACTTATTTACTGTTCATTAGCAGTGAAAATGCAAAAAAGAAAAGTATTCTTGTGCCATTCCCCATATGTACTCCTTGCAGGTAATAGTGAAAGAATTATTAAATGCAATCTGGAATGTAGACAAAGAATGTAATTCTATGGTTTAGACTTATTTAGAATGAATGAGACTGCCAGTTCTCATTTCTCCAACAATACTTTATGTGGATAGGCTTTTCAGGTTGATCTTGCACTACAATCAGGATTATAGCTGAGGTGTCATTTCGATTTTGAAGGCAGGAAAGGCAACCCTGAAGGTCAAAATTTTACAGATATGAGAAGTGAAAAAGCTTTGGCTTCATTCCACACCCCTCTTTTTATTTTCTCTAAATAGCTTTCTTAATTTATTTTTATGTTGCATCATAGACATTCACTGTTTTAAAGGAGGAAAAAAGTCCCATGGGTTGTGATTGAAAAAGCATAGACTTTTTTTGAAGGGAGTGTATGAAGATACTTCTGATGCTGCCAATTAAGAAAGTAGATCTAAAATAAACATTTATTATAAAGGCCAACTGTATTTTCCAAACTTATAGCATGTGAATTCTGAGAGTTACATATAATGCATTCATTATTTAGACAGAAGGTTATGAATTAGTTCTCATGTTGGATGTCAGTACTATTATGTTCTTCATCAAAGGTGGTATTCAGCAGGTTCTGACAAGTTCTGGAGAAGCGGTAGCAGAAATTTTGAACAGTTCGGAGAACCAGCAAATACCACCCCTGACTGGAGATTTTACAGTATCCTTCCCCTGCCACGCCCACCAAGCCACGCCCACAGAACTGGAAGTAAAATTTTTTGAATGCCATCATTGTTCTTCATTCTTCTTTTGTGATATGTGTTCTTTGCAATTTATAGTTTAATGTCATCATTAGATATGTTGCTAATGAAAGAAATTTTACTTTATGTTTTTCAAAAGAAGCATAAACATTATATGTTTTGCTTGTTTTTCAAGACTAATATTTAACAGTAACTGAAAAAGGAAATGGAGTAAAACTCAAGCTCTTAAAGTCAATTATTTATAATAACATTTCATAGAAAATTAACATTCACATCTAAGAAATAAACGAGCTTGATTTGCTTGAAATTGACATTTTACACACAAAGAACACTTTATTGCTCACATACTCTCTGACTCAATTGTCGTCCCCCCAAAAAAAACCACCTTACTTTCTTGTCTCATTAAGAATATGTCCTGATCTCAGGGGTTCCCCAAATATAACTTAGACCATACAGTTGATTGATCGATTGATATTGTGCTATCAAGTCACTAGTGGGTAGATACATAGGCAGATAGACAAAAATATAGACAGCTGATAGCTACTGGTAGCTAGCTAGATTTTCTCCATGTTATTCCACATAGGTTATATATTATTCCTTTTGGTGGAAGGCAGGGAAATCTCTGTATTATTCCATGTTTTTTCTTATTTTATACATACAATCATTTGTCAGAGCTGTGAATGTCTTGCTGTTTCTCTTGTTAATTTGTTTGTCATACTAATCAATTGCCAGCTGCTATTGCCTACAGCTATCATTTTGAAACCTCTCAATTAGCTCTATTTTGAAGATTTAGATTTGGCACTACAGAACTGTAATAGACATAGGTTAGAACTTCTATTAAAGCCTACCTTATGGTGTTAAGGTTGGCAAAGGGCCGGCACTTCACCCTTATTGCACCTGCAGATAGCTAACCCATGGCCCTGAGTTTGGTGTCATATGCCTCCTATAGGAAAGTACAAAATAATATCTGTCAAAGTCACTCAAATTTGCTTGGCCTTGTTGCAGGTTTGGAGAAGATCTCTTGCCATCTGAGAACTGTTTAAACCTCTTGGGCTTGAGGGTGTGGACAAGGTTCTTAGCACTGTTGGGTCAGCCACCTGAGTCTATGACACTCTTTGGCTTGTAGAGGCCCAGAGAATGTCATGTGAGTGTGTTCTGCTAGTGGTAGATTCTTAGATTGAATGGGTTGTTACTTTTTCTCTTAAGGATGCTTTGGTTGATCCTTCTCCTCAAGAAGCCATTGCTAAATTCCCATTTCTCTAAATCAATCCCATATCCAAAATTCTTCCCCCAAGCAATCATAGTTTCTTTAACTTGTTCTTCCTCTAGTTTAATTCCCAGTAAATAACCGTATAATTTTTTAATCACCTTTTCATCAGTACCTGTCAAAATCTTATCTAGATCAGTCAGTTTATCATAAAATCCCTCTGCTTTAGAATCTTCATCATACCTTGAATGTATTTGCGCATATGAAAACCAATTCATCTTTATACCTTGTTCCTGTTAGGGATACACCCTAGCAGAATCTGCACAGCAGTCAGGCAGGCAGGCAAAATATGTGAGATAAACGTTCTTGTAGCTTACACTCAGTAAAACAGATACACTGTGCTAGTTAAATAGTTAATTTCAGTAAGAGTTTTAGCATAGTCAAACAGTTCATATATCATTCACTAGTTCAGTCAGTCCAGGGATTATTCAGTTGCAAAGTCCGGTGTTGAAAAAGAGGTCAGTAAACTTACAAATATCAGTCCAGTAATATATCTCCTCGCAGTACAGATATGAAGAAGTCAAAACTTCTTTCTTCCTTCGACGTTCAGCAACTCAGCAGTAGGGAACACGCAGTTAGCAAACCATCAATCCAGTAAAGTCAGCAATCGTCAGCAAATCCAGCAGGTTCTCTTGCTCCCTCTTATGGCGGTTTCACACCACACCCAAAATTACATGCTTTGCAGTTTAAAGTGAAACACACTTAAATTTACTATCATAGTTTATATATATTATTTTACCCAAACTACGTTAGGTAACCTTGTTATTCCTAACAGTTCCTCTAAATTTTGCATCGATTTAAGTTCACCCTTTTCATCCAATATTTCCCCATATCTAACTGTTTGTTCCTTCTTATAAATTATAGGATAGGAAAATGCTTCAATGGTCGATAACCAAACTCGAATTTTCAAATAACATTGTCTTTTGATCTCCTCCCAATTTAACCACAAAGATTCCCGTATATGATGTCTTTTAAAATAACCCTGTGTTTTAGTTCCCTTATACCATAAAAAGGCATGCCAACCCAACAGCAAATCATGACCTTCTAATGTCAACAATCTGGTCTTTCTTTTTTTTTTTAATAATTTTTTTTTAATAACAGGATAAACATAAACATACATAACAAAATAAACATAAACATACCACAAAAAACATAAAAAGATCCTTCTTCATGAATTTACATACAGTGCATCAATTGGTTTACCACTTTTTTTTGTGCATCCATTTCCTAGTCACTAGTATAATTATATTACATAATAGCTCATATTATCAATCAATAATTGTATAACCTAATATCATCACTAAAAAAAAATCATTTATAATTTTGTTAATTCATATTTTAACGAGATAACTATAGTTTGCTTAATTTATTTTGCAATAAATCATAAGATCATACCAAATCTACCTTAATAATGTTTTATAAAGATAATATTAAGAGAAAAAAATTTTTTTTATGCTAAATCTGAATATTCTATCATTATGTTTTATTATCTAACCATTGATAAAAAAGATCCCAAACTTCATAAAATTGTTTATCTTCTTGTTCTCTGATTTCAAATGTCAATTTACTCATTTCAGCACAATCCAATATTTTCTTAATAATTTCTTCTTCTGATGGAGTTTTCTCACTCTTCCAGTTCTTAGCAAATACAATCCTAGCCACTGTTAATATATTTACAATCAAACACTTCAAATTTTTATTATATATATCAGGTAAGATTCCCAATAAAAAAATCTCTGGTTTCAAGTCTATATGTGTCATTTTTTCCAACCATATGCGAATTTTAGTCCAATATTTTCTAGCGTCCACACAAGTCCACCACATATGGTAGTATGAGCCAGGTATCTGATGACATTTCCAACATTTTTCAGATTTGTTCTTAAACATTCTTGCAATTCTTGTCGGGGGAAAATGCCACCTGTAAAACATCTTATACAAGTTTTCTTTATAAGCTGTTGACATTGTCATTTTATAATTTTGAGACCACAATTTTTCCCATTTCTCCAAATCAATCCCATATCCAAAATTCTTCCCCCAAACAATCATCGTTTCTTTAACTTGTTCCTCCTCTAATAAAATTTCCAACAAATAAGTGTATAATTTTTTAATCATTTTTTCATCAGTACCTGTCAAGATCCTGTCTAGATCAGTCAATTTATCATAAAATCCCTCCGCTTTAGAATCTATAAGATACCTTGAATGTATTTGCGCATATGAAAACCAATTCATCTTTATGCCTTGTTCTTCTAGTTTTTGCATTGTTTTAAGTTCACTCTTTTCATCCAATATTTCCCATATCTAACTGTTTGTTCCTTTTCATATATTATAGGATAAGAAAAGGCTTCAATAGTTGATAACCAGACTGGGATTTTCAAATAACATTTTCTCTTAATTTTCTCCCAATTCAACCATAAAGACTCCCTTATATAATGCCTTCTAAAATAGCCCTGCGATTTGGTTCCCTTATACCACAGAAAAGCATGCCATCCCAGTAATAAATCATGCCCCTCTAGTGTCAACAATCTAGTCTTTCTTAATGTTATCCAATCCTTAACCCACATTAAATTTGTAGCTTGGTAATACAACTCCCAATTCGGAAGGCCAAAACCTCCTCTAATTCTAGCATCTTGCAGAAGTTTTAATTTTATTCTGGCTTTCTTACCTTGCCATATGAACTTCAACACAATTTTATTTAATTCTTCAAAGTAATCTTTACCAAGCCTGATTGGTATGGTTTGGAATAAATATAAAATTCTGGGTAAAATATTCATCTTGATTGTTGATATTCTACCTATCAATGACAATTGTAGATTTTCCCATTTTTTCAAATCAGATGCTATCTGTTGTTTAAGTTTGATATAGTTATTCTCTTTCAATGTAGTACATCTTGACGTCAAATATATCCCCAGATATTTAACCGAATAACAGATTATTTTACGAATAACCTTATTCGTAACTTGAATTTTCAATAAATCTGCCAGTTCATCTCTTTGTTTTAATAACATATTCTTTGTCAAGATCTTTGTTTTATCTTTGTTTATTTTCAAGCCGGCCATCTCACCATAAATCTCTATCTTTTCCAGTAGCTTTAAAGCTGTTCCTAGAGGATCTTCCAAAATAAAAACCAAGTCATCCGCAAAGGCTTGCAATTTAAATTCCTCCTTCTTAATTTTCATTCCTTTTATATTTGGATCCTCTCTAATGTTTCTATTCAGCACTTCCAAAGTCAATACAAATAACAAAGGTGATAATGGGCAACCTTGTCTTGTGCCTTTTCTTATATTAATAGAATCTGTAAAATCTCCCTCTATCATCACTCTCGCCGTTTGTTTGTCTTTCTGGTCTTTCTTAATGTTATCCATTCCCTGGCCCACATCAAATTTGCAGCTTGATAGTACAACTCCCAATTAGGCAAACCAAAACCTCCTCTAATTCTAGCATCTTGTAAGAGTTTTAGCTTTATTCTCGCTTTCTTACCTTGCCATATATACTTCAACACAATTTTATTTAGATCTTCAAAATAGTCTTTTCCGAGCCTAATTGGTATTGTTTGAAACAAATATAAGATTCTGGGTAAGATATTCATCTTGATTGTTGAGATTCTCCCTATTAATGACAATTGTAGATTTTCCCATTTCTTCAAATCTAAGGCTATCTGTTGTTTAAGTTTAATATAATTATTCTCTTTTAATGTACTACATCTTGATGTCAAATATATCCCCAAATACTTAACCTTGTTCATGACTTGAATTTTCAATAGGTCTGCCAGTTCTTCTCTTTGTCTTAGTAACATATTCTTTGTCAAAATCTTTGTTTTATCTTTATTTATTTTCAGACCAGCCACCTCACCATATGCCTCTATCTTTTCCAATAGTTTTGGAGCTGTTTCTAAGGGGTCTTCCAAAATAAAGGCTAAATCATCCGCAAAAGCTTGCAGTTTAAATTCTTCCTTTTTAATTTTCATTCCTTTTATGCTTTTATCATCTCTAATATTTCTATTCAACACTTCCAAAGTCAATACAAATAGCAAAGGTGAAAGAGGGCATCCTTGTCTTGTACCTTTTCTTATATTAATAGAATCTATGAATTCTCCCTCTATCATTACCTTTGCCATTTGCTTATGGTATATAGCTTCTATTGCTTGGATAGATTTTCTGGCAAAACCCATCTGTTCCAGTAGTAGTAACATAAATCTCCAGTTCACATTATCAAATGCCTTTTGGGCAACGACAATGTCAATAGCTTATAAAAAAAATGTGTATAAGATGTTTTACAGGTGGCACTTTTCCCGACAAGAATAGCAAGAATGTTCAAGAATAAATCTGAAAAATGCTGGAAATGTCATCAGATACCTGGCTCATATTACCATATGTGGTGGACTTGTGAGGACGCTAGAAAATACTGGACTAAAATTCACATGTGGTTGGAAAAAATGACAAAGAAACACATAGATTTGAAACCAGAGATCTTTTTATTGGGAATCTTACCTGATACATACAGTAAAGACTTGAAATATCTGATTGTAAATGTATTAACAGTGGCTAGGATTGTATTTGCTAAAAATTGGAAAAATGAGAAAATACCATTGCAGGAAGAAATCATGAAGAAAATATTGGAATGTGCTGAAATGAGTAGATTGACATTTGAAAGTAGAGAACAAGAGGATAAACAATTTTATAAAATTTGGGACCTTATCTATCAATGGTTGGATGATAAAATACAATAATAGAATATTTAGAAGTTTAGATAATAATGAATATATAAAAAGATATTTTTTCTTTTCTTTGTTATTGATATATCTATAAAATGTTTTCAGGATAGATTTGGTATAACTATACGATTTGTTATAAAATAAACTAAGTAAATTATAGTTATCTCATAAAGTATGAATGAATAAAATTATAGTCAAATGATTGTTTAATAGTGATATTAGGATATATAATTTTTGATTGATAATATGAGTTATTATGTAATGTAACTGTAATTGAGACTACGAAATGAATGCACAAAAACTGGTAAACCAACTGACACACTGTTTGTATATTTATGAAAGAAAGCTGGATGTTTTTATGTTTTGTTTGTTTTGAAAAATTAATAAAATTGTTTTTTTTTTAAAAAAAGAAGCCATTGCTAAATTCCACTATACTAATCAATTTTTGTCCAGTATCTAGCCTCCTTTTTTACTGGAATGTGATAGCAAATATAGTTGCACAACAGTTTCAAAGGACCTTGGATGAAATGGATTATCTGGATCCCTTTGAGGCAGGATGAAGGACTGGATATCGGACTGAAATGATATTGGTTGCATTTTTAGATGATCTATGCAAGGATGGAATAAAGGATGTGCCTCTATTCTCATCCTACTTGACCTTATTGACCTTATTGATTTTTGATACCATTAACTATGATGTCCTTTTGGATCAGCTCAGAAGATTAGGAGTGGGTGGCTCTGTGAGAAAAGAGCAGTTGTTGCTAAGAGGGCTTTATACAGTTTCATGTTGTGGGCCAGCTGTGTTTGTTCCTATATTGGAGGACTGTTTTCAGAGTCACTCATGCCCTAGTCATCTCCTGATTGGATTACTGTAATGTTGTCCTTGAACAGTGTCTTGAAGGCTTCATCTGGTGCAAAATGAAGTAGAAAAGGCAGTTTTGCATATTTTTAAAGCTGATTATCTTGCATCTCTTCTCCACAAGCCACATTAGTTCCCAGTCTGCTTTCAGGTCCAATTCAAAGTGTTGTTTTTGGCTTTTAAAACACTCCATAAAGACTGGGCTAGTGGGGGAACCATATTTTCCTGATTACATTTACCTGACTCATTAGATTCAGCAGAAGAGGGACAATGTAGATCCTTTCTGTAAGGCAATTATGCTTTCTGTATCCTAGGAAGTAAGCCTTCTCCACCAGGGTGCAACATATATATGCAACATATAAATGTGATAAATAAATAAATATTGAGGCATAAAGCCCTTCATGTTGACCTTCATATTTTATGTTTATCCTGTAAACCTTGCTACCTTATTTTACCATATCTTGATCCTTCTTGCTATTATGAGTTCTCACAGTTTATATTATCTGTCTTCTGTACATTAGATCTGATTTCTCCACTTTGGGGCCCATTTTTGTTAAATACTTTGTAATCTACTCATGTGCCAATAATGAATTATAATCAATAATGAGTTATATAATCAATAATGAATTATAATATGAAAATTAAGAGATTTTCTCACTTATTTTATTGCCTGAATAGATTATCAATCTGCATCAATATTCCAAACTCGATTGCCATCCAAATTTTATTCCCAGAATTCCCCATCCACTATGCAGATAATCATGCAGACTGACATTCATATTTCTAAAAGACACTCAGGTTAAGGAAGGCTAATCTATAATTCATCATGTTTTCTCAAGGAGCACAGGTTATGTAGTTTAAATACAATACAGTAACACTTACTCTGGACTAAATCTGACTGATTTCAATGTAATATATTCCTGATAATCATACTAGGATTACACTCTTGAACAATTAGAATTGCCTTTATATTTGTCATGATTAATACAATTCTACATGAGTTTCAAAAATATTCAACAACTCAATAAATCACATTGATTAATACAAACTCATATAATTTATATTAATCAATGTTCATGCATAGAAAAGTGATAAAGTTGGTGAGGGACTAAATCTTATTAAGAGCAGTTAAAGGAGTTTGGTATATTTGGCCTAAGAAAAAGAAGGCTTGGAAAAACATGATAGTAGGATAGTAGAGGGAAGACAAAAACCAATGGACAGAAGCTTTAGAGGTTTATTGAAATTTGAAATAAAGAGGAATTTCCCTTCTATGACAGTGATTAAAGAAGAGTCTACCTTCTAAAGTCTGAGTGCTGTATCACTGGATGTTTATTATCCTGAATGAAATGTATCAATAAAAATGTAAATAAAAATAAGAATTCATTTCTATTGGATGTCCTGAGGATTTTAGTCTACACAGAGGGTTGGACTGGAGAGCCTCCAAGCTGCCTTTCAATCTTGTTTCAGATTATTTCAGATACAGATAAGAGTGCTAAAAAGATGAATATGCACCATATCTTCATATCTACTCTGAAACAAATAGTCTTATATTCCCTGGTTTTTATTCAAAAGTTAGGATTGTAGTCTTAATTTCCCTTGAAAGTGAAAGGCTAACTTTTAAGGCTTTTTAGAAAATAGTTACACTTGTTGGACAGATATTTTCCAAAACAAATCATGTTTAACTGAAATTAATACGCAAATAGTTAATCACATTTATTCTCATTTTCTTCATTACCAATGAATTAACATCTAATCATTTTTCCTGCTTATTTCAGTGCTTAACCATTCACATCATCTTCGATCTGACAAAATAGAAAGGCAATGTAATATATTACAAGGTCATAAACAATTGAGACAATTGATCATTGTTGTATAGTTCAATGCTGTGGCTTAATAGCACCTGTAAATGCATTCCATTGGTTTGACAGGGTAATCCTAAATTATTGATGGTTTAGTGGAAGATAGTTTTTGCTACTCTGTGAGTGAAACAATTATTACATTTAATTTATCCTCAGTTGGTACACTAGGTAGAGAAAATTCAAAAGCACAAAATACAAGAAGGTGTCTGTGTTGATTTTCTGATTTGTGGTGAGTTTGTAATTAACTTCCAATGACCTTGAAAAGATTAGTAAAATAGGATTTTACAGTGCTTGATGGTTGACATGTAACGTTATTTGATAGTAGATAGTATTTGAACTGGGCATAGTAATATTTCATATCTGTAAGGACTTGATAGATATCATGAAATCATGAACATTTAGCATGAATAGACTGGTAACAAAACTGGCAAATTAGGGGAGTTCATATCTGAACCACAAGTAATCTAAATTGTTGGATTTCCAAATTTATGAAAAAAATGTATTCAGAACCAAACATGATTTTCTTTTAATTTTGTATTTTGATTCATTACAGTCTTTTGATGAAAGTAAGTACAGAATAAGGCTCAACATCCAGTTACCCGTGAAGCCATGAGGTTGATTATACCTTCTATTATGTCACATAACAAATGTAACAGAGAGACAAATAGAATGCATACAATTATATGCTATATATGGATCAAAGCAAAACAATCAGAGACATTTTGTTTTAGGAAGAGTTACACTTTTTCTTCTTTAGTATGCATATTTCTTTCTTTCCAGATTTATTTTTAAAACATTGTGCAGCTGTTTAAAAAACAGACTGCTAAATATCAAATTATGTTCATTAGGCCAATAAATGGATGATCACATGACAGCTTATATGTCTTTTCTAATTTGTTTATAAGTTATTTAAGTTATTTAAACATTTTTTCCTCTCCCTATTACTCTCAGGTGTTACTGTCAAATTTTGGCCTTTGGGCTGCCCTTATTTATTTATATATATGCTCACTGAAATCTGTCAAGACTGTGACAGTATTTTTGCAACTTCACTTAAGTTTTATTGTTGAAAGAAATTGCTCTGCCAAATTAGTTCTCTGAGCTGAATAATGTCTGGTACTATAAGCAGATTACCAACTGATGCAAGGGAGCAGAAAAATGCTTGCTTTTTGTTGTTGTTATATACATAAAATATTTTACACATAATTGTCACTTTTACAGGTAAAGTTATTTGCTCACTAGTTAAACTTGGAATAGTTGATGGCTAATATCTTTTGCTGCTTGATAATAATGGGGTTGTTACCAAGAGCCAAACCACACATTTCCCTTGTACTCATTTTTCTCCTTTAAATTTCAGTAAAATCAGATAAAGCAGAGAGATGATTTTAGGGTAATGGTAGATGTGGAAGATATTTAACTCCTCCTCTTTCCATTCAGTTCCTGAGAAAAATCCCCTTTCTGAAGATGCTATTTGCATTGGAAAAAATTGATTAATTCAGTACCAGTTTTTTTTAAATTTCTTAGATCCAAAACCTGGTTCATTGAACACAAAGATTTTGTTCTGATTCTCTGCTATCAGATTGGTCTCAATGTTTAACTAGACAAGCGACACAGGTGAATTGTCTCCAATTTAGCCCTTCCATCTTCTAACATTAACCATCATTGTTATAATGGCGTCCAACCTTTTCTTATTTCTTCGACTTTTTTCCTCGTTCTCAGTATTATGAATTCCACAACGGAATTCATGTGCTAATAATAGTTTCAAAATAAGACAACATGATAATCTGAACCTGGTCATTTATTTCTCAAGTTAGAACTTCTTTTATGAATTTTCTCCAACATCACAGTTTAGAAGTGTCAATATTATTTTTCTTCTGCTTCTTGAAAGCCCAGTTTTTTTCCCTTTTTCACTTCTGTGTGGAATGTTATAAGGGACACCATTGACTGCACAATTTTGATCTTTATATGAACAGAATGGCATCTGAATATCTTTTGCTATCCTACCAAGGTTTAGTCTGCGGCATATTTTCTGAATGCTAGTTTGTTTACTAATGATAGTAAATCCTAAAAGGCAAAAGATATATATTCTTTATTTGTCAATTCCAAGTCAGGTTCTATACCTGTTGTTAATCATTTGGCCTTTCTTAATAAATCTTATTTTTCCCACTGTTTCCTTTACATTCATTACTACAGATTATTTTGCAGATTACTGCAGATTATTTTAATTTTCAGCTGTGAAAGTTGTGTCATCTGTATAGCACAGGATATTATTATATATTTTAAAATTGAACTGATTTTCTTCCAGTCCTCCCTCCCTCCCTCTTTCTCTCTCTCTGAATATATATATATTCATATGAATATATATATGGATCTTTGGTTATTCGGGTTTTCTGGTGTGTAAGATTGGA
Organism: Pseudonaja textilis; assembly: GCF_049901715.1. NCBI lineage: Eukaryota > Metazoa > Chordata > Lepidosauria > Squamata > Elapidae > Pseudonaja > Pseudonaja textilis. The sequence goes on from NC_141993.1 coordinate 44,484,452, forward strand.
AGTATCTAGGCAACGTTTCGATGAAGTCTCATTCATAATCTTCAGGCTTGTGTCTTCAGCTCTGTGCTTCTCAGAGTGAGCTGAAGACACAAGCCTGAAGATGATGAATGAGACTTCATCGAAACGTTGCCTAGATACTTCCAATCTTACTCACCAGAAAACCTGAATAACCAAAGATCCACATACAAATACCCACGAGAACCACAGAAATAAATAAATAAATATATATATATATATATATATATATAATTGTACACATGTTACGCATTGACAATAAATGTTTGATTTGATGAGTTGGAGTGTATACAGTCTTGTCTCATTCCATTGCCAACATCTCCTTAATCATGTTGCATCCAGGCTATGGCTTCTGTTGTCAGGATTCCAGCAAACCTCCATTACAATCAGTAAATCCAAAACAAACATATCTCAAAAGTACCTTTATCTGAATAGCACCTGGCACATTTGTGGAATCCCGAAAGTAAAAGTTTTTGGGCTTTCCACAAATTCCCAGACTACAAATCTATCCGCCCTTTGGTCGTCATCACACCATATGACCCAATCATGATCCATTCAAAAGTGAGATCCTTATTTCATCCTGCGCCATACCAAATGATATTGAAGTAACAAAAGAATTTTATTTTGTCTACTTAGAGTTACTTAATTGAAATCACCCCCTCCCACTTTCTCAGGCTATGTGGCTGCATGGAATATGGCTTCCAAAGCTGACATCTGTCTTGTGCATATATTCAAAAAATTGTCATTTTATTTTTCTATCCACAAGGTTTTCTTAGTAAATATAAGAATGGTTGGCCATGCCTTCTCCAACATACTATGAAATAATATCTTTGTCATTGCTTCTGAAGTGATCATCTGCCTCCACCATCTTCCTTTACAGGTATAACTTGACATTGGTTTCTGCTTGCTTTATTTAAGGAGCCTGTGATAATCTTTATGCCTTGAGTGACTTTGCTGACTGAATATTTACAAATATTTTATAACTAACTCAAGGTAGCAAACATATCTAACACACCTTCGTCCTCCTATTTTTCCCTGTGAGTGGGTTTGGCTGAGAGAAAGTGAGTGACCCAGTCACCCAGTTGGTTTTCATTCATAAGGTGATACTTAAACTCATGATATCAACTTTTCTAGCCTGGTCTAGACCAAACTGGCTTTGTATACTATTTGCATAAACTCCCAGTATTTTTCATTTGTCTTTCCCAGAAACACATACATGGATAAGGACAAGGCATAGTAAGTATAGTAAGATTTATGCGGAAGCAGCAGGTTTATGCAAAGTAAAAGCATTAATTTGTCTAATTCAATATTGCACATACAGAATGGCAGTCTCTCTGGTTCTGTCTCTCTCTTTTTCTCTCTCTTTAAATTATCCTTGAAGATTCCAAGAGCTAAACTCAGGTTCACACAATCCTTCTTCAAATAAAGCATGTAGACTTTTTCCACTGAATTACAATTGTTCTGTACTTTGTAACATCCAACTTCAATAGTCTTTAGGCTGCATTTTTATGGCTTTTGGACCAAATATAACAGACCTATAAAGAATAACTTTTATATAAATATGAATAAAATCAGGTAGTACAACTAAAATATTTATTTAAAACATGTATGCCATTCCTCATGTAGTTCACGGCCTCCCCCAAGCTCCAGAAGCTCTCTGGAGGCTGAAAACAGGCACTTCCAGTATTTCCAGAAGGCAAGTTTTTCAGTCTCCCAAGGCTGCAGAGGCTTTCCTTGAGCTTCTGGGAAGGCAAAAATGGCCTCAAACAGGCTGAAAATCAGTTGGGAGGCGTGCTGATGCACAGTGCAGGTAAGTTTGAATGGGGCTCGCACGCCTGCACAAATGACTCTGTGTGCTCCCTGTGGCACACATGCCATAGGTTCGCCATCATGGCTTTAGGAAGTAATTTTATAAAATTCAGAAATAATAAAAATGGGACTGATGGATGCAATCTGTCAAGTTTCATTTGAAATTATCTAAATTTGCAATATTTTAATTTATTGACTTAAATCTAGATGTAAAGACTTGACATTAAGTTATATGACTGCTCTTAAAAATCATTTAGCATCTAAAGTTGGTATAGCATGCAACAACTAGCAGTTGAGTATGATTCAATTGAGTAAACTCTGTGCTGCAGGAATTGTATTAGTTGCTAATTTGTTTCCAGGAAGAACTCAAGCTGGTCTCTAATAAAACCTTGTATAGAAAAAGTCCTGGTCAGCCATGTCACTGTCTTCTTTGAGTAGATTTTTCCCATTCTAGCCAATACGTTGTATTTTGGAAGTCTGAGGTGGGTCTTCTCAACATTGTTTCCCAATTCTATGGAATATTTTTTTTTCTTGTTATATTTGATTGCAATTAAACTGCAGTTTGTAAACTACATTTTATTCTAGTTTGATTTTTAAATATCATTAGTTGATATTTAACTAATTTGTGGGCTTCATTTTTGTTTGTTTCACCTATCTGTTGTTCCATGTAGGTGGGATAACTTTTTATTTATAAAACATATAAATATCTCTCTCCTCCCTCCCTCACCCCTCATATTTAGGCAGAAGCAATGGTGTTTTCTTAGCAACTTGCCAAAAAAATTTTTTCCACTTTTTTCATTTTTTAGATTGTTAAGTTGAGATCCAAATTGTCTTTAGCCTTTTTAATATGGCTGATATGAATTCCATACATAGCTCCAGGAAGATAAAGATTATTTCTTTAGAAACAATGAAAAAAGGTATGTATCAGCTTTTATTGGATATAAGCATTTTCAAATTAAAAACCAGATCACCTGCATTTTATATGCAGATACAACTTTCTTGACATAATATTTTGTGTGCACCTTTCCTCAGCTTCCAATGCACTTTGTATGAAGCTTTTGTCAATATGTGCCTCTTTGTATGCTAATTTTGACATAACAAATATTTTAAGACAGATACTAATTAAGTCCATTTCATGCTGTGATGGATTATAGTATGGTGACTCACATCATTTTTCTTGAAATGTGACTAATTTTTTGACTCCCAAGGAAAATTTGAGATGCCTAGTCACATTTGCATATAGACTGCTATTGTGTACATTTAACTACTTGCCTTGGTTCTACGTAAATAAACCCTCCCACACACATATATTCTACTTTAGATTTTTTTCATGCTTGTTTCCACAAAATGGCTTTGTGTTATCAGTATGCACCTACAGAGATAGAATCATTTCTCACTTTCTCATTTATCCTCTGTAATAAACTTGTCAATCCTTGAGTAGGTCCTTTATTATTCATATAGACCATAAGGAATAGTTTATTATTATCTAGAGGATGTTTGTTTCTTGGATTTGGTTGAATATGGTAACTGTGTAAACACCTAACCCAATTAGGCAATATTCCTAATAATATCTGTATGCAAGAATCATTGACTGTTTTTAATAGCATTTTTGTTTCAAAGATTTTCAACACTAGTTATGCAGAGCTCATTTCTTTACTTGCTAATTCAAATCCATGCTGAGATTGTTGTTGGTTCACTTACAACTGTCAATGCAATCTGTCAGTTATTGAACAGTCAATGGGCATTGAGCTGCATTTCTAATTGATTCCAGAAAGAAAACTTTCATACCTGACTAAACTTCACAGAGTAAGGAGTAATTGGAATTCTGATGGACCAGTTAAATAGGAACACACCAAAAATAAAGGGCAGAATAACTGAAATATTCTGTCCTAAAGTTATTTATACAGACCTACTAAAACATTTTGGTTACATTCTGGAAAGGAAATGTATGAATAGGATATAATATTGATTTAGATATTTCTAATTATTGCTAATTGCTAATATTGCTAATTGCTACTAAGGCCTACCTTGTGGCAATTCATGAGGCAAAATGTAAATACTTCTCCACACTAATTGCAACTGCAGATAGTCACCCAGAGACCCTCTTTAAGGTGAGCCATCTCCTCTTAGGGAAGGAGGAAATTGAGGTCCACCTGAAGGGGTGCGCTGAGGAATTTGCGGATTTTCTGGAAGATAAAATCGTTCGACTTCGTTTCCAGTTAGATGTCGGCATGGTTGCTGATTTGGTGGAAGCTCATGAGGCAGATTCTTTCCCTGTTATCTGAGAACGGTTTGACCCTGTTGCTCCTGAGGAAGTGGACAGGATCCTAGCGAGTATGCATGCGAGCACCTGTATTTTAGTCCCATATTCCTCCTGGCTTGTGAAAGCTTCCCAGGAGGTGACAGGTGGGTGGACTCTGGCAGTGATCAATACTTATCTACAGGAGGGGACCATGCCCCAGCACTTTAACGAGGCTGTGGTCTTTCTTAAGAAGCCATCGCTGGACTCCACCCGGTTGCATAATTTCCGACCTGTCTCCAATCTTCCCTTTTGGGGGAAGGTTGTTGAGAAGGTGGTTGCACAGCAGCTCCAGAGGTTTCTGGATGAAATGGATTATCTCGACCCGTGCCAGTCAGGATTCAGGCCTGGATTTGGGACAGAAACAGCATTGGTTGCACTTTTGGATGATCTCTGGTGGGAGCGGGATGGTAGTAGTGTATCTATCCTTGCTTTACTTCATCTCTCGGTGGCTTTTGATACCATTGACCATGGGATTCTCCTGGGATGGCTTCAGGAGATGGGAATCGGAGGCCTTGTGCTGTCTTTGTTCACTTCCTTTCACTGTGGTCACTCTCAATCAGTGTTGATAGGAGGGTAGAGATCCACTGCTTTACGGGGCTCCACAGGGCTCGCTACTCTCTCCACTCCTGTTCAACATTTACATGAAACCACTGGGTGAGATCATCCGTCACCATGGTCTGGGGTATCACCAATATGCTTATGATACTCAGCTATATGTCTAGGCCCATGGTGAGTTAAGTGTTGCTGTGTCCTCCCTCTCACAATGCCTGGAGGCTGTTAGGGGCTAGATGGGGAGCAATGGGTTGAAACTAAACCCATGCAAGACTGAGTGCTCTGGGTCTGGGGTTTGTTGGTTCAGGGAAAATTATGACCTTTAGTCTTGAATGAGGTGGCACTACCCCAAACAGTCCCTGTGCATAATCTGGGGTTTCTCCTGAACTCACGACTCCTGTCTGAAGAGCAGGTGGTGGTCGTGGCCAGGAGGGCCTTTGTGCAACTGCGGGTTGTGCACCAGTTATGCCCTTTCCTGGATCAGCAGTCCCTACTCACAGTCACTCATGCCCTGGTCACTTCCTGTCTACATGGGGCTGCCCTTGAAGAGCATCTGGAAGCTCCAGTTGGTGCAAAATGCAATAGCCCATATGGTTTTATGCAGACCCCAGTGTGCACATGTATCACCTGTTCTGCAGGAGTTGCATTGGCTGCCAATTTGCTTCCGGTTGAAATTCAAGGTGCTGGTTGTCACCTTTAAAGCCCTTCATTACTTGGGTCTGGGTTATCTGAGGAAACATCTCTTGCCAGTGACATCTACCCGACCCATTAGAGTGAGGAGGCAGGGAATGCTGTGGGTCCCACCCCTGAGGGAGATACACCTGGTGGGACCTAGAAGAAGGGCCTTCTCTGTGGTGGCTCCATCTCTCTGGAACATCATTCCCACAGAGATTAGAATGGCTCCCTCGTTAATACTATTCTGAAAGGCACTGAAGACCTGGTTTTGCCAGCTGGCCTGGGGAACCAGAGAGGGATGGAACCCACCAAATGGCTAGTGTGACCCGCTGTCATTGGGGTGGGAGAGTGGGAGTTGGTTTTTGTTTTTGTTTTGTTTTCCCAAATTTTGTTCTATTGTATTTTACTAATTTATTTGATTCTTATTGTTAGTTCTTATTGTTTTTATTTTTATTTTTTGTTTTAAATATGATTTGTAAGCCATCTTGAGTCACCATGGGTGAATAGGCGGCATAATAATTAAACAAACAAACAAATAAATAAATAAATAACTTCTTTTAAATATATCATATTTACACTATATTCCCTACATATACATTCTTTTTAAATTTTCCAGTTTTTGAAATGATTCTATTTTCATGCATCTTTTGTTCCATTACATTTTTTTAGCAGATTTTGAGTTCTTTTCAAATATTTAGCTATGGGAATATATGTATTAGGTGAGAAAGAGAAGGGGGTTATATTGAAAAGATTTTAAATGAGGCAGAACCATTACTGTCTCAAGAATGAAATATCACAACCCTTGCTTCTTTAGTTGAAATACTATGACCTCTGAATATGAAATGCACCTTCTAGAAGATCAAAGACTCATTTTCTTCTTGAGGGTGACTTTTTATATTTTACCAGCCGTATGACTAATACGATCAAGTCTATTAATGTTGATCTTCTTCATATGCGGGCTATGTTAATTTCATACTATATTTACCATATATGATTTAAAATATATGTAGATGTATTTCCTTTAGTTTTGCATTTTACATTTCATTGACTATAAAATAATTTATTGAAGCATTGTATTCAAGCATTCTTAATCTCTCTAATTTTCTAATCATTTTAGCTAGTTGGACATAGAAATAGGTTGTTTCTTTGTTAAGTTGTGCTCGATTCTCTCTTTTATTGCTCCACTTCAGTGCCATGTTGATGTGTGTTTGGTGTTTTTAATATAATGCTATGAGATAAAGTAGGCTCAGAGCCAAAAAGATGTCCAAGATCATAGGTGAATCAGAATATAAATCCAACCTTAGAGGTATGAAAAACATTTTCCAAGGTTAAATATTTCTAGTGCAGAGTGGTCATTTTCAGTGTTTTAGGTCAGAACAAAATGCTTTATTTTGAAACATATTGATCCATCTAGTGGAACCAACAAATTATTCTAAATTCCATTTGTGGGATACAATTCCCTAAAAATGCAGTGATAAAACTTTCCAAATAAGACTGATGCACTCTGAAGTCAAAGCAATATTCATATTGTTGCATGTATTCCTTTGCCAACCTCTGGATGGAAGGCTGAGTCAACCTTGAGATGGTGAGATTGGAATTGCCGAGTTGCAGGCAGCCGGCAGACAACAGAAGTAGCCCATAGTACTGCACTCTAACCACTGCACCACCACGGCTCATGATGATTAAGACCAAATAATTTTCTAAACAGACTTGAGAACCTCAGTATCACAAGCCCTACAATACATAGGGGTATTGACTTCATTTTAAAAAACCATTATCCAATTAAAATCTAGTTCATCTTTCATATTTGTATGAATCCTATATCTAGTTTAGTAATACAAAACAGAATTGTGAGAGTATTCTGTTCACAGATCAAGAGTTCTCTACTAGGGGCAATCTATTCATCCAGACATTGAAATAATGTTTAGTTTTACTTCCAAGTCAATTAATCTTCTTTGCTAAGTCATTCTTGTTATTTGGATTTAAGTTCTTCCAATAATGCATATATGATTATAAAACCTTTGCTTCAGTTTACTTTTTTTCCAAAGAAAACTAGTACAAATTCTTACAAAAACATTAAAAGCTTCAGTGACATAAAATTCAATTCAGACCACTCATATATACTATAAGTTACCTTTATTTTTAACATAATTCTGAACACTTGTACTACAACCTGATTTATCCAATCATTACCTGGAAATGTATCGGACAGATTACTAAAATATACATAAAAGATGGTTATTGAAATTATTGAGTGGATACTGTTTTAATAAATAGTGTAACCATTTAGTCTAAAAATAAAGGTCAACTAACTGCAATGAGACCAAAATATAGTAACATCAGGTATTACTAACAACTTGATTGTATTTAGAAAAATTGCTATAATAATGGCTTTACAATTGTCTCTTTGTTCAATTCCTTGTAGTTAAAGATAAGAACAATATCTAAATCATAGACTAAAGCCATATACTACAATGTGAACTTGTACTGCTCTAGAGAAAACTTCAGTTCAAATAAATATACACATAATCCATATTTCCTACATGCTCAAACACATTGCTCATGTTTTCAAAGTTATGAGTGCTTCTTGATCTCCTTGGTGCTCTCTGAGCTTGATGGTTGCAGGCATTTCACTACCTGGATATCATCAGTATTGGTAGAAGTGTGTTAGGATATTGTTTTCTGCTTATTTGTCTAGTGTTAATCCTTGATTATCTGGATTAGGCTGCTGGAGACGATGTATTCTTGTCCTTTTGGTTTTTTTTCTTTGTCTTTTTACTATCTCTTTAAAATGGTTTGTAAATGTGATTTACCTCTATGTTTCTATTAGTGGCTGATTTGTCTGAATGATAAATTTCCAGGAATTTCTTAGCAATTTTGGATTTGGTTTGGTCTTGGATTACTTCTTATCAAAACTTTAGAACAGTTACTTAACTATCTCAATTTTCTTTTAAAGTAAATTAATACTTCACATTTGACTGATCTATTGTGTTCTTTATGATATTAAAAAAGAAATGGTGCATATGAGTTTTTATATAAGTAAAGAGTTCATTCCAAAATAGAATTTGTGCTAGGTTCTGAAAATATTATTGACTCAGTTTAAAGAATTAGATTATATTTTCACTGTGGAAAGATACATTGCCCTGCAACAAAGAAATTCTGAAATGCAAGAGCCAAGTTTTTTGTCCTTATTAGTCTGACAGTGGGATGCACAGCTTAGGCACATATGGGAAGTTGCAAATGAAGAAACAACTTAGAACATCTAAACATCTTAGAATTGCCTGTAAGCTGGTTTGGAGGCTTCATGGGAATAAAATGTGAAGAGAAAGCAGAGCAGGCAGACAAGGAGATATTGCTGGAGTGAAAGGTGATTGAACATGACATGAAGCAGAGGAGAGGGTGGCTGAATGAACTAGGAACTAAGCAAAGGAAGCTTGGTTGAAGATCAGAAAGAAATTGACAAAAACAGTAAAAAGGAGAACACAGTCCAGATTGTATATGATGGAAAAATAAAATTGCATGGTGCAGGTACTGGAAAATTAAACAAGAGTTAGTTAAAAAGGAGACATAATCATAAACCCTGGTACATTAATGGTCATGCCAACAGGAACAGCTGGTAGCACTCCTAAAGTTGTGCTATAGGTACAGTAAGTAATGTGAAAGGAGAGCAGCTAGATATTTTGTATTATTAAAGGAAGTACAATATCAGAGGTTTGAATCTTTTAATTAAAATCATGTTAGAATGCTTTTTGATGGAATTCTGTAAATGGATAATTATAATTATCCATTTACAGAATTCCATCAAAAAGCATTCTAACATGATTTTAATTAAAAGATGCTTGGTAAGTATATATGCAAACCTTAGTTACTCCAGTGATTGTTCATACACTAAACCTGTATACTAATATAATTGTATTTCACTTGTTAGCGTGCATGTATGTCTGACTTCATTCCTGTCTGAAAGCATCCTTTGACAGAAGATGAGTGGGAAAGGAAGTGAATATAGAAGTATCCTATGAATGAAGCAGAGATCCAAGTTACAAACACCACCTTACCCCTCTGCTCACAAACATAACGGTTTACAGATAGGAAAAAATGTTGTATTGTTATTACGTAAATGTGAATTACAATAGAAATGATACAGAAATGCAACCAAAACTATACCATATACATTTATTTAAAAAGTAGGTAATAGGTTCAAAGGAAAATTGCTTGGATTAGCTGGAACACAAACAACATTTCACTCTTATTTAGGGATTCAGTAATTCTAGACACAGCGAACAAGTGGCTTCACAATTAAAGAACACCTACAGACACAGTTGAGGAAAAGTACTATCAAACTTAAAACAATTATATGAGATAATATATATTTTCATTATTATATATCATAATGATATATTATCCTCCTATAATGGACAGCTTTACACGCAAAGAGTATATATTATGACTATATAATTAATCTTATAGGAACACCATATTTATAGGGCTGTGAAAATACTAGAAATGAACAAGTGTGTTTTAGCTTACCTTATAATGATTATAAGGCCCTCTTGCTAGCAGATCATCTGACAAACAGAATTTGTTACCTTCTGAGAATTTGCTTCTTTCTATACATGGCCCTAGCAATAAAGGTATATTTCCTCTGGGAAGAAAACTTTAAAAAATCAACTATCACACAGAAAGCAATATACCAGGGAAACAAGATAAGCTATGGGAGGCAATACAACTTTCTCCCCAAGATCTCATAAGAACAAAATACTTACAAAATATATGGGGACTGGATTAGATAGTCTCATTTTATTAAGAGAGCTACAATAACAACAAAGGATTAACATTAAGGAATGTTGTGCAAGATCTTGTAAAGAGCCTTCCTGGCTTGAAAAACAGAATCTTGTTGTGCAGGAAAATACACTGCTCAAACAAATAAAGGGAACACAAAAATATGACATCCTACATCTGAATGAATGAAATATTCTTATTAAATACTTTGTTCATTACATAGTTGAATGTGCTGACAACAAAATCACACAAAAATTATCAATGGAAATCGAATTTAGCAACCCATGGAGGTCTGGATTTGGAGTTACACTCAAAATTAAAGTGGAAAAAAACACTACAGGTTGATCCAACTTTGATGTAATGTCCTTAAAACAAATCAAAATGAGGCTCAGTAGTGTGTGTGGCCTCCACGTGCTTGTGTGACCTCCCTATAATGCCTGGGCATGCTCCTGATGAGGTAGCGGATGGTCTCCTGAGGGATCTCCTCCCACACCTGGACTAAAGCATCCCCCAACTCCTGGACAGTTGGTAGTGCAACGTGTCATTGGTGGGTGGAGTAAGACATGATTTCCCAGATGCGCTCAATTGGATTCAGGTCTGGGGAATGGGCAGGCCAGTGCATAGCATCAATGCCTTCATCTTGCAGGAACTGCTGACACACTCCAGCCACACGAGGTCTAGCATTGCCTTGCTTTAGGAGGAACCCAGGGCCAACCACACCAGCATATGGTCTCACAAGGGGTCTGAGGATCTCAGTTCAGTACCTAATGGCAGTCAGGCTACCTCTGGTGAGCACAGGGAGGGCTGTGCGGCACCCTGAAGAAATGCCACCCCACACCATTACTGACCCACTGCCAAACTGGTCATGCTGGAGGATGTTGCAGGCAGCAGAACATTCTCCACGGCATCTCCAGACCCTGTCATGTCGGTCACATGTGCTCAGTGTGAACCTGCTTTCATCTGTGAAGAGCACAGGGCACCAGTGGTGAATTTGACAATCTTGGTGTTCTCTGGCAAATGCCAAACGTCCTGCACAGTGTTGGGCTGTAAGCACAACCCCCACCTGTGGACGTCAGGCCCTCATACCACCCTCATGTTTCTGACCATTTGAGCATCCACATGCACATTTGTGGCCTGCTGGAGGTCATTTTGCATGGTTCTGGCAGTGCTCCTCCTGTCCCTCCTTGCATAAAGGCGGAGGCAGAGGTCCTGATGCTGGGTTGTTGCCCTCCTACGGCCTCCTCCACATCTCCTGATGTACTGGCCTATCTCCTGTCTCCTCCATGCTCTGGACACTACACTGACAGACACAGCAAACCTTCTTGCCACAGCTCGCATTGATGTGCCATCCTGGATGAGTTGCACTACCTGAGCCACTTGTGTGGGTTGTAGACTCCGTCTCATGCTACCACTAGAGTGACAGCACTGCCAGCATTCCAAAGTGACCAAACCATCAGCCAGAAAGCATAGGAACTGAGAAGTGTTCTGTGGTCACCACCTGCAGAACCATGGGGATATCTTGCTAACTGCCTATGCTTTCCACCTGTTGTCTATTCCATTTGCACAACAGCATGTGAAATTGATTGTCAATCAGTATTGCTACCTAAGTGAATAGTTTGATTTCACAGAAGTGTGATTGACTTGGAGTTACATTGTGTTGTTTAAGTGTTCCCTTTATTTTTTTGAACAGTGTATAAAAGGGATATTAATGTTAAATTCCCAGATAAAGCTGCAGAAAGTTTTGAAGAGTGTTTTGGTTCAACAAAGCCTTGATCAAATCATTCTTCTGAAGCAAATTTGTGAGTTGAAATAGGGACCTGATTCAAAGAGATGGATCAATCAGATGGCTTCAAAGCCCTTAATAATATTTTGAAGTGCTTTGTAAATTAGATGGATTTTCTGTTGCTTCTTGGGCTGTACAAACAATATATAATTTTGTAATTTCACTTCCAACATAGAAAAAGCTGGGGCAGTTAAGTGATATGAGTGACAACTTGAGTTTTTTTTAAAAAAAGACAAAGATAATGTTGTTTTGGGAATGAGTCCCTGTTATATCTCATTCTATCCCCCGCCTCAAATTTAACAAATGCAGTTTCTTTCTCATGAAAGCTTCATGAAGGAAATAAATTCGATCTCAGATGAAATACTTGAATTATATACTTTTCAAATCTTAAAGTTCTTTTTTGAATTGAATGTGGGATGATTCATATAGGTTTAATATATAAATCTGAGAAATTCACTGTTCTGCAGAGTAATTGAATATTTCAAGAGTACAGTCTTCATAGTCCTCACTGAATTACAGTTTTTATTCTTTACTAAAAACATCACCCAAAATTATGATTTGCAGTCATGCAACCTTATCTGTTCACTGAAAATAGTTATAAGAAAGGCCCTTTTCAGGACTATCATTAGATTGGTACTAAAGAGTCCCTGCATATTGTACTCCATTTTAAGGGCTGTTGAGTCAGCACCATCCAAAGACACTTCCATAGGCATAACATCATGGAGCACTATTACCTTCGCACAAAGTGGTACCTATTTATCTACTCATATTTGCATGCTTTTGAACTGCTACATTTGCAGGAGCTAGGGCAAGGACACTCAGGTCTTGAATGTCCTAAAGAAGTGATCATGTCCAGTATTGGCCCTCCAACTGACAAGCCCAGTGTCTTAACCACTGAGCCATTGCACCACCCCAATAGTAGATTTGTACTACTTTATCTAAAAAAGAAAGTCTGAATAGTTCCTTCCTCCTAAATTTGCTAGTTTGTTTCAATAAAATTATATCCTCCAACTTTTAAAGCAAGGCAGGAAAGCTAAACTAGAGATGATGGAAAATCCTGGATGATTAGTTTGTCAAGGACTAAACCATAGTTTAATTTAGCTGGTAAAGATGAAAAACTGAAAATTCTGTTAGAGTTTATATTTTGAGATTGTTGGTTACTAGGCTTAGTGAAAGCTACTTTTCCCACTGGTTAGAATCATACTACAATTTCATGGAATAGAAGTTCTGTTCTTTTCTGCAATTAAGTTCAATTCTATGCATGTCTGTATCACTTGAACATTTGAGCAAAAGAGAACAGACCATCTCTTTTGTAAAACTGAAATATCATATAAGCAGGAGTAATGGCATCTGCCAGACTGTCTGGATAATTGATGGGGACTCCTTGCTCTGGCAAATAAATGATATCGAAATACGGCTTTTAAGTGTTACTGTTTACAAATTAGAATATGTGCAATAAAGAGTACAATTAAGGACAAACTGGGTTCTTTTTCTTGATAGGATTGCTGCTTCATTTCAGCAACTCAAAATTAACACTTAAAGGTGATATTTTTTATAACTGTATTAGAAATGAATATATATATAAATGAATAAAAATATAAATGAATATATATATAAATGAATATATATATATACAGAGAGAGAGAGAGAGAGAGAGAGAGAGAAAGAGAGAGAGACAGAGACAGAGACAGAGAGAGACAGAGAGAGACAGAGAGAGAGACAGAGAGAGAGAGAGAGTTAGTTGTTGGTGCACTCCGAGCTTGCTTGTTTTCACAAACTAGGTAATATCATCTGTGCTAGTAAGGAGTGCTGTTTATTGTCAGTTTATATTCTAGTGGCTTACTTGTCAGTGTTGCTGGGTAAACAATACCCCAATGAAGAAACTGCCAAAGAAGCCAACAGCCAACAACACAAAAAAGGCAACTATGATCTTATCATCAACGATCTCTCTTCCCTTAATTGGCAATTTCTATTCACTGGATGCAATACTGCTGAAGACCATTACAACATATTCTTACTAGAAACAAAAGAGCCATCAAACTATATGTACCAATAACAACTTCCAAAACCAGGAAAAACAGATTACCCATAACAATAAGGAAGCTTCAATCCCAAAAGAGATCACTTTGGCAAAAACAAATCTGGTCACGTTGCCAACTTCAAAAGCCAATACAAAAATCTATGCCACCAGATAAAAACTGAATGCACTAATTATCACATTAAACAAGAGGAAAACCTATGCACCAATTATACCCACGCTTTCTACAATTTTGTAAACAACAAACTAAAAGACTCAAGGTCTATCCAGGACCTAATGGCAAAGACTGCAATGACAACACCATCAAAGCAAACCTCTTTAATACATTCTTTGGCTCAGTATTTATAAACACCAATGGATCCAGCCCAGTACTTCCTAGTCGAACCACAGACAACTACAATGATCTAATACATATTGATTTTACAGAAGACATTGTTGAAAAAGCACTATGCAATCCAAAACCATCTCTATCTATTGGACTGGATGGAATATGTGCCTACTCCTTTAAAAAGCTATCCACTGCCATAGCCGAGCCTCTAAGCATAATCTTTGAAAAATCTTTCAGGACAAGCTCCTTGCCAAAACTGTGGTCACAAGCCACGGTCATCCCCATCTTCAAAAAAGGAGACCCCAGCCTAGTTGAAAATTACAGACCAATCTTCTTATGCTGTGTCACCTGTAAAGTACTGGAATCAATTATTAACGAATCCATCATCCTCCACTTAGAGACAAACAAGCTACTGTCTAATAAACAATTTGGTTTCAGAAAAAGAACTACCCTGTAATCTGCAAGTCTTACACTGCAAAAACATATGGACTACACAACTCAATCAGGGCAAAGCAACAGAAGCAATCTACATAGACTTCTGTAAAGCCTTTGATGCAGTGGTACATGACAAACTAGTACCAAAACTAAAATCTTATGGTATCTCTGGACACCTACATAACTGGACAGAAGCATTCCTTTCAAACAGACAAGAAATGGTCAAAATTGGGAGTGTCCTATCAAATTCTATACCTGTCTACAGTGGTGTTCCCCAAGGCAGTGTTTTAGGACCAACTCTCTTCATACTCTACATAAATGACCTCTGTGATCATATTAAGAGCAACTGTGTTCTCTTCGCTGATGATGTAAAGCTATTCAACATCACAGACAATACTACTACCCTCCAAAAAGACCTTGACTATGTATCAGAATGGTCAAACAAATGGCAACTTCAAATCTCAACAAATAAATGTTCTGTCTAACATATTGGTAGAAAAAAAAAATCAGAAAATAAAATACACGCTAAATAGTCAAGACCTTGTTGAGGATCCAAACTTTTTCAAGGACCTT
The DNA here is from genome assembly GCF_049901715.1 of Pseudonaja textilis. Lineage (NCBI taxonomy): Eukaryota > Metazoa > Chordata > Lepidosauria > Squamata > Elapidae > Pseudonaja > Pseudonaja textilis. The sequence goes on from NC_141993.1 coordinate 44,499,741, forward strand.
GGAGTACTCATCTCAAATGATCTAAGTGTTAGAGCCCACTGCAACTACATAGCCAAAAAGGCATTAAGAGTTGTTAATCTAATCCTACATAGCTTCTTCTCTGGTAATATCACACTACTAACTAGAGCATACAAAACATTTGCTAGACCTATACTTGAATACAGCTCATCAATCTGGAATCCATATCATGTATCTGATATTAACCCAATTGAAAAAGTCCAGAAATGTTTCACAAGAAGAGTTTTCCACTCCTCTACTCATTGCAGAATACCTTATGCCACCAGACTTGAAACTCTAGACCTAGAAAACCTAGAACTACACCCCCTTTGGTACGATCTAAATATAGTATATAAAATCATACATTGAAATGTCCTACCTGCAAATGAATACTTCAGCTTTAATCATAACAATACAAGAGCACACAATAGATACAAACTCAAGGTTAACCTCACCAAACTTGACTGCAGAAAATACGACTTCAACAACAGAGTGGTCAATGTTTGGAATACTCTACCTGATTCTGTGGCTTCTTCCTCAAACCCCCAAAACTTTAACCTTAGACTGTCTACTATTGACCTCACCCCCTTCCTAATAAGCCTGTAAAGGGTGTGTATAAGTGCACCAATTGTGCCTACCGTCCCTGTCCTGTTGTTTTTTATTTTTCTTATAAGTATCTATCTCATGTATTCAAAACTATATTTATTCTTATACCTGTATTTTGTAAACGATTGACAAATCAAATAAATACTAAAAATACTAAATACAATCAAAGCATCTCTAAGACCACCCCCACCAACACAGGAAAGCTGCTAAAATATAAACTGACAGCAAACAGCACTTATGTGATCTTATCACTTACCTTCTTGGCACTCATACTCTTATGTTCATCTCTTAACAAGCTGCATAAGCCAGGTCTTGGTCCTTGTTCAAAGAAAGACTACCCTTTTCTCATTTTGTCTGTTCTTTAAGCTATAGTAGCCTTGCTGATAGTGATATGCTATGCATTTTTTAAAAACAGTTATAGGAAGCCTTTCAATCAGCTTACCTGCTGAAGGACATTAGATTTCTATATGATGTTGCTTCAGTAGTCAGAATTTGACTCAATCTTCTGTGGCAGCAAGTTCTATTGCACAAATAACATCCTCAGCTTTGTAAGGCTTCAGATATTAGGGATTTAGGAAATGAGTTTGAAATACTTAAATATTGCAAATTTCCCTTCTTGAGCAGTCATGGTTTTGCTTAAAGAATTGTTCAGCAAAAATGTATTGCATTTCTTAGCAGAACTATAGCAGTCTAGAGTTAAATGTTTCATTTTCTAATTGCAAAAATACAGTCTCTCCCTTGACCCGTGTATCTAACAAAAGAGGGCCACCAAGGCCACTGGGGTGGAAATACAACTCATTTATCATCATTTGCTACATGCTATATGAACAGCCTTGGGAAAATTCTGTATTGCAGGGGAGCATACACCATTTTAAATGAATAATAAAATTTATTATTTATTTATTTATTTATTTATTTACAGAATGTATGTATTTTTCATTGTAGAAAAGTTTACAATTATATATAATAAATATCAGCAAATGCAAAATTTTATACATGAATTTTATACATGAATAAACCTAGCAGTGCAATGCAATTTTTAGTTATGGTTATGAGAATTATTTCATAATTGAAAATTGTTCCTGTCAATATATTAATATTACTCTCTTTTATATCTTACCAAATGCTACCATGTGTACTGAGGATGTAGTTACAGAGGAGTAATTTTACTTAAGATTCTGTGGTTCTTAAGTGGTTGATTTCATTAAGTTAGATATTATATAAAAAGCTAAAAAAATCCCCTCCACATTTGTCATTTAAATAAGGGTAATGTTTTCAACAGTGCTGAATTTGTAAAGTGTTTCTAAGTTACTTTTTCATCCAGTTCTTAGAAGATTTCAAAGTAGGATGCGAATATAAAAAGGCTGTTTCATATTCTAATCAAGAGAAAAAGAATCTAGAAAAGCTTATTGTAAACTGGAGTCTTTAGAGTCTTTTGGAGTTGAGTGATCTTCAAAAATCAAATAAACAAATAAATAAAAATAAGTTAATTAGCCAGCATTTTAAGTTCTAACTGTTCAAGCACACAAGCAGGAAAGATTGATAGAGAAAAATCATTTAGGAGAATTTACTTTGGTTATTATGGAAAGTGACCACTACTTTTTCTTATAGAAATTGAAGGCTGTGGTCCTATAGGTGTTCCTACTTCACTTAGCACACAATCCAATCTAATGTTTTCCATTGAATAATGTCAGTTTAATTTACCCAAAAGATTTGTCTCATTAACTAAGGAAGTCTGTTTTCACATATTAACTCACTCCATTTTCTCACTTGGTTAAACACCAAATTCCTCTAGAAAATATACTTTTTAAAGTATAATATACTGAAGATTTTCATTTCTCTATGTAACATTTGGATTTTTGCTTATGAGTGAATGAGCCTTAAAAATGTAACTTCCCTTCCTATTTTCTTTAGTCCAATAGTTGATATCAATTAGCCTGTATATAGTTAAAGAATAGGCATATACCAAATTTATTCTCAGTGGGTATAATGAAATTCATTCATTCATTCATTCATTCATTCATCACATTTCTACATTGCCTGTCTCACCTAAGTGACTTCTGAGTCTAAGTGCATCTAAGTGACCCTGGGAAGATATGAACAGCTATTGAAAGGAAAAAATGAACCACTAAGAAAGGACGGTAAGCAGTTACACAGTCCAAAGATCCGAGAACAAATGTGATAGAGCCTTGTTACATGAAGAAAGGGGAAAGTAAAAGGAATGTCCTTCCCAGAAATATTATTTCAATTATGACATCAGCCATGACTGTTGAGATGTGGCTGTTATCATCCAGGAATCTCTGTGACTTTTAGAGGTGCTACTCCAGCCACAACTGAATGAGAGATCTTGTTAGTGAACCTAGGACATAAGGATCAGATGGGATTACTGCTCCCTGCTGTGTAGCTGCTTCCCTTCCCAAGTATCTTGACTGGCAGTGGAGTTCCCTAGATTGATGGTTTTGAGGGATTTCTGTCCCATTCCTATTTAACATCTACATGAAACCGCTGAGTGAGTTCATCCATCAGCACAGGATGAAATGTCATCAGTATGTTGATGATACTCAGCTATACGTTTCCACCTCTAGTTATACAAATGATACTGTCAATGTTTTTCCCAGCTATTGGGGCAGAATATATATGTGCCCAATATACATATGTGTTTGTGAATTTGCTCAGTCATTTTATATTGGATTATTTCAACTTTGATAATAAAATGTTAGCCAGTGGAATCCAATATATGGAATGCCTTTGCTGAAAGAACATACTGCCAAATGCACTATGCCCTCATTAAAGGGAATGATCCATTGGTGGATAAACCACCAGAACTTCATAAAAAACATTTAGAACTACATTTGATATTGCAAGCAGAAAAGTAGGTGAAAGCTGGAAGATCTGCAACACCTTGGACACCACAAAGTACTGTATATAGGTACATATTGGATTTCCAGAAATATGCCTGAGATGTGAGGTAGAATGATTTTTCTAATTGGTCAGTTTTAGGAAAAATGGTGAGAAAAGACACACCAGAGAATTTAGAACAACTGTTCCAACATTAAGTGGTAATTGATGGGTGATTTGAGGAGTTGAAAAACAATTGAAATAATAAGGGAAGGAGATTTTATAGCATCTCTTAGCCTACTTCTACCTTATAGCTTTCTCAGACTCCAGCTATTCTCCAGAAATATACAAATACTAACATAGAAACAGAAGAGAGACCTAGGTTTATGTTTCTATTGTAGACTTTTAGAATAAGTAGCTAATATTTCCACTGTTAACATGCAAACCTCAGAATCAGAATGTTCAAACCTCAGAATGTTCTGCACTTGAGGGACTGGAGGCCATTTGGCAAGCAAGTGCCAAAATTACCCTAGAATGGCATCCGCAGGAAACATTGTGAGTTTCCTTCCCAAGAGTTCAGCAGAAGACTTCAGACAATTAAAAGCTCAGACAGCCAGCAGCTGGCAAGTGCATTTTATTATCCCTGTAATACTTGCATCCCCTTAGGAATAGATATACATTTCTCTTAGACTCTGATGCAGCAACCAATTTCATAGATGAGACTACATTATGTCAATTTAAATTGCTCACAGAGTATTAGAGAAACCTATGCTTGTAGAAATTATTGATGGGCAATTGCTTCATACTGTTTCTATTTTGCATCATATGACTGACAGTAAATTATCACACATAATTCCTGACACTATATCACAGCTATTTTATTGTATATCCTTATAATATTGGGCAGCAAATGGAAGGCCAGTAAATCCATAATTCAGATATCTAGTAGGAACAAAGGATTACTTTTTGTCCATCAAAAACAACCAACAGCATCACTTGCAGGAATCTCATTCTTCCCCTACCCCTCTCCTTCTCCTGCAAAACTGTTGAATTTCCTTCTTTGCCAGAAAAATGTACAGATTTTGTGGAAGTTCTGGAGAAAGAAGAAATGGCTACACTATGTCTACACTGAAGGGATTACTGTATAATCAACTTACAGTGGAGATCCCAGATCCCCCAGCTAAGAGACAACCCAAATTTATTCAACGTTAGCCACTTTGAAGTGTTCCTGATGACAATATGAAGAGAGTTTTTCTATACTCTTGCAGGAGGAAAAAACCACCACTACTTCAAGTAGTTATTGTACAATAAAGGTAATATTAAACTGATGAGTTAGTTTTAAGGTCTCCATTGTACTGTTGTTATTTTTTTTTCATAAAGGAAATTTAAAACAATTTAAATATTGAAAAAAGGAAAAAAGTGGTTTCTAACTTTCAAACACTTGTTGAATTACAGATTTATGCATCCTTAGAAGCCACAACTGTAAGTGATTATATACTGCTCAAACAAATAAAGGGAACACAAAAATAAGACATCCCAGATTTGAATGAATGAAATATTCTCATTAAATACTTTGTTCATTACATAGTTGAACGTGCTGACAACAAAATCACACAAAAATTATCAATGGAAATCAAATTTAGCAACCCATGGAGGTCTGGATTTGGAGTTACATTCAAAATTAAAGTGGAAAAAAACACTACAGGCTGATCCAACTTTGATGTAATGTCCTTAAAACAAGTCAAAATGAGGCTCAGTAGTGTGTGTGGCCTCCACTTGCCTGTGTGACCTCCCTACAATGCCTGGGCATGCTCCTGATGAGGTGGCGGATGGTCTCCTGAGGGATGTCCTCCCACACCTGGACTAAAGCATCCCCCAACTCCTCGACAGTCGGTGGTGCAACATGTCATTGGTGGATGGAGCAAGACATGATTTCCCAGATGCGCTCAATTGGATTCAGGTCTGGGGAATGGGTGGGCCAGTGCATAGCATCAATGCCTTCATCTTGCAGGAACTGCTGACACACTCCAGTCACATGAGGTCTAGCATTGCCTTGCTTAAGGAGGAACCCAGGGCCAACCACACCAGCATATGGTCTCACAAGGAGTCTGAGGATTTCAGTTCAGTACCTAATGGCAGTCAGGCTACCTCTAGTGAGCACACGGAGGGCTGTGCGGCACCCTGAAGAAATGCTACCCTAAACCATTACTGACCCACTGCCAAACTTGCCATACTGGAGGATGTTGCAGGCAGCAGAACATTCTCCACAGCATCTCCAGACCTTGTCACATCTGTCACATGTGCTCAGTGTGAACCTGCTTTCATCTGTGAAGAGCACAGGGTGCCAGTGGCGAATTTGCCAATCTTGGTGTTCTCTGGCAAATGCCAAACGTCCTTCACGGTGTTGGGCTGTAAGCACAACTTCCACCTGTGGACGTTGGACCCTCATACCACCCTCATGGAGTCTGTTTCTGGCCGTTTGAGCAGCCACATGCACATTTGTGGCCGCTGGAGGTCATTTTGTATGGCTCTGGCAGTGTTCCTCCTGTCCCTCCTTGCATAAAGGTGGAGGTAGAGGTCCTGATGGTGGGTTGTTGCCCTCCTACGGCCTCCTCCACGTCTCCTGATGTACTGGCCTGTCTCCTGGTAGTGCCTCCATCCTCTGGACACTACACTGACAGACACAGCAAACCTTCTTGCCACAGCTTGCATTGATGTGCCATCCTGGATGAGCTGCACTACCTGAACCATTTGTGTGGGTTGTAGACTCCATCTCATGCTACCACTAGAGTGAAAGTACCGCCAGCATTCCAAAGTGACCAAACTATCAGCCAGAAAGCATAGGAACTGAGAAGTGGTCTGTGGTCACCCCCTGCAGAACCACTCCTTTATTGGGGATGTCTTGCTAACTGCCTATGCTTTCTACCTGTTGTCTATTCCATTTGCACAACAGCAAGTGAAATTGATTGTCAACCAGTGTTGCTACCTAAGAGGGCAGTTTGATTTCACAGAAGTGTGACTGACTTGGAGTTACATTGTGTTGTTTAAGTGTTCCCTTTATTTTTTTGAGCAGTGTATTTGTCATGCTCTGTAGTATATTTTTCAATTCAAACTGCTAATGTTAACCTGCAAATCCCTACATGGCATATCACTATCTTCTGGGATGTTTTTCTGGCTGTAAATTACCTGTCTATTTATGCTATGTTTATTATGAGTAAAACTTGTCAATATCACAAGTTTTATGAGGTAAAGGGTCTTAAGACCACAAAACTTTCTCTATATCCAGACACGTGTGTGAACAAACACATACATAAAAGCAAGTATTTTTTTAAAAAAATGAATAAATGTGCTACACGGTCCAACATTGACCAGTGGAAAACTAATATTAGGATGTGGTTTGCTTGCTTATTGTATTATGGTTAAGTGTATATACTGTGTTTCTCCAACAATATGGCCTCCCCCACTAGGAAGTCCCAGCATGCTTTATAGGCATAAAATAAAATTAAGCCCCTCTCCCCAAATTAAGGCCTATATTAAACATGTGAAATGGGGAGAATGGTGGGGGTGGGGGGGCTGGCTGTTAGGAAGTAGTTTTGTTGCATACCCAGATATGGTGCTGCCTACATTGACCTCGGCGTTGGTGGGCCACTTCATATTGGGAGACCTTCCACCATTGCTTTCCCTTCTCCCCATGCTGCCACAGCATTTAAAGCAATGCCACGGTGTTTAGTGCAGCCATGCACGGCCAGCCAGGGCTCTGCCCTGCAACCAGAGCCCACCGGAGACACTCAGCTTCAGGTGCTCCTGTCACTGCTTTCCCTTTGCCTTCAAAGGCAAAGCCAATTCTTTTAAAAATGATGCCCTACTACCGGTACGACAAAGACTCCCCTGCCCGAGAGGGCAGCCCAAACCCCATTTGGGGAGACAAATCTCCCGGGGCCGCAGCACAGGATTGGTCCACCAGGAGAAGCGCCCAGCTGCCATCCCTGCCTGGGGCCGGGCAGTGTGCAAAGAGCTTCGCCTGGGGCGCCCAGTGCAGCTGACAGAAGGGCCCTCCTGCCCGGTGGCAGAGCTCTCGCCAAGGCAGTGAGCGCCTCCCTGCCGGACCCTCCACTCATTCTGCCAGAGCCATGCGGGCTGGGCAGAGCTGGGAAAGCGAGCCGCAGGAGTGCACCCGCATGCCAACCAAAAGAGCCGGCTGACCTGATCTTGGCTTCCTTCCCAAGTCCCTCAAAGCCCAAACCTGAAGGGGCCACTGGGAGAGGCTGCCCGAGGCAATGATAATGCCCACCCATCTGGAGAAAGGGAGGCAAGGCAACAGCAATGGGTGAACAATTGCAAGGTAAATGGTAAAATGATGATAGAAAGTTAATAAATTGTGTACATTGATAGAACATTTACTAAACATGTGAAAATAAAAAAATGTGATATGCAAATGTCAGTAGGAAAAGAATGGATGGAATGTGATCTATTGCAAGGAAAGAGATGAGAATGGCTGTCTATAAGAATTCACATTGTTTTAGGGGTCTGAAAGTTGGATCTTCCAAGAGAAAAATAGAAGTAATTGAATGCAATGGGAATTTATTCCTTAAGTGTGTGTTTTTGTGTGTGAGAACAAGCTGTCATGATTGAGATTAAATTGCATTTTATTTCAAGGAGAGATTTTTGTCTTCCAGCTGGAATAAGAGAAATATCACATAGACAGCTAGAAGGTTCTTAGTTGAATCAGAACAATGTGAGCAGGACAAGATTTATAACTGGCAGAATTGTTAAATTAGGGATTTCTCCCTCTCTCCCTCTCCCCCAAGGCTAGAACTGCTTTTTTATGATCAAGGAACCTGGGCGATTAAACCTGCTGATGAGAAGAAGGAAAAGAGGCAACCGAGTTGGAAAAAATATCATCAGAAGAAGGAGAGAAGTGCAATGGATAAGCAAGAATATGCAGAATAATATAAATTCTATAAATGCAGGAACTGGAAAAGGTCTTTCTCTTTATTCCTTCCACCCCCCCCCCTTCCTTTGTCTATCTCTTTTCTTCCTTTCTTTTCCCTTCTCTTACCCTGTTTCTTTCTTTCCATTTTATTTCTTTTCTTTCTTGTCTCTTCCTTCTATCTTTCTTTCTCTCTCCCCTCTTTCCCTCTCTCTTTCCCTCTCTCTCTCTGTCGCCTCATTCTCTTTCTCTCTCTCTCCCTCTCTTTCCCCCTCTTTCTTTCTTTCTCTTCCTCTTTCGTTCTTGCTCTTTCTTTCTCTCTTTCTTTCTCTCCCTTCCTCTTTCTTTCTTGGTCTTTCTTCCTTCCTTCCTTCCTTCCTTCCTTCCTTCCTTCCTTCCTTCCTTCCTTCCTTCCTTCCTTCCTTCCTTCCTTCCTTCCTTTTCCTTTCTTTTTCTTGTCCGCCCGTCTCTCTCTCTCTCTCTCTCTCTCTCTCTCTCTCTCTCACACACACACACACACACCACGCACGCACGCGTGCACACACACACACACACACACACACACACACACACTTCATCTGGGATGAACTGAATGATCCAGTGAGCTCATGTCAGCACTGGGCAGGGGAAAAGGAAAAAAGTACCTCCATTCATAGCGGCAGCAGAGGCAGTGGTGCTTTGCACACCATTCTTGGAAGTCGCAAAATGGGTGGTAGGGCAGCGATCCTGACTCTGGCAGCCTCATGTAAGCAACTGCTGTCGTGCTTTTCACCCCCACCCCTGGACCTCACAAAACACCTTTGCGGGTGGCAGAGGCAGTGATCCTGGCTCTGGTGGCCTCGCTTAAGCAGCACTGATGGTCCTGCTTATGGAGGCAGCTGGGTCTGCTGCCCTACCAGTCAGAACACCACAGCTTGCTGCTCCACAGCTGCCATGTGGTAAGGACAGCTGGGAGAGTGCCGCATGGTGGCTTAGCTGGGAAGCCAAGCTCAGGGATGGAGCTGCACCAATGGGGAAGCCAGCCAGCTGAGCGCAGGGATAGGGGGGCAGATAGGTGGGCTGGGTGAGGTCCAGGGAGCCCCAGAGATGTCTGGGTGAGGCTTGGGGAGGCCCAGGAACAGTGGGGAAAGGGCTAATGCAACTTGTAGGCTTACCTGTGACCAGATAGATCAGTGGAAAGGCTCGTGTCAGCTCCGGGCTGCTTCTCTCATGTGCTCTTGCTAGGAGAGCCTCTCCTGGCAGAGCAAAAATCTTGCAAGCCCCCCTCCATTCGGGAAACAGCTACCAGGCAGCACAGAGAAACAGGATTCAACTGGGCTGCTTCTCTGCTGCCCAGGAGCAGTTTCTTGAAGGGTGGAGGGGGCTTGCAAGCTTTTAGCTGCAGCGAAAGGCAGGTAGCAATGGCTGGCCTGGCGGACGGGTAAAAGCAGGTTGCAGGCGTGTCGTGCATGTGCATGATGTTGCACATATGCATTAGGGACTGACTGGGCAGGGAGTAGAGAAGCGGGCAGAAAGGGGCAGGGCCATCCAGAGGACCGGTTTACAGGTTCTCCGAACTACCAGGAACTGCAACAACCAGTTCTATCGAACCTGTACAAACAGGTAGTGTTAGATATTCAATGGGGAAAAGTCGGTGATGTCAGACTTCCCCCACTGGTTCATTTTCCAGGTGGGAAAATGAACAGCCATCAGTGCCTGAAATTGTAGACAGCAGCCTGTAAAAAGAACAGCAGGCACACTGGGCAGCAGTCTTTTGTTCAGAGCTAAATAAAGAAATCCTTTCCTTCTACCATTATCCTGCCTCTTCAATCTAGCCCATATCTAACACTGGGAATGAGGATGGGATTCTAGAAGAGAACAAAGGAAATGAGGCAAAGATGGAAAATTCTTACAACAGAACGCTGCTATCACCGTGTTGATCATCAGAATGCCCACCCATGCTCAACCAGAACCTTTTGATCCAAAAAAGTATGACTGGGTTGCATACATGGGACAATTTCAAATGTTTTTAGAGCAAATTTACTGCAGGATACAACAGAACAGAAGAACAGAGCTCTATTCCTGAGATATTGTAGAAATCGCCTCTACAAAACAGGTAGAATCCTAGCTGCTCCCAAAGATGTGGAAACAATGGAATGGAAAGAATTACAGAAAATGTTAGAAGAACATTATGTTTCTGCTACATTGCCACTGGCTCACCAACTTGACTTTTACCGCAGAGAACAGAAATCATGTGAGACCATAAATGATCACCTTCCAAACCTACGAGATATTGCTGCAGGCTGTTTGAAAATATGGAAATAACTTTAACAGATAGAATTGTAGTTGGAATGAGGGACCTAAGATTGCAAAGGAAGCTGATAACTAAAAAGAGCATCTCTTTAAAAGAAGTAATAGAGGAAGCCTGAGCAGCAGAACTCTCAGAAAAACCAGCAGTTAAAATTGAGAAATCCAAAAGCGTTCACTCAGCATGGGGGACAACCAGCAAATATCAGGGAGGGGGGGGGAGATTGGAGAACTCTCCGAAGAGGAGGAGGAAGAAATACATAGAGTAAAACCTGATAGAAGATCAGAGCCCCAAGGGACGAGCCAGAGACCCCTATTGTGTGCAGGCTGTAAAGGGAAGCACCCCCGGGCAGTTTGCAAATTCAGGGATATAATCTGCTGCCGATGCGAGAGAAGGGGGCATATTGCTGAAGCATACAAAGCAAATCTACCAGCATACCTCAATCAGAGACAAGCAGGGTTCCCTAATCATCCACGTGGCCCACAACAAAGGGGATTCCAGAGACCTCCTCGTTCAAATTACAGGAGGGAAGAGAATAGAACGGAGAAGGACAGAGACTATGAGCACACAACAGTGGGGCATTCTGATCATCATAAATCAAAGAAATTCAACATCACAGTGATAATAGAAGAAAAACCTTGTGATATGGAAATTGACTCCAGATCCTACATATCTATGGTATCCTGGACAACTATAAAAGAAGCAACCCCTGGCATAACTCAACAACAACTAAAACCACAACATTTAATACTAAAAGATTTCCAAGGGAACAGAATTCCAGTGTTAGGAATAGGAATTGTTCCAGTAAAATTCAGAAACTTCACCGGTAAATTGCCTTTAACCATCATGGACAAAGAAGTATCAAGCCTCCTCAGAATAGAATGGTTTAGAGCCATAGTAGTGGAGGTGACCATCCACACCATGCAAGCGAAAGAGCGCAATCAAATGAGAGAGGACCTGCAGACTGAAGTCAAGGATGTGTTTGACAGAACCCTAGGCAAGTATAAGGGGACCCCTATTTCCCTCAACCTTGATCGAAAAGTTCCCCATCAGAATAAAACCAAGGTGAGTCCTTTTTTCCTTGAGACCCAAAGTAGATGAACAATTAGATAAATTCATAGCCCAGGGAGTATTAGAGCCAGTTGATCGCGCTAAGTGGGAGACCCCTATAGTCACTCCAGTTAAGCCAGATGGGTCAATTCAAATCTACGCTAATTATAAAATTTCCCTGAATACTGCATTGCAATAGAACGCATACCCAGTGTCAGTTGTACAACATCTGTTGCATTCAACAGGAAAAGGAATTGTTTTGCCAAATTAGACTTGGCTCAAGCCTATCAGCAGTTACCTGTGGATGAAGAAAGAGCAGAAGCTCACACCATTGCAACACACAGGGGTGCTTTCAAATGCAAAAGACTGCAATTTGGGGTCAGTGTAGCCCCTGAACTATTTCAAAGCTTAATGGAACACCTACTACAGGGCATTGTGGGGGTGGTACCTTATTTTGATGATGTCCTTGTGGCAGCAGAGGACAAAGAACAACTTAAACGAAGACTAAGGCTAGTCTTGAGCAAATTTCAAGAAGCTGGCCTTCAACTCAAAAAAGAGAAATGTCACATAGCAGTACCAAGTGTTGAATTTCTGGGATATCTAATTGATGAGACCGGTATACACTCCACCGATAGCAAAATAAAAGCAATTGAGGAAGCTCTCACTCCAACAAACAAAACAGAATTACAAGCTTTCCTGGGACTTTTAAACTTTTATAGTATTTTTCTACCACAGAAAGCGACAGTTGCTGAACCACTTCACAGACTTCTTGATAAAAATGCAGAATGGACTTGGGGGCACAGAGAAGCAACTGCATTTGAATCCATAAAAGGACTCCTAACTTCTAACAGTGTTCTAGTACAATATAATGAAACATTAACTCTTTCACTAACATGTGATGCATCTCCTTTTGGGGTAGGGGCCATTCTCAGCCATAAATTCCTGAATGGCAGAGAAGCACTCATTGCTTTCTACTCAAAAACTTTATCCAAAGCTGAACGAATTACAGCCAGCTAGATAAGGAAGCACTGGCTGTAGTAGCAGGCACTAAGCGTTTTCACAAATATCTTTATGGGAGACAATTTGAACTAGTCACAAACCACAAACCACTCCTAGGCATCATAGCAGGAAACAAGCCAACACCAAACATATTGTCCTCTAGAATGACAAGATGGACTGTTTTCTTAGCTGCATATAACTATCACTTTATACATCGACTGGCAAGACCATAACTCATGCAGATGCACTTAGCCGTTGCCCCCTTCCAGAACCTATTGAAGACCCAGCTCCAGCCACATCCATACTCCTCATTGAAGACATTGTCACTGGCCCTATCAAAGCATCAGAGATGGCCAAACACTCAGCCAAAGACAAAACTCTGGTGCACATTTTAAACTGGGTGTTGAGGGGATGGCCAGAAGAAGCGCTGGAAGGTGACTTTAAACCATTTAAAATTTGGCAAAATGAATTGTCTGTAATTAAAGGGTGTTTGTTATGGGGGACAGAGTTGTGATACCTGAGACGCTGAAAAACCCTGAGGCGGGCTCTGGAGTGACAACAGACCCAACTAGTCAGGTTGCCACTGCTGGGGGGGTTGAACTGTGAAGATCCAGTCGCACACACAGGAGTCCCTCCTACTTATGTGATTATGTCTGTGAGTGAGAGCTGATTGGATGAGTGCTTCTTCCAGGAGGGGAGGGGTGTTAGATATTCAATAGGGAAAAGTCAGTGTTGAATGAATGCTTCTTCCAGAAGGGGAGGGGTGTTAGATATTCAATGGGCAAAAGTCAGTAATGTTAGACTTCTCCCATTGGTTCATTTTCCAGGCAGGAAAATGAACAGCTATCAGTGGCTGAAATTGTGGACAACAGCCTGTAAAAAGAACAGCAGGCACACCGGAGGGCAGTCTTTGGTTCAGAGCTAAATAAATAAATCCTTTCCTTCAACCGTTGTCGTGCCTCTTCAATCTAGCCCATATCTAACAGGTAGAATTCCACGCCTGCTTATTTTTCATATATTTCTTTTAGAAAAAGCATTTTTAGCTGTTTCTCATGTATATAAATATATAACTGGTTCTCGTTATACAGGTGCAAAGAAAATTAAGGATCTTTTTCAGGATCTATGTTCACATCAATTATGGAGTAAATTTAAACTATTTTAATTCCATACAAGATTTTAGAAAAATGCTTTTAATTCTTACATTTTCTTTTCAATCTGTTAACAAAAGTGACTTCTTTCTAAAAGAGGCAACAATCCAAAATGCAGATAAAGAGAAATGAAACAGATAGATTTATATGAAGAAACAGAAGGTGTAGATTTATTCTAACTATGAGCTAATTTAAAGAAGATTAAAGAATGAGACACTGGTAGATCTAGAATTTTGTGAATCAATAGCAGGATTTTCTATCATGTCTTGTAATGTTATTGCCTTCCTTCAGATATGGGAACACTGAAACCACAAAAGAGATAGAAAGAGATAATGACAATTGTCAAAACAAACATTAGGAAGCCAGCTCAATGCAGCCAGCCCAAGGAACACAGCAGCATGTGGGTCTCAAAAAAAAAAACAAACCCTAATATAAATCACGCTAGTACCATATTCTCTACAGGAATTAATAAAAAGGTAAAGGTACCAATAACAATAAAATCAATTTGTAAAAGGATCCAAGGAAGACAAACAAAGTCCTTTAAATTAGGGAACTAGTTATATAATCTTTATTGAAAAATGTACATGAATCAAAGAAACATGAAAAAATACAAAAGAGAGAGCAAAGAAAAAAGATGTCAGAAAAAGTACAGGAAAGAAAAAATAAAAAAAGATATTAAGAAAAAAGTGACATCAGGATTGTTTATAGTAGTTAAAAACCTTAGTTGTTATTTTGGTCATATTTTGAGGGATCTGGTTTTTTTAATCTAAATTTGTTTAACTTCTCCAATTATTTGTATTGCAGATTCTTTGCAAATCTTTCAATCAGATCTTTCTTAACAAATTTAATAACTGAACTCATCACTAACTTTATAATATTCTTTCCTGATTCCTCAAACATGTTTTGTAGTATCTCTGGTATAATCCTCTTTTCTGTTATTTGCTGTTAGTAATCCCCTCTTTCCTCCTTTTGCTGCTTTCTGAAAATAGCCATTTTAAAAACGAAGTCCAAAAAGGGAAAGCAACAGCCAAAGGGGAGCCCTTCCTTCCTTCCTTCCTTCCTTCCTTCCTTCCTTCCTTCCTTCCCATGTTGTTTTATTTATTTACATTAACTCATAAATGCTTTAAGATATATCCAATATCATAATCCAAATATTTTGCACATTTTTTGCTATAGAATATTATTTAATCCTCCTACTTATTTCTTTTTATTTTCCTTTAGTAATGACCCAAACTCATTAGGAGATTTTAGTTACTCTGTTCTTCTGAAGAGCTCTGTAAATTTTGAATAGTTACAATCCAAATACGTTTTAGAAAGTGGAATGGGACAGATGCAATGTCCGTTACCGCATCATTTAGACTGCAGTCTTGATTTTTCTTTCTCAGCTCCCAGCATTCTGCTAACAATTACCTGTAGGTTTCTTCATGAAGAGCTGCCTTAAGGAAGCACACAACAGAATCTCTTTGATGTTCTTTCTCTGGGGAAGCTTCACTGCTCTGGGTCCACTCAGTCCCAGTTCTCTGCTTCAGCATCATCCCCACTCTTCACCAGTCCACCATTCTCTCTATCTGGAAGTCGCCTTTATGTTCATTTCTAACAATTACTGCTGGATTCTGCTTTAGCAGTTCTGGTTGTGTTCTATTAAAATTATTCATGCCATGATTTTAACCCCTGATGGATTCTTAATTTAAATTAAACTCAGCAATCAAGTGCCTGATTCCAGTGGAAAAGTTACTCATAATTCAGATTGGGTTCCTATGAATTATTTTTCTGGATGGTTCTAAAAAAGGGAGCTTCAGTCCTGCAAATTGACTGCAATCCTCTTTTTAGAATTATCTTCACAGGGCAGGGATAAGGTATACTGCAATCTTAGAGTGATTCTAATCTCATTGAAGTAGCCTGAACTCAGATTGAACTGCCAAAAATTTATTTTTAAAAGTCACCTGGAACAAATTATATTTCCTCTATTAAGATTCTACTTGGAATGTAGGCTAGTATAATCTTCGCTCTTAAATCAAAGAGAAAATATCATTAAAATCTGAGTTCCTCCTTATAAATCTAATCAATGTTCACTTTAAATACCTTCCCAGTTTGGCCATTTTGATTCCTGATGCCAAACATATATAAATATGACAAAGATGAGAATGTGTATAGAGAGATAAAGTGTCAAAAAACTTCCAATAAAATTCTGATTGTAATCTACTTTGTTGATTACTATTACATTCAGGTTAATAGAGGCGAGAATACAGATGCTTACAGATGTTTCCTCAACATATTTTAGATGAATTCAACATAGAAACATTGTAGAAATGAAGTTGATATTATTTTAATCACAGATTATGAGAAGCGTATTCATTTATGACAGCAGGAAGGGCAAATAACATACAAATCATACTAACAAAAGGAGAAGTATAAAGAAAAGCAAGATTTATAAAACAGAGACATGTTTTATAATTGCTATGCTTTCTAAAGGAGAAATAAGGTAGTGAAGCAGGTGTGTTATCAGATACTAAGTGTTTCCAGGACTACAAGATTATAGGCCTAGGCTCAGTGAAAGAAAAATATCACAAGCAGCTACTCTTTTTCCAAAAGGAACATTAACTCTTTTTAAACTGAAACTATTGACTGAGAAAAAGAAAAAGGAAGAGAGAGAGAGAGAGAGAGAGAGAGAGAGAGAGGGGGATCAAAAGACTGGAAGTGTTTGGCTACATGAGAACACAACTGAATTTGGCAAGATGATTCAGGAATAAATAGCTTAAAAGACCACACCTGATTAGGGTTAGCTATGCTCAGACAGTTCAGACACTGCAGGTTTTGGAAGAATCTAGACTAAATAAAAGTTCCTGGAATATTAGTCTTTAACTAAAAGCTTTTGTGACCTCTCACAACTCTGATTCCAAAACTTCCTGGATTGATTTATATGACATTTCTCCTGTCTGCTTGTTTTTGATGTTGTCTTAGTGATCTATTTGCTGGTATGCATATGACACTTAGACTGAATTTATTGCAAGATTAACTTGAAAAATTTAGCACAACTTTAATTTAAAAATTTCTGATCATGAATCCAGAACAATCTTTGAAGTTTTACATTCATAGCAGACGTTTTGTTGTTTTGTCACTTGAAATGGTGTATTGTGATACTCGGATTGCAATAATGACAAGCAGATCTATCATACATCTCACATTACTATTTCTTTTGTATGCTAATCAATTCAATTCCATTTAATCAATTTTATTTATGTCCAAAAGGACTAAAAGCAAGTTACAAATATAAGCTAAATTTAGCTTTGGTTAAAGCAGTTTAACCAGTAAAATGTTTAATAAATATTGCATAATAGATTTAAAGCACATAGATTTGCTAATAAAGCCTTGTTTTAAAATTTGCTGTCAGACCTGGGAAAACTTTATGCAAGACATTTAATGGAAAATTATCTTCTTACTTTGAAAAACATTTTGTTTTAACGTTTTGTTCTGCTTTCAGAAAAGGCAGATCAACAATTGATCAATGTCTGTATTTAGTCTTTCAAGCAAAAAACCCCCAAAACATTCTATTTCTTAAATAGAAAGATTAAGTTTTTGCTGCTTTTATAGATTTTAAAGCCACTTTTGATTCTGTTGAAGATTTTGGGCTCCATCAGAGAATTTGGTTCCTGAGAAGTGTCTTATCTATCTAATACAACCACTATAACAAAATGGTAAGTTACAAGTGAGATATAAGTTAAACAGTTCTTCAACTGCTAATCCTTACATAAGAATATAGCATTTCCAAACAGGAAAAGGTTGAAGTATTATATGTCTTAGTTATATAAGTTTTGCAATTATTCAATAATAACTTTTGCACCGGTACATAATTAAAAAAAAGATTTGTATTTATATTTACAATTCTTTTAAAATGTAACTTTATATATTATGCAATTTATGAATCTACAAATTTTAGAAAGTTGCACTAACTACAGGAGGTAGGCGCTACATGGCTAATTTTGTCATATGTGAGATTTATCAGATATAGGTAGCTGCATGTCATTCTATGGAGTTCAAATCCTTCACCAGAAACTGAATTCATGGACTTTTGCAAATTAAGTGAGTATTCATATAGTAACTTTAGAATCTACCAAGGTTCCTGTACTCAGTACTCAGTGGTTACATAGAGGGATAAAAAGAAACTATCGGAATTATATATATTTTCCCACAATTTTAAAAGCACAACTACAATGACGTGGGAAAATACCCGAACAAAGCTGAATACCGTACATGTAAGTACCCGGGAAAACTTAAGAAAAATAAAATTATATATATATATATATATATATATATATATATATATATATATATATATATATATATATATATGTATATGGAGCTTTGTTGTTCGGGTTTTCTCCGCGTAAGATTCGAGTATCTAGGCACGCGTTTCGATGAAGTCTCATTCATCATCTTCAGGCTTCTGACAGAAGCCTGAAGATGATGAATGAGACTTCATCAACGTTGCCTAGATACTCGAATCTTACGCGGGAAAAACCCGAACAACAAAGCTCCACATCTAAATACCATGCAGAACCTCAGAAAATATATATATATATATATATATATATATATATATATATATATATATATATTTGTTTGTTTTCTGAGGTTCTCGCAGGTATTTGTATGTGGATCTTTGGTTGTTCGGGTTTTCTCCCGCATAAGATTCGAAGTATCTAGCCTAGATACTTTGAATCTTACACGGGAGAAAACCCAAACAACCAAAGATCCATGTATATATATATAATTATATATTACACACACACACACACACACACACACACTTTCAGGTCACACTTCAACACTTTAAGCAGTTAGGTACATTATATCATATCCCCATTTACTTCTACCAACATTTTAGGGGTACTAATTTTCTGGAGAAAAATGGCAGGCATGGGGAAAAAAAGGTAAAATATATCTGTTTGAATTAGATCAGTTTGTTTAAAAATCTAGACCAAATATAATTTTCCTATACCTAACACTAATGCAAGAGAAATGTATAATCTGCCTGAAAGAAATCTGGAGATATGAACTGTGAAAGAGTTTTAGAAAGATAAATTGGGGTAGAACCCTGAAAAATAGAGCAAGAAAAATCCAATGAGCATACACATAGACACATGTACATGAAAAAGATCAAAATGCCAATCTCTAAAAGTCATGGCAGCAAAATCTTGTAATTTTCTCTGTTACACCTGTTTCTGATTTATATACAAAATGAAGAGGAGAAGTTTAGCCTGACAATGTTATTTAGTGGCATAGTCAACAAAAATATAATCATGAAGATAGTAGGTTGTAAAGAGCAAATATGGTTAGCATTGTTTACATCTTAAGACATAAACTGGATACGTTAGAAAGAAAACATTTATGAAAGATTAACAGGATATTGTGACAGAGAAAATCTTGCTTTGGCTGGTAAAACAACCCCACACAAATAGTTGTAGTCCTAAAATAATTTAGTAAAAACTTTCCTGTTGAAGTCATGCCACCATCAACAGAACTGTCTCTTGACATCTGAAGTAATGCACTGAAGATGCAACATAAGATAGCATAATAATTGGACTGGTTTTCCCTTTTAGAAGAGTTGCTCTGTACAAATTGGAGTATTGCAGGGAGCATTAGACCTTTTTGCTTGGGTGAGCAAAGGAGATGATAATATCTGAAAATTTTTAATACAGATTAGCATATAGTAAATTAATTACTTTGAAAAGCAATAAAATCCAAGCTGCATACTCTGATGGGATCCCTACTTCATGTGATTAAAAATAAACAATACTTTTCTGAAATATTTCTTAGAGTTCTAATGCAAAATTACATTTGACATTTCAGTTGGCTGACAATCTTTTGTAAAAGCTTACTGTGCTACAAGTTTAACCTATGTAGTCAGAAGTAGGTTTTTAAATGGAATTTATTTCAAAGAATTCCTCAAACGATTGCAGTTACGCCCTAATTGCAGTGCTATTTTTATATAAATATACATTTATAGTGATATATGCTTGTTTACAATCTTATATTCAATTGTATTTATAGCTATTTTGCAATAACTAAGAAAAGGGTTGTATAAAAATATATCTCCTGAGGAGTTATGACTATGGAATATCCTACATTCCTTCCCTACTTCTCTACACAACTACAAATTGTCAGCATGATGCTCGTGGTGGATTTATGTCCATGTGTGTATGTGATAAGTATGTAATGCAAACCTACCAATAGTTGTTCATCATGATCCTATTTATTACCTCCAACTTGCCTCCAATTTCAAAGTAAATGCTTCTAAGTATCAATTTCCATGAAATATCAACAAGAGAATGCTATTGAACTCCTGTTCTGTTTTCTTATGCATATGGCTAGTCATTCCTTGAATAGGAAGATTTTTTATTTGATCAGCCCAACTATTCTTCAGCAAAAGAAAACATTTCTATCTTTCTTCTCATTCCTTGTGTGTACTGTTAAGGAGATGTCCTTTCAGGCTTGTTTGCATATGGAGGATAATCCAGGACAAATTCCAGTGTAATATGGATCATAATTTTGAAGGTCCTTCAAAAATTGCTTAAAAAATAAAAAGCAAAATATTAATTCATTTACAAAGAGATCAAGTTGAATTTATACATTCAGTTAAGCTAACTAGGCTATTCCTCAATAGAACCTTGAAGTTAAAACAGTGACAGTTTTCAATGTTGATGTCAACAGTCCTTAACTAGATGAAATATATAAAGGAATTATATGAAATCAGTCATAAATAACTGTGAAGTTAAGTAGATTGTGACCAAATTAATGAACAGCCATACATTTTTAACAATATTTTCATGATCTGAAACATTTTTTTAAACTAAAAATTCAAATAACTAAATGATTTATTCAATCTATTTTACTGTTGAATTTTGTAGAACATCAACCCTATGCTGCCTTCTGCAAGAAAAAAAAAGGTCTCTAAAAGGCCAAGCCAATATTATTCCTGTCACATCTGTCAGGATCTTTTATCTGTTTTCATAAACTGATATGCAGAGGTGAGTTAGGATTTGCCGTATATTGCAGCTTCCTAAGTTTGTGGTCTTTATTTGATTGCTTGCTTGCTTCATTTACACAACTCCCTTTTCAGTGCAGGCCTCAGATTGGTGAAGATCGTTAAAAATAATAATTAATGCATTAAAACCCATATAATGCAAGGGTCTGAAAAAACAGATACTAAAAAAGCTATATAAACACATAAAGTGCTGAGAAAATAACTCATCCAATGGGTCATATCATTCCGAAGACCCTGTGCTGGAAAAAGAAAAAAGAAAAGGTCTTTAATGGCTGTCTAAAGGCATTAGGTCAGGGGCAGGTAGATCTCACAGGGACTGCTGCTTCAAATGGTCAGAACAGCAACAGCTAAAAAATGTGATAAAAAGTATTAATGTCAGAAGCTGTGGGAAGGAAGAAGAGGATAATTTAATTTTTTTTGAATGGTTGTTAAAAATTCTAGTACATCAGGCATAAGAGTCCTTCAGAAATATAAAACAGGGGAATATTATGGCAATCTACAAATTAAGCAGAAAAGATCTCAAAGGTCATGGAGCATTTTTCAGCAAATATTAAATAACTTCTTTCAGCATATTTTCAAAGAATCATTCAGATTCAGTTTGAATATGTTAGAATTTAACTTAGTGTTCCAAGATTCTGGTTAACAGGGGATAGAACTAAGATACGAAGAAAAATTCTCATTTATTGACAGACTTTTGACAGATGTTCTAAAAAAGGGAGAGTGGAGAAGAGATAACTGTACTATTTGCCCTTTGTCATTAACTGATATTTATTTATATGTAGAAATCTACCTTAAAAAAAAAATCTTTATGCTAGATTACCTTAGCAAGCTGATGGTGCTACCCGCTGGATCAAGGTTGTAAAACAATGGCAAAAATACATTGTTTTTACTGGAATATGAGGAATATGTGATAAGTTGTAGGCTAAACAGTGAAAACAAGGCATTACATAATTGATACGTAATGAATTGTGCAAGATAATAAAATAGTAAAATAATAATTATGTAATTAATTAAATAGTAATAATAAATAATACAGGAAAGGCATGTAATTTTAAACTATAAAAAGTGCATCAAATTTCAACTGATGTTAATTGTATTCCCAAGATCAGGATGCTTGCACATTAATATTAAGAACTAGCAAAAACAACAATTTTAATGGACTGGTCAACATTTTTTTTTTATTCAAAGATTGAATGTGCTGAGGAAAGAAATTTAAGATCTGAAGAGGAAAAAGTTTTCTATCAGCTAAAGAAGTTATAGATTAGAATAGTTTGCCATCCTAAAGGTGGAAAAAGAAAAACTAATCAAAACTAATAATTACTTCCAAGGTAACTGCAACAAAATGAAATTACTCTTGAAATGGTTCTATAAAAATAACATATGTTCCTGGATATAGTATCATAGTACTGCACTGATTGACTGATTATGAGCCATCAACTCACTGTTGTCTCTTAGCAACCACATAGATTTTATCCAAGATGGTCTGTCCCTAACCTAGTCCTTCAGGTCCCCAAATGATACACCATCTGTACTATAACTGACCCCATTTACCTCTCAATTTTTTCTTCTACCTTTCCCAGTATCAGAAGCTTCTCTAGACAGCTAGATTTTCACATAATGTGTCCAAAGTATGTTAATTTGAGGCTGGTCATTTGTGTCTTGAGTGAAAAACTAGTAATACATTATAAGAGAGTTATGTGAGAAGAGTAATTTTATAACAGTTCCCCAAAATTAAAAGTATTCAAAAAGCAGCAATGCAAATTATTCTTGACATTATTTTTAGTTTATCATTTTTAATTCTTCAATAAGTTCTAACAAATTCTGTATTCCTCCATGGTCACACTGAATGGCTACTAACAATGATACATTTCATGGTTTAAATTGATTATTTTAATTAAAAGAAACTCATATTTGTTATCCTCACATTTCAAACTTTCGAGTAGCATAGATTATCTAACACTTTATGCTATCTTTGTAAGTTATTGACTACCTTTCATGAACGTAAGTTGTAAGCCACATAGTGCATAATTAACCTGTAGAATTAATTTCCATAAGAGGAGGCAGTGGCGCTAATGTACATTTAGAGTTGTTATAAAAGGAAAATTGCTGAATTAACAGATGGCAGGTTTATTTAGAGATGCTAGCCTCAAGACTGAATAATATCTATGGGTTAGTGTTAGTAATCTTCCAAATAAAAGATAAAAGATAATGTTTTTCACTTGCACAAAAACAATATACTTTTTTATTTGCAAGCATTTTAGAGCTAACTGGTTGGCCTGTAAGAAAAAAATACATTGGATGAAGCTTAGACTTCAGTTAGTTAAACTCATTTTGATCCAACAAGATTATTCTTTTATTACTGCAAGGTTGCATATGAGAAAGAGGGGGGGAGAGAGAGAGACTTGATTCTGTAATCTTTGGTTTTTACTATAATTTCTAACAAAAAAGCAACCTCAGCTTAAACATATTATTTATACAGACCACCTAGAACACCTTTAATATATTTTTATTTTAAAGCATGTTCTAAATAATATACAAATCTCAATAGCATTCTTAGAAACAAGATTTGCTTGAGTCTTGCACTTTGCTATGCATAATGTTTGCATTAAAATAATAAAATATAAACAAGCATCAATGAGAGGTATATTGGAGATGCAGGGATTTAACATCCATATTGTATAATTCATGGACAAATGCAGCCAATGCTGTCTGGATGTCTTTTCCAGGTTTCAAATCAGAAGCCTTCTTAGAGATGTTGGCAGTTGATACCTTTGTTCTTGTATTCTTCTATTGAGCCACAGTCTTAAACTTGAAGCATGTTTTGTTTGCAATCGTCAATTACCTAGACATGCTTTATTTCTGATTCATTTCTTTTTTAAAATGTCTGCTTTCAAAGTTCATGTGCATCTTTTATTTTCTAATACTAGATTAGCATTATATAAAGCAATCTATATTGCAGTAGGATCTTTTTAAACTATTATTGTTATTATTTACATTTGTATGTTGCTTAATTCTCACAGATTCTAAGTGTTGTACAAACTATTTGAAACATGAAAAAATGAGACAAAAAAAAAAACAAGAAAGTAGAGAAGTAGAAATGAAGGAATAACAAACCGTGTAGAAACATAGGAAAACAAAGAGGTTTCGGTCATCCTTATCAAAGGCCAGAGTGGAATACTAGCAAGTTGAGCTATTCAGATTTTAGGGGAAACCTTATTACAAAGGGCAGGAACTGCAACTGAAAAAGTATACTCCCGGGAAGCCCTTGAATGGCATTGTTTAACTGAAAGAACCTAGGACCATGGTGGCAAATCTATTGCATGCATGCCACATATGTGGGCACACAACCATTGCCCCAGCTCAGTTCCACTGGGCATGTCCATGTATCTCTCGCCGGCCAGCTGATCTCTACTGCACATGTGGGGGATAGTGCGCTTGTGCAGGGGATGGGGCACATGCATGGGGATGGGGCATATGTGCGGGGGTATGCACATTACATTTTTAGTATGTGCACACACGCTTTTGGCACTTGGGGTCCAAAAGGTCCTCCATCACTGACCTAGGGCTTGTAATCCTATGACATTGAATCAGCTAGCCAAATACTATGGGAATTAGGCAGTTCCTCAAGTAAGTAGACCTTATGCCATGTAGGGCTTTATAGGTGACAACCAGCACCTTGAATTGCACTCAGAAGCAAACTGGCAGAATACAGCTTGCTAAGCAGAGGTGTTACATGGGCATATTGATGCATGCCACTATGATCATGTTACTGCATTCTAAATCAGTTGAACCATCTGGGTGATCTTCAGGGCAGGCCCACACAGAGTTGCAGTAGACCAGCCATAAAGTGCCAAGGACATGAGCGACTGTCTGAATAGCTCCCTGATCCTTGAAACAGTGTACCAAAGAAAGGTTTTTATGTACACTGTGAACTTATGCAGCTTATATGTCCAATCACACTTGGCCAATATTCTATTCTATTCTATTCTATTCTATTCTATTCTATTCTATTCTATTCTATTCTATTCCTACTCCTATTACTATTCCTATTATTACTCCTATTATTACTCCTATTACTACTCCTACTTCTATTTTTACCTTTACTGTTTCTATTTCATTTCTATTATTTGCATAGGGTTTCCTAGCCATAGCTACCACCTGTTCATTGAATAGAAGCTGTGAGTTCAGGATCAATAATGTGTGCACACCAATCGGGAAGTGCCATCTTATCCAAGGTCAGTGATGAAATATTGAGGATTGAGGAGGCTCAAATCTCAATCTTGGTATGATTGAATCATAGATACTTCCTCACATTTAAAACCCCATGGCTTACAACAGCCGAACAGCTTCCCTTTCTAGGCAGAAGTAGAAAGATATAATTGGATATAATCAGGAGTAGGATTCAATTTTTTTAACAACCGGTTCTGTGGGCGTGGCTTAGTTGGTGGGCATGGCTTAGTTGGTGGGCATGGCTTGGTGATCATGTGGTTGGCTGGGCGTGGCCAACTCAATATCACTCACATCAAGGCATGCATCTTCTTGCCTGGCCTCTCATGAATGTGGGGATGCTGCAACAATCGTAAGTGTGAAAAATGGTCATAAGTCACTTTTTTCAGTGCCATTGTAACTTTAAATGGTCACTCCACACAAGTAAAGTACCAGCAAAGGAGGGGAAAAAAAACTCCAGAGAAGTTCCTGAGACAGGAAGTCTAGTCCTGCCAAGAATGTAATAAGGGTTAACGGAGAGGTAGTTTCTGTAAGCAACACTAGAATGTTTCCTTCCTGCCTTCCTTACAGGATTAGGCCAGTAATTTCTTCTAACAACCGTTTCTCTGAACTGCTTAGAATATTAACAACTGGTTGTAGCAAATAGGTGCGAACCTGTAGAATCCCACCCCTGGATATAATCATCTTACTGATTGTACTCACCCCAAAGTTGCAAACAGAGGATCTGGGGAGAAACAAAAGAATAACAAAAACAGGATATAAGAGTCTTTAAGAGCTTAGCAACTGTTTAGTTAATTTTTTTCAGATTTGTGTGGTTTCTGTTGGCCCAGAAGTAAAACTAGCAACTTTATTTCCTGACTATTTTCTATTATGAGTTTCTAAGAACTGATGGATTCTAAAATTACAATTTTAATTCTCAAGTGAAACCAACTCATACTGTATTATCTTTACTAAGTGGCAGGTATAAATCATTGGGCATGGATCCTGTAAGGCTCAAACATTCTTATCAAAACTTACACACCCATTCCAGCATTAACTGATTTCTTATATCTAGGCATTCTATGTAATGCTAATATTTATTTAATGATCTATCTTAAGCCCTACAATTATGAAAGCATTCAGGATTTTAATTCAGCCCTGTTTAGGAAACAATAGATAAAGTGCATATGTTGGAAAATATTAATTGAAATCTCTTAATTGAAGTCATAGGTATAAATGTGAATTATGTACATATTAAGCTTCTGTAGAAAAAGTTATAGAATTAAACTTAATGACTAACTTTTTAAAATCTTTCAGCATTCATTGCTTATTATACACCTTAGCAATGCTAAGTGTGGTTTGATAACTATAAATACATGTTGGCTTTCATTTTTGTCAGATTCACAGACATAAAGAACTAGAACCCCATCTGACAATTAGATCTGGCCCATCTGTTTATGTTTCAATGTATGTCTATTCTATGAAAGAGAGCAATAAGCAAGTTTAAAAAGTCCTCAGTAATTTTAACTTTTTCTCCTTTAGGGAAAAAAATCACATCTAAGCTGACCTAAATGAAATTGCAGTTTTTTTGTGGGACATTTTTTTAAAAAACAAACCAATAATTGGCCAGCTGGTGAATTTCCCTAAAGCTATTCTAAAATACAAAATCCTTATCGTAACTAAATGCTTCTTGTCCTATTATCTATTAAAAAAGCAAGATCATCACTTAAAGTCCCAAAATTGCCTGACAGAAACCTTATAAAACATGCCCTAGAACAAAAAAAATATTCTTTCGGTATTCATGTGTCTGTATATCACAATTTAATTTTGCATTTTAATAATTACTGTTAGACCCTTATTAACATCCAGATGTTTTTTATTTTTTTCTACTAAGCCTGCTCCTGTTCCATTTCTGTTATTTATTCTACCCAAAGAGACAGCTGAAAGATTGCAACTATTCTACCTAACAAAATTGTGCCTGCTAGCAACAATTCTTGAGAACTCCCAATTTTCTTAATATAATTTTCTTTCTGCTTTTGTGAAAAATCTCAACATTTTTAATGGCTGGTGAATGAAAAACACAGTGATCTGCTCAAAGATAAAAGGAGTTATATTCACAATCAGTTTCTAAAGCATAATCGGTGATTTCCAATTAACAAAATGTTAGGATCTGAAGGATTTGCTAAAATCTACTGAAAGCCACAAACTGCAGTTACAGCTATTCTTCAGGATTTGCTTTGCTCAACAGAGACATGGCCAGACTAATATTGTAGGGCAGTATGCTGGCTGGAGAATTCTGGGGTTTGAAGTCCATGTTGAGGTAATATCCCGTTAGGAGAATGAGCGCACACAGGGAGAAGTAGTGAGAGTGGTGAAGAATAACACACAACTAGCACACAGATACACTGTATAGTAAAATGTAGGTTTTTACTTCCAATAAATGTTTAAGCAAAGTCTAAAAAAGCAGTCCAAGTCATTCACAGTTAAAGTAGTCAGTTTTCAGTCCAGGGATAATCCAAATATCAAAGTCCAGTATCAAAAACAGTTCAGTAACAGACTTACATCAAATCCAACTATGATCAGCAACAGTCAATACAGGAACAGCAACACTCTCCAGAACAACAAAACAGGACAAGCCAGGTTTCTGGCTCCATCTTATGGCCATTTGAGGAACCACACCCAATTTCCATTGTAGCATTCCCTTAAAAGACAGTATTTAAATGTCTATCCTGGTTTATATATTTTCCAGCCCAACTAACTGTTAGGTGACTTACATTCCTAACATTCTACCCTTTGGGTAGGACAATATATACAACCGTACATTCTAAGTCCATAATCCTCACAGAAAGCATTATGCTTTACAGAGCCTTGGGCTTCTGTAAAATGATCTGCAATGTTATTTTCTGACATACAGTATTCCAGCTTAATCATCTTACTTTGCACACATTGTCTCACATTTAAATATCTTAAATCTGTGTGTTTTGATCTTGTCTTAACAGCAATATTTGAACCCATCTGTATTGCTGATTGGTTATCTTCATAAACAAAAATAAAATCTGTTACATCAATTCCCATATCAATTAATAGTTGTTTATAACAAATTAAATCTGTACATAATAAAGGCAAACATGAGAATTCAGCCTCCATTGTTGACAAACTTAAATGTTTCTGTCAAATAGATCTCCATCCAATCAACACCTTTCCCAATAATACTACAGTACCCGAAGTAGATTTACGTGTATTTATGTCTGTAGCAAAACTTGCATCGGCATATGCAGTTAGACTTAGTTCATCTTTAGGCTCCAAATACAATTCATAATGCATTGTTTGTTTCAGATATCTTAACACACAGTGCCTTTGAGTCGGCTCAGTATTAAACCTCTCTAATTAATTAACACTGTATGCTATATCTGGCCTTGACCAATTACTGAGATAAGATAAACTACCAATCAAAGACTGATAAATGTTCTTATAAAAAAACAGGACTTTGAACATCACTGTGGCTAAACTCCTGGCTCATCGGTGTTTTAGCCGGTTTACAAAGTTCCATTTTAAAATTCTTTAGTAATTGGTTAATTTTATCTGCATCCTGTAGATAAAATTGTATCTTGTATCCTCCCCTAGTTTTATCTATCATTAAACCAAGATATTGTTTGATTTCTCCTAACTGTTTTATGCTCGACACCAGCCAATTTCAGCATTGTTTGGAATCTCTTGTGAATAAATTCAGTCCCATTATCAGTAACTAAAGTAATTACTTTACTCCTCATTTTTCTCTCTGCAAATCTTAGCCAGTTAAATAAATGTTGGAATGTTTCTGTTTTGTTTTTCATGAGATAGCAGAAACCATACCGTGAGTAATGGTCCATTATACTCAAAATATAGCAGGCACCTCCCAAACTAGATTTCTTAGGACCAATTATGTCAGCAAACACAACCTCTAAAGGTTCTTTGGTCTTAAACACATTAAGTCTGTTTGCTGGAGTAACCTTGCTTTTATCTTGGCTACAGGCATTACAGTTTAAATACTTGCTACAGGGTTTCAATTTTACTCCCTTTGACAATTCAACAGTTTGTTTGAGCATTTTGAAATTAATATGCCCCAGGTGTCTATGCAGTAAATGTACACATTCGTCATGTGGCTTAACATTGTTATAAACTGAGTTAGCCATCTGCAACTGGTCATCATATATCACATATAAATCATTCTCTAAAGTAGCAGTAATACTTTTACCCTCTTTCTTTATTATACAGTTATCTCCCCTAAAGGTTACTACATAACCAATATTAACTAAAGCCCTTACTGATAACAAATTAAATTTCAGTTTAGGTAGATATAACATAGCTAAATGCTTGTTTATGCAAGAATAGGAAGTACCTTCACCAGAGATTTTCATCTTCCATCCATTTGCCAATGATACATGTTGCTTACCCATAGACATCTTTACAAACCTCTTTCTACTTTTAGTAATGCACTGTGATGCTCCACTATCAACAACCCACAAATCATGGTTTACAGTTGAATTGCTAGACAAAGCTAAACTAACATTCTTCTTGGCCTTCTGGTGATTACCAGTATTCTGTTGTTTTCCCTTCTTACAGAATCTAGCTATATGTCCCCTAGCCCCTAGGGGACAAACATTTCCTAACAGTATAGGCAGTTGAAGACAAGTCCTCTTCTTGTGGTTGTTTCTTCCTCAGTTGGTCCCTATGCAGCAGTCTTCTTGCCTCTTCTAACAACCTTCCAGTTATGTCAGTCAATGTCAGTTTATCTTTGGTCAGGGCTTCCAGTGAAGATACATAATCATCATAACTTTCATGCAATGAGGAAAGAATGATGTAAACTTGATGCAGCTCTGCAAATATCAGTTCCTTTTCCTGTAGCTCTTGAAAAGTTCTTTTCATGAAGTTCAAATGAGTTAACATATCTCCTCCTTTCAGAAGACGTGCTCTAAACAGTTTACATGTAAGATGTATGTGTGCACCTACACTGTCATGAACATAAATCCTCTTCAAATTCTCCCAACACCTAGCAGCAGACTCTTCTCCATGAATATGGACTAGCTGCTGGTCACTCAGTGTTAGTCCAATTATACAAAGAGCTCATTCGTTGTTCTGTTTAAAGTCAGATAACTTCTTGGCATTGTCCTCATTTTCTGAATCCCAATCATTTACATCTGGTGGGTCTTGAAGTATATTCCATAAACCTTCTTTATGCAGATGTAGACTGTACTTCATAGACCAGGAAACATAGCTTGTTCCATCCAACCAGGTTATTAATGATAGACTTGTTGAAGGGTCTTGTGCCATCTTTACCAGGATAGTAAACCACAATTAAACAGTAAACAGCTGTCTGTATACAGCTGTGTATACTGTGTATTCACACCAACTCTCAGTTATCTGAGCCTGGTATGGCCTGGACCCATAACCACTGTTGAGGTAATTCCCCATTAGGAGAATGAATGCACACAGGGAGACATAGTGAGAGTGGTGAAGAATAACACACAACTAGCACACAGATACACTGTATAGTAAAATGTAAGTTTTTACTTCCAGTAAACATTTAAGCAAAGTCCAAAACAAGCAGTCCAAGTCATTGACGGTTAAAGCAGGCAGTTTTCAGTCCAGGGATAATCCAAATATCAAAGTCCAGTATCAAAAACAGTTCAGTAACAGACTTACATTAATTCCAGCTATGTTCAGCAACAGTCAATACAGGAACAGCAACACTCTCCAGAACCACAAAAAAGGACAACCCAGGTTTCTGGCTCCATCTTATGGCCATTTGAGGAACCACACCCAATTACCATTTTAGCATTCTCTTAAAGAGACAGTATTTAAATGTCTATTCTGGTTTATATATTTTCCAACCCACCTAACTGTTAGGTGACTTACATTCCTAACAGTCCACACATCTCAGTCAATATTTATATAAATTAAAAAAGAGCAGTGAAAAACATACAAAAATAATGCATAATAAATAATCCCACGGTCACATCATATGCTGTCCCTTGATTGTTTTGAATCAAGAGCTCTGTAGAAACTATAGCTCAGAAACAGATAACCTATTGCTCTGAAAAGAATATATGGAATTATAGTGAGTTGGGATTCCACAAGACTGAATCCATTGAAAGAGAGATTTATCAACAGAAGGGCCAGACACAAACACTCCTCTACCAAAAAACAGCAATGAACTAACTCTGCCTAGTACAGGGTCTTTCTTCTGTTGAAACGTGATATGGTTCTCAACAAAACACATACAGGATTACAACTGCCCGTTTTTATTTTGTAAGCATACCTTTGTGAGGCACAGAGGCATTGTTGTGAATGAGGCCAACACTTCACTTTGCAATTTGCTAGATACCCATCTAATCTTTTTTAATTAGTTAGGGAGCTATTGTGGATGTATTGGTTGTGTTGCTTATCTCTATTATAAGTTAATAAAGATGTGACCTTATTTATCAAACTTTGGTATTCTTTCCTATTCTTTCTTTTCTACCATCAGCTTGCTGAGTCCAAGTTATAGAGACCTCATCCTAAAGTAAAACAAATAATTATTTTACATAGCTGCTTCATAAGTACATATTGTCTTTGGAAGGGGAAAAAAAAGAACAAACCTGAAAAAAGGACAAATCTGGAACCGGTTCATAAGGATTTTTTTTTAAAAAACTTGCTAATTATTTCTGCATATAACTTTGCTTTACAAAGGAAAATTTCTGAGCAGAATCAATTACATCTAAAGAACAGAGTTCTGAAACGGGACAATCTTTTATAATAAGGAATGTAATAAGGGGCTATATTCATAAGGTCAAAAAGTTTCCCTGTTATTTTAGATTCATGCTAATTATGTTGTTATTGAAACAGTATTACATAAGAAATATGGTAAGAATTATAGAATATGGCAAGAAGTTATAAAAATAACTTTTACTTTTTTTTTATTTTAACCCTTTATGAACTCTTAAAAATAAATTATCTAGCTTTAATTTAAAAAGAATCAGTATTAAGTTTCTGTTCTCACAAACTTGCCTCATTGCTTATACATGGTATTCTACATTCCAGTCATAATTAATTTTCTATTTGGGCTAATTAAGTTAAATACTACAGAAATGAAACAAACTGATGGCATGGAGGAAGGCAGAGAACAGTGTTTGATTCCCCAGCTTGGATCTCTAGGATCTACTAATCCAGGACTGTCAAACTCACAGCCCAGATATGTCATGCGCTGGCTATGCCCGTACCCAATTTAGCAAAGGAGAAAAAAGTTGTGATATGTCTCATGACAATGCCGTGACAACATGAGTTTGACACTCCTGTACTAATTTTTGGTCCTCTTTCTGGCAGAAACCTTGCTCTTGATTGCATTTTAAAAAAAATCTTCTTACCTCCATGAAGATTTCAGTAGAATTAAAAAGCTAGATCTCCCAAATTAAACTTTTTCTACTGCTGTGAGTCCTTCTATATGATTATTAGTATTGGAAAACAATGAGTAAAAATGTCAACATATTCGATACTCATTCGAGTTGCGGGTTGTCATTGTTTTTTGAAGCTGTTCTTTGAAAATATCCTTCTAAGCACTTCAAAACATACTGAAATCTGTGGCATACTTGTTCCTTTAATTTGTTCATCACTGACACATAGACTGCCTCACAAGCTACCTTTGATTTACTCTATTTTTATTTAGAAAGCATGAGAAGTTCAATCTCTGAAATTTAATTGATTTGTGCTTTCAGGCATACCTTGTCATATGGTAAGTGTGATGCCTAAAAACAGCCAAAGCATGTGACTTTTTCCATGTCTCTGTTGAAAACTTTTTGAATATTTCCTACATTTTGATTCAGATCCATTCATAAGTAAAAGCCTGATTTAAAATGCAGCAGTTAGTGCTGGCTGACAAATGTTTTCTCATCTTTAGCACTGTTGGACTCTTTTACTGATACCACATGTTCATCTCGGGATCTATATACTTCTAAGTATGTTCTATCATCTCACAAAAATATGTATTATCCCCTACACTTTTTCAGGAGATTAAAAAATTCCAGCCAGTTATTTCTGAAACATAAACAAATAAATTATTTTTGCAAATTTTTATTTTTTCTGAATTAGATTAAATGTCAACATAAAAGAGAGCAAAAACAAAAAGCATTTGAAATGTTATTAAGGTACTAAAACCAACAACAATTTGCCAGTACTTCAGAAATGAAGTTTAAGGAACCTTAAATATTTAGAAATGGAAAATCTTTACTGATCTTCACTAATTTAGTCACATTCATTGAACTCCAAAAGCTTGAGTTTCTCCATTTATTCTAAACAAGTAAAAAAAAAATAAGGCCAAGTACAAAATAAAGAGTAGGGAATCCAGTAAATATTACCATTATAGTATGTATTATATTGATTTGAATAATAGTTAATCCTTGACGTATGACCATTCATTTGATGACTGAAGTTACTACAAAGCTGAATGAAGCAACTTATGATCTGTGTCTAAAATTAAAGCCATTGTGGTGACCCCATGGTCACGAGTGCTTGGCAGCCCACCATACATAAGGTGACATGAAGGGGCACTTCAACTTTTCTCAACCACCTATTTTTCCCTATCTATGCTCTTTCGGCCCCCACAAGCCATGTTTTCTGCCACTCTAGCACACTTTTTTTTTCTTCTTGCTCCAGCTATGGATAAGAATGCCTGTCTTGGCCCTTTTCAAAGCAACTTCTGGCCATACATGGCTTTATTTCCAAGGTTGTACATGGCAGTTTTCTCACAAGACATGGAGAAGATGGATTCACATGGCCAGGAGCTGCCTCATGAAGGACCACAGCAGGAATGCCTTGTTAGTAGCAAGTAAAAGAAGTTGAGGAGGGTCAGCTGTCTCAGTGGATGGCAAAAAACTCCTTGCAGGGCATTAAGAACTTTTCAGAACAGGATAGGACAGGTGACTGTGACTGGGTAAGCTTCCCAGATACTGTGGCTTCAAGTAGCGCTGTTGTAGCTTCCCAGGAAGCTATAGATTTTTGTCATGCAGGATTGTATGATTAAGGTTTCCAAAGGCAGCTGTAGCTTTGCACTGCACTCCAGTTCAAGGTCTTCCTGCAGCTCCAGAGTCATAGAAGCCCTTTCTGCAATGTTGCAAATAGTTCTAGAGTCACATAATTCTAAAATTGCTTTCTGCTCTGCAAGGCAGGATGCAACATGGCCAAAAGGGCAGAGATGGGAGGTAACAGGCATTTAGTAGGAGATGAAGGAGAGACAGTCCCTTACCTTTGAAGAAGAAAGGCTCAGGGCTGGGAGGAACCAAGCTAGGAATAGCTTGGATCAGGGTGTGTCCTCAGCTAACAGCCAATGAAATTTGACTAACAGTGGCAATGGAGATTCTAAGATTGCCATGGAATGTGGTCAAGTGACACCACATTTTTTGACTGAATTGTTTATTTATGAATTGCAATTCCAATTGTGGTTGAGGACTACTTTCATTATGCTGCCTATGTCTAATGAGCATTCTATTTTAATTCTCAAGTTCTCATTAAAAACAGTAGCTTTCTTTTTCCTGTGCTGTAAAGGTTAATTTTTTTGAAATGTTTTCTGTAATAGCACCTTCCAAACAATAATTAAAGATAAAATATTTTTTTCTAACCTGGTGAATGGTCCCTGAAATGGAAACCCAATGATCTAGACAGTTCTGCAACAATAGAGTTATGTATTCTCTGGCAGCTTAATTATTATGTTCTATCACATTACTACAGGTTTTTAATAGTACTTCACAGATATTATTTTTGTCATCAAATATCACTTTATGAAGAAAAGTTAATAATTTAAAACTTTCACATTAAAAACTGGCTAATTTAAATAGTGAATATGATGTCATCACTAGATACCTTTTTTGTTATGGGTGGAATAAAAAATATAAACTTCACAGTGGATATCTTGTTTGTAGTAAGATCTTCTGTCAGAATATCAATTGTGAAGGCCCAGGCAATTCATGAAGTCAACACTCTGAAAAGTAGTATGCCCATGTTATGCTTTCATAAGTGGAATAAAGTCCAGTTACTTTTGTCATGGATGGTAGAAATGGGGAAGAACTAGTTTAAATCTGGCTTGAACTTCAGTTCTAGAGTTTAGTTCTAAACTCTTCTTTTTAGATCTTCAAAAATGTAAAGTGCAATATTTATTTTGGTGGAAGCAGAACAATTATTCTGTGTGATTCTGTGATTCATGTAGCATCGGACAGTATGGTCAAGAAAACAGAAATAAAAATCAGTAAGTACAAAAAACCAACAAGTGTTGTTCTCCCACTGTATTTCATTCCAGGACTTGGCAGTAAATCGCAAATATACACTTAACACTTAATTCAACTGTTTATTAGACTTGGCAGATGACTTGTGGGCAAGACTCATTTAGATTAGAATTGTTACTGCAGACAAGAATAAAGTCTTTAATACACAAGTTGATTGTCCACTTCAAGGAAAAGTAATTAGAAACTTTATATATCTATGCTCCAGAAGTTAAAGTCTAGTTTTCTTCATCCTCATATTCCAAATTAATGAATAGTTGGTTGGTATTTGATGGTCTTCGGAGATGATTATTGAAATATAAAATAATGGTTCTCAGTATCTGTGCAAATTCTCAATCAATCAGGATTGAGGAGTGAAAGTTTTCAAAGGAAAAAAAAATCAAGAAAGAGATATTAGGTCTTGGACTGATGACAATGGGAGACAGTGAACTAGTGAAAACCATTATACCAAGGATTGTTATGCAAAAGGCAACTGGACTTTCTTGATTTTTTTCCTTTAAAATGTTTCACTTCTCATCCCAAAAGCTTCTTCAGTTGGGTGAGAAGTGAAACAGTTTCAACGAACAAACAAGGAAGCCCAGTTGCCTTTTGGAAAAGGACCTTTGAAATAATAGTTGTCACTACCTAGGATAACTTGGATCCCACTTCATCAGTCCAAGACCTAACATCCCTATTATTTCATGTAAACAATCCAAATTGCTTCAAAGCCACCATTATCCAAATTTACATTAAAATATTTACATATAATGTCTAAGAATGTCTTCATTTAAAAAAAATCTATATGTCAATTGCTCAGTCAAAAGCAGGTTTAAAATAGGAAGTCCATAAACAGGGGCAAAAGATATCCTTCATGTTATTCATCTACAATACATGTCCTTTATCACATTTTCTCTCGATAAAGCAATGTATTTTATTTTCTGTAGTATTTTCTTTATACTATTTTCAATGTATAGCTATGCTTGTTGTATATGCATATTATAACATTTTCTAGTGATGCCTCCTCCTCTTCTCCTTCTCTTCTCTTTCTGAGTTCACTAGTACTTCACAAATTACACCCCAGAGTTCTGAAGAAACTGGCAGATGTGACTTGGAACCATTGAACCATATCTTTGAAAGATCCTGGAGTACCAGGTAATGAAAAAGATATGATATGGTTCTCATCTTCAAAAAAGGGAGAAAAACAGATTCGGGAAAGACCAATCAGCCTGTCATTAATCTTCCAGCCTGGGAAGATCCTGAGAAAGATAATCAAGCAACAGATCTGCAAATACATAGAAGCCAGTGAAGTTATAACAAGGAGGCAACATGGGTTTATCAGAAACAGTTCATGCTAAACAAATCTTATTCCATTCTTTGACAAAGTGACTAAATTAGTTGACAAGTGAAATGAAGTGGATATAATGTACTTAGATTTCAGCAAGGCATTTGACAAAGTAGATCACAATCTCCTTGTTGGTAGGATAGAAAAATATAGGATAGAGAGCATCACCTGATGGATTTGTAACTGACTGACAAATCACACTCAACGTGTAGTCTTCAATGGAACTTCATCTACATGGAAGAAAAGAAGCAGTGAGGCACCACAAGGTTCTGTTTTAAGCCCAGTACTCTACATCATCATCTCCTTCTCCTTCAAACAATAGTACTCTGGCTTCATATAACATATGTTACAAGTTCTATTTATACTACAAGAAATCTCTGAATCTAAAAACTAACTCCAAAATTCAGTAACTGAGAGCCAGGTCCTGTTGTTTTTTTACTTACAAAAAAATTTGAGTAGCAAAGGATTCACTTGTACTTTTACAAATTCTTTTAACAGCTTTCCACTCTGCAATATGTTCCTTATATATTTAGCCATGCATTTTTTAAGGTTGTGGCTGTTGTGTTAGAGCATGAAAGAAAACTTAGCATATTTATTTTTAAACATTACTTTGGGGAGAAATTCAAATTAAAAATAGCTTGTAAATCTAAACAAATGCAGTTCTTGAACTGGAATTTAAATGTTGTCTCTTTTATTTACTTCATGGATGGAGACATAATATATTTGCTTTGATTAAAAAAATAAAACTTCGAAGGTTGCAGAATTGAAAATATATTTGGCTATTTGAAGGCTTTAAAAACTTTTATTTTCCTTTTTAAAAACTGAGGCAAACAGTTATTCCAACTAGGATTTCAATGTTTAGCCATAATATTAACTCATAATACTTCCATCAAAATCCTATTTCAGAGAAATCAGTTCAATTTTTTTAAAAAATGAAGTGATGTTGCTTTCTAAGTTATCAGATGGCTTCTTTATCAGAAATGAAAGGCCTTGGCAGACAGGAGGATGTGTTGGCAGATCACTGAATTTCTGGTCCCAGTTCTAGTGTTCCTAGTTATTTGAAAAATGAAGTAGTCATTTGACCCTCATTAATCTCCAGGAAAAAAAAGTTCATGCCAAATGTACCACATTAAGACTGGCATGCTGCATCTCTTGGAAAGTTTTAACAAGTAGACACCCATCCATCTGGTTTTCTCCCTGAAAGAATGGATGATAGATATACACAATAATATGAGGGATAGGAGAAAGTAGGAATTAAATTCAGAAAGACATTAAGTAATAGCTGGAGGAATAGCTGAGCCTGCATGAAGATTTCTTTTTGTTGTTGGCTGCATTGACAATTCTATTATTCTGTGAATTTTTTTTGTTTCTTCCCATCATGTTTTGTGCATTGGCTAACTAATAACTTATGTGTAAAAAATAAAAACCCACCCAAACCCTTTTCCCTAATGTTGTCCCATTAACTGGAACATAGAAGGCAGAGTAGTAGGCTGAATTGGTTTCTTTATAGTTGTTTGAGCACTATAATTAGAAGTGATCAGAGTCAAATTCATCTGGTACTTTATATCTGGAAGAAAATTACAGGAAGAACAAAGAACACAAAGCTGAATTTCTCCTTTACTATTTTTCAGACCAGGGATGTCAAACTCATGGCCCATGGACCAGATGCATCACACGCTGCCAACACCCAGCCCCGGTTTAGTGGAGGGGAGAAAAGTCATGATATGTCACGTGATGATGACGTGATGATGGGAGTTTGACACCCCTGTTTTAGAGGAAGGGTTGCAACCTTTGGGACCTCAAGGACCACCAAACTTATAATTTTAAATCCCACAGAGCAGAGACCTGGGAAAATCCCCCCCAAAGCAGGAAAATTCCCCACCCTGTTTTCCTATTGATCGATCATTCTTTATTTGGGATCACAGGATACTGTCTCCAGCTCTGTTCTCAGGGGGAGAGAAAGAGAGAGAGACTTTTGGTTTCATGCAAGGAAAGCAGCAGAAGCAGCAGAAGTCTTTCTTTCTCTCCCCCAAATTCCGCCAGAAATGAATGAGACTTGTTGCACTGGCATATCCTCTTGAAGCAGGATGCCTTGCAGGGTCCCAAAGACTCATTTCTGGAGAAGTTTGGGGGAGAGAAAGAAAGACTTTTGCTGCTTTCCATGCACGCCACCAAAAACATAAGAAGAAAGAAGTGGAAAGAAGCAGCCCAGTGGCCAGGCAAGGCACGTGGGGTGAGTGGGACAAGTTCCCCCCTCCCTTTCCCCGCTCCCCTCACTACTTTGTGTTGTTCACGATGCAAGTGACGCAAGCCTTTTGTTCCCATGGGCCATGTGGGTGGCACAGCCTTGTGTTCCCACGCAGCCTGAATTAATTGCTTGGGAGGGTGCTTTGGGGGTGACATTTCTCTGTGGAACACCAACATTTTGTCATGGACCACCAATGGTCCCCGGCCCACTGGTTGGTGACAACTGTTTTAGAGCACTGATTCTCAAACATCTGTGTCCTACTGTAAGTCTCACCAGACACTCTGCCAAAGTGTTTTTATTTTTTAAATAATTTGTTCCTTAATTTTTATGAAAAACAACATGCGTCATTTGAATCCTTCAAATGTTAAAGTATTATTATTTTATATATCATATTATAATTGATTTGGGGTAGTAATGACTTGCAGCTTGGCTGGCTTCAATTCATGCTGGATCAATTCATGAAGATCATAGGGATCACTGGTTATCAGTCTTGATGGCAGTGGGACTGCTTCTGAAGGCCATCTGCGGGAACTGGATTTGTGCAGTTTGTTAGCCACTGCGATAACAGACAGATGAGCCAGGGGTCTGATTCAGCATGATACTGCTTCAGTTCTTACATTATTTTCTTTTTTGCACAATTAAAGGAATGTTCACTGTAAGTTAAACAACAACAACATGTAAACATATATATGACTGTTCTTTAAGATTTCTTTTCTGACTTCAAACATTCATAGGCACTTAAATATGACGGACAAGTATCAATATTGGTGTTATTCATCAGGAATTTTATGACTCCATTAATTTTTGTCTGAAGAGATGGCCATCACAGAAAAGTTTAGATACAACTTGCAATGAGTTAATTTAAATATCAGTTTTTCAGCATAGATGTTTCTTTCATTATTATGTGGCCATATGAATGATTGGAGTTTTATAGATAAAATAGATAACAAACTAAGACTAGTGCTATTTTTATAAAAGTAAGAGAAAAGCTTGAAAAAAAAAGTCAAATATTCTTCTTGCTCTGAAAGATACAAGGAACAAGGACCGAAATCAGGAACTGCATGAGTTTGGCAATATCATAAATAGTGATTAAAAATATGTTGATTCAATTACACTATTTAAATTAGACTTTTCTCCTTTTCTTATATTTAGTACTCCAGGTTAAGTCAAAGGTTATGGAAGGACTTATATTGATCGTCAATATTTTAACTGACATAAATATTCATAATCTGGTACAAGCTCTACACATCAAATGAATTTATATAGGTTAACTCACATGTTTTTAAAGAAACAATTACATGCCATGAATCTTATTTTCAAGCAGCTAGGAGCAAGCTAAAGCCAGTTGGATATGAACAAACAAATTTTCTTTCTTTCTTTCTTTCTTTCTTTCTTTCTTTCTTTCTTTCTTTCTTTCTTTCTTTCTTTCTTTCTTTCTTTCTTTCTTTCATAAGTGGTCTTAGAGTTTAAGGGTTACCATTATATAAAAGTATCATATAGATTATATTTACTAGCTTGAGCAGTTAGCTGGAATACTGTATCAGTGTATCATCTCAAACATCTTCTAACCAAGGCACTTAGTATACAACTGACAAGCCTCAAGGACGGAATTATATAGGATAATGATAATAGTAAACATGATTTTCCATTTTAAAGTATTTTGTGTATTTTTATTGAGAACATTAAGGGCCATCTGTCCAGAACTAATCTTCTGCACCTATTTACTTCATTATGTGATGTTACGGTATGGCATATCTCAGTGATGATGGTTCAGGGCACATTTATCTGGCTTAAATACACCAAAGTATCATGTTGGAATACAATCTAAACACCAGATGTAACTGCTTTATGAATGTTATTATTTTGTAATGCAAGAATCCAATACATTTCAGTCAGTAGCAGGTCTATTTAATTTATTGTTTTGTCTCTGTGGCAGAAAGGTTTTCTAGAACCTTCAAGAATTGGTCTTTCATAACTTATTTACATAGCAGTGTTGTAGATATAACCTGGAGCTATGTGCCTTTCCAAAGAGTTACGGTATGTTTTCCAATTCACAGTCAAGGAGTCCAATTTTTGTTATTTCAGTTGGAGCTAACTTAGTGGAGTTTCCTGAGTCAATTAAAAAAGGCTCCATATATTTATGTTGGGGTATATTGTCAATGCTATATTAACTTTCCATGAGACGAGTGGCCATATAAATTTGATTAGTAAATAACTGAATAATAAATGAGCTTTGTATGGTGTGAATTAATTGGTTGTTGACCAGCATGTGTTTCCCATCTGGGATGGAATCAGGATGGACACCCTGCTGCTTTATGATTAAACCATATTGTTTTGTTTAAATAACAAAGTCATCATAATAATTCAACCCAGCACTCATTGTTTAGTTGTTTATTTTGAGAAGCATAATAATATTATTTGAAATACCAAGACAAAGGGAAATAAAAAGAGATTAGCTGGAAAGCATTTGGGATGCATACAATATATATCCTTATTAATATTTTTTTTCTTATTTTGAATATGAAAAATGTATTCCAGGAAAGATTAAAGATAGTAATATTTAAATTTAATAATAATCCTTTTTGAAAGCAGATTAAAGGAGTGTTTGGTTTTGCAACGAAGTCTTGAAACAAAGTTGAATTGCTCATCATCTATAATTATTTATGTCTGTTCCATGGAAATACAAGAAACCAACTGAATGTTAGTATGTAAGATGGCATCTAAAAGAAAAATACTCTCCTTTTTTATACTTGTATAGGCAAAACAACCTCTCACAGAAGATCATAAGTACCCAGGTTAAGATAAGGTGAGTAAAATAATAACTACTTCTGTCTGTATATTGTAAAAATGCCACAGTAGTCCTTGTTTTATAATTTTTCATTTAACAATGGTTTAAAGTTACAAAGGCCTTGGGAAAAGTGATTTATAATCTATCCTTGAAGTAACAAACATGGTACACCCCCACAATCATATGATCACAATTTGAGCATTTGGCAACTAGTTCATATTTATGACCAGTTGCAACATCCTGTGATCATGTGGTTGCTTAACCAATTGTGAAATCTGCTGAACAACCATGTGATTCACTTAATAACCATGATAAGAATGTGTATGAAATTGTGATCAGGAGAAAAACCCACAATACTTCAATTGTTCCTTCTCTCTGCATTTTAAGGCATAGATATAATTTGGAATATTGACAAATGTTGCCTGTGCTGTTTCCTCAGAATTAAGAGTCAATTTTCTAATTCCCATTCATACCTTAATTCTCCTAATTCTTGGACCTGGTTTATCTTCCTTTCCCTCCCTCCACTGTTGGAACCTGGAACCATGATAGTATGGACAGTGTAATCAGACTTTTGGAAGAATCTAATAATCACTATAACAAAGTAGCTTGAGTTAATCATGTTATTTTAAATCATAACCTAAAGCTGAGATACTAGGATATTATAGATGTCACAGTTCCAAACCAAGACAGCAAAAGAAGAGGGCAGCAGAACAGGTCTCTTTACTGGAGTTTCAGCTTGGTAAATGGTGAACAATACAACTAGAAAGGTTTCTAGCAAGTATTACTGGCTTCTGCTAGTCAGCTGGCTATACAGACACAGCACTCTCCACTCTCCTGTTCCTGGTTGCTCCTTGGATGGCTCCAGGAAGTACTTTTTTTGGCCCAGCTTCAGCAAGCACTCTTCGAGCCTGCAACTGCCTCCCCCTGTGTGTGTGTTGCAACTCCAAAATGGTGTGTTGTGGCCACTTTGAATGGTGCACTGTTTCAAATATTGACAATAGATTTCTTTGGTGAGTTTCTTTGTAAGCCTACAGGTCCACCAAGAAAATGAAGTGATTATTCCTCTTATTTTGAAATGTAGTTGTTATAATAATGTAGACACTATTTCCATTTTACCTCTTTTTTTATTTTCTATCAGGTGCCAATGACTTCATCATCATGTAAGACCCATGTTCCATTCAACACCACTGACAATACTGCTACCCTTCAAAAAGACCTCGACTATGTATCAGAATGGTCAAACAAATGGCAAATTCAAATCTCAACAAATAAATGCTCTGTCTTACATATTGGCAAAAAAAATACAAGCTGAATAGTCAA
The DNA here is from genome assembly GCF_049901715.1 of Pseudonaja textilis. Classification (NCBI taxonomy): domain Eukaryota; kingdom Metazoa; phylum Chordata; class Lepidosauria; order Squamata; family Elapidae; genus Pseudonaja; species Pseudonaja textilis. The sequence goes on from NC_141993.1 coordinate 44,542,810, forward strand.
GACCTTGTTGATGATCCAAACTCTGTCAAGAACCTTGGAGTACTCATCTCTAATGATCTAAGTGCTAGAGCCCACTGTAACTACATAGCCAAAAAGGCATTAAGAGTTGTTAACCTAATCCTACGTAGCTTTTTCTCTGGTAATATCACACTACTAACTAGAGCATACAAAACATTTGCTAGACCAATACTCGAATACAGCTAATCAGTCTGGAACCGCATTACATATCTGATATTAACACAGCTGAGAAAGTCCAGAAATATTTTACAAGAAGAGTTCCTCACTCCTCTAATCATTGCAGAATAGCTTATGCCACCAGACTTGAAATTCTAGATCTAGAAAATCTAGAACTACACCGCCTTCGGTCTGGTCTAAGTATGTATATAAAATCATACATTGCAATGACTTACCTGTCAATGAATACTTCAGGTTCAACCATAACAATACAAGAGCACACAATAGATACAAACTCAAGGTAAACTGTACCAAACTTGATTGCAGGAAATACGACTTCAGCAACAGAGTGGTCAATGTCTGGAATACTCTACCTGACTCTGTGGTTTCTTTCCCAAACCAAAAACTTTAACCTTAGACTGTCTACTATTGACCTCACCCCTTTCCCAAGAGGTCTGTAGGGGATGTGTAAACATGCCTACCATCCCTGTCCTATTGTTTCTTTTTATTTTTCTTATATGTATCCATTTCATGTATTAATAATTATGTTTAAACTTATACCTATTATCTTGTAAGCGATTGACAAATCAAATAAATCGAATAAATAAATAAATTGACAGCCTTCTGTCTCTTAGAACTTATTGGATATACAATACAAGTGCTATAGGGCTGGTTAGTATTTTTCTCTATTAGAGGATATTTGTAAAAAAATAAACCTTTCAATATTTAGCTGAAATAACTACTTACCTCATATTTAAAGAAGTCTCTCAAGGCTTGAGGTGTTCTGTCATTCATCAGGTGATGAAGGGATGTTGAAACTGTTTTTTATGAAGTTATCCCGAAATATCATTTATTGTATGTACTGTTTCTGTTTATTGTGTTTTAATTGTAAACTATCTTACACTTCTGTTCAAATCAGTGGTCTTTGAAGAATCATCACCATTATCAACTTCATCATCTTCATTATCATCATCAGTGTGCATGCCATGTCATTTCCTTAATTTCTGTACCTGTATCAGAAGTGGTATTCAGCAGGTTCTGACCAGTTCTGGAGAACCGGTAGCAGATATTTTGAGTGGTTTGGAGAACTGGAAAGTACCATCTCTGACTGGCCCCACCCCATCTACTTTCTGCCTCCTGAGTCCCAACTGATTGGCTGGGTCTTATTTGCTTGCCCTGCCAGAAGAATGGAGCTGGAAAGCAGGTTAGTGGGATGCGGAGGTAATGGGATTTTGCAGTAACCGTCCCTCTGGAGTGGGGTGGGAATGGATATTTTACAGTATCCTTTCCCTGCCATGGCTAGCAAGCCAAGCCATACCCACCAAGCCATGCCCACAGAACCAGTAGTAAAATTTTTTGAAGCCCCCCAGTGATTTGTATATGCATATACATATGACATGCATGCTAACATTTTTTGCTCTTGAGATAAATATTGACTAAAATGACTAATCAATGACAAATGGCTAGCATATACATGTTTGTCATATACACATAACAAAAACCATTACATGGTGCTTTCAAGAACTAGAGTAAACAAAAGGGGGCAATAGGAAGTCTTGTATTGTTCCTTTTTGCATCTGTCATGGTTTGGTTATGTCACCATTGACAATTGTTTGTGCTGACTATGAAAAATAATTTGATTTTCAACACTTAATAAAATTTTCTTCAAAATTAATATATTTCCAAATGTTAAACACACACACACACACACACAATTCAAATTATCAAAAGCCTTCTCTGCACTTGAAAGATTAATGTGACTCAAATTGGCTTGCTTTTCACGTCTGAATAATGAAACATTCTTTTTTCATTATGTTTTTTTCTTTATTTGCTTTGGGGAGAAAGATAGATATATTTTATGTTTCAATTACCATGGATATTTTTGTCCATGGATATTTTACTATTTTAGAAAAAGGAAGAATATAGTTTAAACTGTATGAAAATGGACACCGCTTGATTACTGTTCAATGATAGCAACAGCTTACTAATTGTTTTTATTCTATGGGATGAATTTGTTCTGTGTTGCTGCAATTTACTAAATGATGTAAGCTACAATAAATACTGCACCACATACTATCATACAACACTGAAAAGAATGAATAAGAATGAACTTAGTTTCATTTTGGCTGAAATCACTCTTTTGATGATTATGTGACTTAGTACATAACATTCACATCACATCTGATTATAAATATATTCTTGTATCTGTTTGTAATATTGATATTACACATGTAATTAAATTATGAAAGTAACTGAACAGAAAAAGAATGGTTAGATGTGATTTGTGTGGAAATGTAATATGCAATTTTATGAACATAACAGTTTGTATTTTCAGCAATCTGTAATTAAAATCTACATAAATATAATATAATTCTGAATCAGTTTGTATTCATTTCATCAGGCCTAACCTTGATAATTGGCATGATAGAAAAGATTCCAGGCTGTTGTTTCTAAAACAAGGACTTACAATTTAAAGCTGAAGCACAGATCTGGTCTGCATCCTAATTGCAAGAGGTCCTCAGTCTGAATTTTATAGTTTATTGTATGATATGTCACCAAGAGAGAGAAAAAAGTATATCTAACCCCCAAAAAATGAAAAAAGAAAAAGACATGTGTTAAAATAATAATAATTTTGATCTGGCCAATGTGGCAGTGTCATTGGTAAAATCCAGCTCCTTCCTCTGAAAAGAGCAGTGTTGTGCCATTATAATGCAAAGCCCACCTTTTTAAATGTGTGTTGTAAAGTCACTGCCCACCCAGAACAGGCAAAGCTTGGAGTGTAATGACACAATACTGCTTTTGTCATTTTGAAGCTGTAGATGCTGATCGCTTATTTCATTTTTGCAGTTGGAGAGATGTCTAGATCATGAACTGGTAACATTTGGGGATTACCTTAAATTTTTAGACCTAAGGATGAAACAGCTTTTTGATATACTACGGTTAGTCTTGATCTTTGCTTATCTTAGAACTAACAAAGATAAACTGATGGAATGACTATAAATCTCATTATATTAAGGAATTATTACCTCACTGGAAATAGTAACAGGCACAATCCATCCTAAATAAGGATAGCGTTGATATCAGAATTGCCTTGGTTATCTTGACGTGGCCTACTCTGGAAAAAAGATATAGAAGTGCAACTCAATTAATTCTCCTAGATCCCCTGGTGGCATCTGAGAACTCTGACGTTGCCTGTTGATTATTTGGGGATACCAGCCATGGGATTGTCTTTAGAGAATTTCTGCTTGGCCCTAGGGCCACTCTGTTGTTTCACATTGTTTAATGTCATCATATTACTTAACATCCATTGGGTGACTTGACATTGGATTATATCATTGGTAAATTTCAGTTTAGATGTTGTAAGATATACATGTTTCTTTGGGTTTGAAAGTCATGTAAAATCTTATAGGTATTGAACCATTTCTGAATGCTGTAATATGTTAATAAGGATCAATAAACTGAATCTTGACAAAAAGGAGGCCTTATGGATTGATGTGTCAGAGGTCTAAAATTGGCTAGGTCTATATAGAGTTACATTCATCTTGAAGGAGTGATACACCTTTGTATATTCTGGATTTATCTTTATTACACAAAGCAGCATTCAGATAGCAATGCTTGATCTGGAGCTACATAGTTCCTGGATAAGAAAGGCCTGGCTACAGAAGCTCATGAGTTATGCAATGGGTTCTGTATGCATTTGTCCTTGAAATGAAAGTGCAACTAGTAAAAAATGCAGCAGTAAAAATGTCATCAGGAACAGCTTTCAGGAAACATATAACACCACCTTGAAAAGTCTGCATTGGTTACACTGGATTCAATGTTAGGCTATTTGATGACCTTCTGGAATGTACCTGCCTGAACCTTATGATATCCCATATGGATGTAGGACTGTGAGATCTTCAGCATCTATAATTGAGAGTATTAGAGACAAAGAAGAGAACATTCTCTGTTGTGAATCCTAGCTTTGGAATATCATTACTTTAAAAACCAGGATGGTAATAAATGTATCTGCCTTTTGGTTCCAGATTAAAAGTTAGCTTCTCATTTTCATATTGATATAAGGAATGCAACTGATGTGATAGGAATCTGCAATTTTCAGATGAGACAGAATTATTATGTAAACACTGCAAGTAAATCCTCATCTCAAGGCCAGGAAGCAGCTGGTCAAATTTCAGTTAATTCAAAGTAGCAGGGGGAAAGATCTAGAATTTAAGGTTTAGAACAGACATGTGTAAATATTGATTTCTATCTAATACAGAAGCTACAATTTAGATTTTTTTTTCTGCTACAAAACATAACTGTATCATGCCTGTGAACAAATGAAAATTTGAGATTTATTGTTGGGTTTGGTAAGAAGCCTGACATTTATTATTTGGTCCCTTATGTACTTTTCTATTAGTTTATATTTTAAATTAAATTAATATTCAATTCATGGATTGTAAACTTCTGAGACAGAAATGGCAGATATGGCTCTTTTCCTAGAGCCCACCAGCTGAAATTCCCCAAATGACTGGGCCTGCAGTGGGCCCTTCTGCCAGAATGAGTGGGGTGGGATGAGTCCCATTGGGGCAAAATAGTTCCTGACTCATGCCATAAAAGGCTTGTCTGCACCTCTGTGTTCTAAACCAATTGTAGCTTTTGAATTATCTTCAAGACTAGCCCCATTCAGAGTGCATTGCAGTAATCCTGATGAAAGATGATAAGGACATGAGTGTATAAGCATAGGTTATTGGGCAAGCTGGAAATATTCTAAAAATAAAAACCAATAATTTACCCTGATTAACACGAGTGTCTGCAAGGGAACCAAAATTTCTAGATCAAGGATACAGTTGAAACTCTGCTCTTTTTTTAATGTGCACCCAGTGCACACATTTCAGAAAGGAATGTGGTTTTGATTGAATAGTCATATTTGCAACATCAATTTTTTACTCCTTTTCCAGATGCCTCTGTCCACCAGATTATTCCTCAGTCAACACTTCCTTTGATGAAAAAATGCTAGTCATTAGCTGAATTCCTTTTTCATGCATTGAATCTTATATCATGCTGTCAAAATTCAACCTCAGAATTCTAAAAAATAGATCACAGTGCTCATTGAAGGTCTGTGTATGTGTCTCATTTGAACAAAATTGTATGTGTTAGCTGTATGATAAATTTAGCATGTCTAATCTAAATACAATCCAACCAACAAATCAAGCCATGAATTCTCCAAAGACCCAATTTCACCAACTTGAAAGATGTCACCACTTCACTGACCTATTATGGTTCTCAACTGCCCATGTCATTTCTGTGTCCAGCTCACTTCCAGAAATTTATGTTACAAAAATGGTAATATATTAATATGTGTCCTTTAATGCGTATGGCTATGGCCCTGGATTTAATTATTTCTGAGGATCACTTCTTTCATAGTAGGAAAGAACCTGCACTTTTCAAAAAGATTGGGGAGAGCACAGCTGATATATGAAGCAGCTTCCAAGCAATGAACCTGCAGCAAAAGATACTGCCTTTATAAATTAGAAATTATGCTCAGAGATGAATCTCTTTGATGCAAAAAGAAATATAGAGGAACTCACAATGAAATTATCACAATGTGCTAAGCATTTACTCTAAGTCAACTGTTTAGTGATTATATGGGCATATATTAACTCCACCAAATTATTGTCATGGCTCTCTAGATGTCTAATATGTATTAAACTCAGCTGAGATATTGTTCCTGCCATTGAACATGGTGAGTCAGTTTAATGATGATGAACAAGCTTGCAAATACAGTATGTTGAGTCATTGCTCTTTAAAAATAAAAGAACTGGCAAGAAACATTTTGCAGAAATTTGACAAAGTACTTGTTAGGAAAAATATGTCTGAATAGTAAAAAGTAGTACATCATTCATTCTTCTTGCAGAAAAAATAATGAATTGATTTTAAAGACCCTAAATGAATATTCAGTTTATGCAGTGTTCGTAGGAAGTGATTGAGAACAAGGAGGACTTTAATTGACAGCTATCTACTAAACTACCAGAAATGATAAATGATAACCAGAAATCTAAGTAGGCAATTATGGCAAATACTATTCAGGAACTAATCTATTTTTTTCTATGTTTTCAGTAAATGCACACAAGCCCTCTGATAACCTTATCAGATTTACCTATTTTTCATGCCTCCTTGATTACAGTTCTTGTGACCCTCTGAAGCCTTCTTCCAATTCCAAAGCATAATCCCTCATTAGTTTATTGCCAAAAGGGACATTGGAAGAAAAGAAAAAGGCTTATACTTGGATAGCAGCACATACTGTGTGGACGATTCTTCTAAATCAAGCAATGGCTCATCTACTCTAGCATTTTCTGTGGACAATCAAATGTCAATCAGAGGCATTTAGGAAACTTCAGTTACAGATAGAATTAATAGCTGTCTTTCATTGAAGCTCTTTAGTAGCTGTTATTCAAGGCATATTACCTCTGATTCTGGAAATAGCAAACAGTCCAATTCTTTATGAATTTGTCCAGCCTTACATTAAAATCCTTATAATTAGTAGCCATCTCTACATCTGGTTGTAGCACATTCCTCAATTTATTTGTTGTGTAAATTCCTTTTATAAATTTCTATACATTATAAATTCCTAATCTCTCTTTATTTAGTTTTAACAAAAGACTACCTTCTAACATTCCTAGAGATGGAGGAAATCTGTCTCTATCCATATTTTTCATGCCATACATGATTTTATATACTTCCATCTTACCTTCCTTTACTTATTCTCTATCCATCTAATAACTCTTGTTATACTTTTCACTACTTTTTCCAGGCCTAGCATTCTTTTTCAGGTTAACTACATATAGTATGCAAGAAGAATTGCGTCAAATCTGATAAAGCACTAGTATCAATTCATGAGTGAGCCAAGTGTGGCAGTGGAAAAAAAAAAGATTCTAAAATCTTTTGATTTTAATCAGCCATGTATTTAGACATGACACATTTTTACATATTTTATTTTAATTAATTGTTAATTAATCTTTTAGTACTTCTATATAAAAAAAAGCTTTTCTATGGCAATTCATGCCTGGAAATTTCTCATTTAGATCACCACAATGTATTATTCAGGAGGTTTTTCTTGAAGATAGTTTGTAATTAAAGACATTTTTTGAGGATATTGTTCTGAAATCCTTGTTATGATGGGAAACCTTGTTCAAATTATTTGTAAGCAAATTAAAAAGAACTGTACACCTGGAACCCAGACCCAGTTTATTTCTACTCTTTATTTCCTTTTGTTTAGTCAGTTTCCAGCTCATGAAAATGCCTGTACTCTTATTCTATGGATGCTACATTTTGCTTCCTGGTTCACTGTGCTTATTGAAAAAGTCTAGAAGATTAATGTTACAGGCCTTAGTCTTTTAGAATCCATATTGTCTTTTTCCAGTAAAGCTCATTTTCCTATATAGCTGATTATTTCATCTTTAACAATACTTTGTACTGTTTTCTCAGAACAGATGTTAAGGCAAGTGGCATATCATTTCTTTTAACTTTCCCTTGATCCCATCTCAAAACTGTATTCAGTTTGGCTGTCTTCCAGTCTTCAGGAACAGATGCCAACCTTAAAAACAATTGCATAGTTCTATCAGAAGAGTAGCAACTTCACATTTCAATTGTTTAAGAATTCTTGGTTGCATACCATCTGGATCTTGGGATTTATTTATTTTAATCTGTCAATTAAGTTTATAACTTCATTTCTTGTTACCTTTATTTGTCTCAGTTTTTTATTCCTTCCCGGAAAAGAAAGTTTACTACAGACTTCTATCCTAGGCAAACAATTTTTAAAAAAATCCTTACAATTAACCCTAATCCAACAGCCAAATAGTCACTGACTCAGTCTTATGTTTCTAATATATTTAGAGCTTGTGTGTGAATGTTAAATATGGTCTTCAAATATGTTCTTAAAAACATCTTTTATTGATTTATTACATTTTTGTCAATGTTACACTATTTGTTCTTACTGGGGAAGATTTAAATTTTCTTCATATATCCATGATGGCTATTTGGATTTTGACAATTGTTCCTGGCCTGAAATGTACATTTTAGCCGAGTAGTAGTTTTGCAGCTTTTTATTTCTAAAGTATCTCCAAACATTTTGGGAAGACTTATTGTTATGTCCCTGGAACTTGCCAAAGTCCCCACCCAGGTCCGTTCATGCTGCGGGGGCGTTTGCTGCCCCTCATTGGCTGGCCTCCCTCGACAGCCAGCTATAAAAGCCAGCTGCAGGGTCCGGCCAGCCGCTGTTCGCTGTGAGCCTGCTCCAGGCAGGGCTAACACGTTCAGTCCTTTATTGTTTCAATAAAGTCTTGTTGCATCCATGCCCTGGTCTAGCCTCTCATTGCTCAACTACAACACTTATCTTTCTTGATTTTGACATTCTTTGCATCAATGCTATTATCTGGGAATGAGTTGATGGGTGTAAATGTTTTTAAGTCAAATTATGTTGGTGTAATTCACTTATACACAATGACATATAACAAAGCTTGAAAAGGAAGTAATACTAATTCATTCAGGAAGTTATATAAATACATGTCCTGCCATTAAAAATGCTAGCTTTAAATGCTCCCAAAAGATTGACATCCAGTACACCAAAGCAGCAAAGAAATAGAGAAAGGAATAGAATGTGTTCTATATTTCCTTTTCTAGTGTTACAGCTTTCACAGTCCTTTCAGTTGGCCAGGAATGGGAAAAAAATATGCTTGACTTTCATATTACAAACTCCTGAATTTTGCACTAAGAACTTTTAATCTTAGGAGAAATTTGTCAGTAGTGTTATCATTCAGAGAAATCATATCTATGTGCATTAGTATGGTTAAGTCCAATATTTTGGAAGCATTGTTTAATTGGATTGATTATATATGCCCAGCAAGACAGCTTTTATTCGTAACAGAATTTTGCAAAGAAATATGTAAATGGGTTCCACATGTATCTATCAATAGGATAACTCTGAAAGCTGTACAAAATAAAATGAAATGTGATGTGTGGTAGAAGAAGTTGGAAAAATAAATATTAAGTTTGAAAATAGATCAAATCTGTACAGTAATTTTTTTTAAAAAAACTCCTTCTTTCCCAAGGGAAAGGCAATTCAAGAGTTAATTTTGAATGCTGCATTTAAAAAAATATTGTTTTGAATAAAGATGTACAAACAAATGTAGTCCCAATAGATAAAAAACAGATAACTGATTATACAGTGCAAGCAAAAAGCCTAGCTTTTTGATCAATAAAAAAAATTCTAATTCTAGCTATATTATGATGATTAAAAGAATGAAGGAAGAAAATACTAATTAAATGGGAAAAGGGAAGAGCAAAATCCATACAAAACATTTCATAGTGATACAAAAATTAATTCAATCCTTAATCTTATTATTAAATGTAGATTATATGGAAACATCTACTCATTAATAGAACATAGAGATTTTTCAAGATAGATAACTTGAATCCATTCATTAAAATCAGAAAGGTAATTTTCTCGCCATTTACATAAACCAAACCTCTTTGCTATGCCCCAGGCTATATATAGTCAAAACTGTCCATAAAATGACAAATTCCATATGTTAGTAATATAGATCAACATCACATTAAGGTTTTAATGTATAGTATAGTATTTTTCCCCAATATTTTACTCATCTACTCAATGACTTAAAACCAAAACAAAGCTATAACTGGATCTAACCAAATCATACTGTATGTTCAAATTTCTTATAATATCCACACACACAAGACAAATATGAGGTCCATCTCTTCTAAAAGATTCTTAATATATCTGTGTAAGGCATATAAAAATGATTGATATTGGAATCTATCTTAAAATGTACAATAATCTTGAAGAAATATTAATTTTGATAACAGTGAACTTGCCACAAAATGTAATCGCAATTTTTATTATTAACTTATTTATATACTTATTTATTTATTAAGTGTTTATATTGTATATGTATTATAGAATTAAATATACATAGCTGAACATATTCTGATATATTTCAATAAAATATATATCTGCATATATTTTACAATTTCTATAAATTATAAATCCTAATTTCTTGCAGTAGTTTATATAAACAGTAATTCTGAAGGTCCCAAATTAGATGTAGTGAAGTTGATATTATAGCCAGGTATATAGCATATTTTTCAACAATGTCAATAATCCCATTACATTATTTTCCCATTACATTATTTTTCCATTTGGTAATCCCATTACATTATATTTATTTATAAATATAGCAATAATAACATCAGCATATAAGAATGATTTATATTCTGTATAGTGTAACCACGCAAGATTAATAGACATCTTTGATGAACACCACAATATGAGTTGATAGGTTGAGAATCAAATCCATTTGTAAAAACTCTAGCCATTGGATGAAGACACTGCAGTATATTCCAATGAACAAAACATAGTGGAAACTCATATATTCTTAGAATATACTTCATGAATTCAATCTGAACTATATCAAATATCTTTTCAGCATCCAATGAAATTAAAACAGCTGATTCCAATAGTGATTTAATTATGAATGTTCCTACAAAAGGAATATATAAGCTTAAAAAATCATTAATTGTATGAATTCCATATATAAAGTTTCATTGTTTTTGTTCTTTCAAATGATAACCCAATAATTCTTTCTGTCTTGATTCCTAACATTTCTGATAAATACATTTCAAAGAGTATTCAAATGCATTTAATGTGATGGCCCCAATTTAAACATTGCTTCAATAAACACTTCATGAGGTTTGTCTGTGAAGTTTCTGACTTATAATAAAAGTAAAACTTTACCTATATTTCCCAATTATAAAGATTAAAATCTCTGAGTCTATATTTTGTTGAAATTGAAGGTATATCCCTGGATGATGTTCAAAGTACCATTTTATATGTTAAGAAATGCCAAATAAAGTCCAGTGTATGTTTGTAAAAGTATCTTTTAGTTTTAAGAAAAAACTATTGCTTAAGTGGTTCTGTCTAACTAAGGACCTTGAGCTAAGCTGAAATCTCCAGCACAAATTATACATTCATGATTTACAGAATATCTTTTAGAGAAAGTATTATGAAATATTTCAAAAAGTTATTTTAATAGTATTACAACAGTTAATCAAAGCAATAGTGATATTACCTATCTTCACTATTAATTTATAAATAAAGTGTCCTTATAATATTATATTTTTATTCCATATCAATTTTAATATTGTTATTAAAAACATTAGCTAATCCATGTGCTTTATTTGAGAATCTAATAATTCATAGTAGTATGTAGTCTAATCTACATCTTAGCTCTCTAAAAAATGTTCATTAGATAATGTGTTTCTTGAAATCTAATGATATTTATTTGTAATTTTTCTACTTTTTTGCAAATGTATTCTTTTAAAAAGATAAAACAAGTATGTTTGCATTCCAACAGACTACTTTATATATTGTTGCAAACAAAAGATTTTTCAATATTAGTTTCCAAGTGCTAGAGTAATTGTGCACTATAGTAAGCATACTAAATAGCAAATTCATAAAGAATAAATATTTAAATGGTAAATATGGTTTTAAGTGGAAATAACTTTAAACATAATGCAATGACAATAGCAGCAAAGCATAAAAGAAAACACCCACTAACATTACGCTAATGTTTAAAAATAAAGAAAGAACCACTATTAAATTTTCAGGTTACACACTCTCCACGCATCCTTCCCTGATCCTGGGAATAGAGACATGGTCAATTAGCTTTCAAATTCATATAATTACAAGAAATAGGAAGAAGAATAGAGGTTGAAGGAAATTCAAAACTGTTGTCCTCAAATGAATACAGAGCCTATAAAATTTTTACAGCAGCATTTTTGTGAGTCTACACAAATCAAAATCTTTCCATAAATGAGGTCCTTATAAAAGGATACGAATATCAAAATTTTATATTATGTTCATTCTGTTTCAATTCAATAAAGAATAATCTCTAGTACTTATTTAAAAAAATTATAAGGATAAAACTTTGAAAAGTTGTTTATGTTTTGTTATTAATCTGTAAGTACATTATCTCAAGTTTAAATTCAACTGGCAGTGAATTTTCCTGAATGCTTTCTTCTGTGTAAATTCTGCCAAAGGAATATTAATATTATTTAATTATTTCTGGTAAATTGTCCATTTATTTTAAGATTAAATTATGTTCAATTATATTGTAAATTTGAAATGAATATAATGAGACCAGTCCTTTTTGGTAATTCTCAAAGCTTAAACGGTTTTATTTATGTGAAATTTTCTTCAATGGTTCCAAATCTTTGTCAAAGATTTGATCTCCCAAGATTTTAAAATCTCCATAGATCCAAGAAATGTCAGTTTTCAAACTTGTGAATTTATTATCTGTTTAGAAATGAATTAGAGTTCTACCCTTAATTCAGAATTGTCATTTGTTCTTGCTGGGATAGCAAAACATCAGAAGTTAATCTTTCTCTAATTTATCAGAGTTGGGCATAGAGCTTTCAGCTCTTTCTATCTGAGATTTCAATAAAGTGTATAAGCTCATTTTGCTTTTCTCCATTTTCATTTTCTAGAGTTAAGGTCTAGGCTTCAGGTCATTGAAGAAAAACTGCTTTCTCTATTTTATAAGGTATACAATTAAAACATTATGATTTCCAAATTATTTAATGATATCTGAATTAGAAAAACCTATCAGGTTTCATTATCAGGTTCCGAACTCAGTCCGGCAATCCAAATTAAAGCAACCATGCAGAAGGCTGCGTAGGCTCCATATGAACGCATACAATGAACAGAACTCATTACCTTTCTGGATAGTTGATCCCATTAATATTGTTTGTGTCTCTTTTTTCTCATATATTAAACTAGCTCAATACCCATGCTTCGCTATGAAACTATGTGATCCGGCTTAGTTTTTGGGGAGGAAAATAAGCGGGGGGGAATCTGCCTCAGCCTAACAGCATCCATCGGTCTTCATCTGGCTAGAGTCCTGTCAGTATGTGAGAGAGTTGAGGGCTGTTTGGAAACTGAAACAGTATTTTCTGTGTGAGCAAGGAGACAGCAAAGAGCCTGGGCATGGTTTAGCTCAACTGTTCTGTACTAAAGCTGGTTTCTGCTGTGAAACTAAAACTGAAACTGAAACTCCTCTCCTCTGCTTGTATTTTGCATTTGGAACAGATTTCTTTTCAGGTGAGGAGGGGGAGTAGAGCTCCTTAGCATCAGAGCATGTTAATAATAATATATACTAATGCTCTGATGGTCATTTCAAAAAGTCCTTTCGGTGAGCATCTAGAAACCATGAGGAACATACGTCCCAAATTTCAAATTTGTAGGCTTTACGGTTCTGGAGTTTTTGTGATGATGCGTGACTAGTATTTCGCTTTTATATGTATAGATTGGACTCTGCCATCTTGTAACCTGAATCCATTACTTTTATTCTACATCTGGAGCTAATTCAGGTAGTCTTTGACTTATGATAGCAATTGGGATCATAATCTTGATCGATGAGTGAAGAGGTCATTAAGTGAGATGTCCATATAATCACTTTGTTCAATGTCTGCAATTCTGGCACTCCTGGGTTTTTAAACAGATGGAATGAAAGGGCTGCCTGCTAAGAGGCTATATACCCTAACCCTAACCCTTCCCTCTTCCCTGGTCAAACAGCCCTTTGAGAGCTGAGATTCCTTCCTGGCATGAATCCCTTTGGGATGATATGAATTTAAAATTGCAACTCTACTCTCCTTCTTGCTCTAGCTGGGTCTCTTTCTCTTCTTTTGATTCTCATTATGCATCTCTGGCTAGTTTCCTATGTTGGCATAAAGGCATATCGAGTTAATGTTCTGCAACATTTCTCTAATAAGCAACAAAGGTATTATAAAAAGAAATTATAATTTATAATAATTAAATTACCATGTATTTATATAATGTTTATTATATTACTTAGTGTTTATGAAGAATAAGGAAATGCAAATCCGAATGTAATTATTCATAAAGTGTTAATAGCAAAATACTGCTTTATTCATTCTTTGAAAAATACATAAAAATAGCTTCATCCATCTATTCTTAAAATGGTCAGGTATGAATAGTAGCAATAATGGTGGTAAGTATAATAATATTAATAATGGAAAATGAAAAATTTTAAAGCAATAACAATGCCACAGAGTCATGGTGGCCCAGTGGTTTGAATGCAGTATTGCAGGCTAATTCTGCTGACAGTCAAACACCAGCAGTTGGGCAGTTCGAATTTCACTGGCTCAAAGTTAATTCAGCCTTCCATCTTTCCAAGATCAGTAAAATGAGGACCCAGGTTGTTGAGGGCAATATGCTAACTCTGTAAACTGCTTAGAGAGGTGTGTAAAGGCAGCTGCGCAAAATTATACTTATCTTTTCACTTAGGAAATCTGTGAAGTTGTGTGAATACTAGTTACTGAAGAGATCAGACCTGTTTTATTCGAAAATATAACAGCCTAAGAGAGTTTTTCATCTTTATGCTTGGGAGTGAATTAAGTATTCTTATGTAGCCTTGAGCTTGTTTAAATTTGATGTGTTTAAAGTGGGAAACAAATCATGATAGTTTTTCTTGATTTCTTTAGTTAATACTCTTGTTTGTCGAATAGCAATGCCAGTCTAAATGGTTTTAATGAGAACAAATATTGCTTAAGTGAGAGGTAGTCTGGTCTACCAATTCAAGCTAGAAAGCAGAAGACTGAGAGTTCAAGCCCCAATTTAGGCACAAAAGCTGGCTGAGTGACTTTAGGCTAGTCACACGGTCTCTCTCAGCTCAATCGTCTAACAAAGAGATGTCATGGGGTGGGATAGGAGAAGATAGATATTTTGGATATCTTTGTTACTTTGAGTTATTTATAAAACTAATAAAAGCAGAATACAAATAATAAATAAAAGTGAAGCTGGGAAGACATTTAGGTTCAGGTTGCATTTGTGAACAGACTAATTTTATCACCTAAGGATGACATTCTCACCTTTGAGAAATTTTTCAATAATACTAAAGGTGTGGGAAGACAATGAAGGAAGGAAGATTGTTAAACCAGATGAAAGCTTTTAATGTTCGAGACAATCTATTTCGTATTTAATCTGTCACTCTTTGTAGCCCAGCCCTCTTGATTCTTCTAGTGGCTCTGAAAAGTCAACCAAATTATTTTTAGAAACTAATGACACTCCTTCATCTCATTTCTATTACCCCTTAGGAAAAAAAAGCAATAAGAGGTACAAAAATAACTAGAAAAAACCGTTTAGAAATGACATTCAAGTTAATGTATGCTTTTTCCACTTCAAAGTTGCCACTTGTGCTAAAATATATAACTTGACTTTTACTTTTCTGTCACCAGAATTAGCTATATCACAAGAAAGATCTGACTAACTACAAGGGCATTTAACATATTAATTTGTTTGGAATTTTTTTCTTCACTTTCATCCAAGTGGTTTCTGATTGAAAGCTAATATTAGCCACATTCAACCTTTATATATTTCAGTATTTCAAGAGGATATGTTCTAAGCTACTTTAAGATCAGTACTATTTGGGCAGCCTATATTTAGCATTTTTGAATGGTTTGATTATTTTTCCTTACAGATAGATAATCTGAAATAAAGTAATTGAAATTAATTTGATTCGGGCACTCACAATCTCACTTTCCACTGAAGTTTCCCAGAGCTCTTTATAAATAAGATTAATTTTAAATTCATTTTGTCTTTTATATTTTGTTCAAAAATATAAAATATACAATGCAAAGAAAGAGGGACAGGAAAAGAAAACCAAAAATTTCAAAAGTCACTTCTTAATTTTATAACATTTTTAAAAATGATCATTTAAACCTTGTGCTGCTACAAGTATCATGAACAGATTTAAATTTTCTTCTGCCCATATTTCACACTTTTTCCAAAAGAAGATTCAGTTCCAGTTCTGTGAAGCATTTTTTCTAAATCTCCATGTGTTGATTATTTTATTGAGTAGTGACATCACGTCAATGTTGCTTCTACCCACTGTTGGGACTAGTGATGAACTTTTTCACTTTTGTGCAAATAGTAATCACACTGAATTTGTTATATATAAAAACAAAGTTCCATGACTTTATTATAGCTGTCTGTTCATTAATACCAAAATAAAAGCTTCTGTTTTAAATTGTACTTTATTCAATAAAATGTTGTGAATTAGATATTTTTATCATTTTTTTTAGCTTTTTTACATGTCTACAATTGTCTTATGACAAATACCCATGGTATAATATTTTATAAAACTTTTATTTAAGATTAGAACATCATGTAAATTTCAGTTCTTTCAATCACATATTTTTGCATTTGCATGTTATAATCAAAATATTAGACCATTTGTTCATTTTCTCATTTTTTCCCCCTCAAGTTTCAGTAAAATTACACATTTTAGCATTAACATGGTTATCATTTTACTTAATTCGATTTCAAACTCAGTCTTACATGGTTAAAAACCATACAATGTTTTACTTAGAATAGAATAGAATAGGAATAGGAATAGGAATAGAATTCTTTATTGGCCAAGTGTGATTGGACACAGAAGGAATTTGTCTTGGTGCAAATGCCCTCAGTATACATAAAAGAAAAGGTACATTTGTCAAAAGTCAAGAATCATAAGGTATAACACTTAATATTATACACTCATACGGTATAATAAGCAATCAAATCATACTCGGAAACAGTCAATATAAATCGTAAGGATACAAGTGACAAAGTTACAGTTATACAGTTACAAGTGGGAGGGGATGGGTGATAAGGAGTGATGAGAAGATTAATAGTAATAGTAATGCAGACTTACTTTACTTACTTTAAACCTTTCCGATAATTGTACATAAGAAAACATTGGCAACATTGTCATGAAATCTTCCCTTGATTTTATTTCACAATCTCCTTAAGAAAATTCTGTATATAGCACTTAACACTAGTACTTAGACTTATATTATAGACTTATCACAGTGCTTTAAAACCCTCTCTAAGTGGTTTTACAGACTCAGCATATTTCCCTCAACAATCTGGCTCCTCATTTTACCAACCTCAGAAGGCTGAGTCAACACTGAGCTGGTGAGACCCGAACTGCCAAACTGCTAGCAGACGCTGATCAACAAAAGTAGCATTCTAACCAATGCATTCTAACCAATGCGCCACCGCAACTCTTAATGAATTAATTCATATCACAAATAATTAATCATAGACATAAGACATAAGACATAAGAATTTTATTTGTCATTACACTCGCAAGCGGGTGTAACGAAATGAGGTGCTCTTCCACAAGTAAAACTGGACAACACTATTGAAAGAAAAATAAAATTAAACACAACAGACCATACAATAATCTCTATACAATTTAAAAATGTAAATACCCCATTACTCTCAGCCATTAAATTCCACAAAATCTTATGACCCTGCATTCAAACTCAAAACTGCACTTGGATAAAAACTGTTCTTAAATCTAGTCGTCCTTGTTCTTAATACCCCGAATCTCCTTCTCGATGGTAATAGTTCAAAGAGTTGATGTCCCGGATGAGAGGAGTCATTCAATATATTAAATATCTTCCTCTTACATCTATTCCTATACTGCTCTTCCAAAGAGGGGAGTGAGCAGCCAATGATGTTTTGGGCCATCTTAATCACCCTCTGAATTGCCTTTTCTCTGCCACTGTGCAGCTCGAGAACCATACACAGAGACAGTAGGATAATATACTCTCAATTGAACTCCGATAGAAAGGTAGTCAGTAGACTCTCAGCCAGTTGTTGTTTCCTAAGAATCCTTAGTAAATACAACCATTGTTGTGCCTTCTTAATTAAAGCAGCGGTGTTTGCACTCCAGGTCAGGTCATTTGTAATGATGGTCCCGAGATACTTACATTCAACCACCTGTTCCACACGAACTCCCTCTATATACAGTGGCTGAATGTCTGCTCTTTTTTTCCTATAGTCCACTATAACCTCCTTGGTCTTCTTAATGTTAAATAGAAGATTATTATTTTTGCACCAGTGGGATAGCTGTAATACCTCATCCCGATATGCAGACTCATCATCCCCAGAAATAAGTCCTACAAGCGTACAATCCTACAATCATATATGTTTACATATCAATTCTCATATACATAATGCTCTTTGTGCTGAAAGACACAAAGGGCCACAGCCTAGATTTGTTTTTACTCCATGCAATGGGTAACCTTCCTGACATAATGGTTTTTAAAATCTATATTAACCTTTGCTTTGTCATACCAAAGCTTCCCAAATCTTAGATCATGTGTTTTTAAGACCAATAGCCCAGTTGTGGGATTCAATTTTTTTTTTTACTACTGGTTCTGTGGGCATGGCTTGGTGGGCGTGGCAGGGAAAGGAAACTGTAAAATCTCCAGTCAGAGGTGATATTTGCCAGTTCTCCAAGCTACTCTAATTAACCCTTTGTTCTTATGAAGGATATCTCAGGCAGGGTGCAACTAAAAGATAACAGCTGAAGAACAAACATGGTTATGGATGCAATGGAGTATTTCATTCAAAAAGAGCCCCATCAATTTTTCTTCTCTGTATTAGTTGTGAATTTGTCTATAGTATCATATCAATATCAGAAAAAGTACTGAGTTGGGAAGATAGCAAAGCTTTGGTAACTGTTTTAATTAAAGAGAAGAACTTATTTAATTTTGTTTCCACTAGAAAACCACTTCTGGATCTCATGCCAGAGGCAGAAAAAAAATGAAAATTTTGTCTTAGGTTTTGTATATATCAGAATAAAGCAAAAAGTTGAGGCAAGCAGAAGATGATTCTGCTACATCAAGGGTATAAGAAATCATTGCCTTTTTTTCTCTTTTTTTTCTTTTCTCTTTTTCTTTCTCATAGTGATTTCAGAATGTGAAAGCTATACTGTACAATAAGCTGGTTGCAGAAAGCATAATATTCAATCAAATAGCAAGAGCACTTAGACTTATATACCACTTCATAGGGCTTTACAGCCTCTCTAAGCAGTTTACAGTTTACATTGCCCCCAACAATCTGGGTCCTCATTTTACCCACCTTGGAAGGATGGAAGTCTGAATCAAGCTTGG
This sequence comes from Pseudonaja textilis, assembly GCF_049901715.1. Lineage (NCBI taxonomy): Eukaryota > Metazoa > Chordata > Lepidosauria > Squamata > Elapidae > Pseudonaja > Pseudonaja textilis. The sequence goes on from NC_141993.1 coordinate 44,562,007, forward strand.
TGGGATTTGAACTGCCAAATTGCAGGCAGCCGGCAGGCAGCAGAAGTAAACTGCAGTAATCTGCATTCTAACTACTGCACCACCAAGGTTCATCACTAGTAGAAGGAAAATTGAATGTACAAGCAGATTTAAATGTCAGTCTGACTTCCTAAGCATATTTAACAGTGCAGAATGGGAAATGCAGTTGCCTTATATGATTCAATTCAAATTTTAGATCAGTTCATTTCAAATTTTGTTCCAATGTCAAAATATTTTTTAATGTTTATCATCAACACACATGCGAACCCATACTATATTACTAGTTCTGGTATCTGTTCATGTCACTTGTAATGTTTGTGATGTAGCTGGCTGGCATGAATCATTTAAGAAGCCAACCTCAGAAACCATCACTGTTTTGATCAAAAAATATTGAAGTAGAAATTCAGCGGGCTCTTTTCCTAGAAAGAAATTTTCCTGAGCTCAGTGAAGCTTTTCTCTGACAGACAGGCATAATATGACATTAGTACATAATATTTGAAAGCTGTGACTGAGTAGAAGTGATGAGGATATCTTCCAAGTTCTATCTACCACAGAATCTACTATCTTGGATGGGAGTAGGCAGTGAATGGAACTAATCTTGGTAGGAAAAAACACAACAGATGGAGAAGCGTCTGGCAAGCCATCTATCAGGTTTGCATTGTAGAGTTGCCCTTGTTCTATTTTGTTAGCAGAGATCGCTATTCCAGTGCACTGCCTTCCTCTGACTGATTAGCATCAACTTTTAATAAAACCTTTGTATCCATAATTCCTGCAAGAAGTTGAATGTTAAAAATAATAATAAAGCAAAACGAAATAAACCTTCCCCACATTACAGGATTTCTGAATCTTCATATCTATCCATAGTTTTCTCTGGCTTTACCCAGTCAGAAATGAGCAAAAGCCTGGAAAGATTATCCTCTCTCATCAAGTGAATTTGCCAATGCAGCAGATTGAATGCAAGGCTATCTGCAATCATCTTTAATAGTTAGATTATACTGCAGACCCATAGGGACAGCTTGAAGCTAGAGAGGTTCTACAATATATGTGTGTATACAGTATGCATTGATGTATATGCACATTCATAACTCTTTCTGCCCTCATAGTTAATCAGTCTGTTTTTAACTGTCAAAATGGACAAAATCAGGGAAATTGTCAACCATTTAGCTTCTATAGTATAGGTGCAATGTTTAGGTTGAAAACTCTTCTGTTGCACTTGTATCCACCATTATACCTATTTATTCCAAACTAGTTCTCTGTGTCTTACATAGAACATTGGAAATAAAGCATTCCATCATTTAACATGGAATAGAATGGTTTACCTTGGAAAGAAAAACATCCACAAGGAGGGCCCTCCTCAGCGCTCATAGCTAGGAGAAGTACATTATACAGGGACATACATTATACAGTGGAAAGGCTTGTCTTCAAAAGTTGTTGATGGTCCATCACTGGAGGTTTTTAAGCAGAGATTGAGCCAGGGATTGGAGTAGAAGACCTCCAAGGACCTGTTCCAACTCTGTTATTCTGTTATTCCCTGTGGCCACAATAGATGGCTTTGTCTGCTGACGAATTCCAGATTGCATTATCAAACACTTGGAAGCCAGGTTGGTGCAATAATATTGCCTTTTGAGAACGAAGTAAAAACTTGCCTTTTTCACTTGCATTTAAGGCTTGAAAATTCCAGCCCAGGCATATCATTTGGTCTCTTGTAAAAAAATCTGTACTTTTTATTATGGTATTAAGGTTAGTTTTGATTTTTCTTAAATTTATGTATTACAATTGTATAATTACCATTTGAAACTAAACTTAGGAAGAGTTATGCCAAAGAAGAGCTTTATGTCACATTATTGTATACTTTATATCTTTTCTAGATGGTAACCAACCCAGGAATCTTAAGATAATGTTTGTAACGCAGTGATAAAACATATATTCAGAATGTAGAAGTTTTCAATCATAGCATTTACAAGCTAGGGACCAGCCTGGCACATATAGATCAACTACACACTGGGTAATGAGTAAGCCAGATAGACCAATTTTCCATATATTCTGTTGGGATTTCAAAGAAGCATGAGAAACTTCTCATTTTCTTTTGGTTTCTAGCCCAGAATAAATGCTGTGATGAAAGACATAAAGATCGGTGAGTTCCCACAATTCTCTGAATGGGGTGTACTTACAACACATTAATGTCTACTTTTCCCTTTCTCTCATGGGATGCATATGGATGTAGTGTCTCCCACATTTCATTACATCTCAAACCCTGTTCATATGTATTAAGCTGGATAAGTATGGCATTTCTGTGTTCATATTGTTGCTGAAAATTGGCAGCCTTGCAGTGCACTATCAAATTTCAGTAGCATATTTCTTAGAAATAGTACTTCATACATCTCAGAGATTTGGTATATTCTTTTAAATATGAACATGCCACACAAAAGTAAATACTGTATACCCTTAGGGCTACAACATACCAGAATATACTGGTAGCCTTGGACCAAGAAAGGTCAGTCAATTGCAACAGATAACTTAATTCTATGACATAACAATGCCAAATTATTTTTATAAACCTCAGCTCAGTATACTTCATTTTAATATTCCTAATAACAAACTTAAATGTACATGCTAATACAAACTTAATTGTAGGCAAGAAAACTTCAAATTGTTATATTTTTCCCTTAGAAGATCTTGGTAACTTGGATAAAGCTTCAAAAATTATTGTTTTTTAGTTCTTTTTTCTTTGAAAAAGTACAATGCTGTAGTCTAATGAAGTGCTTTATGACATATTTCTCGTACATTAAAATATTTTTAGAACATGTACAACACACTAGGAAGATCACGACCTCCATTGGGATAGTAACAGCACCTGTGAAGAATTGCTGGAATCCACTTATGCTATGGGATAAATTCTCCAAGCAACAATTTGCTTCCTGTACAAAAGTACACCTGAAAGGCAAGTGCCATAAGATACTTGAACACACACACACACGTACTTAGGCTATGTACCTAAGCTAGTTTGAGAGACATATTTCAAATGAAAGCTTTTATGCCATCTGAAATGCATTGTGATATCCAGCAAGTAGAACTCATTGAGGAAAATTGCTTCCTGAAATGATATATGATTCATTCACTCACATCTCTAAGCTACTTAAGGGAAATTATCCATGGCATTGTATCATTAGTTTAAAAGCTGATACAATTGGTTTTTTTCCCTTCAGTCAGGATGATCTTGAACCATACAAGTGTATTCATTGGAAAAACATTAGAAAAAAGTTTTTGTTCCTCTTTAGTGTTTGACTGTAAATTCAAATAACATTTTCCTCTTCATTAGTATCTAGTTCCATGTCTGTTTCTGAAAGCAATGTGGGAAAAGAAATCATCAAAGTTATCATCAAAGGATTCACTATCCCTTATCTTACATGAGGCTACTTTTCAATTTTGAATTTTTTCTATTTGGTATAAGAAAATCAGAAGCATACATATAGCTGTAGCTAATACTCTAATTTCCTGATTAGGAATTAGTGAACAGATTAGTTAGCAACAACAAAAATTGTCTTGTGAAAGACAAATAAAATATTACCATGGCTTTCTAATACTAAACATTAACCTGATTTTTTTCACTGTCCTCTTAGTCTTTTTGAACTTTTGGCTGAGAAAATGGTATCATCAGCATATCTCAATTTCTTATATTCCAAATGGGTTTAATCTGGGTTTAATCCCACCTGTCATGTTTTTTTTTCCATTCTGCCCTGCATATATTCACTGCATAGTCTAAGAGATATTGAAATATACATGCTTCTCACTCCCATCCCCATTCTGAGACACTCCTTTTTTCCCAGATTTAGTTCTTATGCTAGCTTCCTGTTAATTGTAAAGATTATTCAGAAGAATAATTAGATGGTCTGGCATATTTATTAGCTTTAATATGCCCCACATACTAGCATGATCTATGGAATCAAAGGCTTTGCCTTAACAAATGGAGCAATCAAAACTCTTCCTCTTATTCTCTCTGTTTTTGTTGTCCTAGCTTTGGCACAAAGGGAATTGCCCATGCTTCCGACAGTGGAGATGCCAGCATAATGTGGGCACATTGAAGTGAGGCTTATATAGATACTGGGGGAGACCACACAGAGCTTGATAAAAAAAAGTGTGTTGAGGAAGGAAAACATTGGGAGGCATCAGAAGAATGCTGATATGGATTTGTTATTATTTTCTCACTCACGTTCCATGGAAGAGAATATATTCTACCAGGGAAGAAGAGAAAGACATAAATATCTCAGCCCATAATGAAAAGGTGTATGCAACTATAACTGTAACGAATGAATTGTAATTAATTATTATAGTCTAGTAGTTTTATATATGTAAATGTTAAACTCTAAAGAAAAATTATGCCTATATTAAATTAAAATGTCCACTTCATGAAATTTATTTTCTTCCTCACCAGTCAGTATATCCAGTGTTTGAGTAGCGCCCTTTATATATTTTGTACCAATTTGCAGGTGTCACATGTTTTAATTCTTTCTTTCAACAATACCAATTCCAATGTAAGTAACAAGTAAGTGATAGATTTTATATTTTGAAAATGACAGGTTTCATTGCCTCTTCTGTATAGAACTGTACATCATTTAATTTTGCAGCACTCTATTGTATTTCTGTTTGTTTCTTCCTATTTTTCAGCCTTTTGTCTTATATATGGTATACAGATATCTAAAATTGCATTGCTATACATTTAGAACAAAATTATCTATTCCTTTCTTAGCCAATCCTTAGACTAATCCTATAATGTGTATGGGAACCATATTGGTTATAGAATTAGCTTAGTCTTATGAAAATCACTCAAAATCCACAACGATGAAGCCTCAGGTCCAAATGTTACATGGTTCCTGGAATTGTAGGGTGTATCAAATTTTTCAACTTTCAATTTCCAAATATTAGGAGTGGTCAAAAGTTGTGACATGCCTTGGGATTATAAAAATATTTTGGTTACTTTAATATAATATAATTTAAATGTGCTTGGTAACTACAAAATATCATAACTTTTTAACATTTTGTGCAGGATGCTGGCCTAGAATTGAAACCACTCTTGAGATTATCTGAAATATAAGTAACCCTCTATAGGTATCCTCAACTTACAACCATCCATTTAGTGACTGTTTGAAATTATAACAGCCCTGGGAAAAAAAGTGAACTATGGCCATTTTTCACATTTGCAACTATAGCAGCATCCATATAGTCACATGTTCAAAATTCACATTCTTGGCAATTTGCATGTATTTATGATACAGCTACTTTGTCCCGGAGTCATGTATGATCTCACTTTTTGTGAGCTTTTATCAAGCAAAGTCAATGGGGAAACCAAATTCACTTAACAACCATGTTACTAACTAAACAACTGTGGTGATTCACTTAACAACTGTGGCAAAAAAATGTCATAAAATTGGGCAAAAGTCACTTAAAACTGTCTTGCTTAGCAATGGAAATTTTGGGTTCAATTGTTCTCATGAGTTGATAGTTACTATAATGGATCTTCCATATCATAACAGCCACCAACTATTGCATCTGAAACAAAAAATTGTCGCTCACATTCTGGTTCATTCTGCCTTCTATCCAGAATAAATATATTTTGGAATGACCATATACATATTGAAACCAGTTACTTTTATCAACAGTAAAAAGACATGTAAGATCTATATTATTTTCTCTTGTGATGTGAGTTAATTTAGTTTCAGATATAGACTGGGCTTGGATGAAATAATGTGGATCTTTGAAGAAATGTAATTTGATAGAAAAATTGTGCAAATAAATCCATTGATGTATGTAACATAAGTTTATCTTTTGGAAAAACAGTCTTTGGAAAACAAGTACATGTCTGATGTTGGTACTACAAAATGTTATCAAAAGAAAATCAGTTGATATATCTGTTTTTTTCTGTCATGCTTCTAGAGAATCTGTCAACATATTATACTCGCATTTCAGAGAAACTGACATGGTTCATTATAAAATCAAAACTGTAGATATATATATATATATATATATATATATTCAGTAGATATGCAGAGTGAATAGGTCTTTCTAGTATATTAGATTTTCCAAGGAAATTATTTGCAAATGTCTTGAAAAACAGACAGTTGAGAGGCATGATTAATGAAGAATTAATACTCTAAAATTAAACTAGGCAATTTCTACATAAAATATGTAGGAAATCTCCATGGCTGAACAGCTTTGAGCAGAACACAAATAGTTAAATTAAATATATTCATAGCTGTAAACACAATTTGAAAATGTAAAATAACTATCAATAAACTTTCAAAAGATGTGTTTAGAGGATTTTTTAAAAAAAATCTTGTCTGTCTTTTTATTTGTCACACTCCAATTAATATATAAACTAACAGCATGACTTAAAAGAGTCAAAATAATAAATGTTTGGCTTAAGAAATAAAATCATCAAAAGTTCTCCCATATCATTTATCTTAAACAAAGTTCTTGATTTATGTGATTATCAGTTATTTAAAGGCAAACCGACATACATATACAGTTAATGCTCCTGTTTGGCAGTCATTGAAAATGAAAGGTTTGAATTCAATGACAAAAGAGATAATCCTTTAAAGAGGATGTAGTAGCAAGAGTAGAAGAACCTGAGGGAGGAGTCAAAACAGGAATCAGCCCAGAAGTATTATGTAGCCACAAATGACTTAGTCCAACTCTTCTTGAATCCTGGTAACCCTTATCTAGCACCAAAATCGTGCTAACCATTCATTGAGTAGATTCCTGGGCATAGACATGAGTAATAAATCAATTTAATTGGAACTGTTCTGTTCTGTGATCTAGTCTGTGGTCCTGGTTTTCATGTCTGACAGAAGATTGCTACCTAAAAGTTGAAGATAGATAGATAGATAGATAGATAGATAGATAGATAGATAGATAGATAGACAGAGAAAGATAGATGATATCTGTCTATCTATCTAGCTAGTTATTTTCTTCAATTGCCAGTTGTTAGAAGACAGACTGACACACAATGCCTGTTTAGAATGCAGAATGTTGGATGTTACTAATTAAAATGTACATATACATATAACATTGTTTATGACAATATCAAATTTCCAAGTTGCCCCTTCTTATTGCTTTGGTGGAAAAATCTAATGTTTTTTTTATATGATTAATTAAGGAATTAAGTAGTTTTGATATAATTAACTAAGGAATTAAGTTGTTTTGTTTTGGATGTTTTTCACCTATCCATCATCTTTCTATTGCTTTCAATATATCTAAAGAAAACCTTTGTGTTGTTTGTTATATTAGACAATCTCAGCTTATTCTGTGTTTTTGCTTTTCTAACATCTTAATATTATTGTTGTCCTTATTTCTATTCTGATCTGAATTCTTTGCAATTGTGCTTTTGGTTTTTCGTTTTCTAGGAACTCCCACTGGTTTTGAATTCTTTTTCTCACTAGTTATTCCTGCCTGAAATCTACTAATAATGACTGAGCTTCTGCATTTTTTATTTCAATTACATTCTATTTTAGTTTTTTACTTAAATACAGGAATACCAGCATAACATGTTTGCTTTCCTGCAAAGCTGATGAGTTGCGGGTCCCAGTACCAGGATGAATCAGCTGACGACCTGCACCCAGGCAGACTGTCTGGGTGGGCTCCTCTTGATGGCAAAGATGACAGCGACACAAAGGTTTCTTTTGGTGAGAGGAAGCGCCCAGAGCAAACTTTGCCCCTCTCTTTTATTGTGCAGCAAGCAGGGGGGTGGGTTTAGGTTACATGAGGTTAGACAGGAACAGGAAACACTGCCATATATGGTTAATCCTTATGCTATAGCTGACTCAGGATTTTATACAGGAACAGGAATCATTGCCATATATGGTTAATCCTTATGCTATAGCTGACTCAGGATTTTATACAGGAACAGGAATCATTGCCATATATGGCTAATCCCTAGTGACTCAGGTTTTACATGTAGCTGTTCCTATAGTGTCACCCTATATATGTATTGTATGTGTATTGGGTTGTCTGTGTACATGACTTCCTACTGATGTGTCATATCGCAACATCTCCTCTGTTTTTATCTTGTTTTTAGGGCTATTTACTCACTATCCTCACTGTTATGTCCAGTCTAGGTCCTCCGACTCATCCTGTCATAGGTTCATGAGAATTCGTGGTTCCCCTTTGGCAGCATCTTTGGTGAACTCGTTATCAGAGTTATCGGAATCTGAGGAGAATTGCAAGAGGGCCTTTTTCTCTATTAGCGCATTAATTTGTTTTTGTTTTGAGTATAAATCCGAATCAATTTGGCCAAATTTTCTTTTAAGGATTTCTAAGAATTTACCTATCACACATGGTCCAATGGTACATGCCAACAAGAGAAGGATAAGTGGACCAGCTATAGCAGATAACAATGTTGTTAACCATGGGGAAAGGTTAAATAGTCCTTGATACCAAGTATGTTGTGAAGCTCGTTCCCTTTCTCTTTCTTTTAATCTGGTGTCTAGTTCTTTCATGGAATCTAGGACAACTCCTGAGCTATCAGCATAGAAACAACACTCTTCTTTAAGAGCAGCACATAGTCCCCCTTGTTTCAAAAACAAGAGGTCTAGGCCTCTGCGGTTTTGTAAGACCACCTCAGATAAAGAGGTAAGAGAAGTTTGCAAGGCAAGAATGGATTTTTCGACCCTTCTAAGATCTTCATCTATGGTGGCACTTAACTGGCGAAGATGCTGATCAGAAGTAACAAGGCCAGCTATACCTGTGGCCATCCCAGAAGCCCCCAATCCCAGCAGTACAGTTAGCATCAAAGCAGTTACTACTTCTCTTTTTGCCCTAAGGTTATATTGTCTAGGTTCTAGTAAAGAAACAAAATCTTCTGAGTTATATACATCAATTTTGGGAAACAATTGTACCTGAATACAAAATGATTTTTTTGTCAATAATACATAATCATTTCAGCAAAGTCAAAATGTAATTTGGGGAAATAGGAAGAAATCATGGTGTAATTAGTTGTAGAGTTGAGTATTTGTCCATAAGCGTCCTTGATGACCCATGTGATGTTGTGTGGTTTGTGGGCGTTAAGGCTGGTGGATGTCCCATCAGTCCAGCGAAACGAACAGCCAAGCAGGAAGAAGAGGAGTGCTGTCATCTTTTCGGATGATGGCTTCGCTGGTTGTGGGCGGTGATATGGGCGGACACACCTTGCAGGAACCCAAAGAGTTCTGTCAGGAAGCTGGACTGCTGCGTAGCCTCGACCCCAGGTGATCAATTCGGCAGGTCCTTTCCACGCAGGATCAGGTAACTGTCTATAATAGACTAGTGGTCTCGAAGTGGGAACAGGTGGTTTAGTAAAGTGTCGAGATGCAGCAGACAGGGGAGGGGTGCCAGTGAGATTGAGGAAGTTAAGCGTATACAGACAAACATTTAACACATTTTGTAATACTGGGAGGCTAGGGGGGCCCTTAAGGCCTTTTGACCCCATGTATCGTTGTAATGCCAATTTTAAGGTTTGATGAGCCCTTTCAACAATAGCTTGCCCCTGGCTATTGTAGGCAATCTCAAACTTGTGGATAATGGACCAGTGATAGCAGAACTCAGAGAATTGAGAGCTGATATAGGCTGGTCCATTATCTGTTTTTAGAATTTTTGGCGATCCCAGCACTACGAAGGTCCGAATACAATGATTAATAACATGCTTTGACGCCTCTCCCCTTTGAGGGGTGGCCATAATAAACCCTGAATAGGTGTCAACAGACACATGAAGGTATTTCCAGGGTGCAAAAGGCTGAAATTGTGTGACATCCATTTGCCAGGTGTCACAAGCATCAGTCCCTCTAGGGTTGATACCTTGGGGGTAGTTCTTTGCTTGAAGACTACATGTGGGACATTGTTGTATAATTGCTGTCGCTTCTGCCAAAGAAATGCCAAATTGTTTTACCAGAGCCTTTTTGTTTTGATGAAAATAACTATGACTTTCCCCTGCAGTTAGAGGGGAAGGTTGGGGTGACTTAACAGTGATAGGAAGTAATTTACAAGCAGCATCAGCTACCTGGTTTCCTTCTGAAAGGAAACCCGGAAGCTGCTGGTGACTGCGTATGTGGGCCACGAATAGGGGGTGCGCTCTGGATTGAATGAGTGTTTGCAGTTGAAGTAACAGTGTCATTAATGATGGTTGTAGAGAAGGAGACAGATATGCCTCAAAAATATGCAAGACCAATTGGGAGACATATAGACTATCCGTTATGATGTTAATTGGTTGTTCAGGAAATGTTTTCAAAGCCAAGTTAAAAGCAGCCAATTCAGCTTGTTGTGCTGAAGATTGGGGCTTTGTCAATTGCTTGTGCCAGTTGCCTTGATCATACCAGACACAGGCACCATGAGTTTTAGAGCCATCAGTGAAGATTGTGATGGCTTGAGTTAATGGAAAAGCAACTACTGGAGAGGAAAAGGTAATAGGTATCGTTTTAATTAACTGCAAACGAGGGTCAGAAGGGAGATGGCAAGAGATGGGACCAATCCAATTCTCCAGGGCGTCCTGTAAGACATCAGATGTCTGAAAAAGGGGGTCCCATTGAGACAGTTTGAAAGGAACATGTATTGCCTGGAGATCATGGCCGAGTAGGGCCTTAGCTCGGTGACGCCCCTTAGTACAGAGCAAGGCGAGCTGAAGGGCCCGAGAGGTAATAGTTGCCCTAGGAGTATGGGGAAGGTGAAGCCATTCAATGATGCACAGCTTCTTTGGTTTGGGGGCTGTTTGGAAGAGGATAGCTGTGAGAAGAGATGGTGTGGGCAAGATAGCCAAAGATAGCAGACAGTTGGGGATGATGCGATCCACCCACACTTGCTTTAAGGTATTGTTGACTTGGGCTAGTGCCTCCAAGTGCTGTCTTGTAAGATGGACCACATCTGAAGGATGTTTCAAGCCCGTGAGGGCATGGAATAGAGGGGAAAGGGTTGCAGTAGTGACAGAAAGATAAGGCCGTGCCCAGTTGAGCGTGCCAAGATATTGTTGAAGTTGTACAAGGGTTGGAGAGGAAGGGAGAGTCAGAGAAGGTAAGGCAGGAGTGGCAGCAGAAGACAGGAGTTTGTGACCAAGATATTGAAAGGGATAGTGAGATTGTATTTTTTCAGGGGCTATGTGGAGGCCTGCTGTGGTCAAGAGTTTTGTGAGAATGGGAAGGGTTTTTGCAACTGTGCCTTTAGGGCCTTCAGCTGCGACCAAGATGTCATCCATGTAATGGTATACAAGAAAGGAGGGATATAGGTTGCGATATGGTTGGAGAGCCATGTCAACATAGTGCTGACACATAGTGGGAGAGTTTAGCATCCCTTGAGGAAGGACTTTCCACTGATACCTTTTGGTGGGTCTGGAGTTATTCAGTTCTGGGACAGTGAAAGCAAATAGAAGCCTATCTTGGGGTTGAAGAGGGATGGAAAAGAAGCAATCCTTAAGGTCAATAACTAAAAGGTCAAAATGCTGTGGGATAAGGTTTGGATTGGGAAGTCCACATTGCAAAGCACCCATTGGTTGAATGATAAAGTTTACGGCCCTTAAATCTTGAAGGAGGCGGTATTTCCCAGATTTCTTTTTTTATAACAAAAACTGGAGTATTGTAGGGGCTGGTAGAAGGTTCAATATGACCAGCACTTAATTGTTCAGAGATAAGAGCAGTCAGAGCAAGCAGCTTCTCTTGGGGGAGTGGCCACTGATCTACCCATACAGGAATGGATGATTTAAGGGTAAGAGGGAGAGAAACAGACATGATGACAATCAAGGAATGTGAAAGGTAGCTCCAAGCTGTTCTAAAAGATCCCGACCCCACAGATTGTAAGCAAGGGGAAGGATATAAGGTTTGATGAGAGCAGAAGCAGAAGCATTAGGGGTAATGGCCGTAAGCCAATTAGAGCTGACCTGAGCGCTTTGAACTCCACCAACACCTTGGACAGAAGGTGATTGTTCAAGGGGCCATTCTGGGGGCCATTCAGTCATTGAAATAACCGAGGCGTCTGCTCCAGTGTCCACCAGTCCTGTAAAAGGACGACCATTAAGAGACACTGTTAGCAGAGGTTTTGAAGCTTCTATAGAGCAGTCAATAGCCATGAGGGAGGGGGAAGAGGAGGTGGGGATGGAGGAGGGGAGAATAATAAGAGTGGCTACGATAGTGTTAGCAGGCAATGAGAAAGGTCTATCACCTACTGCTGTAAGAGAGAGGCAATTAAGAGCGGATGAGTCATAAAGAAAGGGGGCGGCGATCACCCCTTCCATGATCAAAGAGGAGTTTGGGATGAGCAAGATGGGCGTGTGGGGTGAGAGTGGGCGGGGAAGTGTAACTGTGAGAGGGAGGGTAAAGACAGATCCAGGATCCTCATAGATGATAGCAGTTGAAAGCAGAACAGGGAAAGCTGTCTGGGACGAAGTAGGTGCAACCTTGGAGGTGGGGCTAGTTGCTGGCCCCGAAATTAGTTTTCCGAGGGGGCATTTGGAGAAGGATGTGGATTAGAGCGACATTGGCTAGCCCAATGGAAACCTTTACGACAACGAGGGCAAACTGTTTTTGGCTTAACAGAGGAAGGAGGAGGTCTCCTTCCCTTGGGTGCACTGCCACCTCCTGGCGAACGGCACTGAGACTTAAAATGACCGGGTTTGCCACAGTTGAAACAATTCCCTGCACGGGGGGTGGTCATGGCAAACGAGGAGGTAATGGCTGAGGCAAGGGCAGTGGCTTTATGCGCCTCAGTTCCCACGTTCTGGCATGCTTTAATATAGTCAGCAAGGGTCTGTTGTGGAATGGACTGAAGAGGTTTCAGGATTTGTTGGCAATCATCATTAGCATTAGTCACTGCAAGCTTTGAGAGAAGCTCAGCTTGCGCATGGGGGTTTTCTATCTGCCGGTTAAGTGCATCTGATAGACGGTCAATGAAAGAGGTATAAGGTTCAGAAGGACCCTGAAGAATTTTATGAAAAGACAAAGAGGGTTGAGATGGGTCAGGAACCCTACGAAAGGCATTAAGAGCAGCATTACGCATGATAGGATAGCCCTCAGTAGCCATTTGAATCTCATCTTGTGGGGTGATCACAGCTCCTTGGCACAAAAGGTGATCCAAGGTGACACCCTGGGGAAGCCCTGCTGCAGCAGCCATGGAGACGGCCAAGCGATAATCATTGTGCCAAGCTGCAAGCTGGGAGGATGTCAGGAGCATTGAAGCCATCGTTTGCCATTCAGAAAAGAGAATATTATGGTTGTTAGAGATATTCTCCAGCATGGCACGCACATAGGGTGACTTTAGACCGTAGTTGGTGGTGGCAGATTTAAGATCTTTCATAAGATTCCATTCCATGGGGGCATACTGAGCAACTGGATTGCCTCCTGCCGCTGGGACTTGAAGGATCATGGGGAAGCAAGAAAGATCTTCTGCATTAATCTTCCCATTAGCTAAAGCTTCCTGAAAGGTGTTACGAAGCAAGGGGAGAGGGGTATTAGAGGGGAAGGAGTCAGGTTTTGTAAGGGAAGATTTTGAGGCTGAAAGGCTGTAGGGAGGGGAGGGGGGAAGAGGGGGAGAGGAATGCGAGGAATGTAAGGCAGGATGTAAAGTTTTTGTTGAAGGGGAGGAGGGAGGGGGGAGGGGGGCGGTTGGAGACAAAGAGGAGATGGGTGAAGTCTCTGCTGGAAGAGGAGGTGGGGATTAAAGGGAGAGGAATGAGAGGAATGTAAGGCTTTTGTTGAAGGGGAGGAGGGAGGGGGGAGCGGGGGGGTGTTTGAAGACAAAGAGGAGATGGGTGAAGTTTCTGCTGGAAGAGGAGGTGGGGGATTAGACAAAGAAGCTGCTGAAAGAGCAGGGGGGGGATTAGGCAAAGGAGAAGGAGGGAGGGAATCTTGTTGATTCGAAGTTGAATCAGAAGAAGGATAAAAAATATCAATCGCAGACATGAGCGCTCTCCAGGTACAGAGAATATGTGGCGCTGCCCGAGGGGGTTGATGGATCCATTTCCCAATTTTCTCCCATGTGGAGCGTTTAAGAGTGCCATTCTCGGAGTAAGCTGGGCAATGTTTTTGAAAATAGAGGAGGAAAGATATTACAGCTTTCCTTGAAAGAGGAAAGACTGTCATGCCATTAGTTCTTTGCAGAGCATTGGCCTTCCTGACTAAAAAATGAAGTTCATCCACATGCTTGGACAGAACTTTGGAAAGTGGGGAGCCCATACTTACGAATGCGCTTTACCGTTGCCCGGTGGCGTAGTACAGGAGTCAGGGTGACGCCTCCCTAGAAAAGGAGCACGTTGTGAAGGGGACGTGAAAGTGATCACGTCGGGGTCACCAGTTGATGAGTTGCGGGTCCCAGTACCAGGATGAATCAGCTGACGACCTGCACCCAGGCAGACTGTCTGGGTGGGCTCCTCTTGATGGCAAAGATGACAGCGACACAAAGGTTTCTTTTGGTGAGAGGAAGCCCAGAGCAAACTTTGCCCCTCTCTTTTATTGTGCAGCAAGCAGGGGGTGGGTTTAGGTTACATGAGGTTAGACAGGAACAGGAAACACTGCCATATATGGTTAATCCTTATGCTATAGCTGACTCAGGATTTTATACAGGAACAGGAATCATTGCCATATATGGTTAATCCTTATGCTATAGCTGACTCAGGATTTTATACAGGAACAGGAATCATTGCCATATATGGCTAATCCCTAGTGACTCAGGTTTTACACGTAGCTGTTCCTATAGTGTCACCCTATATATGTATTGTATGTGTATTGGGTTGTCTGTGTACATGACTTCCTACTGATGTGTCATATCGCAACACAAAGCCCTTATTTTAAATTCCTTGACTAAGTCATTTCTGTTAATTAACATAAAGTCAACGATAGCTGACCTTTCGCTGCTTTCCTCTGCTCTGTAAAGGAAACAACTAACAAGCAAGAATCCTTGCAGACCATCTTTACAAAATATGTTTCTCAACAGGTGTTAGATAAAACCCACATCCCTTTTAATTTATGACTCTTTGAAACATTTGCAGTTTGCCTTAAAAGAGCATCATACATGTCTGGTTAGGTATCATAACAGATAGCAAAATATTGTTTTCATTAGTTATTCTACTTAATTTAATTCCAAAAAGCTTTTTCAGCTCTGACTGGATGGTGGGGAATGGAAGGATTCAGCAGCCCACCTACATTTACAAGAAAAGGCCACCCTTTTGAAGACAACAAAGGCCACCCTTTTGAGGACTTCTCATTTGAAAGAAGAGTCAAAAAGGCTATCAATGTCAAAATTCAACAGGCCTCTTTCAACAGAGGAAGGGGATATGATGTCTTCTATCTCCAGGGTTTTTTTGCAGTTGCTAAAAGATTCCACAGCCATTTGCTCTACTCAGGTGACTCTGAGGACATAGATAAATCTCCAAATAGCTTCAATGACTCTCTAAACTCGTGATGGTGAACCCATGTCATGCAGAGCCGTTTGTGTGGGTACATGAGCCCCAGCCAAACTTAACTGAGTTGTGCATGTGTGCACCTCCCAGCTGATTTTCAGCCTGTTTGAGGCCGTTTTCATCCTTCTGTAGTCTGGAGGGAAGCTTCTGCAGCCTTGGTTGGCCGAAAAATGGGCCTTCCGGAAATACCAGAAGTACCCATTTTCAGTCTCCAGAGGGCCTCCAGGAGGCTTGAGAGAAGCCCCTGCAGCCTCAGGAGGCCGAAAAAACAGGGCTGGGGTGATCATGTTGCACGCACATGCACAGGGGAGGCAGAGCATATTGCATTGTGGGTACTGGCATGCATGTGTACAAGCTATCGCAGGCACGTGTGCTTTCGGCACACCAGAACAAAAAAGTTCACCATCACTGCTCTAAACCAAGGGTGTCAAACTCGCAGCCTTTGGGCAAGATGCATCATATGCTGACCATGCCCACACCCAGTTTAGTGAAGGGGAGAAAAAGTTGCAATACATCATGTGATGACATGTCATTGCGAGTTTGATATCCCTGCTCTAAACAAACGCAAATGACCAGCTGTCTGCAAGGAATATTAATCCTTCCATTTCCCACCATCCAGTCAGAGCTGAAGAAGCTTCTTGGATGAGAAAGTGAAACATCTTTAAAGAAATACAAAAAACTCCAGTTGCCTCTTGAAAAAGAACTTTTGGGATTATCTTGCTCATTTCTGCAAACCTTTAGAAGCATCTAGCTGCAAGTAGTCCAGTAAGCAAGGTTAGCCACACAGCAACCAGGGCCAGCAGTCCAGTAATCCAGGGTAACTAAACAGTAACTCAAAGCAAGAAGTTGAGTGAAGCAGGCAAACTGGCAAGCCCCACAAGACAGAGCACAGCAATCTCCAGGCATTGGCAAATGCACACAAGGTTCCACAGATTCAACACTTGTTCCCAACAAATGTTCCTCCTTATAGCTCAGTCCCTAGATGTGCCTTGTGAAGGGGGGCTCCCTTCCCACTCTCCTCCCTTGGTAGCTGGCTTAATCTGCATTGATCTCACCGCCTCTGTTCCCTCCTTGCTCTTGGATCAGGAAATCTTCTCCTGAGCTCTCCCTGTCTGCAGGCCTTACTAATTCAGAAAAGCCTTGCCTGAAGAATTCTGCTCTTTTCCAATTTCCTCCAAGACCAACAGAACCGACCTCTCCATCTCTATTAGCTCTTGTTCCTCGCAGATTCTGACGGGGCATGGCACATGCCTGAATATGCATGCTTGAATATACATGCAAATCTTGGCTTGGGGTTGCAGTTGGCCATTATATGGGTGCAAGGAGTAGTTTTCTCTATCCTTTTATTGATACGTAGCTGGATCTAGAATTTTGCAGCCCAAATCTGATTACACTAAACACAGCACAACTATTTGAGTCACAACCTTCATTTATTTCTTACAGAAACACCAATTTCTTACAGAAACACCAAAACAATTGTTTCTTTTTGTTTTCTTCTCAAACTAGTATAATCTCTTGAATTAAAGACAAAATAGCTATAGATTTCTTTACACTCAACTGTCAAATTGCACTTCCAAATTCCATTAGTTACCTCTATTTGCTGTCTTATAGTGAAGCATTAATTGATTTTAAATCCTGAATAAAATGAGCTCTTATGAGATGTTTGTTGAGGTAAGATGTAAGATAACTAAGTTACAAATGTATGCCTTTTGTATTAAGAATACTCTCCCCAATAAAGAACACTACAAGAAAAGCAAATTATGCCTAAAATTTCATGTGTATGGCTTTAAAAAGATGCTCTTTTGAATGGTTTTGAGCATACAAAGAATCAGAATGTGTTCATATAAACAAAAGATAGTAAAGTCTAAAGAAAATACCTAAAGAAAAGGAAGCTTCAGATAAAAAGGGATTTAAGTACATTGGAACTAAAAACTTCAAAGTAATGAGTTCCAATAAATTTAGGCAAGAAAATGCCATCAGGATACTCTTCACCCTTATGAAGCATGTTGCTATTAAAACAGGAAGATGGGCAATGGCTTTTTGCCAGTATTTGCTTATATTGTATGTCTTTATTGTCAACATGTTATTTAACAGGAGAAAGTTTTCTTATCAAATAATCATGACACATTGGTGGGCAATATGTATATTTTTGTAAACAGTGCACAAACACAAACATGCGTGCGCACGCACACACACACAAATTGTGCTTCTTAACTTTGTAACATGAACCAACCCTGAGAAAGACGAAGCAATCTATGGAGCTCCAATATTTCAAACTTCTTCTTCTTCTTCTTTTTCTTCAGCGTTTGTCTCGCGCTCGGGCGAGGTCCGCTAATGTCCTTGAGTACTGCTTCCACACCTCTCTGTCTGCCACGTGTGTCGGGTCTGCCTTCGCGATCTCTAGATCGGCCTTGATCGTGTCCATCCAGCGTTGTTTAGGTCTACCACGCGGTCTCGCTCCTCCGACAGTCGCCTTCATTACAGATTTGATGATGGATTCTTCTTGGCGCGGCTCACGTGGCGAACCATCGGCTGGACTGCCTCATGACCGTGGGGATGGGCACGGCGTTGAACCGTCTGCGCGCTTCTTCGCTCCTTGACGCGATCGAGTAGGGTGAGGCCTACCGACCATCGAACATTCGCATCTCCATTATCTGGAGTCTGCTTCGGCTTCTTTGGTCGTTCGCCAGCACTCCTGCGCCGTATATACACCCGCAGGCGCACCACAGAGTTATAGATTTTCGCCTTCAGGCGCATTGGCATCTTCTTGTCACAGAGGGGCACGCCGTGACGGACTTCCATTTGCCCCACGCTGCATTGATCCTGACTGCCACCTCAGTTTGTAGTAGGCCTTCTTCCCCAAGAGTAGTTCCCAGGTACTTGAAGGTGGAGGCGCGTGGTAGCTCCTGCCCGCTCACGTGGATGGAGCCTGTCATTTCATTATCAGTGGTCAGGTATTCGGACTTCTTTAGGTTCAGCGGAGCCCGAACTGCTCGAGGCGGTCGTGCCACTGTTGGACTCGGTGCTCGAGTTCAGCCTTGCACAGGTTGGCCAGGAACACATCATCGGCGTAGAGCAGCGCTCCATGGGGCGGGCGTGTACAGGTCGTGTGTAATTGTGTCCATCACCAGAATGAACAGCAGTGGTGAGAGAGCAGAGCCCTGGTGTACGCCGACGGTAATATTAAACTCCTCTGATATCCCAGCTGCCGCTTTTACACGGCTTTTGTGACATCTGTATAGGAGTTGGACCCATTGTACGAGCAGCTCAGGCACGCCGTGATCTCGCAGTGCGTACCAGATGAGATCGTGCGGGACTCGGTCGAAGGCCTTTTCCAAGTCTAGGAAGGCGGTGTGGAGGCGGGATTTTCTTCTCTCTGTGAGCCTCCATCAGCATCCGCACACCGAAGATGGCGTCGGTGGTGCCGCAGTTCTTGATGAATCCAGCCTGGTTGACGCTGATGTCGACGATGTCCCGAATGCGCTTATCAAGGACGCGTTCAAAGATCTTCATAGTGTGTGACAGTAACCTGACCGGTCTGTAGTTGGAGCAGTCCGCTGGGCTGCCCTTTCCCTTCAGATCGGAACAGTGGTGCTGCGGTACCAGTCGTGTGGCACTTTTCCGTGGAGACGATGTTGTTGAACAGCTCGCACAGCCACAATGCCGAGCCCGGTAGTGCCTTTTTCCAGAAGTCGGCAGGGATGTCGTCTGGTCCTGTTGCTCTTACCGCTTTTCATGGCCTTGATGGCGTCGGCGACCTCGCTGGCATAAATGCCTGAGACTGGGCCTTCAACTGGGTCACCTCGCGGGGTTCGTGGGTGTGGGAACTCCTCGGTGGAGAGTTTCCAATATTTCAAACTGAAAATAATAATAATAATAATATAAACAATCTGATCAGCTGCTCAAGAATGTCATTATAAAGAGAATGGGATGGTGCAGCATTGATACCTGTAATTACATTGAAGCACTATAAAATCAACTCAAACTATTATATTGCTATACATAATAGTGGCACTGAATTAAAATATTTAAAAAGGGTGGTTAAATAACATATCTTAGCATCCTTCTAAACTATAAGGAAATGGATTATTTTTCAACTCCAGTGAAAACATGTTCATAACTTGGCCACATAACACACCAAGGAATCCAAATTAATCACTGAAATGTAATATAATAGAAGGAGTATATGTCTTAAGGATGCAGACAGACTGGGAAAATAGGTGGCCTTCCAAATAATTTGACTAATCACTCAGCTTCTCCCCATCATTTTCTATATGTAGATGGTAATCCATTACAGTGGAGAGTTTCCAGTAGGAGTCCTTTTATGTAAGTAAATTTCAGCTGCCAACTTAGCAGAATCTCTGGTATTGTTATTTTTGGAAAGGCATTATTGCCAGAGAATAGTGCAGCACATTAAGTGGCTGGTTAATAACTCATGTGATTATATACAAATTCTGGAACTCCTATTGGAAATTTCTCTTACAAAGGTATCTGAATTTAGACATGTTAACTGTCTTTTTAACAATCTATTTCCCCATGATGCTATTATTTTGTGAGGGCCTCATTAATACCACAGGAAGAAAAAAACATTCTTATAACAGATAACAGATAATCAGAGTTGGAAGGGACCTTGTAGGTCATCTGGTCCAACCCCTGCCCAAGCGGGAGACCCTACACCATTTCTGACAAATGGCAGTCCAATCTCTCCTTGAAAGTCTCAAGTGATGGCGCTCCCATAACTTCCGAGGGCAAGCTGTTCCATTGGTTGATTGTTTTCACTGTCAGAAAGTTTCTCCTTATTTCCAGGTTAAATCTCTCCTTGTTCAATTTCCATCCATTATTCCTTGTCTGGCCTACAGGCACTTTAGAAAATAGCTTGACCTTTTCCTCCCTGTGGCAGCCCCTCAAATATTGGAAGACCGCTACCATGTCTCCCCTGGTCCTTCTCTTTACCAGACTAGCCAAGCCCAGTTCCTGCAACCGTTTGTTGTATGTTTTAGCCTCCGGTCCCCTAATCATCCTGGTTGCTCTTCTCTGTACTTTTTCTAGAATCTCAACATCTTTTTTATAATGTGGTGAACAAAACTGGATGCAGTACTCTAGGTGTGGTCTTACTAAGGCTTTATAGAGTGGTATTAGTACATCCCTTGATCTTGATTGTATCCCTCTGTTAATTGCATTAGCTTTTTTGGCTGCTGCTGCACACTGCTGGCACTCTTATCAAGGAAATAGCCTGCAATTGGGTAGATTCCAGCATTTATTCTATGAACACAAGAGAATGATCATCATAAGATGTCCTTATTTGACATCAGGTACCCCAAGCTTTTTGCAGATCTAGAGAATTATACGCAAATATAAGTTCAATCTTTCTTATATAAAAGAAAGAAAATGAGAGGGAGGGAGGGAGGGAGGGAGGAAGGAAGGAAGGAAGGAAGGAAGGAAGGAAGGAAGGAAGGAAGGAAGGAAGGAAGGAAGACCAAAAACAAAAGTAATAGAACTGGATCATCACACACACACACACACACACACACACACACACACACACACACACAGGCAGTACTTTTCATATATGTTTCTTATTATGGAAACAAGAGGGTGGGACTGTAAGAGAACAATAGGTAAAAACAACAACAACAATAACAACAATGAATGAATGAAGCAGAAATATACTGTAGTTTGTAATTGTACAGTTGTTGAGTGGTCTAAACTCATGACAACTCTAGTAAACAATGTGGAGAAAAATGTCAAATGTTAATGTTGGTCAGTTGCTAATAACGTTTTGATATCCGTGTCCCATATATTTATTCTTGTTGCTCTTGTGGTGTTAATGTCATTGGTAGACAAAGGCTGTAGAGGATGTGGTGGCCTATTCAAAGGGAAAAGGGATGAGCTAAGATTTCTGAGCCTTTTTCTTTTTCTTTTTTGAGATAGATTTGAATTTTTCTTTCGCTAGAATTTAAAAAAAAAATGTTTGTGAGAGAAACATTGTCCCTAAATGCTTAGTGAAAGTTTAAACCATGTCACTTAGCATTAGGAAATGAATTCTGCTAAAATCTTGAGCAACCATACAGTGCCAGCTGAAACTCACCTAATTTTTCAACTTTTTTTTTTCCTATTCTTTGATTTTTCTCTGTAAAGGATCTTCATTTGTACCTTTTTCTTTGATCCTAACCAACATGGTACCCGACTATGAAATAGCTTGCTCCATGTATATATCTGAGGTTATACCACAAACCCAGAAAAATGTATACAGTTTTCTTTTCCCCCCATCATTTTCTTCTTTATACTGAACAAAAATAAATGGTATAGTATTCTCCATTTTGCCACTGAATATTATAGGCAATCTTTAACAGATCTGGAATTCATATAAACCACCAAGGGTGGTTCATTGACCCTGAACTACCAAGACCTGACCTTGTTGAACTAATTGTTTTATTCAGAATTTAGTTTTAATCTGTTGGTATACATTAAAGTGCTGCCTAGACCCAAGTTTTGACTAAAACTTGTTAAAGCTAAATGAAGCTTTTTAATGGTGCTTAGGGTGCTCAGTCCTAATACATTTGTGACAGAATGCCTCTAGGAGGTCACAGCTCTACTTTTAAGCACATCGCATATCTGAAGCTTTCATTATTATAGATTTATAGGAGTACAGATTCTCAAGCTCTGCTCCTGTGCAAGTTTTATTGGATTTTTTTTAATTAAACATGCATCAGAACATCACTTTGTGGACTTCTACCATGCCCTGCATTATCATAAACCATAGCAATTAGTGGAAAATATATCAATAAATGAATCTCAAGGACAATTCATATAATCATAGTCACTGACCTTTGCTGTACATCAGCACATTTTTAAGCATGTAAGACTTGGCTTGCATTTTCCTATCTCTCTCTTCTTAATAATAAAATAGAAAGCAGATGAAGATAGCCAGTTATGTATTCTTGGTTCAGATAGGGTAAGTTCTAGTAAATTTCATTTTCATGCTAAGTATTCTGTAATTAATGATAAAGTGCTCTGAATGTTCCTGAAAAATGAGACCTTGCAGCCTATTGTTGCTACATCAATTCCACTGTAATTAAAGATACCGAGATATGTAAAAATATAAAATGGAATATGAACCATGATGCTTTAAAAAAAAATCCAGAACATTGGCACCTCAATTTATTTATCCTAAAGGCCAATATTTGTGTTAATAAAACATTGTTTAGAGATGGGTTGCATTATCAAATAGAATCAGTTAGCACCATCAATCTTTGTTCTAACTGAGGAATGTCTAATCATACACTGGTTATGATGTCCCATGAACTTAAACATTAAAAAATAGAACAATCTTTTTATCTTTTATTGGGATGGAGGTGGGAGGAGACTCTGGTGCCTAGCAGTTATGAGAAGATATTAGGACAGAGCAGAGGAATGGACTGCTAATTTGCTTCTCAGTCTGTGGAGGTGGAAATGAATCTTTAACATAATTAGTGCATTAAACATATTGGAAGCTTAATACACTGGAATCACACTCTCTTATTGGAAATTGATGGCAAGTCATGCTGCTGTTTCTGGTACCTGGCTAAAAAATTTTGATACCAGAATCTTCAGAGTCTGAAAAAAAAAAGAGTGGGGAGGGTTTCTGGCCATATGTGGTTAAAGATATTAAAGATGAGTTGGTCATATCTGATTTCAAGTCATTTTCACAGACTGAAGGTAAACAGATAAACTAGTACAGAATAATGCAAAAAATGTATACAAGCATATTCATTGTAGAAAAAGCTAATCAACCATTATGAAACAATTCCAGCAACAACTATTTATCAAATGTGGTTGTTATTTGAAATTTTTTTTGGGCAATATTTTTCCCAATGGAGTCGTACAGTGGAGTAGATACTTCTTTATTTGGGGGCAGGAAATCTAGTTTCTGTTTTTCCCTTGTTTCAGTAATGATGAGATCTGATATAAGACTGTTTTTCTGTAACTTAATGATCATAGTTCACATGAATAACCTGCTTCCCTGGAGGAAGACCAAGTAAAGAATGCAAATAAATAACAAAGTCTGCAAGGAACTGTTAGGCAACATACTTCATTCACTTGTTTTTTTAAAAAAATCACCAGAATTATCCTAACCCAGTTATCCAAGCAATCCTAATGTGATCCAAAAGGTATCTCTGGGACAATGAAAGTTGTTTATTTTCAATTTGTTTAAAAGTTGCTTATGCCGTGCTTTTTTAATACATTTATTATATTGAAGAAAAAAGTATATGTCAGGTTACAATATGAATTTTGGAATTCAAATTTGAGATATGGCACAATTCTGTGTATAAAATTGCAGTGCAGAAATGATTTCCAAATATAGCAATAGCACTTAGACTTATATACTGCATTATAGTGCTTTACAAAAGCCCTCACAAAGTAGTTTACAGAGTCAGCATATTGCCCCCAACAATTTGGGTCCTCATTTTACCCACCTCAGAAAAATGGAAGGCTGAATCGACGTTGAGTGTGGTGGGATTCGATTTGCCAAATTGCAGTGGGAGTAGCTTGCAGTACTGCACTCTATCCACTGCGCCACCGAGGTTCCAAATACGATTGAACTGTACTGAACAATGGCATATTTTTCTAGGTTGGCCAATTTTTTGGTATCATTTGTTATACCAGTCCTACCTACATTTGAAATTTAGCATAAATTTTGGTGATTGTCACTGCTGTTTGTACTATTGTTATTGAAGTGTGTTTTATTACATTTTTAATATTTCATTAATAATTACAGGTCTACGTTATTTTATTCTTGTGCTTTCTACCCACAGGCTGTAATAAATTGGTTGATTTGATACATCAGATTTATTTTTAGATGCAAAATTGTTTTTCAAAGGCAAGTTTCTCATTTACATAATATATTATTATATCAAATTCTCAATAAAAAGGCATTACCCCCTGATTAGGACTATTAAATATAGAATAGGCTTGAAAAGTCCATCTTGAAAAATTCTGCTGCTTTAGGAATTTTTTTAAAGAACCTCTAAATAACTTTTAAAGAACTTCATATTCTACATCCTGTCTACATATCCCTTTTGTATATTTTCCTTTCCTATCTAGAAATTTTCACTTTTCAAATTCCTTCTATTTCTCATTGTTTGGTAAAGTTCATTCAAGCCTCTATGATAGAGCAGGGGATTATCTTTCATTCAAACCAACTTCTATAACATTTGGTGCTCTGAGAAGCAATAGTACCCATAGAGAGGCTAATAACAATAGCAATAGTACTTAGACTTATATACTGCTTCATAATGCTTTACAGCACTCTCTAAGTGGTTTACAAAGTCAGTATATTGCCCCCACAATCTGGGTCCTCATTTTACTAACCTCATGAGGTTGGAAGGCTGAGTCAACCTTGAGCCAGTCGACCTCTTGGAGTAAGCCATGAGTTAGCCCTGGAATACTGCATTCTAACCATTACACCACCATGGCTAATTGTGAATAGTAGCAAGGTTTGGAGCTTCCCCCCGCATACTTATACTTTTGTTTCAAATTTCCAGGCTTTCCAAATTTCTTACTATTGTTAGATAGCTTTTTGTTGGTTGCTTAAAACTTGGATTTTCAGTTATTTTGTTTTCCTTTATTGCAGTTTTCTTGTGCCTCTAGGCCCTTCAAAGCACACTTGAGTCTCAGGCAGATATTCCAAGGGGAATGCTTTTCTCATCATTACACCTGCAGCCAGGGATAGAGGGTGATTAGCAGGGAGGCAGAATCTGTGGATTTCTTCCTCTCTGAGAAGAAATAAAAGTGGGGGAGTCCACACTCTATTTCAGAACATTCTGTAGAAGAGAGAACTTTTCTGCAAGTATTTGTTCTACATTCTTGTTTCTTGAATGATATTCCATTTTTGAAGCTGTAATTTTTGTCTCCTGTCATCTATACGAAAGGGCAGACCCATATTTCTTAGGCAATACTATTAGTGTCCATAAAATAACCAAGATGTTGATCTACTATTTAACAGCTTCTCAGTAAATCAATGGTCATTCGAGTGGTATTGCCATATTTATTGAGGAAGTGTCTATTTTCTGAGAAACATTGTGTTATGTATTAAACGAATCTTTGAAGTTCTTGCTCACTTCTCCTTGAAACAAAGGAACTGGTAAATATAATATGATTGAAAAGTTGCTGAAAAAACTATGACCAATAGGAGACACTGGTTTATTTTTCAGAACCAATGAAAATAATTATGTTTTAAATAATTAGCTGACTGAAATTTTGGGAGTTCCACTACAATGCAAGTAAAAGAGAATAGTTAAAGAAAAATAACTGTACTCTCATTATAGCACCATACTGTTCAGATCCTTTCAGAAGGCCAAAGGGATATGTGCAGCTCTTACTTTGGAAGGTACAGTGTTTCAGAGGACAGGAGCCATGGCAAAATGGGGGTCTTTTGGATGCCATCAACTGGACTTATTTGACTGAGGCAGTACACAGTGTCAGAGGTGGTATTCAGCAGGATCTGATCAGTTCTGGAGAACCAGTAGCAGAAATTTTAAGTAGTTCGGAGAACGGGCAAATACCACCTCTGACTGGCCCTGTCCCCATCTATTCTCGGCCTCCTGAGGCCCAGCTGATCGGCTTGGTCATCTTTTGTTGCCCTGCACAGAAGAATGGAGCTGGAAAGAAGATTAGTGGGGTGGGGAGGAAATGGGATTTTGCAGTAACCTTCCCCCAGGAGTGGGATGGGAATGGAGATTTTACAATATTTTTCCCCTGTCATGTCCACCAAGCCACTCCCATTAAGCCATGCCCACAGAACCAGTAGTAAAAAAATTTTTTTTATAAAAGTTTTTATTGTTTTTTGACATACAAACAAACAGACAAAACATAAAAACATCAGCTCCCCCATATTTATATACAAACAGTGAGTCGGTTGGTTCATCAGTTTTGTGCATTCATCTCATAGTCACAATTACAATTACCTTATATAATAACTCTTATTGTCAATACAAACTTATAGATCATAATATCACTATTAAAAAAAGAAGTTTGACTAAACTTTTATTCGATCATGCCTTTGTGAGATAACTATATTTTAAGTAATTTATTCTAAAACAAATCATATAATCGTGTCAATTCTATCCTAAATAAGAGAAAAGAAAGAAACAGAAAACTATTATATAAATATAATATCAAGTACCAAAAAAAAGAAAAGAAAAATAAAATCAATATTATTCCTTATTGTCTAACATTTCTATTTTTGTATTTCATCATTCAACCATTGATAGAAAAGATCCCAAACTATATAAAATTGTTTATCTTCTTGCTCTCTGATTTCAAAAGTCAATCTACTCATCTCAGCACATTCCAATATTTTCTTTATGACTTCTTCCTGCAATGGAATTTTCTCATTTTTCCAATTTTTGCAAATACAATCCTAGCAGCAGTCAATACATTTACAATCAAATATTTCAACTCTTTACTATAAATGTCTGGTAAGATTCCCAATAAAAAAAGCTCCGGTTTCAAGTCTATGTGCTTCTTTGTCATTTTTTCCAACCACATGTGGATTTTAGTCCAATATTTTCTAGCATCCTCATAAGTCCACCACATATGGTAGTATGAACCAGGTTTCTGATGACATTTCCAGCATTTTTCGGATTTGTTCTTGAACATTCTTGCTATCCTTGTTGGGGGAAAATGCCACCTGTAAAACATCTTATACAAATTTTCTTTAAAGGCTGTAGACATTGTCATTTTATAATTTTGCAACCATAATTTCTGCCATTTCTCTAAGTCAATCCCATATCCAAAATTCCTCCCCCAAGCAATCATAGTTTCTTTAACTTGTTCTTCCTCCAGCTTAATTTCCAATAAGTAACCATATAATTTTTTAATCACCTTTTCATCAGTACCCATCAAAATCTTATCTAAATCAGTTTGTTTATCATAAAATCCCTCTGCTTTGGAATCCTCATAATACTTTGCATGTATTTGCAGATATGAAAACCAATTCATCTGTATACCTTGTTCCTCTAATTTTTGCATCGATTTAAGTTCACCCTTTTCATCTAGTAATTCCCCATAGCTAACTGTTTGTTCCTTTTTATAGATTATCGGGTAAGAAAACGCTTCTATCGTTGATAACCAAACTGGAATTTTCAAATAACATTGTTTTTTTGTCTTCTCCCAGTTTAACCACAGAGACTCCCGTATATAATGTCTTCTAAAATACCCCTGTGTTTTGGTTCCCTTATACCATAAAAAAGCATGCCAACCCAACAACAAATCATGACCTTCTAATGTCAACAATCTAGTTTTCCTTAATGTTATCCATTCTTTAACCCACATCAAATTTGCAGCTTGGTAGTACAACTCCCAATTAGGCAGGCCAAACCCTCCTCTAGATCTAGCATCCTGCAAAAGCTTTAACTTTATCCTTGCTTTCTTGCCTTGCCATATATACTTCAAAACAATTTTATTTAAATCTTCAAAATATTCTTTTCCAAGCCTAATTGGTATTGTTTGAAACAAAAATAAGATTCTGGGTAAAATATTCATCTTAATTGTTGAAATCCTTCCTATTAATGACAATTGTAGGTTTTCCCATTTTTTCAAATCTTGGGCTATCTGTTGTTTAAGTTTAATATAATTGTTCTCCTTTAATGTACTACATCTTGACGTCAAATATATCCCCAAATACTTAACCTTATTTGTAACTTGAATTTTTAGCAATTCTGCCAGTTCTTCTCTTTGTCTCAACAACATATTCTTTGACAAAATCTTTGTTTTATCTTTATTTATTTTCAGACCGGCCACCTCCCCATATGCCTCTATCTTTTCCAACAGCTTCGAGGCTGTTTCTATAGGATCTTCCAGGATAAAGACTAGGTCATCTGCAAAAGCTTGTAGTTTAAATTCTTCCTTTTTAATTTTCATTCCTTTTATAGTTTTATCTTTTCTAATATTTCTATTCAACACTTCCAAAGTCAATACAAATAACAAGGGCGAAAGAGGACAACCTTGTCTTGTGCCTTTTCTTATATTAATAGGATCTGTAAATTCTCCCTCCATCATTACCTTAGCTGTTTGTTCATTGTAAATTGCTTCTATTGCTTGAATAAATCTTCTAGCAAAGCCCATCTGTTCCATTAAAAGTAACATAAATCTCCAATTTACGTTATCAAATGCCTTTTGAGCATCTAAAAATATCAAAGCCATTTGCTTTTCAGGATGCGCCTCATAATATTCCAAGGTGTCCAAAATTACTCTCATATTGTCTCTAATTTGTCGCTTTGGCAGAAACCCATTTTGATCTGGGTGGATAAAGTTATTCAGATACTTTTTAAGTCTTTCTGCTAATATTGAAGCAAAAATTTTATAATCTGCATTTAATAAGGAAATCGGTCTATAATTCTTGAATTGAAGTAGGTCCGCCTCCTCTTTTGGAATAAGTGTAATATAAGCCTCTGACCATGTTTTAGGTATTATCTTTTTTAACATAACTTCATTCATAACTTCTAACAGTGGAATACACAATGATTCTTGAAAGGTTTATAAAATTCTACAGGAAACCCATCTGGACCTGGTGCCTTTCCATTATTTTGTTTCTTAAGTGCTTGGCTTAACTCCATCATTGTTATATTGCTTTCTAACATTTCTTCAATCTCTTTAGGTATCTTAGGTAGATTTGCATTCTGCAGGTATTGTTTAACTTTCTCCTCATCAATATCTTCTTTCTTATACAAATGTTTGTAAAAATCATAAATAATTTCTTTTTTCTCTTTGCTGCCATGACAGTAGTAAAAATTTTTGAACCCCACCACTGCACAGTTTGTCTTTCTGCCAGCATGTATGGGGCAGGCCAATCCCATTTGAATGAAATGGTTCCTCAGATAACCTGGGCCCATACAATGAAGTGCTTTAAAGATGACAATCCATGAATTGGATCTGGAAGCAAACTGGCAACCAGTACAGCTCATGGAACAGTAGTATAATATGGGAAACCCTGAGTACTCCAAGATCTGCCCATGCAAAAAATATAACATTGGAGAGGCAAAAATGCTAGGTCTTCAAAGACACCATCTGAAGGATAGCAAGGCTCAGGCCATGCAAACTTCAGAAGGAATATTATTCCACAAATAGAAATGACCACAGAGAAGGCATGTCTGCAATGTTTTGGAAGATAATAATGTTCATGGGACCTGGAGCACATTGACCCAAATCTTCTTGGATTGGCGGAAAAAATCCAATAAGTATCAACACACCAAATCAGTTTGGATCTGGCTACTCAAGCAGGTAAAAATTTAACCTTAAGTTCCTGACTTTTCTTGGTTCAGGCTAAATAAAACTTACTCAAGAAATTATATCAAACTTATTTGTAAACATGTATGTTATCTTCATTTTAACTCTTTGTTAGGAATAAATACAATGGATAATGAAATGTTTTATGGGCGCACTTTAATATAAGCAAAATTACACTTGTTTGCTGGCCTTCATTTTTGTCTCTAATTAATGAATGTAGGCAATAAGCAAGCAAACCTTGTCAGAGATTCAGCTGGAATCCAGGCATCATTCTGTAACAAAATAAGTACTTACGCTTTTTAAAACTGATTTAAGTATATAAAAAGATAACATTGTCAAGTAGCATGCCTTGTTCACCAAAAACCTTTAAGACTATATATGAATATTTGCATAATTTAAATAAGAAAAAACAGGGAACAAGAAACTTATACAACAAATACACACATCAGATGAATGAACTGAATGCTTTTAAATGGATTTTTCAAGGAATGTTGTACATGTCATTTGTTCACTCTACATTTTTATTTGACTCCCAAAGCTTTATTATGCTGGGACTGGCCTTTCAATTTTTCTCTTCTGTTGAAAATTGTATCTGTTATTATATTCCCTGTTAACAGATGTTTCTCTGTTCTTGTATATGTGCCTGGAGTGAGTATGTGTGTTTGTGCAAGATGCATTATCAATTACATGAAAAATAAATAACAGAAACATCTTGAAGAGCACATTTGCAGCCTCAGTGCAGAAGTGATAGTGGACTAAATAAAATCTGGCATTGGTTCTTCAGGGATTTCCTGATATTCCATCTTGAGGATTACACCACAGAAGAAACTATCCTTCTTCCAAAAGAACAGATGTTAAGTGCCTTGTACAAAATGTTTGCTGTTTTCTCTTGGTAATTTTTACTTTTATTATAGCTGTATGGACAGAAATAAAAAGACAAAAGAGTCCTGCAAGGCCTGATAGATGTTGGATATGGTAGACCTACTAGTATGGTAAATTATTTGCTCTGTGTTTTAGAAGAGATTATATAAATTTCTATATTAAAATAAGAGTTTTTGAAGAATTCCTTCCAAATCTTATAAAAATCTGATTATTAAAAAGCACATTTATATATTAGTTTATGTATTCTAAAACCACCAAAATCCAAAATGTATTGGCAGTGTTCAGAGTCATATTAAAAACAACACATTCTAGCATAAAAGCCTAGTTTTATTTAAGATTTTTTTCCCCTTCTGTTAAATTGTGTCTGGATTATCAGAGATTGTCTGGATAAGTCCCTGCAATTTTCTCACTAAGTATTTTCAGAAGTGGTTTGCCATTGTCTTTTTTCTTGGCTTTGCTCAACTGGCTGGATTTGTGTATAAGGTCGGACTAGGCTTCTAGCCTGATTCATTCACTGCTGCACCAAACATGCTCACTGTTTAATATTTAAGGAATCACAAAACATTTTAACAAAGTATGCAATTAGGTATTGTTAAAAGCAAACTGGAAAATGATGACTTTTTAAAGACATCATTGTACATATCATTCCACATATACATTCCCATCATTGAGAAAAACCAGGTCTACAGACTACCTTTCCCAGATAATCTAAGAAGATAGGATGGGTATTGAGGAGGTATTTTCTTTAAGGCATCTTGAGCCCAAACCACTCATAGTTTAGAAATAACAAGTAATCCCTTATTGTATTATGTATTTTACTTGAAAATGAATTTACAACATATGTAGCTATTTCAACATTAATGCAATATGCTATGTATGGGGTACATCTTAGCCCAGCTGCCTGCAGCAATTTTTATCAACTTAAGCTTTAGAATTACACAAAGGAATGCATTACAAAATGTAATTGTCAGAGTACATTACAAAAGTCAGGCTTGGAGATTATCAGTAGATGTATTACTATATGCAATTATTATGTAGGAATGGACGCAACTATTAGATTCATCGAGGAATGATAAAATACGCTTCTAGCCATGGATTCCATGTCAGAAATCACGTTCCATCCTTCCAGGCTACATTCTTGCTGTTTTTTAACAGAGAAAAGTGGCTATGACCATCATCAACATATTGATACTTTGGTCTAAATATCCTGAAGCCCCTTCATAGTAGCTCTCTCTCTCTCTCTCTCTCTCTCTCTCTGTCTCTGTCTCTGTCTCTGTCTCTGTCTCTGTCTCTGTCTCTTGCTCCCTGCTTTCTTGGTCATCTGGCATACATACGCAAACACAAAGAGAGATACATACATACATACATACATACATACATACATACATACCACGCACATACAGTATATACAGTTCATGTACACATAATGTACATTATCTCTCTCTCTCTCTCTCTCTCAAAGGTTCAGTGCAGAGCATTCATCCATCTACCATGTTTCTTCTCACAATCTGCCCTAAAACAGGTTGTAGTTGATCAGTTAAGTATCTTTTTCTTTAACTGAGAGGACAACTTTACATTTACCTTGTCCATGGTTCAAAATTGCCCTGTAACTATTCTAATTAGAGATATGGTCATGTAAGTGGGTCTTATAATATGTGTCTAGCTCTCCTCCTGGAGAGGCATTATTAAATTTTACCATGCAAACATCAAGAATCTTCCATAAATAAGTTATAAATCATGCTGGATTAGGACAAATGGATAGATAGTAGACGTCACTATCTCACTACCCCTAGCAAGCTATCTACACAATCATCAATTGATTAGTTTAGTTTGACCACATAAAAGGAAGACCTGAATACTCTAGTCATGATTTTTACTTGACCTTACTGCAGTTTGAAATGGAAAATGTCATTTCCTGTGCTGTAATGCCTTCAGCAAAAAGCTCCTGAAGGCATCACAGTGAGTTAAAGGAAATTCTAATTATGAATTCAGAAGATAAAGAATAAATGCTAATTTTTTTTGCAAGTTTGAACAGCTCAACAGGAAGACAATCTGCTGATGATATATTCTGTATCTTTTCTGTACACACCTCTTCATCCTGATCTGTAAGATGAACTCTGTATTATGTCTGGTCATTATAGAGGGTAGTCTTGCACTCTAGATATGTTCTTTGCCATTATATTATATGAAGTGTGGGTGAACTTTGATGTGCTTCAGAAATCAGACATGGGGACAATTGTGTCTACTAACCTTAAAGTTTTCTGTTCCGGGATTCAACTAAAATATCAAGAGAACTGCCAGTAAAATTAACATTAAAAATTTCAAAGGTTTTAGGGAAACCCACAGATTTCAGGCAACTTCTTTGAGAAGACTGAAATATACAGTATCACCTATCCCAATTTGAGCAAAAGGGCCCACTCAAGAATATTACCGGCAACGTGTGTTACATATGTGAGTTCAGTTGGGATTGATCCATGTTTACTATAAAGTCCTGAAATGTAACAAACAGGATCAAAGTAGATGGTGAAATCTCTTAGCATTTATACTTTAAAAAACTTGACCACAGCAATAACTTCCTCTTTTCCACTTCCGCTAGAATAGATGCTCCGTCAACATTTTCTCCACTTGATTTGCGTATGTATAAAATAAACCTCATGTATTTATTTTTTTAAAGAAGCAATTAGATCCTTTCATTTTAAAAACAATTTAAGATTAGGACAAGACTTTTTTTGAAAAATCAGAAAGCTTATGAATACCAAAACGGTTTAAAAGATCATACAGAAAATAGGAAAGGTTAACATAATTGTTATATTTCTGGTTTGGCAATTCAACATAATTCATTGTGCAACTGGCTTTGCTCTCTCCCATACCATAGATAACACTGTAGATGTCAGCTACAAAATTCTAGGACTAGTTTAGATTTAGACAATGGTGTCAAGTTTTAGTTATTAAAACTACAGTATTTGAGGAAGAACATGAGAATATGTCCACTTTTCAGACAGTGATACTGATTGTATTAATACATGTAATATGGTTATATTACTTGTGTTAATATAATTCAGATGTTGCTTATGACACGACCACACAATAACTTTCTGTAATGTATCAGTTTAGAAGAGTTTGGAGAAAATAAAAGCAAAAACATCTGTTTATTGATTGTTCATAATCAGACATTCCTACTCCTTTTCCCTGATCCTGAATGAAGAATTATCCCCAGTACTGAATGCAGCAGAGGTGATAAATGTCACAAGAAAATAAAGCTGCAAATGTACATTGCATCTATATGGATAATATCTAGTTACAGAACTAAAAACCTATTAATGTTTTCTGGGAACCCCTTTGCTGTTGCCTAAGCACTCAAGTTTTCACCTTTAAAATTTACAAGATTGAATCTTTTCTTCAGTACTTATTTAGAGCATGACAGAATGACCAGTAAGCCAATTTTACCGTTCAGCCACATGATGCTAGCATGATTTTTATTTCACTACAGGTTATGATTTACATGAATTATACTACCTTTTTCCAAACTGCAAACCTCAGCTAATTAAAGAAAAATCACACAAGATGGCAAAGATAACAAGGATATATGCTTTCTACTATGGAAAGACTCTAATGGTATACTATTCATTCTTTTAGGGCTGAGGAGGATTTTTCCTCTTTTATAAGATTGTGTTTTATGGTTCTCCTTCCTCCCTGATTCCCTTCTTATTTTACAATTCTATGTTATAGTATGGTGTCACCAAACAATTAAATAAATTTGACAACAGTAAGAAAACTGAAAAGGTACATTAAAGTAATCCATGTTAAGTTAATGTGTATTTATTATGAATTTTTCAATGCTGCTTCAATCACACATCTTTCATTTACAACAAAACATGCATAACTTACAACAAAATGTGAATTACATTATGCTAAAAGTATATACATTCTGAAATCGTCACCAATAAGTACTATCAATATAACTTCATTATAATATCATCAAAACTGTAGCATATTTATTACACCAAAACAGTCAGGCTGATTTCAGCTCAGGAACATCTCCCATTCTCTTAGAACTTGTACAAGTAAAAGGAGTTCTGCTTGACTTGATCATCAAACCATTGGAGACAAAAGGATGGGGAATGAATCTCTTTGGATAACATGATTGTAGTGTTAGTGATGGATTTCTGGAGGGTTTTTTTCTGTCGGCATTAAAAAGATATAGAAAAATTATGATTGAAAGAGGCTTGCATACTGTTTCTAGATCAGGACTGGATGGTATTCAGTCGATATTAGGGAGGATGCAAAAGTTACACAGTAGCACTTACTCCAGTTAGTTCATGTTTAATGCTTCACAATATTAATTACTGAGTCTGCTGCATAATAACAGTACATTTATTATCTTAGCTAACCCAGTAAAAGTGCCCGATACTGTTTTTTATTCTTATGCAACTATTTGTAAGGCTGCATTTAGAACAATATTTCTGTAGCTAGTGGAACAATGAATGACATTTTTGCAGCCACAATATATTGCAGTTTGAGAACTCTATGCAAAAGCAATATTACCAAAGGAAAGATAAATAAGTTTTCCATAATAGAAAGTCACTATGTTAAACACTACATTTCAAAAAAAGCAAACATAGTTTTTCATCGTCTTGGAATTATTTTAAGTGTTGAAATGCCCACTATCTTGAACATATTCTGTGTGCAGTGGAAACTATTATCTATGAATATTGTTACATTGTTTTTTATTTTTAAATATCCCATTGAATCTATATAAATGTGCATTGCATAGTGTAAGCAACTATAGCCTAACATCCATTGTACAGCATGGGAAATCAGTGTATCATTCCACAATTTTCAGAGAAAAAGAATAGAGTATAGCCTTGAGATTGAGTAAGTGATGCACATCTGTTGCTTGCTGCTGCTTCTGATGGATATGTCAGTACTGGAAAAGAGCAGTCTACCTCACAGTATAATCACACCATTTGCAGCGATCCTGCACTGTGGTCCTGTACTGCAAGGCATCCCAAAAGAGAAGCCACCTTCTGCTTGGGGACTCAATTGTAAGGGATATAAATTTAGGAAAGGATACTGAGGTTTTGAAAGAGGTCAAGTGTCTACCACCAGCAGAGACAAAAAGCATATTCTTAAGATAGTCAAGAATGCCAGCAAGGACTGTGATGTTGATTCTATTATACATCTTGGTACAAATGATCTGTCCAAGAAGGATGTACTTTCTGTTTAGAAAGACTTCCAGAGCTTGGGGTATGAACTTAGCAATATGGGCTGTAGGCTTCTCTTTTCAGAGGTTCTACCAGTATACAAGGAACAAAAAGGGAAAAGGCAGCATGTCGCAGAGTTTAATGTGTGGCTACAAGAATGGTGTAAAAGGGAAGGCTTTGGTTTTGTTAGTCATGATGTCTGCAGCTGGTCCAATGAAAAACTGTACAAAAGAGATGGTTTGCATCCATCAAAGAAAGGGACTGAGTTACTTAGCATTAAATTCACAGATTTCCTGGATAAACATTTAAACTGAACAGTGGGGAGAGAGAATTAATGGATTCAGAACATTTCTGTCCCCAGCAACCTAAAACTGATAAGGATACCAGTGCATGCAAAATAGATGTTTGTGCAGGTAAGATTATCAAACTTGATGCTAACCAAAACCAAGCATTTAATATTGAGTGCCATATCAAGTGCATTAATCAAACAGGTGGCAAGAAAGTAGGGGCAGGCAGGCACAACACAGGTTATGTAGACAGTAAACACAGTGTCAGACATAAAGATCTCAAGTGCCTATATACAAATGCACAAAGTCTGGGAAACAAACAGGGTGAACTCGAACTATGAATACATGAAGGTAAACATGATATAGTTGGAATAACAGAAACTTGGTAGGATGAAACCCATGACTGGAACATACTGGTAGAAGGATACAAACTATCCAAAAAGAGGAGGTGGAGTTGCACTGTACGTAAAGGACCACTATATTGCTACAGAAATGCATGAAACCAAAGATGAAAACCTCCTAGAATGTATATGGCTCAATATAAAAGAAAAAAAGAATGACACGGCCATAGGTGTATATTATAGGGCACCCAATCAAGTAGAAAAAATAGATGTCCTTTTTGCCAGCCAACTAACAAACATATGCAGGAAACACACAACAATAGTAATGGGAGACTTCAATTATCCTGATATTAATTGGAAAACTAATTCTGCACCAAGTGAGAAATCAAATAAATTCCTAACCAACCTAGCTGACAACTTTGTTGTCCAAAAGGTAGAAGGTGAAACTAGAGGGACAGCCATACTGGACTTAATTCTTACAAACAGAGAAGAAGTGATAGAGGGAGTTGAAACTGCAGGAACCTTGGCTGAGAGTGACCATGTCATACTAGAATTCAACATAACACAAACACAAGCAAAAGAACATAGTGACACCAGAGTCTTGGATTTGAAAAGAGCTGATTTCAATAAACTCTGAACTTGGGAAAGATTCCATGGATGAAAATCCTAAAGGGGATAACAACTCAAGAATCTGGGAAACTCTAAAAAGTATGATCATAGAAGCCCATACCAGCACAATACCACTGAAAAAGAAAAACAAGAAATCCAAGAAGAAACCAGCATGGCTGCACAAAGATCTCTCTGGCAAATTGAAAGAAAAAAAGGACAAGTACAAAAAATGGAAAGAAGGACATACAACTAAGGCAGAATATCAGCAGATACCCAGAATCTGCAAAGACAAAGTCAGGATAGCCAAGGCTCAGAACGAACAAAGACTTGCAACAAAAGTCAAAGATAATTAAAAAAAGTTTCTTCCAGCATATAAATAACAAGAAAAAAAATCAAGGAAACAGTTGTCCACTAAAGAGAGAAGACGGCAAGGAAGTAACAGGCAACACAGAGAAAGCAGAACTGCTTAACTCATTCTTTGCATCTGTCTTCATGCAAAAAGAAACTATAGCTCAACCCACCCAAAACATAACTGTAAAAGACAGACCAGAAATAAAAGTTAAAATAAGCAAAAAAATAGTAAGAGAACACCTGTCTGATCTTGATGTAAACAAGATCACCGGGGCCTGATGGATTACATTCCAGAGTTTTAAAGGAGCTGGCAGAGGTCATCTCAGAACCACTACACCATATCTTTCAAAAATCCTGGAGCACCAGAGAACTACCAGAGGACTGGAAAAAAGCTGATGTGGTTCCCATCTTCAAAAAAGGGAAAAAAAAACAGACCCAGGAAACTATAGACCAATCAGCCTAACATCAATACCTGGGAAGATACTGGAAAAGATAATAAAAAAACAGATCTGCCAACATCTAGAAACAAGTAAAGTAATAACTAGCAGTCAGCACGGGTTTGTTAAGAACAGATCATGCCAAACCAATCTTATTTCATTCTTCAACACAGTGACTAAATTAGTAGACCAGCAAAATACTGTTGATATAATATATTTAGTTTTCAGCAAAGCATTCAACAAAGTAGACCACAACCTACTTCTTAGTAAGCTAGAAAAAAGTGGAATAGATAGCACCACCACTAGATGAACTCTCAACCGGCTGGCAAACCGTACTCAATGAGTAGTCCTTACTGGGTCTAAGTCTACATGGAAGGAAGTAAGCATTGGGGTGCCACAAGGTTCCGTCTGAGGCCCAGTACTCTTCAATATCTTCATTAACGACTTAGATGAGGGAATAGAAGGGGAACTTACCAAATTTGCAGATGATACTAAGCTGGCAGGAATAGCTAACACCCAAGAAGATAGTCTCAAGATCCAGATGGATCTTGACAGACTAGAACACTAGGCCGTATCTAACAAAATGAAATTCAATATAGAGAAAAGTAAAGTCCTACAATTGGGCAAGAAAAACCAAAAGTACATAGATAGACTGGGTGAAACCAGGCTCAATAGCAGTAACTGTGAGAGGGATCTTGGAGTCTTAGTGGACAACCAGCTAAATATGAGCCAGCAGTGTGCAGCAGCAGCCAAAAAAGCTAATGCAATCCTAAATTGTATTAACAGAGGGATATAATCAAGATCAAGGGAAGTACTAATACTACTCTATAAAGCCTTAGTAAGACCCCACCTAAAGTTCTGCATCCAGTTTTGTTCACCATATTATAAAAAAGATATTGAGACTCTAGAAAAAGTACACAGAAGAGCAATCAGGATGATGTGGTGACTGAAGGCTAAAACATATGATGAACTGTTACAAGAACTGGACTTGGCTAGTCTAGTAAAGAGAAGGACCAGGGGAGACATGATAGAGGTCTTCCAATATTTGAGGGGCTGCCACAGGGAGGAAGGGGTCAAGCTATTTTCTAAAGCGCCTGTCAGCCAGACAAGGAATAATGAATGGAAACTGAACAAGGAGAGATTTAACCTAGAAATAAGGAGAAACTTTCTGACAGTGACAACAATCAACCAATGGAACAGCTTGCCCTCGGAAGTTGTGGGAGCACCATCACTTGAGACTTTCAAGGAGAGATTGGACTGCCATTTGTCAGAAATGGTGTAGGGTCTCCCGCTTGGGTGGGGGGGGGTTAGACTAGATGACCTACAAGGTCCCTTCCAACTCTGATTATTTGTTATCTGTTAATCTTGTCATGCAGTGATATGAAGCACACATGTGTGATAATTCTTCCCCTTTCAGTAAATATATTGCTTTTGATATGCAACAGTTATATGTGCATAAGCTTGTTTACACTGATTCTGAACTGGAGGACAAAATGACCTATGAATATAGAAGAATTTGATTAGGCAGGCATTCATGAGTAGGACAGAACTTTCTTGATTAAGAGATTGAGGACTGATTGTATCCTTTGTCTTCCTTTCTATGATTAATGAAGAAGTTCTTGTTCCTGTTAGTTTTTGAAATATAATCTATTTGCCTAATTTTTAAAAAAATGACATTATTGCTTTCTACAGATTTGAGTAAACGTGCATGTTCTGTAATGTTTCTGTTTATTTTATCTTTATTTGCTGTACTTTGATACATTTTAGGTTCTTTCAAGTAAAAGCTGTTTTGATTGACTATCTCAGTAGAGAAGCTTTGCATAAATAACAAAGCAAGGTAAAGTACAATTTGAAGCACAATTTTCTTTTATCGCATAAATCTCAAAATTCAAAAGACTTAAATACAACAGAAATCCAGGAGGTGTGATGTTGACATAAGTAAAGCAAGAATAAGAATAAGGCAAGAGGAATGGATATTTTTTATATTGGCAGTTATAACACATTAATTAGTAGTGTGGTAAGTCAATTTTAAAAAGTGCAATCAGAATGAGCGGAAGTTATGTTGTTACTATATGTGCAAAATAACTAGAAATGAACCTTAAAATAAAGTTAAATATCAGTTTAAAGCTACCAAATCTAAAACTGTCCAAATCCATAGAGACTACAGAACTAACATCAAAAGATATACTTTGGGAAGTAATGGTATTAAAAGAAGATATGCTATTGATTATGCCCAGGGTGCCATAAA
This sequence comes from Pseudonaja textilis, assembly GCF_049901715.1. Lineage (NCBI taxonomy): Eukaryota > Metazoa > Chordata > Lepidosauria > Squamata > Elapidae > Pseudonaja > Pseudonaja textilis. The sequence goes on from NC_141993.1 coordinate 44,602,055, forward strand.
ATCCATTACCACATATCTTCTGAGTGATTCTTGCTTCTTTTCTTTTGTATATAGCCTGGCAGTGATCTTCTCTTTCCTTGGTCCCCCCCACCCTCATTTACTCACTTTCTCTCTCTCCACTTTTGAGGGTACAATTTGTTCGCAATCCAAGAGATATTCAACTGAATGCATAACACAGAAAAATACCACTTGTAACAATTTTTTATTACCGCCTGACTTTTAATTCAAGCAACTCCAGTGAAAAACATTAGAGATAAGAGTTAATTCTTTTCTACTATCCGCCTTTTCTACTCTGATTTTTTAACATAGCACACAGTTTGGTCTATATATTGGTAAATAGAGAAAGTAGGATAATCACCCACTGTTACCATTTTTTTTAAAAAAAGAAGACAGGAACAAACCAATTTTTCTGTCTCATACAGTTTATCTTCTGGCTCTGTCCTCTTTAGTATTCCTCTTGGGGCTTCCAAGCTCTCATTGACACTACTTTGGTGTGATTGTTAAACCACATTACCTGCAACATTGTCCCACAAGATCTTCAATCACAGTGTTTCTCAACCACAGCAACTTTAAGATACGTTTGTTTGTTTATTTGTCAAGCAATTATAAGAGAACAGGCATAAGTATAAACATAATTATGAATACATGAAATGGATACATATAAGAAAAATAAAAAGAAACAATAGGACAGGGACGGTAGGCACGTTGGTGCGCTTATGCACTCCCCCTACAGACCTCTTAGGAAAGGGTGAGGTCAATAGTAGACAGTCTAAGGTTAAAGTTTTTAGGGTTTGGGAAAGAAACCACAGAGTCAGGTAGAATATTCCAGACATTGACCACTCTATTGCTGAAGTCGTATTTCCTGCAATCAAGTTTGATGTGGTTTACCTTGAGTTTGTGTCTATTGTGTGCTCTTGTATTGTTATGGTTGAAGCTGAAGTATTCATTGACAGGTAGGACATTGCAATGTATGATTTTATATACTATACTTAGATCGGACCGAAGGCGGCGTAGTTCTAGGTTTTCTAGGTCTAGAATTTCAAGTGCATAAGGTATTCTGCAACGAGTAGAGGAGTGAACTTCAGAGAATTCCCCAGCCATCACGCCTAAGATTCTGTACTTCAACAAAAGCCCCAAGGAAAGTATCAGTGTGAATTTTGTAGGATCATTAGACAACTGTAACCCATTGAGTGATCATTTCAGATATATTTCTTTATCAAAACAGAGAAGCAGAATAACCGTGGGGGTGAGGACACAATGGGGACAGTATGGGTCAGGAATAATAAAATAAAATAATAAAAGAAGGGTTTCCTTCTTTTCTATACTTTCCTATCCTTCCTTATCCTTTCCTTCCCTTTCCTGCCCCTCACTTCCCTTTCCTGAAGATGCATGAAGAGGCATAATCAACATGAAAGGGTGGCAGAAATATTTAAGCTGATTCACAGGATTGAAATTTTCTTAAAACTCGAGATTGGATGTTCATACAACAAAATTGCATGACTCTGTTTGACAATGTTTGTGAGATCTTTAAGCAACAGAGGGCTGCCTAATTAAAGTATTTTAATACCTTCAGTGAATGCTCTCCAGTGAAATTAGGCCATTAGAAACACTTTTAATATTTTATTAGATATCTAGTTATTTTTGTTTTCATATCTTTGGATGGGATCCAGAAATCCTTTCAGAATGCTACGGAAGTCAAATAAAATCTGAACTTTATTTGTGGAATCCCTCAAGATTTTCACTGTATAAACTATAATTATATTCCAGATAGTAAATCTGATTTTTAGCAAGTTGCCATTATTATTATTTTGGCTGGTTCCACAGTCAACCAGATGTTTACAATAGATTTGACATTTGTGTCCACTTTGCTTGGATTGTTTGATGACGCTATAGATATCATCACAAGATGTAAGCTGTTCCAAGTAAAGCTTCCTTTTGCTGATGTTTGGTGTTTGATCCAGATATTTTCAGATTGCACTTACGGCACCTGTTACTATTGGTATTATCTATGGCATTATTATTATTATTATTATTATTATTATTATTATTATTATTATTATTATTATTATACACAAAAATGATGGTGTACACAGCAAACAAGATGACGATGCTGGGTTTTGTATCACAAATCACTAGTCGAACACTTCCCAAGCATTTAGGACTGTGTGATGTATCGACGGATTATGTGAGCAGATCCCAGTAAGGTGGCCTTCTGCAGTTGACCAGTGGTGATTTTGTAAGTGCCAATTGTTTTTAAGTGCTTGCCTAGGTCTTTAGGCACAGCACCCAGTGTGCTGAGTATCACTGGAACCACCTGCACTGGTTTTTGCCAGAGTCTCTGCAGTTCGATTTTCAAGTCCTGATATCTGGTGATTTTTTTCAAGTTGTTTCTTGTCGATTCTGCTGTCACCAGGTATGCCAATGTCAACGATCCACACTTTTTCCTTCTCCACAATAGTGATATCTGGGGTATTGTGTTTGAAAACTTTATTAGTCTGTATTTGGAAGTCCCACAGTAGGTCTGCATGCTCATTTTTGACCACTTTTTCAGGCTTATGATCCCACCAGTTCTTTGATGCAAGCACATGGTAGTTGTGACACAAGTTCCAGTGGACCATCTGAGTGACTGTGTTGTGACATTGTTTGTAGTCAGTCTGAGCAATTGTCTTTCATCCACTTCTTTGCAGAATCTGCATTTGGGGTCATTAGCAGATTTTTCTATTTTGGCTTTGATTGCATTCATTCTGATGGCTTGTTCTTGGGCTGCAAGGATCAAGCCTTGTGTCTCTTTCTTCAGTGTTCCGTTGGTCAGCCATAACCAGGTCTTTTCCTTATCTACTTTTCCTTGGATATTTTCAAGGAACTGTCCACGAAGTGCTTTGTTACACCAGCTGTCAGTCTGAGTTTGCATTGCTGTTTTCCTATATTGATTCTTAATTTGCGGCACTTTGAGCAGCTTCCTATTGTTGACCTCCATCAAAGCTGTTTCAACACTGTCTTTCACATAATTTGCCAGAGTATGCTTCTCTTCTTCGATTGTCTGCTTCACTTGCAAAAGTCCTCTGCTGCCTGCTTTTCTGGGCAAATATAGCCTTCAACACCAGTACGCAGGTGCAGCACATAGTGTATGGTCATCAGTTTTCTCGTTTTCCTATCCAGGCAGTCCAGCTGTGCTTGTGTCCAGTTTACGATCCCAACAGTATATCTGATGATGGGTATGGCACCCACAGGGTGCCGCTTTGACGTGTCAGGGGGCTTTACTGCTCCAATGAAGCTGAGAGCTGTGCTAGTGGTAGTGCAAACTACCAGCAGGTCCAACCATGTCAGAGAGGTCTTGGCCAAGGAGCAGGACTAAGTGCACCCAACAACCCATGCAATGAATCATGATGAAACACAATCAAACAAAGCCTATACCGACTCGGTTGTTGCCCGGGTTAACAAGGACCATATTGGGTGTTGGGGAACCTGGGCATCCATCAACAAGTGGGCTACAGGCCACGGGTCCAATAGCTGAGCAACCAGGGCATGGGCCTGCAGGGCTACTGGAAGCTGAACAACCTCAGAAGCTGTAGAAATACACTATGTCAGAGAATTGCACTGTAATGAAATGCTACTATAAAGAATGATGATGATGATGATGATGATGATGATGGTGATGATGATGATGCCACAATCATTTTACTTCTGCCTGCAGGGAATTTTTTATTATTATTCTGTGATTTTTCTCCAGTTTTTTGTCTTCTATTCTGCTGTTTCTGGGTACTTCTACACCCACTATCCAGACCATTTAGCAATTGCTAAACTGTTGCAGTTGAAGCTTCTAAAGCTGTAAAATAGTGAGTCTGCAGACAGTGTTGAATGGATCTTGGGTAGTATTTGGAGAATTAGTAAGATGAATATAAGTGGAATGGGGACATTGATATCCTTCCTTTGGAACTCAGTTTGTTTCCCACTAATGAGACAATTGAACAAAAATCTGGAAGTGGTTTGGTGAAGTCACAAGAGTTAAAGTCCAACATATCTGGGACTTATCAAGTTATAGAAGATTGATACAGTAAATAAATAAATAAATATCTACGAAGAACAGAGATAATGAAGAAGAACTTGGTTTAATTAATGTTACAGTAAGAATCCAAATGTCTGAAATTTACAGATCAGTGTACAACCCAGGAAAAACCTATTGTTTGGTGTTTGTAAGGTTGTAACACAATTCTCTTATTAAAAATTCAGTACATACTAGAGGAAAATATATTACACACTCTTCCGTATAAAATTGTATTTTTATGTTAGGAACGTGGATATGAAAATGAATACCGGCTTTATGTTTAAAAAAAGAAATTACAAAGTGATGCTGAAACCTTATGGAACAAATTCCATATGAGAAAATGGAAAGTGGAGAGAAATTGGCTGAGTTGTCCAGTTTTAATGGTGCATCACCTCTATTTGCATATGTATACGGAAGAGATGGAAAGGTTCAAAGAGACATCTGCCATGCAATGGGAATTCTTCATCTCATTGCCTGAAGGCATCCTGAATAGGAGATGAAACTTTTTATTAGAGATATTCTTGTTATCCCCAAGGGATGTTTTCTTAAAAGATTCAGCAAAACCTGTAATTATGACCTGGATGCAAACAATCCATGAGATAATATCTTTGCTAGAACTGCTGCTGCTGTGGATCTTTCATTTCTCCAGGGAGGAAATAGGTAACTTTTCAGTTAACAGTCTCTGTCTCTCCCTCTGTGTGTGTGTGTGTGTGTGTGTGTGTGTGTGTGTGTGTGCGTGTTGTCATGTCAAATACTATAATCTAGGGGAAATTTTTTTATACTTTTTATTTTGTTTTTCCTTGTGAATTTATGAATTTTAGAGCAGTAACTATAAACCTAGAGAACCTAGAGAAAGTTAGAAGGACAACTGCAGAGACAAATCAAAAAAGATGTACATCTATAACAATGCATAAATCAGAATTACAGGCAACCAGAAAGGAGTTGCCTGTAATTAAATCCCAGTCTTATCATTCAGGCAGGTCTGAAGACAGTGTTCTGACCTAGGCTTCCCCAACAGCACGAAGCCAAGTACTCGTCCCAATAAACCCCTTTTATTTAATTTACAGTGAGTTCCTCTCCAGCAAAGTCCCGTCCAACAGTCTTTCAAGATAGTTCACAATTGGAGAGTGGCCAGGCCGATATCTTTTAGATGCCACAATACTTGGCAAGAATGTAGGAATGAACTGTCTCCTGCAAAACCCCACTCTCCTTTGCTCCTCTTTTATTCCCTATGGGGGCGGGCATTCACCATCCCCCTGTGGCTTTACTCCCAAGTTGACCCTTGCTCCTTAGCTGTTCCCTTCGTCTGGCAATTCTGTGCATGTACACACTGGGAACAGGGTCCAGCTGTTCTTCTGCCTCACTGATGTCCGACTCTAAAGGAAGCTGATAACTGTCAGACGGCCCTGGCCCCATCTCTGCCTCTGATATGGAGCACTCATCAGAGCCTTCCCCAGACTCCAGGATTGAGCCAAGTTCCTCCCCAACCTCCTCATTGTCTGAATCTGTTGCCAGCTGCACTGGCCACTGATGGGCCACAACAGACAGTGATTGATTTTTATTATTGCCTTACCTATAAATTAATTATAAAATATAAAATTAGTATAAATAATTAAAAGAAAATATTGTTTCTAAATTATCTTGTAACTTAAATAAACATAGTTTATGTGGAACCTACATTTCTGCACTACTGTTCATGGTGACAACAACTTCACTTTAGAAATGCATGTCTCTACTTATGTTTTTCCTGAGTGGAATGCCCATGATTAAAAAATTTGTCAAATGAACAGTTGAAACTCTCTTGTAGTGAATTAAGAATTTGTCCACTAAATTCAGTTTGTCTAATCATGTATTTTGAGTATAAGGATTTCTCAGCCTTATAGTCAAAATAGATTACCACTAGTGATTTTTGGCAAGAACAATTGGCATATAGAAATTTCATAGTGAAATAAAATAAAATAATAAATAACAATCTACCATTTGGACCACGGTAGACAGGTACTTTGGGGGGGGAACAACTTAATTAAAAATAATAATAATCTCTTACTAGCACACCATGACATTGAAAAATGGCCAGAGGTTTGCCATTTGTCAAGAAATACGCCTTTTCTGTCTCTAGTTATTGTGTTTCATGTGATGCTAGGAAGATTGTTACTGTTGATTCACAAGCATACTGTCTTCTGTGAAGAGTCTCATAACTGGTTTCAGTGAAAGGTGGGCTAGTAATATTAGCAAAATTAATCTCCTTCTGAGCAGAACTTTGAAATTGTGGCTTGCTTGCAGTCATGGCTACTACTCTGTGTTAATTAGTAGATGCAACAAAAATAGGATGTAACAATGAATACAATTGTGAAGAGAAAGGCATATCAAAGAAAAACATACTGGCACATAAAATTGATATTCCTAGTTTTTCTCCCTGTTATTTTTAAAAACAGTAAATATTTGAATTGGACTCTAAGTATCAACTCGACCTAGTACCCTTATTGCTGAAAGGGTTAACCATACTCCAATAATATATAATGTAAAAGTAATATTTGGCATGAAAGATGCATATGGGAGCAGTCAGACTTGAGCTGATATTTAGAATGCCAAGAGTTGAGTTGAATTCTCAGTTATAATGGCGGGCCAGCAAAGAATTCTGTTGTACCATTAGCAGAAGATAAAGAAAACAAAAGCATTTGTCTGTTTATGTTAAAGAATCTGAGGACAGAAATGAAGCTATGAATGAAGTCAATAGGATATTAGATTTGGCACTTCAAAACAGATTTAATAGACATTACATTTAATGAGGGGATAAAACCCAGTCATTGCTCATGTCAATATTAGAAAGTCCATCTCGCACTCCACTCCCTAAGCTTTTCCCATATTTTTTAAAAAATAAAATAAAAATAAAGTTGCAACATTCTATATTATCTATAGTATAGCCACCCAGATGAGGCTAAATATCCATTGAATCTGTGAAGTACTTCAAAAAGATACAAAGCACTTTGAAGCCACCTGCTTTGATTTACTGCATCAAAGTGTTTCCAGGCTTTGATTTGTAAATCTGTTGATTTGACTGAATTTTCATCAGATTGAAGTATCCTTTCCAAACTTGGTAGAGCCACATCTTCTAATAGAGGCTTATGAGAAAAAGGTGCTATTGTATTTATATTCACCTTGTTAATATTGTATAAGTTTTTCCATAGTGGGGAAAAATGCTGCAGTACTTAGTGCCTTGATCTGTTTCAGATTGTTATTTTAACATTCTTATTAATACATTTTTGTTGTGCCTCCGAGGTTTGAACCAGGTCAGTCAGCAGATGTAGGCTCGAGTGAGGAGGAAGATCTGGCATTGAGATTCGAGCCTGCATTGCAGAGCAACGTTGAGAGGAGTCTGGGGGAAGAGGAGGAGTTGAATCTGAGAGATGAGCCTAATTTATTAGAAGTTTCAGAGATGTCTTCCTCTTCTGGAACTCCCTCCCTGATTGCACGTCAGGTGTTAACTGTTAATCAGGAAAGTGTATCAGAGGCTTCAAGCGGTGATGAAACTGCCGGATGCTGGCTGGATGCCAGAACTAGGAGAAGATTGAGACGTCAATCTCAATTAGAAAAGAGACGTCCAGCAAAGGATTAATTAATGAGACTGACACGCCCTCTCTCAGAGGATATAAGGGAGCGTACGAGTTTGTAATCTTTGCTGGAAAACAAAGTGGATTTTGCCTTGGAAAGAAGTGCGTCTGATTACAGCGTTGTGATTTACGAACAATACAGAATTGCCAGACAGATTCTAGGAGGATTGCCAAAGGACTGTGATAACAGAGCAGTTGAATCTTCTGTCTCTGGTTTTGTTTGCGTAAAGTATTTGAACTCTGTAACTTGAGATTCTCACCTGTGGATACAGGTGGGACAGAACACATTTTTGATATCATTTTCCAACTTTTGAAAGAAAAAAAATGCTTTGTGTATTTGAAATGTACTCTTGAGATTCATTTTAAATATCTTTTGGTGGTGTTGCTAATCTTACTTTATTGATACAAGGTTATGGATAATGTAATTGTCTTCTAGAAAAGCTTCTTGACCAGGAGAGGGGGAGAAACAATTGGGAATGCTCTTATGATGTTTTCCCTTGAAATGTAATAGAAATATGGGAAGCCAAGAGACTAAAGATTACCAGAGAGACTATTGCAGAAGAAACATTATACACATCACCCATCACTTTTAAACAAAAATCATTAAACAGTCCTAATTTTTTTCTTATTAGAATGACTTCTCCTTTGGGCAGAAGAATTAGAAAGCAGGTTTTTTTTTCAAACTCACTGAATAAAATGATTAGAAAAAATACAAAAACATTTGGGGGGAAGGGGTCATAATACATGTTCTTAGATGATCTATATTTTATTTATCTTCTTTCTAACTCTAAAGTCCTGTAAAAATGACTTCTATTCATGTGGGTGCTAAGAGCCAACAACCTGATGGTCAATCAGTTAAAAAAAATAAGTCTGAAAAGCCAAGACATAAAAAAATAAATTGTGATTATTAAAAAAATTCTACCATGAAAAAGGGCAGATGATGAATTTGTTTTTTTGTTGTATTTAGTATCCCTCTCCCTTATTTCAAAACTAATAATGTTATCCAAATTCCATAACAAAGCTAAGGGTGGTTCAATCCATTATTTCTTTTTATCTCCTTATTCAAGATTGCAATGACTTTGTACCAACTTGTAGGACAAATTAATAATTCGGTGGTAGATATGTCATATATGGGAACTGAATAAAAACACAATTAATTTTATGGATACATACTTCCCATTGCCAAATGTCCTTTAGAACGAATCGTTTGTCAAAAGTTACTAAATCTCAACATTTCTGTTAGTTTAGATAATGGGTGTGTGGAGGAAGAATTCATAGATGAACATCTTATTTAGACTGCTCAATTCTAGAAATAGATGGAGATTCCAATGGGCCTGTCCATTGCTATTAACTTGATATTGTTGCTTTAAACAATATGCCAATAACTCAACATCTTTTCACTTGATTTATTTAATGACAATTTCATCTTATCAATTTAAAAATTGCCCAACTGTAACATAGTTAAAATAATTGCAATATAAGCGTGTTCCATTGGATTTTTACATTTAGTATTATTTAACTAAATTTTCCAACTGTTGATATAAAATAGTATTTTTTTATTTTTTCTTGAGTTGTAGGTAGTAGCATAACCTCTCATGTATGCCTGATAAGTATCCCATATAGTCTGTAAAGTGTCATTCACTTCTCAAGTTGTAAAGTTAATTTTATAATACAGCTAAAAAGCTGTCCTAGAGAAATATTAACATGCGATCAATCATAGGATAGCTAAAAATTTAGAACTGCGGGGTTAATATAGTTGGGCATAACTGGATATGACAACAGAATGAGTAGAAGAATCTAAAACCTATTTCATTTGAGAAGGAAATATAAATAAATAATACAAAGTGAGTACCTTTTTACTAGCATAAGAAATACATGTTTATTTCCTATCAGAAGGATGAAGTTTATAGCAAGCATCAATCAAATTAAACTTTTGTGAATAAGCCAGCAACATTTTCCAATTCTGATTATAAATGTATTTTACAGGGAAGAATATTCTTATTGAAAACAAAATGCATCACTTTATTCATATTGACTCCTATGTCTAAATGGTCAAATTGGATACTTTGAAGTCTTGCGAGGCATCTATAAAATAAATTAGGATAATTTTTTATGGACCCATAAAAATTGACAAAGATCAAATGAATACCAAATATTCTCAGATTAATAATAATGAAATGTCCACAGAAATCAATATATTCTTGTCTCACTATCTTAATAACATCTTTACTCAGATCATAACTCCAACAGGCTTTGTGCTATTGCCACAGATATACCTGACCAAACAATTTCTGACAATTTAGTGATGTGGGGGAAAGGTGATACGTAATGTCAGCTTAACCCATTCCAAATCTTTTACTCTTGGGAGTATCTGTTAACATCAAAATATAAAGAATTTAAAATTGAATAAATGTGCAAATGAATGTGCAAATGAATGTGCAAACAAATGTGCAAACGAATGTGCAAATGAAGCAAAGATAATAAACCAGTTTCTGGGGGAATAAATGGTAGCATTATAAATATAAAGATACAGGTCTACGATATATAAGTCTAAATAAATAATAAATAGGTAATCAAATCAGTGACTAAAAAAGATAAATCTAAAATTTAATAGTAGCAGAACATAAACAAAATCTGGTAAACTAAATTCAGCAGTCCTTAGGCTGGGTTAATGGGATCCAGCAGTTAATGTTTTAACCTTCTCCAATGCTTGCTGAGTTGTGCCAGCACTGTTATCTTGTTTCTAATAATTTCATGTGACAATCGAAGATGGTAGAATTCTTTCCAATGTATCAATGTCTCTATAAATATTAGTCCTCTCTTAAAATCATTTGACATGGTTGGTCTCCATAAGATTGATGGCATATTGATTGCAAATTTTCCATCAACTGGAAAATAAGTTTCCTTAAAAAGAGCCCCAGCTCTAACTTGAATTGTATCAGTAAGTGCAGGAAGCTTTCCAGAGTGTCACTAATCTCAACTGTAGAAATAGCATTATCTTGAGGTTTTACTGTCAAGGCTAATTTTCTAAAGATGTGGGAACTGGGAACATCTTCCTCAACTGGAGAAGCACATCTTCTCTAAGCAGTTTGTTTATGTGTGTCAGAAGCATCACAATTAAAATAAGGCATACTTCATTCTCTAAGGAGTGAAAGTGCACTTTATAAGTTTAAAACAAAAGTAGAAAATGACTCATCAAAATACCAATGCAATTGAAGCAGGTGATAAAGGGAAAAGAAACAGAAGCAAATAGACCTAAGCTTCCATGCCACTGGAAGACCTATAAAAAATAAATTAAATATATATTGCAATAAAAAGTATATTTTCTTTCTCTACCACCACAAATCTTAATCTGTGTAAAGAGTTTAAAGATTTGAATTTTTCTAATGGCATTGTATTTCTTCTTTTTAAAAAAAGTTGTAAAATGTGGTTTCTAAGATTGCAATAGTACATTAATGTATTATTATAATACTTTAATAATACATTAAACTCAGACAGTGAAAGCAGAATATATTGAATCACTACTGTAGAAAAGTTATGGCTTATTTAATCTTGAAGAGTAATATTTCGAATTCATGAAGAAAATAATTCAACAATATATTTGCATCCCTGAACTGTATTGAAATTTCCAGCACTTGCTTAATAACAACTAAACCTTGACCTAGAAATATGCTTCAGACTAGACATGTAATTCTGATTTGTTCTTACTTACAGTTAGTTCAAGGTTAAGGATGATATTGTGGAATTATTGTGGCTTTTAGTAATTCTGGGACACTAATATTTAATGAATTGAATATGGTGATTAGGATACTGGTGGCAGAAGGCAGGTCAAGATGTACTGAGAGTTCTCTTTATGATTTGCAGATGGATGAAGATATTTTTTAAATTCCCAATTGTTTAAAATTACAAGTGCAAACAGATTGTTTCCTGTTACTCAATTATATTGCAAAAGAGAGAGAAAGCCTGAAACTGAATAGGGGAGAATAGACCGGCAATCCAAAGCATTTTTTTGTGGAAGAGTTATGAACTCATTTCATTAATTGCAAATATGCATTTCAAAAAATAAATCTGTACTTTTAAATGTCAAGATTCTAGCAGCACAAAGTAACCCATATAAGCCTAAATTCTGGTTGTCACTGGTTTAGATGCCTGGATCTTCTGCATAATTAAAGTTTTCTATATAATAGAGAGAAGGTGCTCAGATTTGCATAAACCCTTATTGGTGGGGGCAGTAAGATGGTACTTTGCTGTCAGGAGTACATTTCTTCATTAGTGCAAGGGCTGAAGTCTCTTCATATATTAATGCAAAAGTTTCTAGTGAATCAAAAGTTAAAGAAAACAGAAGTAATCACAGCATGCTATTAAATATGCATATATTAAAGGGAAAAAAACTCTTCAGAGCAAAATACAGCTGTTTGCATAATAGAGCTGTAAAACAGCAACTTTGTGTGGGGCACTTGGCAATTTTTTTCATTAACAGAATAATACTTGGTTGTATTATGATATGTAATATTTTAAGAAAATATAGAATGAACCTAGAATAATATGGAATTATAAAAGCTATAATGCCCATTCTATTAAGAGTTATTTAAGAGTTATTAGCCTCCTTTTTCTTTGCTCTCTCTCTCTGGCCTGACAGGGAGATTTTCATAATAGGGTAACCTTGAGCTTATCTTCAGACGCTTACTCTGTCCTCCATTGGGTGTCCCAGCCCCTCTATCCATCTTTCGAGGCCCACTAACATTTTCATGCTGCTCTGCCTGTAGGTCTCTGTGCTGCCTCAGAAGCCATTCCCTATAACAGGGGTGTCAAACTCGGGTCAGATGTGTCATGTGCTGGCCCTGTCCCAACTGGTTTAGTGAAGGGTGAAAAAGTCCCGATACATCACGTGACGCTGCTGTGACAACACAGTTTTGACACCCCTGCCCTATAACATCAGGCAAAATTTTCTAAAGAGAGGTGCTGCTTGGTGCAGGAAGCCTGTAAGTGTCAACTACATGGTATGATCACTGTTGCTGGAAGAACTAGCTGGAGGGTTGAGGTGAATCACGAGGATGCTATTGGCAGGCCTCTCCTCTTTTTGTAGCACTTGTTACTTGTTATCAGTAACTTTCAAAATATGATCTGAGGAACCCTAAGGGTCCTAATACAGTTTCAGCAAGTCCACAAAATCAAGTAAATATCTTAACATTTCTCAGTTTTATACAGTACCTATTGATAAATATAATCACATAAACCAATGGTCTGTGGTTTCCTCAATCAGTTTTTAAGAATGTAAAAGGATCCTGAGATCAAAATGTCTGGGGACTTTTGCCCTTAACTATGTGTCTGGATAACACTTTCAGCATCACAAAATATAGCTGCATTTTCCACAAGGAAGTTGATATAGAAGTTGGTATGAACTTTGCATCTTTAAAATCTGTGAACTTCAGCTCCAAGAATTCCCCAGCATGGCTGGCTGAAGAATTCTGGGAATTGAAAACCACAAGTCTTCAAGTTGCCAAATTTGGAGGTTCCTGGTATAGACAATAAAAAGGATGCTACAGGAACCCAGCATATAGCCACATGAAGAATAAATCTGACTCAGTAGCTAGTTTCATTAAACAATGTCAACCATCTGAACTTGGTATTAAATCTCTTGTTACTTCTCGAAACATTTCATACTATGATAAAAGTAAGAATGCATCTATTTAGATTATATTGGGATATTCTATAGAATTTATTTGTGAAAATAATCAAGAAATGCCCAGTCAGGTGTGCTTTTATAGGAGAAATTCAAGCCCAGACATTGAAAGAGTCTGCTAAGTTTAATTCCTTTTTATTGTTCCTCGTCAGCACTCCTCAGTGGCTGTAGAGAATCACACTTCATTGACTGTTTTGCTTCTTCCCTTTCTTGAGGAGAAATATATAGCACAACTGTGGATGCTTAATTAGATCATATGAAATCTTTGTACCATGGATTTGCAAACAAGTCAAAAACAATTTATAAACATGCCATGGATTGGGTTAGTGCAAATTAATTCATAAATAACCATACTTTAAAAATTGGTGGCAATTAGTACAGAATGATGCCTTTGTTGACTCCCAAACCACAATTTTATGGCCTTCCTGAGCATTATAAATTTCAGCAGAGCTTCTTGACATATCTCATTCCACTACCAAGCAAATCCCAGGTTCATTTGTCTCTTGACTATGCAAGAGGAAAAAGATTACATAAATAGGCTTCTTACAATCTTTGCCAACAGCTTGCCTCAGGCAAAAGGTTTAAATCAAGTGTGTCTCTAGGTAGGCTTGCAAGAAACATTTAGCCATCCTGTGGTTTGGTACACAGCAGGTGTGAGCTGGGGGAGAATGCTGCAATGTAGGCCTGAGCCTGAAATAGACTGCTACTGGTAGATAGTGGACAGGGCAAGAGGCTGAAAAGGATTAGTAGCCTTACAATGAAATAGAATTAACTCATATGGTGTTTCCAGTCAACATAGGAGAGAGGAGGGCTCACACTTGAATTCAGTTAGTTTGGAGTCTCTGTGCCATCACAAAAGGGCTGGACCAAACCCCCCTCCCCACCAGGTTTCTTCAATCCCTATCTATTTGTTCCCAAGGGAGGTCCTGGGAAATTCCTGTTTAATAGACAGCACATAATACAGTAGTTAGTTTGAACTCTGCACATGTGGGTCTGGTTGTTTGCGCCTGAAATTTATCTCCCCAGTTTTGACAACTGGGAAAAGAATAAAGAAAACAGGATGATGGACCCTCAAGCAGAAACAGTTATGTCATCAAGATGGACTACAACTGAATTGAGGAACCTGGAAATGATGGTGCTTCAACTATTTCAGAAAATTTAAAACATGCCACCATCAGCATCTAGCTTCCACCCAGAACCTACTATTAATTTTATAATTTATAGCCGGGCTCTACAACCATATTTGTTCTTTTTTTTTAATAAAGTTTTATTTTAACAAAACATAAAAAATAAAACATCTTATTTGAGTACAGCATGGTTCCAGGTTATCACATTTCCATACAGACACAATTTTATATGCATATTCATCTTATGTTTTCAACTTCATATCTTATCACTCTTTTTCCAACTTCTCACTATTTCTCCCTTTACTTCTCTTAATTTTCTTTTAGAGTTATCTCATTTTCTTCTTATTCAATTGCATTTCTTTTGCCTAAATTTCTATATCTTTTTATTCATTATACTTATACTTTCACCTGTCTTGTTTACAATTTCATATGTCCTCTTCCAACATTCTTAAAAAGCAAAATTCCCTCTATGATTGCCAATTGGAGTGCAACACCTTTGGAGCTTATAATTATTATCATATGAAATCTCATTAAACATTAAATGTGTGCATTATAAAATTATAACATTCAAATTTCTAATATCTATTTTATATCATGTAAATCTCATC
Source organism: Pseudonaja textilis (assembly GCF_049901715.1). NCBI lineage: Eukaryota > Metazoa > Chordata > Lepidosauria > Squamata > Elapidae > Pseudonaja > Pseudonaja textilis. Next base: position 44,617,129 of record NC_141993.1, read on the forward strand.
ATTCAGACTCTGTTGGTACTTCACATTGAAAATACACAAAGAAAAATTCTAAGAAAATAGCAAAACAATATACAGTATATATTAGTAAGCAAGATAGTTATTCAAATTCATTCTAGTACTGGTATGAGTCTTGTAGATCTTTCACATTTCTTTTCACTATTTATCAATCTTTGAAAATGATTGAAATGTTATCCTCCCTTCTTTGTTATTTTGTTAATTGTTAATAAGCATACCATTAGATAATTATACAGTTTTATCTTATAAATTATTTACTATTAATAAGCAAAATAATTATTCAAATTCATTCTAATAACTGGTATAAATTCTCTTATAAACCTTTCACATTTCTTTTCAATATTTTATCAATCTTTAGAAACAATTACAATGTTTCCGTCCTTTCTTTATTATTGCATTAATTATAAATAAGCATACCATTACAAAGCAATACAATTTTATCTCATAGATTATTTACTTATTTCATTTCTAACTCATTACAATATTTTATTGTCACAACACTATATTTTGTACCTTTGTAGAATTCTCAATTTTAACTTAGTTTAACCATTATCGCTGTGTTTTCTAGCTGAGCAAATACCTTTAATCCTAGTATGTTTCTCCTTTTTCTTTATTTCCTGCTTTTGTCCCTCATAAGTTCTTTCCCCTTCTACTTCCCCCATTTCTCTCATCGCTGATTGCATCAAAAGAAAGTCACACAACCCACAATTCTGCATCCAACCCCACCCCATTCAATCCAACATCACTCAAAACTAGGCATGCACACCCCTAACTACCTCAATTCGAACTACAACTGACCTTAAATGCAAGCTTCACAATGCAAGAAGCCTTATGAATAAAACACCTGAATTTTTCCTCTTACTAAATATGGCTAATTCAACATTATATTTGTCTGTGAAACATGGCTCAACACATCTCTCCCTGACTCCATTAGCACAGTAAGAGACTATCATGTTTACTGATCAGATCGTGAAATCCAAAGAGGAGGTAGTGTTGCTATCTTCTATAAAAAGTCCCTACATCTAAAAAACATCCAAGTTACCCAGGAGCTTGCTATTCCAGAGACCATCATCTGTGAACTGTCCTTAAATATTACATTTCGGTTCTTACTATGTTACAGAGCCCCTGATTATGACATGCAAACAAGCTAAATACACTACTAACATGGGCAGCATCCTGCCCACATGCTTTTATCTTTCTTGGTGACTTCAATCTACCTCACATTAACTGGACCCTTAATGAATATACAACTGAACCCACACATGCAACCTTCTACAATGCAGTAACAAAACTGGGACTAGAACAACTAGTAACCAACAACACTAGACTTAATAACTGCCTCGATCTCATCTTCTGCAATAGTTTGAATTCAATTTACAGAATACAAATTAAAGAACCCTTTTCCAACAGTGACCACAACATGATTGATTTTTGTCTCAACATACGTCCACACAAAAATCATCATAATGATGGAATCCCCAATTATAACTTCAAAAAAGGCAACTATGATCTTATAAACAATGATCTTTCATCCCTTGATTGGCAATTTCTACTCTCTGGATGCAATACTGTAGAAGACCATTACAACATATTTTTACTTGAAATCAAAAGAGTCATCAAACTATATGTACCATTAACAACTCCCAAAACCAGAAAAAACAAATTTCCCAAAACAATAAGGAAGCTTCAATCCAAAAAGAAATCACTTTGGCAGAAAAACGAATCTGGTCATGTTGCCAACTTGAAAAGCCGATACAAAAATTTATGCCACCAGATAAAAACTGAATGCACCAATTATCACATTAAAGAAGAAAAAAACCTTCTACGCACCAATTCCACCTGCACTTTCTACAATTTTATAAACAACAAACTAAAAGGCTCAAGGTCCATCCCACCCCTGAAAGGACTTAATGGTAAAGACTGCAATGATGACACTATTAAAGCCAACCTCTTTAACACATTCTTTGGCTCAGTATTTGTAAACAGCAATGGATCATGCCCAGTATTTCCTAGCCGAACCACAGACAACTACAATGATCTAATACATATCTATTTTACAGAAGACAATGTTGAAAAAGCACTATGCAATCTAAAACCATCTCTATCTATTGGACCGGATGGAATATGTGCCTACTTCTTAAAAAAGCTATCCACTGCCATAGCCGAACCTCTAAGCATAATCTTTGAAAAATCTTTCAGAAGCAGCTCCTTGCTAAACCTATGGTCACAAGCCTTGGTCATTGCCATCTTCAAAAAGGGAGACCCCAGCCTAGTTAAAAATTACAGACTAATCTCTTTATGCTGTGTCACCTGTAAAGTCATGGAATCAATTATTAACCAATCCATCATCCTCCACTTAGAGACAAACAACCTACTCTCTAATAACCAATTTGGTTTTAGAAAAAAACTATCCTGCAATATGCAACTCTTACACTGCAAAAACATATGGACTACACAACTCGATCAGGGCAAAGCAATAGACACAATCTACATAGACTTCTGTAAAGCCTTTGATTCAGTAGTACACGACAAACTACTTCTAAAACTAAAATCTTACAGTATCTCTGGACACCTGCATAACTGGATAGAAGCATTCCTGTCAAACAGACAACAAATGGTCAAAATTGGGAGTGTCCTATCAAATTCTGTACCTGTCAACAGTGGTGTCCCCCAAGGCAATGTTCTAGGACCAACTCTTTTCATACTCTACATAAATGACCTCTGTGATCATATCAACTGCATTCTCTTTGCTGATGATGTAAAGCTATTCAACACCACAGACAATACTGCTACCCTTCAGAAAGATCTTGACTATGTATCAGAATGGTCAAACAAATGGCAACTTAAAATCACAAAAAAAAAAAATGTTCTGTCCTACATATTGGCAAAAAAAATCAGAAAATAAAATACAGGCTGAATAGTCAAGACCTTGCTGATGATCCAAGGTCTGTAAAGGACCTTGGACTACTCATCTCAAATGATCAAAGTGCTAGAGCCACTGTAACTACATAGCCAAAAAGGCATTAAGAGTTGTTAACCTAATCTTATGTAGCTTTTCTCTGGTAATATTACACTACTAACTAGAGCATACAAAACATTTGCTAGACCAATGCTCAAATACAACTCATCAGTCTGGAACCCACATTACGTATCTGATATTAACACAGTTGAAAACGTCCAGAAATATTTCACAAGAAGAGTTCTCCACTCCTCTACTCGTTGCAGAATACCTTATGCCACCAGACTTGAAATTCTAGACCTAGAAAACCTAGAACTACACTGCCTTCAGTCTGATCTAAGTATGGTATATAAAATCATACATTGCAATGACTTACCTGTCAATGAATATTTCAGCTTCAACCATAACAACACTAGAGCAAACAATAGACACAAACTCAAGGTTAATTGCACCAAACTTGATTGCAGGAAATACGACTTGATTGCAGGAAATACGATTCAATGTCTGGAATACTCTACCTGACTCTTTGTTTTTTTTTCCCAAACCCCCAAAACTTTAACCTTAGACTGTCTACTATTGACCTCACCCCTTTCCTAAGAGGTCTGTAGGGGACGTGCATAAGCGCACCAATGTGCCTACTGTCCCTGTCTTATTGTTTCTTTTATATATTTTTTATTTTTCTTATATGTATCCATGTATTCATAACTATGTTTTTACTTATACCTATTATCTTGTAAGCAATTGATAAATAAAAATAAATAAAAATAAACCCCCCTTTTTTATACCCCTCTCTCTCTAATTTTCCCTTCTGTAATTTTCTTTTCTGCTTCTCCTTGCTGCTATGCTTCTTTTTCAGACTATTTTTCTTTTTAGCTGTTCCCTTTAATCTCAAACTTTTAACTCCTTTCCCCCCTTTTCCCCTTTTTCCAACACATTGCATTGTTTGATCATTGAAAATGGCTTCTTCTTTGTCCTGCCCTTCTTCTTGCTCTTGAAGCTTTTCCTTTTGCTTTTCATAATTCAGCATCTCCATTTCTAAAAATTGAGATATGAAGCCAAAGGATCCTCTTCCCTCTTCTGCATCTTCTTTCTGTTTTTTAAGACTCATTTTCAATTCCTCCAGGAGTGATACCATTTTAAACACTTTTAAACAACCACCCAATTGACTTTAAGTAAAAAAAGAAAAAAAACCAATGCCAAAACCTTTTTTTTAAATCACTAAATAATCCCAGACTGTTCCTTTTTGTTTCTTTCCTTTACTTTTCCTTTCTGTGGGTTACTGTATCTTTTAATAAGGTTTCAGTTACAATGTATCCTTGGGAGGCTTTTCGAAGTTTCACTGTTAATCCCTTTTGTTCTTCCAGATGGCACTCCATTTTTTCATTATTCCAAGTTCCACCCTTTTACCTCCACTCTTCTCCTTTTTAGGGCTTTAAAATGACCAAAAAAAGGTCTTTATTCTCCTTTTGACACTTAGATTCCCAGCTTAAAATTGCCTATTAGTGTCAATGTAGATTAACATAGATTTCTTATTTAAATCTTCCTTTTAACATTCCATACTATTTGTAATTATCAATATAAAAGTAGGAAAATGGATTGTTGATCTCCTTTTCTCTTTCCTTCACCACTTAAAAATCTTCTTTCAGAAATATCCCTCCAAATATTTTTAAATTCAGGGTACCTTGCTTAGATGTTCTCTGTGTTCAGCCCAGTCTGTCCTGCTTTCCTCTTGGTCTTCCTCCTGCACTTTCTTATCCAGTCAGGTTCTTCTTTGAGGTGGCCATTTCTGACCACCACTACAACTGCCTTAAGGAAAGGGAGTTTAGACCAGCCATGGAGGGGAGATGCGGCTCCCCTCCACTTGGCTAGCAGTCTCCCCGCTCTTCACCACCCCTATGGGATCAGGATGCTCCAGCGGTGAGCACAGATTGAAACTGTGCATGATTGCGGATTTCAGTCTGTCACCAAAGAAGCTCAAACCAGAAGTCCCCATATTTGTTCTGACCTACTTAACAGAGATGTTCAACTGATGGAATTAAACCAGACACTGGTGAGATTAATAGACAAATCAATAGTGCCAAATAAAATCTAATTGATGACTTATTAAAAGACAGAACTCAAAAATAGAACTGAAATCACCAGTTCTTACACTATGTTCTGTTTTTTCTCCACCCTATATAATGTATGTCTGATCCAAGTAGTGCCACAATTTCTTTTTTTTGAAGAAAAAAAAAAGGCAGGAAGGCAGTTACTCAAGTGTGCCAAGATGACTAGAGTTTTGGAACAAAAGGAAACATAATTGCAAAAACTGTGTTCCTAACTTATGGTTAATCAAAGTATTACTTGTACAACAGCAGATGTTTTTGCCTTCTATGTGCCTAAACATAACATGACTATTTATGAATGGTTCTTTTGTAGTATTTGATGTCACTTGTCTAAAGAGTAGTCAATCCAACATGTTTGACTTTGCATTCACAGAAACAAGCTGATGTGTTTTGTTTCACCTTTGTTATGTGTCATCCTGGCAGAAGTTAGTAGGAGCTGTATTTCAGCTATATGTGAAAATCCCTAGGCTTCCTGTCAAGCAGTTACCAGGTAGCCTTAAGCACAATAAAAGAATAATGGGTTTAAAATTAGTGATCTGCTTCACACTTTACAGTGTCATCTGTATCCTACCAATATTGCCCAATAAACAACAGAAGAAGGTAGCAGTGCTTTCAGAATGGATTTTCTTCCAGCACTTTTTATTCCCAAACTGCCAGGAACATATCTGGCCTTATATAATTATTCCCAGGAAAGCAGGCAAGTGTTTGCTGACTTTAATCCTTTTTAGGAGAAGTTGCTGTTTCAGGATGGTTAATTGCTGAAAATTCCATTATGTGGAAAAGCCCACACACACTCTTCAGAGAAAACATGTTAAGAGTTGAAATTTTCAGTATACAGTCAATTTTACCACTTCTTTTTACTATGGACTGAATCATTTTGAAAGGCGCCTGCCAATATTTAGGGTTTATCTTGAAACTAACCCATATGCTTGAAGGACAAAGAAAAAAATCTATCTAGTCATATCCCAATATTCTGGAATTATTACTGGCAATTTTTCAAAGTCCCAACTGTATGTCCATTTTGCAAACTGTACGTCCATTTTGAGGCTAGACTTAAAAAGATAAGAAATGGGATTTCCACAATTTTAATCTACTGATTAGCATGCTCTTTGAAATCATCCTATATGTTGTAGGCTTCAGTGGTATTACTTTTCTACTAGGATATTCTTTATATTAGATTTATAGAGTGCTGAAGCTACTATTAAATAAAGAAGATAACTGAATAGTGATAAATGAAATTTATATTCAATGACATATAACTGATATTTTTAGAAGTGATAATAAGAATGATTACAAAATAGAACAAGGAAAAGAAAAGGAAAGGGAGATATAATAGCAAAAACTAAAAGTTAAATGAAAGACAAAAAGCAGAAGAAAGTAGAAAAGAGATAAGAAAGATATAAATTTGACTTCTGATCTTCAAAGCAAATATAAGAACTATATTTTAAACTTCTCTAAGTTTGCATCATAGTACTCTACTTTCTGTAATATATCCTGTCTATTTGCCAAATCATAAATCACAAATTCCTTATTTTTAATCTGTATGCAAAAAGTCCGTAAGAACTTCCAGTCACCAATAACTGTAGAAATTGCTTTTCACTAATCAAAGAAGTCAGTTTGTCCATCTCAGCAAGTTCTCTTAATTCACAAACCTTTCCTCCATGAGAAGTAATGCCAAATCTTTCAAACTTTATGCATATAGTAATCTCACTACAGTAATCCTATATTGAAAAAATCTTCTATGATTTTTATCTAACTATTTATCTAGCAATCATAGAAGGTAATATTCTGACTTCAAGTGATATTAACCTTTAAAATCCTCTATATAAATGTATGCATTGGAATGTATATGTTAGTATTGTTATATATTCACCAAGCATGATAAATACACTGCTCAAAAAAATAAAGGGAACACTTAAACAACACAATGTAACTCCAAGTCAATCACACTTCTGTGAAATCAAACTGCCCACTTAGGTAGCAACACTGATTGACAATCAATTTCACATGTTGTTGTGTAAATGGAATAGACTACAGGTGGAAAACATAGGCAGTTAGCGAGACTTCCCCAATAAAGGAGTGGTTCTGCAGGTGGTGACCACAGACCATTTCTCAATTCCTATGCTTTCTGGCTGATGGTTTGGTCAGTTTTGAATGCTGGTGGTGCTTTCACTCTAGTGGTAGCATGAGACGGAGTCTACAACCCACACAAGTGGCTCAGGTAGTGCAGCTTATCCAGGATGGCACATCAATGAGAGCTGTGGCAAGAAGGTTTGCTGTATCTGTCAGCGTAGTGTCCAGAGCATGGAAGCGCTACCAGGAGACAGGCCAGTACATCAGGAGATGTGAAGGAGGCTGTAGGAGGGCAACAACTCAGCATCAGGACCACTACCTCCACCTTTGTGTAAGGAGGGACAGGAGGAACACTGCCAGAGCCCTGCAAAATGACCTTCAGCGGGCCACAAATGTGCATGTGGCTGCTCAAAAGTCAGAAACAGACTTCATGAGGGTGGTATGAGGGCCGACGTCCACAGGTGGGGGTTGTGCTTACAGCCCAACACTGTGCAGGACATTTGGCATTTGCTAGAGAACACCAAAATTGGCAAATTCTCCACTGGCACCCTGTGCTCTTCACAGATGAAAGCAGGTTCACACTGAGCACATGGGACAGACTGATAGGGTCTGGAGACGCCATGGAGAACGTTCTGCTGCCTGCAATATCCTCCAGCATAATCGGTTTGGCAGTGGGTCAGTAATGGGGTGGGATGGCATTTCTTTAGGGGGCCGCTCACCAGCCCTTCATGCTCACCAGAGGTAGCCTGACTGCCAATAGGTACCGAGATGAGATCCTCAGACCCCTTGTTAGACCATATGCTAGTCCGGTTGGTCCTGGGTTCCTCCTAGTGAACGACAATGCTAGACCCCATGTGGCTGGAGTGTGTCAGCAGTTCCTGCAAGATGAAGGCATTGATGCTATGGATTGGCCTGCCCGTTCCCCAGACCTGAATCCAATTGAGCACATCTGGGACATCCTGTCTCGCTCCATCCACCAATGCCACGTTGCACCACAGACTGTCCAGGAGTTGGGGGGTGCTTTAGTCCAGGTATGGGAGGAGATCCCTCAGGAGACCATCTGCCACCTCAATAGGAGCATGCCCAGGCATTGTAGGGAGGTCATACAGACATGTGAAGGCCACACACACTACTGTGCCTCATTTTGACTTGTTTTAAGGGTATTACATCAAATTTGGATCAGCCTGTAGTGTTTTTTCCACTTTAATTTTGAGTGTAACTCCAAATCCAGACCTCCATGGGTTGCTAAATTTGATTTCCATTGATAATTTTTGTGTGATTTTGTTGTCAGCACATTCAACTATGTAATGAACAAAGTATTTAATAAGAATATTTCATTCATTCAGATCTAGGATGTCTTATTTTTGTGTTCCCTTTATGTTTTTGAGCAGTGTATATGTTCATGTGGTTCACAATTCAACATATATTTGAAATGCCTTTACACATTCTGCATAATTTCTCTGGCATCATGTACCAAAGATACATCATTTTATAATTATTATATTTAAGTTCATAATGAAAATTTTAACCCTTTTAATGAAACCTTTTCCAATTAATTTGTGTGTTACAACCAAAATTCTTAGCCCAACTTATCATACTTTCTTTAACCTATTCTTCCTGTAGTTGAAATTATAACCAAAAATACATTTTATAAAGTATATGTTCATCATCATCATATCATCTTCTCATCATCATCACACAATTGTTTTTCAAATTCATACTTATTTTGTTCCATAATTCTTTTCATCCATTTTAAGTCTTTCTGATAACTGCCATTGATAGCTCTCTTAATTTAATTTTATATCCCCCTTGATAATTTGCCAATAATTCCTGGTACATTAACCATTTTGTCTTTGCCTGTTGTTTTCCTTCTGTAAAATGGTTCTATAATTGAGATTCACATAAGTTTTGGGGCATATCATGGCTTTATATCTATTCCATATTTCCAACATGACATATCTAATAAAATCTAATAAAATTATTAGTAACTGAAGTTAAAATAAAACCAACAAGCATTGGATTTTGAATTTTGTGTATTGTTTTTAAAACAATGATTTAAATGATTTGCAATACTGTAGATGATGTAGGTTTTCAAAGTGATTAGGATTATGGACCCAGCTGAATTGTAAAAATCAATAATTTTTCAAAGTATATAAACTATGTCAGATTTATTATTTCTATTCTGCCTTTTTATTTGTGTAAACAAAATCTTTTTAATTTTGTCCATAACTGTTGTTATACCTCATCATGCACATTATAAACAGTATATTATTTAAGCAATGTGTCTGCCATTTATATTCAAATTCTGAATATAAATTCTATATTCTATGTAATATAAATTCAGTTTAAATTCTGGCTTATCTGAAAAGTCAAGGTTGAATTTTTGTATCAAATTTTGTGAATAATGTTAAGAAAGATGTTATGATAGAAGTTGAAGATTCAAAAGATGCTGTAGAATTAATAGACATAGACCCAATAGTTTTGTGGAAATAAGTTTGTGATGACAGATACAAAAAACTGTGCAGATCATGCATCATACAAAAACTTTAGTAGACATTTTATAGTACCAATTATGGAAACATAATTGTGCAATTTAAATACAAAATGTGGAATGTAATACCCATGAGCATGCTGTACTCAATGACCATTCAATGATGAATGGTCATGGAATACAAATTCCTCCATGTCTTCTTACTGCAAAGCAAATCTTTGAGAATTAGCTCTCATTTGGGTGACTCCTTGTTAATGATAATTCTTTTTCCTTCCCAGTTTAGTTAACAATTTTGTTGGCTTCATTATTATAATCATTTCACTTTTGCACCCATGCTAAAATAGCATTATATTAATGCTATTTTAATATATAATGCTATTCTAATATATAATGCTCCTTAGAGCATTATATATTACATATATTTCTTTATAATATGTTAAGAATATACTAAGCAAATATACAGAGATGTAGGAGATAGCTGTATACTAAATATATAGATATAAGATATAATGCTCTATATATACAGTAACTACAAGGAATAAATATATTTTGCGATTAAATTCAGTTCAACAAAAATAGGGGGATTATTATTACCTTTTAATAAGAACCTTTTAATAAAAACCAAGGAATATTTATTCCTATTATAGATAACATTCTGATAACGGCTCCATCCATTATAAGTTTCCTTGAATATAATGAAGCTCAGTCATTGCTTATTAATTAACTTTGCAGCCAAAATTCTGAAATTTATTAAGTTCAAAATTCTGTTCATTTCTCACTGGTGCCAGAAGACAAGGAAAGTAATTGTAAATCTTTATACTTTTTAAGTGTAGCTAAAGATGACTATAAATACCTTTTCATATCTTTCTGCCCCATTTCATCCTTTTTCCTTATAGGAATCCCTTTTTCAGGCTTTTGTTATTCCATTAGGACCTATCTTCATTTTGCTGGCAGTTTTTCTTTTTTCTCCCTAAATCTAAACAGGTGTACCACTCTCCAGCAGCTGGCCAACCAGTGCCAATTGGAGTGGAACTATTACATCTCATCTCAGTGAATCAATATGCAGCATAAGAAATGAGTACATCAATCTTAGAAATATGTGTTGAGCTGGCACTGGAAACCTATGCATTCATCATAGTAAACTAGATCCTGAAGCAATTCTTGCTGATCTCATTAAGGGAAGATTCCATGTTTCTCAGCAGCTTTTTTTTTAAGGTAATGTGTTAATTTATGCAAGTATAATAGAGAAAGAAGCACTTTTAAATATATCATACTGTATTGTGTGAACAGAAGAATGCTCATTATATTGGAAAATGAATTCAAAGCAACCAAAAAGCTCATTGGAATCTTGTTCCTGTATGAGATTGTATTTGCTACTTGACAGGTATTGCAATGAATACAATGTAGTACTTATTAATTATATAGCAAGGGTAGACGGCATAGGACGGGAAGGAGAGATATAGCACAGGCATGGTTTAGAGACACATGGAGATACCGAAGGGAATTGATTGGGTTCTGGGGATTCCACTGGTATGTTATATACTTTTTTGAGCTACCTAACCTCAGTGATCAAAACCATTCCTTCCTTTTCCAAACTTGCACAGTGATTAAAAATTAAAAATCCAATAATGATTTTGCCAGGAGATTCGTGGTCATGCTGAATTGTGTAACTATTCCTATAGGCAGTATTAATAGAAGGTTATCCATAATAAATAAGTTCTGATGATATTAAACTGATCCAGATTAAATCAATTCTACTGATATTTTTATAAATGTGCAACATAAACAAAGATTAAAAATAGTAGTATAGTACTAATTTTACTAATTCTGTAAAAATAAATAGTCAATCTAATCTAGCCCCCTTATACCATTGTTTAAACTGTAAAAAGCAATGCTGTCCATAGCCAAGTCACATTTAAATTACAAAACTTTCTAAAGTCTCTGTGGAAAAAAAATCAGACTCTTCACTTTAAAGCAGAACCTTTTAGTCATCAATAATATGAATAATATGGTCTATTTTTGAATTTGAATTTTAATATTATTCCTCGTGATCATTTGCTTTCTTTGCTGCCAGATCTTGTTTCTATAAATATAATTCATTAATCCTGATGGTCTTATTAAAATTGATAATTAATTTTCTACAAGGTCATGCTCTGACTATTTAATAACACTATATTCATGGATGCAGCACCATTAGTTAATCTGCTTTTCAAAAGGTTGTCAAGGTGACAATGTAAATTGATATTACAGATTAGAATATACTATTTATTAGAATATACTTCATTTTGTGCATTTTAAAAAATGGTTGTAAGTCATATTGAGTGCTTCCAAACTGAAGGCAGGTAAGTATTTAATAATAATATTAAGCAAAAGTAGTGTAGAAACTTTGCACAAGAAACTTTGTGGGGCTTTTGCAATCAAGGTTGAATTTAAAATAAGAGTATACATCTTTATTCAAAATAAAGAGTATGTGCATTTGATTTTCTTCAACTATTAATCTATAGGAACACAGGCTGGTTATCTTGAACTCAATTGTTCAATTGCATGACCATTTGAAAATATTTGGCTTTCTTTACACTTTGAGCAATAATATCACAACTTCTGCAGAATCTCTCTCTTTCTTTCTCTCTCTCTCTTGTACCTTTAGTTCAATTCAGCAAAGTTTGCAAAACTGCCAGCAAAACCTGAAAAACAAACAAGTGAAAAACACTTTAAAATACTGCTATTCAACAGCAGCCAAGCAGGACACTGAAATGCAATAGCTTTTACTATTTTGTCAGATTTAAGATCTATTACCAAGGGTAAAAGAGACACAAACTAACTGGGATAATATATTTTTAAATACACGTTTCTCCAATTGTGCTTGCGTCAGTTCTCTAGCTGCTAAGCTGAAGGCAAAGTGATAAATTTTGATAGGTAGAATGGCTGAAGTGATATAAAAGGTCTTTGGGGGAAGCAGATCCAGTAGATAGAACAAGTCTTTGTTTTTTCTTCCTATAAATGATAAGATAAAAGGATTGGTGTTGATTTTTCTCATTGGTTGAACAAATAGGTCAGCTTTTGCCAATTTAGAATACAACATATATTAATTTAGCAGGTTGAAGGTAGTAAAGTATTAGGTTGTGGGAATGAATCTAGCTACAGTATTGCAGTGGTTCATTTTTCTACATTTTCTTTTTCTCGAGGGAAAACTTAGGACTTTATTTCTTTTATATTACACAATTCAGAAAAGAATAAAATACAATTAAAGCCTCTTTCTACCATCACATTAATTTTAATAAATTTGTAGGAAAAATAGCAACAGTGATGGCATGGGTAGAAACCAAGGGTTTTCCAAGGGTGTCTTCTTCCCCTCCTTTCCAAAAAGTCTTACCATTCTGATACAAAAATATACCAAATGCAGTGCAATACAATGAAGTATGTTATTTTTTTTAACACTTCTCCTTTGCTTTTAAAAAGAGAACTGTTCAGAGAGGTTGAGGCTGTTGTGCAAGACTCTGACCATTGCTCCTGATCTTTACCCAGTAATTGAAATTATGACATAAGGGAAATGGGAAGGGGCAATCATTGTTTGTAGCCTTCTACAGCAAACCACAACCAAAGGAAAAGCTGATTTTTTACCCAAGCTTTTTTCTGACAAGTGCTAAGTCCACTTTTTTTTTTATCAGCCAAGTGTTGTTTCATTGGTTGCAACAAGAGTTCATCAACTGGTTTGTATCCCAAGTCTGACATCATGGACTGAGAGAGGGTGATGGTACAAAGTTCTCCAGCTATCTTTCATGTGTAAGATGGAACTAGAACTCACACTTTCCTGGTGTCTAGCCTGTGCTTTACTCACCAGACAAGATTGCCTGTCAATAAAGGAAAAAAATGATGTCACAATGCAAAGTTAAGCCATGTGAAATTGTGAATTTGGAAGTACCTAAAGCACAGGGTTTTGTATTTTATATGATGATAATTGCAAGTTTTTTTTATTTACTCTTCTTGCTTACTCCCCCATCCCTAACCCCTGCTATGAATAAGGCTATCTTAATGCAGCTGTGCTGGGAAAAAAACACACTCAAAGCAACTTATACAAGCTATATAGTTCTCTCACAATTCTCTTTGATACAGAGATTAAAATTTAATTATTAAAAGGGTAATCTTCATTTCTTTCTTGCCCAACCCTCATATTAGGGTGATTACACATATCCATTTTTTTAGATTGTCACAGTTAGAGTGTTTTTCCCTTTCCCTTCCACTTTCTTAAAAAAATTATTAGAGTTGAATTCCAGAGAAAATACATAATACACAGGATACATTGCCAAAAGGCTTCTCTATCATATCCTAATAACTTATATAGATGCAATACAGTATATTTACATTAGATTTTTGAACTGTCATTGGATTGCTAACTGCTTCCTGTTATGTTTTTCTTTATTTTCATTATTTATAAAAGCACACAAAGAAATTCATTATTTTAAACCACATAGGTTAATTAGCTTGAAAAATTGTGTGTAAGATAAATCTATAAAATTCTGAGCATGGATTTTCTAAATAGCTCTTAACACATCCACATAGGCATTCTGATATATGAGTAATTTGTGATAATAATTTAAGTAATACAACTTCTTTTGATCATTCCGTAATGGTGGAATTATTATTTATTTTGTTTTTGATATGCCAATGATGATGGACACACTGTAAGATACATTTAAGAATTTAGCCTTTCTTTTGCTTATTTGTGTATGTATTGTGACTGGTTTTAATTGTAAAAATTAATAAACTATATTTAAAAAAAAAAGAATTTAGCCGATGACATTTAAGTGTGATTTCTGACTCCCTTTGATCATACAGGAATTTATTAAGAACTCTTGTTTAACTATGAAAAAGAAGCTAACACCTTCAGCAAGGTAGAAACTAACAACTTGATTTCTATCTTCAATGAACAAATTGCTGAAATATTTTTATCCACTCCTCTGCCGCTTTTATTTGGCCTAGTCAATATTCAAAGATGCAGCAGTTGATATAATATTAGGATGTAAGAAAGGTATTACTTATTTGAATTTTATGAAGGTGATATCAATCTTTCATTTCATAAACTTCAGCTCTGGTATTGTCCTAAAAGAGAGCTTCAAATCATTTAAGATGACATAGTCAAGAATACAAATAAGATAAAGAAAGATAGAGGAGGAAAATGGCAAAATCAGAATAATACTTTTACTGTGATCCCTAGCACTAAGGGGAGTATAAGATTGTACAGTAGCTGTTATTGAAAAATAACATGAAGTAATACTCCTGGATGTGTCCGAGGAATTTATTGTGTCAAAAGAGTGGAGACATATCTTTCTTTATTATTTATCAAGTGATCTCTAGCTACCATTCACCTTACTGATAGAAGGTATATGGCAATAAATGAAGAGAGGGAAGTTTGGGTTAATTCATCTTTCTTTCAGTTCTCCATCTTCCATCTTTTTTTTTTATTGGACTATCTAGCTACTTTTTAAAAGAAAGTCTCCTAAGAGGCAAATCTCAGAATGGCAAGTATGGATTCTTCAAGCATTGGTGAAGCCTGTTCGCCTGCAAAGTGGAAATAACCTTTAGACTATTGACTGGGGAAAGAAAGAAGGAAGGAAGGAAAGAAGGAAAGAAGAAGGAAGAAGGGAGGGATGGAGGAAGGAAGGAATTTAGGGATCTACCAATCAGTTCCTATGCTATTAAATTAAAAGATAGTGCATATGCTTAAAAACTATATGTAAAGAAGTGCTTCAGATTTTATGTGAACTTGTACACAGAAACCTATCTATTTAAGGTTCCTAGTCTTTTGGGCTGTCATTTGAGGCTAAAATAAAAAACAAAGGAAAGACACTTATTAATTTTAAAGTCTCTTAAATTATTTCTTCTGTTTTCTAAGGCCATACAATTTTTCTAGAAGTTCCCTTCTTTCCTTCATAAAATGGATGTTATATAGTTTTTTTCAATAAAATAAATGGTAAGGAAACACGAGAAGGTTATGCATCAGTCCTTCATAATTTGCTTTTTTGAACAATGCTGGGCAATTACACAGTGAAAGTCTATGCACACACAATAACAATAAAACTCAATGTTGGTGGCAGAGTAAAAGATTAAAATATGATTACAGTTTTGTGCTGTAGATTTTTTTGATAGTATTTTAGTATTTGCACTCCAATTCTGGCTCACTTCATCTTAATTTCTGAGGTAATTTGTTTTCCCCTTCTTTCTGTATGTCATATATTTTGGAAGTGACTGTAATAAACAATAATGACCATATTTTGTTCACTTTGACATTGGGGCTTTTCTGGAATTTTGAAAATCAATGAAGAAAGTGGTCTTTGTTATATAAAATAATCATGTCTTAAGGCAATACACAATTTGTACATGATTTGTAATGTTAGCTCAGTAGCCTAAAAAAGTAAGATGCTTTTAAAATGCTGTAATTAAAGTTAAGGCAACCTTTTTTAAAGACCAAAGACTGAAAGAAATCAGGGCAACCGAATAGATGAGCAGGTGAGATGTACTAGGCTTGCTCTCCTGCCAGTCTCTCTTCTTCCAAATAATTTGCAAATGTGTCTATCAAAGTGGAGGGGGGGAGATGAAAAGAGGAAAGATTTTAAATACAGTCATACTATTCTTTCTGTCTGAAAAAGCTTTTTGGAGTAGCCATCCCCAAACTTATGTCCTCTAGATGTATTTTTCTGTAATGCTCAAAATTCCCAGGCATTATTACCTAGTAATTTGGATCAAAACATGACAATTATGATTTTTTTAAAAATCACCATCCTTCTCTACCACTATTGAGATGGAGATGAAGGTATTTTAAATTCAAGGAAACATTGTCAGCAAATGAAATTGATTGAGGAGAGTCTAGAAGGAATGTAATTATCTAGGTTGGAATTTGCTCAGGGCAAGAGGGCAACTCTGCTTCCCACCCTTTACTTGAGTTGAATATCTCATTTGGAAAGGTGGCACCTGCATAAGTGGTTGCTTGATGAAGTAATCAAGGTGCTGAGGAGTTAATTGGACAATCTGCCAGAAAAGTTTGTGCATGCTAACTTTTAATAGGTTCCACTGTGAAAGGGGTGATGGGCTGAGATCAGACAAATGGCAGCAAAATAGTTAAAGGGGTCTTAAATCCTGGAACAGCTTTCACTGCAAATATTTTTAACAAAACTGAACTGCATATGCAAAGATAATATTTTGGTCAGTAAGATTTAGTAATCCCACCTTTAGTTAATGATATCTTTCAACAGGGCCTGGTCAAATGAGGTGGAGATCCCAAAAGAAAAATCTTTTGGCTATGAATAATTGTTGCCTAGTTGACATTTATATCCTTAAGGACATAATTAGAGTTTATATAATCCACAGATTTCAGTCTGCCTTGTCCAAAGTGCCTATAGGACTATATGTGTGTGAGTTTGTAGAGATACTGTATACCTACAACAATAGGTGGAGAATGGAAAAGAGTAAGAGATCTGTGGATCATTTTGATTCATTTCAGTAGTTTCATTTTAGAGAACTATAAGGTAAAGGTTTCCCTCGCACATATGTGCAAGTCGTTTTCGGCTCTAGGGGGCGATGCTCATCTCTGTTTCAAAGCTGAAGAGCCAGAGCTGTCCGAAGATGTTTCCATGGTCATGTGGCCAGCATGACTAAATGCCGAAGGAATACTGAACGCTGTTACCTTTCCACCAAAGTGGTCCCTATTTTTCTACTTGCATTTTTACATGGTTTTGAACTGTTAGGTTGGCAGAACCTGGGACAAGTAAGGGAAGCTCACTTCGTTACACGGTGCTAGGGATTTGAATTACTGAACTGCCAACCTTTCTCAACAGGCTCAGAATCTTAGCCACTGAGCCACCACATCCCTAGAGAACTAGAGAGCTAATTAATGCAGTCATGATAATTAATGACATATATTTCCTGCATTCCTGTGTTTCCATAAAGTTTCTTATAGGAAACTTTATTATGAGTATCTTCTTTTGCCCACCACTTTGTTTCCACACTACAATCTGGTTACAATAGATTGACACATGATAATCTACAGCCCAACCCTTTCAGTATTTCAGACAGGTAATAGGGTCAAAGGACATGCAAATTCATGTCCCCCCTCCAAGGTTAATACAGCAGTTGCATGACAGTGAGATAGGTGGCATATAGATTTTAAAAAGATATACATGCATACCCTGGGATACTGTATGCAGAAAATCTATATGTGCTCATTATAGCAAAACAACAACACTTTCCACAGTATATGACTAAGTCCTTCTAATTTTCCAACTCTGGTTGCTTTTTCTTTAGTATTATGAAATTAAGGATGAAAGCAGCTGAAAACCAATGCACTGTGATGGTAGGATTCACTGCATCTAATTCATATCTGACAGGCATATGTGTATGTTGCCAAGGCAACAATGGAACACACACATTTTATTACAAATCTATGAACATGAAAAATAATAACAAACCAAGGAATTGTGGGATAGAATTAAAAGGATCCACTGGAAGGAATTTTCAAGAGAGTTAAAAGCATCAATCTGGGCTTAAAATGTTTTAAGTTCCCAGAAACTTCCTAATAAGTGAAATCTTTGTGGCATGAAAAATTACTTTGGACCAGCAGTTTTAAACTTCTCCAATGTTACTGAGCAGCCTTTAATTTTAACTACAGGAGTATTAGGGAATTGATGCCTATTTAACAGGTAACAGGACCATTCATATTAGAACAAGTTTGTATTTTTCTAAAATAGTCTACATTTGCTTTAGGATATTCCCCCTCCCCCTTTCCACTCACTCCTCACCCCGCCCCCCCCATTACCTAACTGTTATAATCTTGGCTTTGCATTGTTTTCATCTGAAGCTAAACCTTCTATTATGGCAATTTTCCTTGCAGGAGTAGAACATGTTGCTGTTCCTGGAGTGATTATGCTGGATGCAATCTGCTGTGGTCAATATAGGTCAAGGTATACCAAGAAGATTGCAGAGAAATGGAAAAGAGCACAGAGAGAGGTGGGAGGAATAAAAATGACCAGACAGAAATTACCTTGTAAAATAGCGGAAGCAATGACAACCTAAAAGAAATGAATTACTGTAACAAGGGAGAGAAATATACAGTCAGAAGAATGGGTACATTTTTCTTCATTATCATTGATAGATTCATGTTAAATGGAGATGGTGAAAAAAGTAGGCAATACATTAGCCTGTTTAGAGAAGAAGTAGCACTCCTTAAATAGAAGATATTTACAATGCAAAATCAATATCAGTAATATCCAAGACAATTTTGGGCTGGATCCTGCTTATCTTCTTCCAACAATGGTAATTATTGGCTTCTGTGACGCCTCTATCATTTTTTTAATAATTTCTCTATTCAAGAAAAGAATGCTGAAAGGAAGGTAGAGAGAGGTGTCATTAATTTAAAATCCCAGATGAAATGCTCATCAAATCCATTTCTGGAAGTTAGAATTAAAGTTTAAAAATGATTATTTTTTTCCTTAGCACCAAAACACCTAGCTAAAAGTGAATAAATTTAAAATTAATGAAATATTTACAACATTGAGCCTACATCAGCACACCACCACAGTATGTTTATTCTGCAGCTCAGTAAATTATAGAAAGACGAGGAGTCAAATAAATGCTTTTAGCAGATCATTATAATCCAAACAAGCTTTTGTTATGATTTTTTAATCTGGAAAAATGGCTTTATTCTCATATTCATAATTATTAAAGCAACTATAAGGCATCATGAATAAATCAACACCTCGCCCTTCCCAGCGCAGTTGTCTCTGCTGACTTCAAATATGTTCTTATAAATGTATGCACTGTAATATTTCAACATAATTCAATATTTTTACCCATATCCTCAAGCTTTTGATAGCCTTTGAAAGAAAATCTTGGTTAATAGCTATATAAATATTTACTATCAATGTATGTACTGAAATAAATCCAAAGTTTACAATTGAAATATCTAATAGTTTGGGGTATTCATCTAGAAATGTCCTTGATATCATAACTTGTATAAAGAATATCATTACCAGTGTACATGTCTACTAATCTCCAAGTATGGAGATACAAAATATGCAAATTAGTTTATTAATTTATAAATGGACTAACAAAAGAGAAGATAAAACAGAATGTTCTGTAAGAAGTGTTTATAGAAGAAAGACAAACGAAACAGCATTGTGCTAGAAAATAATTTTCAATAGTTGTAAGCAAGGGTGGGATTCTACCAGTTCGCACCTATTCGCTAGAACCAGTTGTTAACATTCTAAGCAGTTTGGAGAACTGATTGTTAGAAGAAATTACTGGCCTAATCCTGTAAGGAAGGCAGGAAGGAAACATTCTGGTGTTGCTTACAGAAACTGCCTCTCCGTTAACCCTTATTACATTCTTGGCAGGATTAGACTTCCTGTCTCAGGAACTTCTCTGGAGTTTTTTTCCGCTCTTTTGCTGGTACTTTGATTGTGTGGAGTGACCATTCAAAGTTACAAAGGTACTGAAAAAAGTGACTTCTGACCATTTTTCACACTTACAACTGTTGCAGCATCCCCACAGTCATGAGAGGCCAGGCAAGAAGATGCATGCCTTGATGTGAGTGATATTGAGTTGGCCACACCCACCCAGTTGTAAATTGTATGAATTAAGGCACGTAGTTGAAATATTGCTGAAAATTGAAGACCTAACAGTTATTTGGTTAAAAATTTATGTAACAAATATACAACCACAGAAAATGTGAGATAACAAGAGGAACCCTTAATAGACAAAACTTGAACAGCTTAGATTTTAGTTTTTTCCCCCAGGATACAGGTAGTCCTTGACTTACAATTGTAATTGAGCCTGAATTTATGGTCATATATCATTGCAGTCATTAAACAAGTAACCATGTGGCTAGATTCAATTTTATGACTTTTTTCCCATTAAGTAAATGCCAATCATTAAAAAAAATCCATTATACACAGTGGGTGTTTTTGTCAGAAACCCAAAGTAAATTAGCTAAAAAATGTCATAAATCATAGTCGTGGATTTAGGGGTGCTGCAAAGAGCAGTAAAAGTGAGCTGGTTACTAAGCACTGGAAATGTGATCACATGATCATGCCAAAGGAGGCAGCTGTGTGGCCTTTGTAACTTCAAAATTAGGTCATATGTACCTTTTTGGGGAGTCAATCAAAACTTTCAACAGTTTCTAAACAATCAGTCTTAACTTGAGAATACTTGTTTTGCTTTGTGATTTCATGACTCAGCCTAGAACTAAGAAGAATTTCCTGATAGTTAGAACAATTAATAAGTGGAATGAATTGCCCAGAAGTTGTGGGTGTTCCAACATTGGAGGTTTTTAAGATGAAATTGGACAACCATTTGTCTGAAATGTTATAGGGTTTCATGCTTGAGAGCCAGTTGGACTAGAAGTCTTCAGAAGTCCCTTCCAACTGTTATTCTGTTACGTCTTTCTGGAATATACTTCAGCTATTCTGATTGCAGCAGTTCAATTTTCATCTGGTGTGATGATTGTAAAATGTAATACTCAAAAAAGAATTTGGGAATACACCTTAGCCTGGCCATTTTATCCTGGCATTTGTTAATTTAATTAATTCTATACATTCTGTCATTAGGTATGTGATTTGTTCTTCCAGAATATAATAATTGGTGTTAATTAGTAAGAGGTGATTAGATCCTGAGTCATGAATAAAAGTGGATGCAACAAAATAATACCAATTCATATGCTATTCTATAATTGTTCCTACACATGTATTTTCATGCAATGTAGTAATATGAGAAACAGGTGTCCATCTCCATCTCTTATCTATCTTATTTTTTTGTATCTTCTTCCACTTGTTTTGTGTACTTGATAGTATTCTATTATTTTATTAGGGACTAGTTGAAGTATCTTCTTCATATGTGGTGCTTAAAATCCCTAATGCTTCCTTGCTATATCTCTATGTTTGTTTCTCGATGTCTTGTACCTTGAGATCTTCTGAGTCCAGAAAGCAGAGACGGAGGGGGGTGAATAGCCAAAGGCAGATCCCATCGTCCCTTGCTAAAGGGATTGGTATTTCCCCATAGTTTATAATTATAAGTCCATAAGTCCAACAGAAGCATCCAGAAAAAACATAAAAACTGAAACAATAAGTTTTCAATGCAAACTAATTTAGAATTTATGAATAACAAAATCACACCAGAAAAAAATGTCAGGAATTCAGTATTTACAAAAAGATTATGTAAGACTTGGAATGCAAATGAGTTATCAATGTCTAAATATGTTCAAATATAAACGATAAATATTGAAAACATTATTATCTCATGCAGAATATATATGGTATATAATTCTGTAAATACAGAATGGATAATTATGGGATGGAAGGCCATATGAGGTAAATGGCTGTTGACTACTAATCTCTGATTTTTACTTCCAATAGATGTTGCTTTTAATTAAAATTCTGTGTGTTAAAGAAAAATTATTTAACATACTTTCTAAATGTGAATATATAAACAGTAAGTTTGAAATACTCCAGCATTGAATTTTTTCCATAAAAGCATCTGAAATACTTTAAAACATAAAAATCTGAAGTTGTCAAAACTCAGGAGACAAGTTATTCAGAAATATATTCCCTTCAAAGCACATATTTTGAACATTAAGGGGACCAACGTTCACACTTAAATAGCTCAGTTAAATTTGGCCTTCCTAGTTAAGTAGCCTTAATGGAGGTGCCCATTACAAGTACTTCTCATATTTTAGAAGATAGAAACAGAAGCCCTTGGCACTAGACACCAAATTTCATTAGCTGTCAATAGTCATAGAATTAATAGTTAATAAGATTGATCAAGTTAATAGCCAATAGATATAAGTCTCAGAATTTTTAATTTGCAAGAGAAGCAAAACATTATGGGAATATTTTTTAAAATTGTTTTTAAAGGATTAGGTACTAGGAAGAAAATAGTTTTCATTCCACTATCCATTAGGACAGTGGATTTGTCTGGTTTCTGGTCATATAATCACAGTGAATCATTATCCAATCAATTAATATGGTTTAAGCTTGATATTATGGTGCATGCTCAAAATCCAATATTTTTTTTGTGGCGGGGGGTGGGTGGGATATTTCAGCAGTAAAAGGCATAGTTTATATGCAAAGGGTACCAGATTTATTTCTGGCATTACCAGGTAGGTTGGTAGAAATTTATCCTGAAGACTTGGAGAAGCAATAAGCCAATCAAACAAGTTTGAACTAGACTAGAGAAAGCAGAAAGCAGGCAGCTTCCTAGTCTTCTATACTGGAAGTTAAATGACAGCTTGAGAAAAGAGTAATTAAAGGAAAAAAAAAAGGGGGAACTAGGCGAGAAGAAGAGTTGTGAAGGTTTTATTCAGGAAAACTGCCTTTTGAAACTGAGATTGATTGTGAATTCCAATGATGGAAGAACTGGAATGATGTCTACAGTCTCCATTTAAATCAAATCACCAAAAATAATTCTAAATGGCCACCAACTGGGGAGAACAAAGGAGACTCACAGAGAATTGATAGTCTCCATATAAATCACCTAGCTCCATTTAAACAACCCAGCTGATTACTCAGCCTGAATTTAAATTCCTACTCAGCTGATTGGACAACCTCCACTAAACTCCCACCCAAATCTCATTCTTCCAAACTCCAAAGTAGATGATTGGTGAGCTCATTCAAATCTTCTCCATTCAAATCTATCAAACAGCAATGCTTCCTCTTTAAAACAAATCAAAACAAAAACAAAAAACCATGGCTTTAAGGGAAAAAAAGGAACTTTACACCACAAACCTCCAATACTATACTACCTCCACTATTTCAGTACCTCAAAACCAAATATTTATAGATAGTGCTTTGTCTATAATAATTGATTTATCATATAATAGTATAATAATTAATTGTTAAATGACCACTAATTTACTGATTCATTGAACTGATAGAGATTTAATACTGTATCATTGATTATCTAGTCTATTGATTGATTGATTCTTAGTAATAAGTTGATTGATTGATTTTTAGTAATAAGTAATCTTACATTTGATTTGTTCTCTAACTTATCAATTAACACTTATTAATTGCCAACATTCATTAAGTAACTATCTACCTATCACATTAATTAGCTATTGTAATTGTTTAGTGTACTATTGTCATTGACCATGCCACTCAGAAACTCCAGAAACTCCAAATCTTCCACTACCAAACAACAACAAAAAATAATATCTCTACCAATGACCTCCCAGACTCCTGTACATGCTTCAGATGTCTTAAAACCATCAATGAAAGTGAAAATAACAACAAATGCTACCTATGTGACAATCAAGCCCACCTTGCCTGCTTAAACTTAAACAAAGACCTAGCTGATCTCCTAAAAGCATCAGATACTTTCCCTTGTCTATGTCCATCATGTTTTCCAAAGCTAAACAAACCAAGCACCCTGCCTGACAGAGTTGAAAGCATAGAATCACTCATGCACTCAACAGGAAAACACTTAGCAACATGTTTTGAAACAATTATACAAGAAAGCCTAATTTCACTTGAAAAAAAAAAATACAGCACTGATAAGCGACTACCTATTGGCTCAAAATCAAATTCCAACCCAACAACCACTACCACAACTACTGCCTCAACTACAATCACAACTACAACCAAAAATAACCACCAAACTACAACCACAAATAATCCCATCAAATAATTCCACAAATGCTATCTCCTTAATCATCAGAGACACCATTGAACATGATCAGAAACGTCCAAATGCTATCTTATTTGGTCTTGAAGACACCAACAAATCAGATGACATCACCAAAGTTCATAATATCATAAACAACTCAAATACAACAAACATCTCTCCTGAAGATATCATTCAAGTGCAGAGATGGCCCTGAGTCCAAATACAATGATGGCTCAGTGGCCCCAAAATTTTGTAGAGATGTTTGCAAAAATGAGTCCAGCAAATGCATATTCATTCATACAATAAACGCCATTGCAAAAACCAATCCCAACCACAAAAAACTTCGCTCAAGACCAGACCTATCCATACTGCAAAAAATCTGCTCCCTGAACTCCGCAAGGAACTCAAAAGACATCTAGACAATGGAGAGAAGGATCTCTACATTGACTACCATGCTGATTGTATCAAAAATAAGTCACACAACCCACAACTCCACATCCAACCCTACCTCATCCAACCCACCATCACTCAAAACTAGGCATGCATGCCCCTAACTACCTCAATTCCAACTACAACTGGCCTTAAATGCAAGCTACTCAATGCAAGAAGCCTTGTGAATAAAATACCTGAATTTCTCCTCTTACAAAATATGGCTAAATTTGAAATCATATTTGTCTGTGAAACATGGCTCAAAGCATCTCTCCCTGACTCCATTACCACAGTAAGAGACTATCATGTTTACCAATCAGATCGTAAAATCCGTAGAGGAGGTGGGGTTGCTATCTTCTATAAAGAGTCCTTACATCCAAAAAACATCCAAGTTACCCAAGAACTTGCTCTTCCTGAGACCATTATCTGAGAACTGTCCTTAAATATCACATTTAGATTCTTACTATGTTACAGAGCCCCTGATTATGACATCAAACATGCAAACAAGCTAAATACACTACTAACATGGGGAGCATCCTGTCCACACGCTTTTATCTTTCTTGGTGACTTCAATCTACCACACATTAACTGGACCCTTAATGAATATACAACTGAACCCACATATGCAACCTTCTACAATGCAGTAACAAAACTGGGACTAGAACAACTAGTAACCATCGACGCTAGATTTAACAACTGCCTCGATCTCATCTTCTGCAATAGTTTGAATTCAATTTATGGAATACAAATTAACCCTTTTCCAACAGTGATCACAACATGATTGACTTTTGTCTCAACATACATCCACATAAAAATCAACACAACGATGTGATCCCCAATTATAACTTCAAAAAAGGCAACTATGATCTTATAGACAACGATCTTTCATCCCTTGATTGGCAATTTCTATTCACTGGATGCAATACTGCTGAAGACCATTACGACATATTTTTACTTGAAGTCAAAAGAGTTATCAAACTATATATACCAATAACAACTCCAAACCCCACCAAAAAAATGATTACCCATAACAATAAGGAAGCTTCAATCCAAAAAGAGATCACTTTGGCAGAAAAACAAATTTGGTCACGTTGCCAATTTCAAAAGCCAATACAAAAATTTATGCCACCAGTTAAAGACTGAATGCACCAATTATCACATTAAACAAGAGGAAAACCTTCTATGCACCAATTCCACCTGCGCTTTCTACAATTTTGTAAACAAAAACTAAAAAACTCAAGGTCCATCCAACCCCTGAAAGGACCTAATGGTAAAGACTGCAACGATGACACTATTAAAGCCAACCTCTTTAACACATTCTTTGGCTCAGTATTTGTAAACAGCAATGGATCATGCCCAGCATTTCCTAGTCAAACCACAGACAACTACAATGATCTAATACATATCTATTTTACAGTAGACAATGTTGAAAAAGCACTACGCAATCTAAAACCATCTCTATCTATTGGACCGGATGGAATATGTGCCTACTTGTTAAAAAAGCTATCCACTGCCATAGCCGAACCTCTAAGCATAATCTTCGAAAAATCTTTCAGGACCAGCTCCTTGCCAAAACTATGGTCCCAAGCCACAGTCATCCTCATCTTCAAAAAGGGAGACCCCAGCCTAGTTGAAAATTACAGACCAATTTCTTCATGCTGTGTCACCTGTAAAGTCATGGAATCAATTATTAACCAATCCATCATCCTCCACTTAGAGACAAACAGCCTACTCTCTAATAACCAATTTGGTTTTAGAAAAAAGCTATCCTGCAATCTGCAACTCTTACACTGCAAAAACATATGGACTACCCGAATACAGCTCATCAGTCTGGAACCCACATTACATATCTGATATTAACACAGTTGAGAAAGTCCAGAAATATTTCACAAGAAGAGTTCTCCACTCCTCTACTCGTTACAGAATACCTTATGCCACCAGACTGTCTACTATTGACCTGACCCCTTTCCTAAGAGGCGTGCATAAGCGCATCAACGTGCCTACCATCCCTTTCCTATTGTTTCTTTTATTTTTCTTATATGCATCCATGTATTCATAACTATGTTTTTACTTATATCTATTAACTTGTAAGCCATTTACAAACCAAAAAAAAAAAAAAAAATACATGTAAGTCTGCCATGTTTGTATAGATAGATCAACAACCAGAAAGTTGTTGAAATAAGTAATACATTGTTTGGTGGGTTTCAAAATTAGTGATAAAATGTATGAATAAAGGAAAGAGATATTGAAAATGTTGACCCTGGCATTAACCAAGACATTGTCTCTTTTTTCCTGTCTTTCACATGCATATGAGAGAGAGGGGAGACGAGAGAGAGAGAGAGATTTTCCTGATTTTATAACAAACACACATCTGATATTACAAATGCACATCTAATATTATTCACAGAGTACTATTTTTTAAGAAGAAAAGCAAATCATGTTTTTTTTTTAAAAAAAGAACTATCCAAGTTCAGGATGCTTATCTGTTTCCTTTCACTAGGTTTTTCTCTATTAATGAAAGTTAATTGCAAAACAACAGTATTTCAGACATTAAAAGAAACCAAGAAGTCTTCTCCCATCCCTTTCTCCAATTACTCAGTTAAAAAAAAATTATTATTCTGGCTTCTTATGATAGAATTCATTAGCAAGATACTTTGAATTTGTGGAGTCCAGCAGCACCTTCCTTTTAAAAATAAGCAAAACATGCAAGTAAGCTTTATTTGAATTTGTTGCCTTTTCTTTTTCTTTTTTTTAATGCTGGGTCTAGCAACAATAGCATCTAAAGATATTGCCCTCTGGAGGCATTAAGATAAATAACATATATTTCTGCTGATGCAGAAATGTAGCATGAGATTCACATGGGAAGAACTAGGCATGTTTTCTCAGATATGCCACATTGCTTTTATGAACAGATGTCATGGCAAATTGAGATCCAATGAACCCAAATAAAACAGAAGAGGGAGAAAGGAAAATTTTAGGATTAGGAAGAGAAATGAGTCATATTATGTTTTATCAAGGCATCATCCTAAAACAAATTCCGTCAGCATAACCTTAGGCAATCCATTTAGGATTCCCTGTGCTCCTAATTAAATCTTAATTGGACACTGACAGCCAATCAAGGCAGTTATAGTCAGTCCTGTAAAGAGGGAATAATAGACTAATATTGTATAGGTGTTGTTTTCACCTTAAAGTTTAAAATAAACTAAAATAAAACACATTGCTTAATGTATGTGCTTTGAGGAAATGTATGTCATGCACTGTTTCTTTCTGGAATCTGGTGAGAAACAAATTAGATAAGAACCCATGATGGTTTATTAGCTGAAAGTGTTGTGTGCACAGATGTTAAGGGAAAGTAGACAATCCCTTATGTACTAAGGATTCTGCAGAGTAATAGTGTGGGGTTGAACCTCTGCTAAGGGGATTATACAGAATTTTACAGAACATTTGAATGAGCTAACTGGCAGATTTGAATATGAAACACAGCTCCCATTGTGATGAAAAGAGATCCAGTGAGATATTAATTACCATATTATTGTGATAAATATTATTGTTGATATATTATTTACCATACATTCTGATAACCCACAAAAACAGCATCTGAGAAGGAGTGTGCCATTTGATAAAAATGTTCCTTACTTGTGTAATTACAATAGGAAGTAGAGAATTTGCATGTTGTTCACACTATCTACAGGCCACCCAGGAAATGTAAGAATTGTTAAATGTGACACGATAGTTAAAATTAGATGAGTACTATTTGTACCTTCTTTATCAATATTGCCATAACATGCATAGTTATCATTGCATTCTGATTCAAGTCAGTAGCTCTTTATCTATGATTGGAATGAGTAATTTTACTATTAGTAGTTGCTTCTTAGGAGCAGGATTATCTGATTTTTGTGAACCCAAGCAAAGATCTAACCTTAGAATGTATGATGTACAGTACTGAATATATAAATACTGGAGCTCATTCCTACCATATCAGAAATAATACTAGTATTTTCAACATTTTTGCATATATATTAAAATTATAATATATCCTTATATAATAGTAGTAGTAATAGTTTACAAAAGTTTATAATTTTTTTAAAAAAATGTGTTGGTAACACTAAATTTTAGATATCTTTTATAGGTTTTTCTGAAATAACAGTAACTTTTATACATGTTGTATGCTCTTTTGTGACCAAAATGAAGACTGGGGAAAACATTTTGTATAATAATGTTTGGGAAGCATAAAGTTTGTACATAACTCTATCCTTGAGCTTTATTTAAAGTGTTCAGAAATGTACAGTGTAGGTGCTACAATTTTAATTGGTATCTCCATACAGGAACATATTACACAATTTGGTGTCTATCTGCTATTCTGTTTCCTTTTTCTTCTGGAAGTAAGTTGCATGCTAAAAGAGAGTCTCTACCTCTCAGATTTTTGTCTTCAAAATGTGATAAAAGGGTGGAAGGAAATATTCTATTCTTCCTGGGAATGAAAATTGAAAAAGCAACCCTAATTGCTATTATTCACATCCAAAATGATGTCCTTAAATAATAAACAAAGTGGAAAATGGCTGCTTCCACAGCAGTTCTAACTTGCATAGCAAATGAGGACATGAAAGCAGGAATAGGGACCTACTTCTTCCCCTACTCTTAGGTTTAGGTCCTTAGCCTTCCATCCTTCTGAGGATGGAATGAGGATCTGGATTGTTTGGGACAAAATGCTGACATTATAAGCTGCCCAGACAGTGCTGTAAAGCCAGAGGTGGTTTTCAGCAAGTTCTGACAAGTTCTGGATAGCGGAGGTTTTGAGTAGTTCAGAGAACCAGCAAATACAATCTCTGCCTGGAGATTTTACAGTATCCTTCCCTTGCCACACCCACCAAGCCACGCCTACAGAACCAGTCGTAAATTTTTTTGATCCCAGCATTGTGTAAAGCACTAAGGTGTAATATATAAGTCTAGGTGCTATTGCTACTGTGGTGATGTGTGCCTAACCTCTGTGGTTTCTGCAGATCTCAAATGATGGCAACATTGCTGGTATTCCTACTAGGGCTAAGAAAGGAGAAGCGTTCCCTCTGTGTATTCCAGTAGCTGCAGCACAAATGGCCAACTCCTTCTGGCACATCTTCTATGAAGCATAGAAGTTTTGTTTTAGTTTCCAGTAAAAGCACTGTCCTCTTGGATTTTTTTTTGATCCAGTCTCTCTGCCGTAGTGAAGCTTTTTATCACAGAAAATCTTACATGCTAAACCTCTATTCCTAATGTTTCTAGAAGATAATAGGATAAAAGTTGCAAACAGCAAAGGTGCAAAGATGTTTCTATAGCTACATTTCCAAGCACCTCAATGTTTTAATAGTTGCTTTTAATGCGACAAACACCTTGGAAACATGTCTCCTTTCATGACATTGCTCTTTTCCTTCCTAAGAAAATGCGTGATGTAATAACTACCTACGGATTTGTTTTACTATGGGAACTGATCTCTGGAATATTTTTCCTCACTAAAGCTGCTTGGTACTAATGCAGTTGTAATTAATGCAGATTAAAATTTATTTGCTTGCTCAGGCTGCTTGCTTTATGCTTTTGAAATCATGTTGTTCAAGTTCTATAATTTTATTGCATTATATTGTGATGCATTTAATAATTAAGCTTTCTACATATTGTTTTGATATTTTAGAAGGATAGTGCATTAAAAATATAGATAGTTTAAATAAATGATAAAGATAAATTAATGACACTTCTGGTATGAAGATGTGGTTTTTGCTAGGATTAGGGCTCAGCAACAGTAAGAATGCAGACTTTCTCTTCAGCAGTAATCACTGGCAATATTATTCTGAAGTTCGCTCTATAGATAAAAGGAAATTCAAAAGAAGCCAAAGGAGTGTCAGTAATTCTGGGCATAAAAGTTCTTATGTAGCTAAAATAATGTTCCTCATCCATGAAATAAGTGTTGTCTGAATAATCCCTTAAAGTGTGAAAGGAAATGAAGGAGAATAAACTTGGCTTCAAAATGCAGAAGAGTTTTTAAATCCTCAGTTGAATTACCCTGGGATAAATTGATACAGAAAGGAGCACGAAAGAATACTAAGTGCCTGCATCTTGCCAAAATTTATTGGCGTAACAACATATCTTTTGATGGGTGGGAGATTTTTGATGGATTATGTGAGTTTCAGTTGTCTACAAAAACAAAAAGTCAGTGAATGGGAAATGAGAGGAATTTTGAAATAATATCCCATTTCTATGTTGAATGATTACATATTGCTGATATAAATTTGTTTATTCTGAGGATTTTTCTTTGTTTTATTTTATTTTAATACTGTGAACTGGTTAGGAGTATAAATTGAGGTCTGAACAATCCTAGCTAATCTGAAGAACAATTTGCACTGGATTGTATATGACTAAAATGTGCAAGATTATGGTGAGTATGTTGTGTGCATCCAATCTCTTATAAACATATGTGGCAGATTAATAATAGAATCATCTACCACAATGTTACCCTGAACCATTGCATTTTATCTTAATATATTGTATAAACCTAATTTGTATGTTACAGAAACCACTATATTTTACTTGATTCTGCTGGGTGCCTTTGTGACTTGTCCTTTGAGTCTGATCTAAATGAAGTAAAATTCCTTTTATTTCTCCATTCTTTAAACTGGTTTTTGTTTTTGCTCAAGATCTAATGGTGGTGAAACAATGGCAGACCTACTTCAGAAAAATTGTGTGAATGCAACATTTCTTCACGTGAGAATTGCCTGTAGTGAAGAAGAACACCATCAAAATTCTGTGTCATCTGAGCACTCTCTCAAGGACCATAACAGAATATAGAACACTCTCTTTTAGAAAGCTTACAGTGATGGAGCATCCACAACTTCTGATGGCAAGCTGTTCCATTGATTGATTTCTCTCACCCTTAGGAAATTTCTGCTTACTTCTACAGGTGAAACTCAAAAAATTAGAATATCATGCAAAAGTTCATTTATTTTAGTAATGCAACTTAAAAGGTGAAGCTAATATATGAGATAGACTCATTACATACAAAGCAAGATAGTTCAAGCCATGATTTGTCATAATTGAGATGATTATGGCTTACAGCTCATGAAAACCCCAAATCCACAATCTCAGAAAATTAGAATATTACATGCAATCAATAAAACAAGGATTGTACATAGAACAATATAGGACCTCTGAAAAGTATAAGCATGCATATGTACTCAGTAGTTGGTTTGGGCCTCTTTTACAGCAATTACTGCCTCGATGTGGCGTGACATGGAAGCTATCAGCCTGTGGCACTGCTGAGGTGTTATGGAAGACCAGGATGCTTCAATAGCGGCCTTCAGCTCTTCTGCATTGTTCAGTCTCATGTCTCTCATCTTTCTCTTGGCAATGCCCCATAGATTCTCTATGGGGTTCAGGTCAGGTGAGTTTGCTGGCCAATCAAGCACTGTAATCCCATGGTCATTGAACTAGGTTTTGGTGCTTTTGGCAGTGTGGCCAGGTGCCAAGTCCTGCTGGAAAATGAAGTCAGCATCCCCATAAAGCTCGTCTGTGGAAGGAAGCATGAAGTGCTCCAAAATCTCCTGGTAGACGGCTGCGTTGACCCTGGACTTAATGAAGCACCGTGGACCAACACCAGCAGACATGGCTCCCCAAATCAACCTAGACTGTGGAAACTTCACACTGGACTTCAAGCATTTTGCAGTGTGTGCCTCTCCATTCTTCCTCAGACTCTGGGTCCTTGGTTTCCAAATGAGATGCAAAAGTTGCTCTAATCAGAAAAGAGGACTTTGGACCACTGAGCAACAGACCAGGTCTGTTTT
The DNA here is from genome assembly GCF_049901715.1 of Pseudonaja textilis. Taxonomy (NCBI): domain Eukaryota; kingdom Metazoa; phylum Chordata; class Lepidosauria; order Squamata; family Elapidae; genus Pseudonaja; species Pseudonaja textilis. The sequence goes on from NC_141993.1 coordinate 44,649,655, forward strand.
TCTTTAGCCCAGGTAAGATGTTGTTTGTTGTTCAGGAGTGGCTTGACAAGAGGAATATGACATTTGAAGCCCATGTCCAGGATCCATCTGTGTGTGGTGGCTCTTGATGCACTGACTCCAGCCTCAGTCCACTCTCTGTGAAAGTCCCCAACACTTTTGAATGGCCTTTTTATGACAATCCTCTCCAGGCTGCAGTCATCCCTGCTGCTTGTGCACCTTTTTCTTCCACACTTTTCCCTTCCACATAACTTTCTATTAATGTGCTTTGATACAGCACTTTGGGAACATCCAACTTCTTTTGCAATTACCTTTTGAGGCTTTCCCTCCTTATGGAGGGTGTCAGTGATGATTTTCTGCACAACTGTCAGGTCAGCAGTCTTCCCCTGAACCAGACTGAGAGACCATTTAAAGACTCAGGAACCCTTTGCAGGTGTTATGGCTTAAGTAGCTGATTAGAGTGGGACACTTTGAGCCTAGAATATTGAACCTTTTCACAATATTCTAATTTTCTGAGACTGTGGATTTGGGGTTTTCGTCAGCTGTAAGCCATAATCATCTCAATTATGACAAATTACAACTTGAACTATCTTGCTTTGCATGTAATGCAACCTTTTAAGTTGCATTACTGGAATAAATGAACTTTTGCACGATATTCTAATTTTTTGAGTTTCACCTGTAGGTTGCTTTTCTCCTTTGTTAGTTTCCATTCATTGTTTCTTTGATCTGGGAAAGAGTATATTAATTTAAATAACATAATTGATTGTATGGGTTATCCCCGTCTTCTATGCTGACATTAACATTTCAATATTGTTACATTTTACATTTTTAGTGCTATATTCAATCATTACAAGAGAAAATGGCAACAAAATGCTATTGTGTGGATTACATTTATTCAGAATGCCAGCAATCTCTGCCCACTTTCAGAAAACTCCATTACAATATATAAATATTTAGTGTGTCTTGGCTATTAGGTGTGATCAAATTTTTATAAATGTTTTATACATATCGGAATTTCTCTAAGATTTGTTAGACATAGAGTGCATTTAGCTAAATAGGAAGTTACACTGAAAAAGGTCTGCTTTTATTATAGAGGATTTTTTAAAATATATGACCTATTAACTTATTGAGATGAGAACAGTATGGCATTAGAACAGAAGAAATACATAAATAGACCAAAGCACACATCTTTTTACATATAGACAACTTCAAAAATGGTGAGAAACTAAAGCCAGTATTTGCAGAGTATTATGTCAGCACTCCTTTCCTTTTCATCATTATCTGATTGCCTCTTTTAAATTTTTCTGGAGTCAAGTGAAGTGCTAAAGGTGACAGTGATAGACAAGAATTTTTATTGTCTTGTCACTGCAAATAAGCCCAGAGCTGATAAAACACCAAGCAATTCCTTCAGCCACAATGGCTGAAATTCAGTGAACTCTAAAAAAGAAGGTCGGGGAAAGAGACAGAGAGGGTGGTCCCTTGGGATTGGTTGAAGATTTATGCTGTCCTAGTCATCTGTCACCAAATAGGGGTTGCCTAAATGGTTTTTATAGCTTGTCAGCATCTGAATTGCAGAGCAGCTTTGTGGAATAGTATTTGTACAAACAAGAAAAGGCAGCCCTGTTTAAAAACAGCAAAAGATACAGAAAAAAGTTGGTGCTCAAGAAAAAGTAGAAATAATGAAAATACATTTTTTTAAAAGTCTTACTGGAGAACCAAAGCAATTGACAAAATATATGTGACTTTTTGGAAGAATATTAGGTGAGCAGTATTGTTCAGAGTCAGCACAAGAGGATGGAAAATTATGACACTTGATCAATTGCTGCACAACTAGCTTTGAATTTAACATTTCAGAATAGGTTTCTCCCACCAGTCCTTTCTGCTAATCCATGAACCACTATGGCCACTGTAGCTCAATGTGTAGGAAGAAACTACAGTTTGGAAGTACAATAATAAATACAATTTCAGATCTTGGAAAGATTAGGGGAAAAAAAGATAAGCTGCCTTCACCCAAATATTTTACTATTAATAGAAAGGCTCAGTGTAAAAGAACAGTGAAACTTGGCTCATACAGCATTCTAAAGTACCATTACAATAGCTGGATTCATTAGGGATGCCAGATCTGTGTGGCAAATGTTTCACAACCTCTCACAACTACTAAATGATAAAAAAGAGTTAGTGCTTTATAATGTATTTATTGTCAGTGTTTTGGTCATTCAGATTTTTGTATTCTAAATCTTGCAGCCTGAGGCTTCATTCAATATACTAAACTACAATCCAGAAAGGATTTAATCCAGTATTATCTGAACTAATAAAAGAGAATATGTGTAGTTCAAGATTGAAATGAGGAGTCCTTGGTGCTCTCTGAGTTTGTTTTTATTTTTGCAGACATTTTATCATCCAAAGTAGTAACATCATCAATGCTAGAATGGTGATGTTGCATTCTGGACCTCTGCCCTTCCTGGCTAGTGTAAGTCGCCAACCAGCTGAGTTAGGGGAGAGATAAAATGTATCTTTGAGAGAGGGTATGTTGACCTTTCCCTTGAAAGAAGACATTCTGGACATCACTGTAAAATAACTGAAAGGAAGTAATACCAAAAGAAAGTGTTTCTCTTTTTATCACTATAACAAAATAGCCTAAGTAATGAACTCTTTCTAATGTTTTCCTCCAAGATTGAAGTTGAATGTTCTTCCATCTCTTTGGGTTATCCTGTCTGCAACTGGTGCATAATCAAAGGAAACTTCACAAACTTACCCACAGGTGGGAAAAGATGCTCAGGAGTGATTGAGCAGCCTATGTCAGTCTTACATTTCTCAGGATGACTGGACACCACTTGTGCCCACCTGTTATACAAGCTGGGAAATCGTTCCACGGTCCTGTGGAATTCATGTGAGCCATTCTAAGGAGTCTTCTGAAGAATTGAGTAATTTCTTTTCTGCAACTATAAATATCAGTAGGAAACAGTTTGATTATCACAAAAGAATAAATGGACAATTTGTTAGCTTCAGCAGAGCTAATACCCTCCTGCTGTGTAGGAAAAAAACAAAAAACAAATAATGCCCCAGCAATTCAGATGTGAAATTGGGTAATGGCAGAGCACTGGTTGGTTCCTGCTTTTAATAGCTCCCACTGTGTGGTCAGCTGATAGAAAGATAGGATTCAGCAAAGCCAGCTTTAGTGAAAACAGACTTGGAGCAGCATGGAAACATTGCAAAGCTCTGTGTATGTCAAAACAGCTGAACTCATATTTCTGAACTCAATTGCTATTCATTATTACCACTGTTTCAATCATTCCATGCCAAGCTAACAAAACCACATCGAATTACTCCATAATAAGCTAACAGCCAAGCCTATGTAGCTGAATTCACACATTGAACAAAGCCAAAAATCTGGTTTATTTGTTTGGGATAAATATGCTGAGGAAATCCAGCCTATGGGTAAATATGGTCTCTGGTTTAAGATAGTGAGACCTCTAGCCTTAGACAGCTGACAAGTGACAATGAAAAAAGGTAAATGTATCTCCAACAGCTACATTTCTGAAATGCTGTAAACACTGAATAGCAAAGAATCACCATGACTGAATGTTTAAATAGGATGGTATTTTTGGTCCCCTTGTTCTTGATATCAATTTTGTTTTCTTGGAAACAGAAGAATTAGCTCATTCCAAAGCAAAGTTAGAAGGCAAATATATGTAACTTATTTGTATAGGGAAATGAGTCACACAGTTTCATTTATAGCAACTAAATTTAATATATTTCAATATTCATTCCTCAGGATGTGTGATACATAGTATCAGTGATCGCTCAGAACATTTCCTCTGATTAAATTTTCAGAAAATTGGGCAAACTGGCACAGTAATATTAACAACAATAGGAGTTAAGATTTGAAAAACCAATGTTAAATATTATAAAATATATACTGCCCATATTTGCAATGAAAAATTAATCAAAAACAATTAAGCAAATTTCAACATGGTTTTTAATTATTTTCTTTCAAGCATTTCTACAGTTATGTATGGTTATCATTATGAAGCACTCATCTGACATTTACTGTTGTATATTCCACTATCCGATTAGCATTTTTTGCTCTAGTAGTTGAAATGTCAAAAGCTGTTCTAAAAAGGGATTTATTCCTGGGATAAAGATGGCAATACCATCAATATGGACTAAATGAAGCAAACACTGATGACAATAGGATTTTAAAACCTTTAATTTGATCTGCATATCTAGATAAACTCTTTAATTTTTTACAATGGCTGTATGGAGTATTTCTATACTAGGAAATGTATTAGTATTTCTATACTAATGTGGAATGGAAATTGTTGCTGAACTAAATAAAATATATGAAGATTACCCTTTTCTAAGTATCTTCACTTATTAGATAAATCCTTTGGTTGCTGGCCTAAAAATGGTTGCAAGAATTGAAATATTATAGCAGAGGTGGTATTCAGCCAGCTCTGACTGGTTCTACCAAACCGATAGTAGTGATTCTGTGCAGTTCAGAAACTGGCAAATTGCACCACAGGCTGGCCCTGCCCACCCCACCCCGCCCTATATATCTTGCTTTTGCCACGTGACCCAGCTAATCTCTGAGCCTCACCTCTGCACCTTGCCCGCTCTGCTCACCAAAGGTAAGCAAGCTGCTGCTCGCCCTTCGCCTCAGGTTGGGGCCTGGGAATGCACTATTGCCTGGCTCCGGTCTTGCCCCAGAGCCTCTGCCTGCTTGCTGCTTGTCTTGGCCTGGTCGAGGAATGTGCCATTCCCCCACTCTGGCCTTACCCCAGAGCCTCTCGCACGTGCATACACAGAAGTCATGCGTGCACATATGCACAAAAGCCCTGCACGCATGTGCGCTCACATTTTCGGTGAACCAGTGGTGAAATTATTTGAAACCCACCACTGTATTATAACCAAAATGCATTAGTTATTCTAAAAGTAAATTACACTGTATATTGTGGCTAGTTTGATACATTGTGCCATAATATGATTTGCTGAATTATGATTGATTGAATAAATTGCACTTAGATGGGTTTATACATTAAATCAAGTGGTAAGCCATGATTTATAAATGATAATGACAATAGATTTATATTAGGCAAAATGAATTGAATTGTATCATGACATGTGAACAGGTGTGCGATTGATTGTTGGTGAGCACACACAGAATTCTTTTCAAAGTGTTCCTAACAGAAGTATGACTGCTTCCAAATAGGAAATGATTCCCTCTTTCTGACTCCTACAATCTTGTAAACAAATGGGATTTTTCATGTAAGAAAACACCTCAGATTTAACGATTATCAATATGAAAGACAAAGCAGTGGAACAAAAGAAAAAGAACTGGGGAAAAATAAACGTAAATAGAAATAGAATGACTGTAGCAAACAAAAAACAAAGACAGTATTAATAATAAAAGGAGCTCTGAGTGCAATTCCAAAGCAACTTTGGGTAGCATACAATAAAACTGCTATTAAAACAAAACTAATTAAAAAAAATCTGTAAAACTATAAAAATAAAAGCACATCCTGGAAAATATCATATATAATAGAGCCACTAATGAGGAACCTATAATTGGGAGAAAATTTTTTTTCACTGAACTGTCAATGAAGTTGAGATGTCAATGGTTATTTTATAAGGCTGTGGTTCTATAAACTGGAAAATGTGTAATCAAATTCCAAAGGATTTGGGAAATAGAAAAGTTTATTTGTGAATAGTAAGTAGGGCTGACTGGATGTTATGCCTTTGGAAATGAAGAGTCTATAGGAAAAATATATAGAGAATACCCCCCCCCCCTCCAAGATTTGAGATATGCTGGGCAATGAAAGAATCAGGGAATTGATTTGAGAAATAACTTTCTCTAACACAGAATGATGAATGAGCTTTCCAATGGGAATATTGAGCTCATGGAGTAATTTTTCTTCTACATAGTCAGTATATCCATAAATGAAGCACAATAACTTTACATGTGTGTGTGTGTGTGAGAGAGAGATTGAGAGAGAGAGAGAGACAGACAGACAGACAGACAGAGCACGGGGGTGTCCAAGTTTTTTTTTTTTATAACCACAGCACAGAATCTTCTCCAGTAAACTGGAAAGAGGAGATCCTACAACTATTGAATTGCAGCTGGCTTCTCCCTACTGCTTCTCCATGCACAGTGGAATGTTAGTGTAAGAAGACTTTAATCTCTTCAAGGTAATTAAGAAGCACAAGCGATGAGGTTTGTTTGTTTGTATATACTACCATTGTTGTAAGGCAGGGGTGCCAAACACAAGGTCTGTGGGCCACATCTGGCCCAGGATGGCATCCTGGAAAATGTAAGGGGCTGGCCTGGTCCACCCAATTCCGGCTGGTGCGCATGTAAAGAAGAAACATTGGGCCAGCATGGCTTTGGCCTGATCTACCCAATGTAAAGAGGTAACATTGGGCCAGTGTGGCTTTAGCCCGGTCTACCCAATGCAAGGAGGAAACATGTCAGCAGTTTGGGGACTGGCATCAAGCTGTCACACCCATCCAGTCGGCCACACCCCTCCCGGTCCCCCAAGGTCGACACAGTCCTTAATGAAATTGAGTTTGACACCCCTATTGTAAGGTAGCAGTAGCTGAATCTGAAAGTAGCTTTCTCCCGGTTGCTCTTTTGGTTCAAGAAACTAGGGAAGATATTTTTTGACCCACAGAAATAGTGATCTCAGTGAGTGCTTGTACTAATATGTCAGAACTTCCTTGAGATATAGGAGGAAGAGGAATCATAAACTAGGCAACAGATAAATGCAGCTTAACCCATGGAAAATCAAGTAAAGGTTAAGCTGCATTTATCTGACTGTTGCCTAGTCTGTGACTCCTCTTCCTCTTATCTCTTGAGGAAGTTCTGACAGACTATTACAAGCACTTTCCCAAAGAAACCCTACTTTGTAGCCTAAATGCATTGGAACAGCTTCAGTCTATGTCAGCAAGATATATATCCAGTGAATAGTAGGGGGATGAATTTTAAAACCAGGGCAAGGACAACTTTACATATGGCAACAAATCCCCCAGCTTAATCTGACTGTGTCATTCATCTGCAATTTGGTTGTTATTTCTGGAATTTAAAATGCTGGCTGGATTTATTTACTGTGATAAGCCACTATGTGGTTTCTAGGTTTGTAGTTTACCATGTTCTGTGAAGCCAGCCATTATTCTTTGGAAACCACTGTTTACAGTTTAGCAACTTAGCCAACTGAGGTTTATTTCAATAAATTATATCTTGGTGGGTGACTCAGATTTATATTCACAGTCATGTGAGCATAATTAAAATGGCACAAATTTGCCAGGAAACTGTTGAAAGCAAGAAGGAAAAAAAGAGTTTTTCAAATGGAACCATAAGGAACATGGAATTTTATGAAGGTTTGACATTATTAATATGATCCACAAAATGAAAAGATCCTGTCTGCAGGTTCTACAAAGTCTCTAAATTGACCTTTCCCTATATAAGTGTGATAAAGGAATAAAAATTAACTGAAGAAGTAAAACTTTAGGCAAGAAAGAAATAACTTTACTGTTATTTCTGCTGTGCTGCTTCAGCTAATCAAAGTTATATGGTGTACATTTACCAGTTAATCAATTACTCAAGTACAACATTTCACAGGATACCTGTAGTTATATTTAAGACTATCTGAAACATTTGTATTTTATTGTGGTTACATGAAGATATTCCTGGATCAACCATCGCATTTCTTTCTCCTCTGTTATGACATTGCTTTTTGAGTATAGAAAATAGAGCAGTTTAGAATAGGGGAAATTTGGCTCTATGAAAATTCAAGACAGACATAGCATCTCAGTCAGTCAATCTATCCTGCCTTTAGCTGTTGGCTTGAACTGCTGTTGCCAAGTGAACCAGGGTTCCATTTGCCTTGCAGAGGTGTTTGCTCTAATTGCCATCAAAACAAAACACGTCTTTAAAGATCTGCAGTTTAAGAAACACAAAAAGACATACATCGCATGCATTTATTTCGCTGAATCTATGTACGCTGAAAAAAATTAGCCACTTACGATGGACCTTTAGATAATTCATATTTTGATTTTCTGTGATTGCTAACAGATGCGCAAAGAGTATCACTTCAGCTCTGTAAAAATGGCAATCGTCACTTATCTTTCCCCTTTATTGTGCTGCAGAAAATTTACTGCATGTAATACAAACCAATAATTAATGTATATTACAAAGAAACATATTTGTTCTACTCCTTGCATTTTAGCCACAGTAAAATACAATATATTTTCTGTTTGTTTTATTATTATTATTTTCTTTCTGGAATACCAAACTTTTGAGAAATATATTGTCTAACAGTTTACATACATCAATTATGTAATATGAAGAATAATGATTGGATTTGTCACTGCTGAAACTGTTTAAATTGTCCCCACAACTCCATTTTGCTCAGTATTATTATATTGTTTCAATAAAATTTTAATTAGACTTTTATACTTTGCATTATGCTTTTAGAACCCTAGACAGCAAGACGTTCAATTTAGTGATCAAAAACATTCTGTGTAGAATAGACATGACATTATTAGTTGAATAAACTGTTTATCATATAAACCACCTTCATAGTAATAGGAGAAAAAAAAAGCACATCTCTCTGTAAGTTGGCACCCAGATCTTCTGTTTTATTTCTGAAATCGGTCTTACATCCTTGTGGAAGTTAACATCTCATAGACAGATTTAATTATGGCAAAATTCAACCTCTGAATTTTAAGTGTTTCAAATGGAATTACAAATGGAAATGAACTTTACAATAATGATATGCTATTAAACAAAATAATTGAATTTAAAATTGATTTTCAGTCTGATAGTGATATTTTTTCTATTTTAGCAAAATTTATCAGTAATACTTGGATCCACTGTCCTGAGAATAATTACCCAGATGAAATTATCTTGGATAAGAATGCACAAATAAAGTTTGAAGGAGATTCAAACAGCCTTTGAAAATGCCTCTCAGTTTATATAATTCATTTGATATTCAAGAGACATAGAGAAATAACCTTCTGAACTGATTAATATTACCCAGGATTTAATATTGAATTGCATTTAGATCCAAGTTTAAATCTATGTGATAACTATATAAAAGCTAAAACTGTAAATATAATTAAAAATAGTGATGGATACTATTTGGAGGGTACTGAATTTACCTTGAAGCAAATATATTGAGTCCCTTTTTGAGAAAAAAACATGACACACAAAATGGTTAAGTGGAAAAAGCTAGTTTAAGATGTCTTGTGACCAGGGGTGGGATTCTACCTGATCAAACCGGTTCTGTAGAACTGGTTGTTACAATTCTGTGCAGTTTGGCGAACCGGGAAATTGCGCCCCTGGCTGGCTTGTCCCCTCCCCGCCCGCTTACTCCTTACCTGGTATGTACGCCATCCAACTTGCCTGCATTTAGTAAGTTGCTATTTTTCCTTTTTCCTTCCTGACCATCAGCTGTTCTGCTCTTCTGGGATATTTAGATTAACTAGAAAGCAGAAAATTGTTGGATTTCTTGGTTTCTAGCTAATCTAAAATCAGAGCTGAATCTTCCTTAGGACTGAAGCTTCTATTTTTCAGTGCAGACTCAGATTGCAGAATGGTAGATCGCTAAGTGAATCTGTGATTCTGTGAGCAACTCAGACTGCGTGCTGCTTTGCCTGATTTTGGGTAAAAGTTGCTCTTTTTATAAAAAAAAATATTTACAGACATGGTATGTTGTGAATAAATTTTGTGAGTTTGCTTGCAAGCAAATTTTATGTGACAGACTCAGGTAGCAGATTGCAGAATGGTAGATCTCTCAGTGAATCAGTGATTCTGCCTGCCTGCTTTGCCTCATTTTGGGTAAAAGTTGCTTTTTTAAAAAAATAAAAAAATTCAATATTTATATATTTATAATATTTACATACAAGCCATGCCCAGCAAATCAGCAAGCCACACCTATCCAGTCACATGACCAGCAAGCCACACCCACAAATTAGGCCAGAACTGATTGTAAAGAAATTTGAATCCACCTTGCTTGTGATTGATCTGCACATGCAGACTATATACGAGCTACAGATGCTAATCTTGTCTGATAGAGCAATTCCAGGCTCTATTTAGTGAACATTTCTTTCAACTGAATATATTTGAATGTATTTGATTTAGTTATTGATTGTTCCCAAGTTCACCTGTAAGATATTCAGACTCATAGCATAACCAAGCTACATAGAGAATTTGATCCCTGCAGAACTAACCAAAGGTCTGATAGGTAGCTTCTATATTGCCTATTGTTTGTTTACCTATAATGAGCCCTCTCTCAAATATCTGGTGGATCAATAACTATTCCAAAATTTAAGAAAGAAGATAAGTTTGATCTAGCTAATTTCAAGTCAATTAAGCTTCTGAGCATTAGTATTCTATATGCAAGGCATCTTTATGTTAAATTTCTTGATTGGTTAATTGAAGAAACCACCAGTTTCAGAAACAAACAATAAGCTTTCACTAAATATCAGAAGCAATTCATCATTTCTCCCAGAAACTACAAATCATTGAGGGAGACTTGGATGTCTTACAAAGAATTATCAGGCGCAGTTATTACAATTCTTAAAGAGATAAGATAATAATTAAGCTAATATAAACAAAATTAGTATCAATCTCTCACAAAAAGTCATCTCTCACAAAAAGTCATCTCTCACAAAAACCAGTAACATTTTAAGGGTTATTTTTAATTATATTGGTGTTTTATCATATGGTTATCAGTTTTTATGCAAAGTTGCTACATCCTTAAGGGATACAACAGTTGAAGCTTTCCCTACCATATCGAAGCTGGAAAAAAGTTCAGCTGTACATTTCTGCCAGTTAAGGCACAAATAAACCAATAAAAATGCTAGTAATACTTTTTGTTTTATAGATATCGAATAGTATGATTACATGTACTTTCATAAGAGTGTAAAATGGATCTTTAATATTATATATTGTGATAATAACATTCAATATTGTGCTAATAATATTCATTCATAATAGAACAAATTGAAAGAAAATGCTACAATTTAGCATTTATATTGCGGATTAAGAGTAAGTACCTATTTGAAGCAGGTTCATCTAGCACTATCAGGTTGGGGATAGTGTTTCCTAAATTTGTATCCCAGATTGAGAATTTGTAGAAGTCTTCTAAATTCTCTGGAGAACAACAGAATGAGAACAGTATTCTACTCAAGACTCAAGTGAAGAATGTAACTTTAAGCTGTTTAAACACTTTAATTATACATGCTTAAGGAATAAATATGCTAGAAATGGAAAATTAACAATTCTGGGACAAAAACTCTCTCCTTTACTGTAGGGTAATCACTTCATGTAATTATTAGTGTAAGGGAGCATTCAAAAGTGGACTTTTCATCAACCTAACAGATATAGATATAGTTCATTCTTTCATTTTTCCATGCCATCACTTTTAGAGTCTTTCTCTACACCTTGATTTCTGAGCAAATGTGACTTTATTGTTTTCTTGGCACTGGTATGGATGTAATTTCCTATTGCTTTTCCTTGGATATTTTTTGAATTTAATAGTCTAGTCTATTATTATAGTTTAGGATTTCCTCTGATTCAAACATTAAAATGACCTATTCTGCTTTTCTTGATATCAACCAGGGTTTGCTCTATGCTGCCACCTGCTAGGACACAATACAAAGAAGACATACAAATTAGTGCAAACATATTTATGCACACTGCCAGCAATGTGTGTTTTTACTGTTTGCTGCTTTGAGACTGTTTCCTATGCATCAACTAAAATCCTTTAGGAATAAATTAACTATATAAAACAACTCTGTATCAACATGAAAACAAAATGATTTTATAAAGGTCTTAGTAATTTTCATGAAACTAAGCATTGTTTTGCATTTTGCATTCCTAAACCTGAATATAGGTGAAAAGAAAGCCATCCTCCATCCCCAAGGCTTTTAAATGCTCAATATACTGTAGAATCCTTTGACGAGTATGAATGAAAAAACAAAGGAGAAAAATATAAAATGGCCAAGGAGGAGACAACCCCTTACTCCTTACTATAAATAATTGGTCATTCAAAGCTAGAGGGCATACACCTTAGAAAATAGGAATTTCTTTGGATTCTTTTCATTGCCTTTATATTCTCAAAATCGTATTTCCATTCTTGACACTTTTATCCAAACAGATCTTGGCAATGTTTGAGTGATTTATTTACCCCAATTCCTGATGACAGCCACCACTTAAGTCCAAGAGTAATGCAGCAGGCAGTAGCAATTGCTTCCCAAGTATAAATGGACAAAGGTGCTTTTTGAAGGCCATCCCTCTGATTTGGCACTCTCTTCTCCTAGTAAACAAGAGAAGGCAGTCTATAGCTGAGAGGAAGATATAGAACTCTTCCCCACTTTGGATATACAATTATTTCTATTGAAAGGCACACAATTTTAATGGGGCACATTAGCTATAATGCCCCTGGCATATGCCTACAGTGCAACTGTGCAACCTCATCCCTTACTTTGATCCAAATCCTCTGAAATTTTTTAATCCACTGCCAGTAAGTATGCCTTTCAACAACCACATTTTAGGCTACGTTTTGTGTTTATTACCATTATTAACAGTTCCCAGTTCACATTTTTATTTTTATTTGTTCACCTATTTTCATGGGTCTTAAACTGGTGGTTTTTGTTTTCTTCTTTAAAAAAGCTGAAACTATGGTGGAAGCCATGTTGTGTTGCCAATTTCATGTTGTGTTGCCAACTTCAACAATCTTTTGTGGCTCAAAGCTTCTTTCTTTCTAATTCTGTATTCATGTGGTGTGGTATTTCTGCATGTGGTATTTCTACATTTACCTTCTGTGCTGGATTAACTGCCAATAAAATTATGCGTGCATATATATTATTTTCTGAGACATCAATGTACAATTTTACATCCAAACAGCATGTACAGATTTCCAGCTAAATACTTTTGCAAACTTATACTTAAAGCAAACATTAATATCTTATATGAATAGAAATTGTCCCCTGAAGTAAGGTTAAGTCAGATTCAACCACATCCTGGATGAGTGGCTTTGCAGCAACATACATTTTAATCACTGAGGGAGCAGTATAAAATGCAAGAATGCTGGTCCCAGTAGTGATGGAAAGAAGTCAATGACTGAGAAACAGATGTTGCTACATTTCCGGATATAGATTCCAAACCCTGAGTTCCAGTGATTGAGAACCAATCCAGTGTTCGATGAAAAACAAGTTTCTATTAAGAAGCAAGCATGAAGGTGCAAAAAGCAGACGAAGGGGAAACGAAAATTGATCTTTATACATTTCTCAGCTAGTCTGCTTAGTTTTTAAAAGCGGGGGAAGGAGCGCGCACGCCCGTTCACACACACACACACACACGACATAGAGAGGGGGGGGGGGGCGAGAGAATGAAGAGACGACAGACAGACAGGTTGCTTGCTTGTTTTTCCTAATTTTCACTGACCTGCACTAAATGGAAATATAATTGAGAGAGATGGCGAAGTACAGTTGAGTTATCAACCACTTTAATTTCATTTCCCGTGCCCCTCAGTACTTCTAGCTCCGGAAAAGTGAACGGGGGCCGTCGCGTCCTAACTATACCGACGAGAAAATCCCAAGGAGTTGAAGCGATTGGCGAGAGAGCGCCGGGAAGGAAGGCGGGGGGAGCAAGCGGATAGGCGATTTTGCGACTGCTATCCAAGCAAGCACCAGCATTCACTAGCCAGGGTGCGTTGGCGGGAGGTGCGCCCTCTCCCTTTCATTCAGCTCCTCCCCCCGTGGTTGTGGCTTTCCCTTCCATCAAAAGCCGGATCAGCAACGCCAGTCTTTTGGTGGGAGGGCGGGAATCCGAAAGAGAAAAAAGAAAAGAAAGAAAGAGCACCGCGTTTCCCTTTTCTATCAGCTTCAAATACGGCAGAATCGGAAACTTCTGTGGAGTTATTGGCATCTTTTATTATTAAAAATATATACAATTAAAAACAATTAAAACATCTGCAGAGTCCCCATTTCGATTTGCGCTCCGGTTTTTTTGTTGTTGTTGTTGTCAGCGTTGCTTTTGTTTGTTTGTTTTGTTTTCCCCAACCGCTTCCTGGGAAATGGGAAAAGTTACTAGCTGGTACCCAGGGTGGCGTTTCGCTTTGCTCGCCGCTCGGATCTGGCTTTTGATCCTTACTTTTGGCTTTATCGGAGCAGACATCACTTGCCGATCGTGCCGCTGGCAGGTGCGGCTACAGCCGCAGCCACCAGCCCGAGGATTATTAATGAACTTGAGGCCAGCACAAGGAGGCGATGAGGCCGGAGAGATACCTGTGGATAAAAGAGGTGAGAAGCCCGCGGATCGCAACCGAGAAGCGGCGGATGCCGGGAGTCCGATCTCGGCTGCTTCTGCCGGGGAGCAACGTGTCGGGATGGGATCAAAGGGTTGGATGGGATCGAGCAAAGGGACCGGCGAGCTCCCAGAATTTCCCCCGATCCGACTCAGACTATCTCCTCCAGATGTTGAAAGGCCCATCCGCAAAAAGTTAGCCTCGGCTCCCGCTCTGTTTCCAGCAGGGAGTGCAGGGCGTCGGGGGACCAGTTTGGAGCCTGGCCGGAGATCCGGATCGGCGCTCCTGAGCCGGCGGAGAAGAAATAACCGGAACGATCGGAGGAGGCGGTCGAGTCGGAAACCCAGAGGAGCTCCGGCTGAAAGAGACGCGCAGCTGGAGAGCAGGGCACGGGCAGCGCCGGAGCAGCTGCTGGCAAAAGCCACGCGCTTCCGACAGGAAGAACTCAAATTGACAAGTACGACCTTTGCTCTCACTGGAGATTCGGCGCATAACCAAGCCATGGTGCACTGGTCGGGCCACAACAGCAGTGTGAGTAGCCATAACAATTAAGCAACAGACCACAGTGCACAGGGCAGGGAGATGGCGCTCTGGGTCCCAGCAAGCATTAAATCCTTCCCTGCTGTTGCTTTCCAGCAAGATGTAACCTGCTTTCCCTTTCCTCTGTGTTGGAGATGATGGTGGTGGTGGTGATGGTGATGAATGTAACAGCTATTGACCATAACAGCAGCAGTAGTAGTATTGGTTCCTTTGGGAGGAGTTTTCTTCCTCCCCCTTTTTTACAACCTATGTTTGTTGCATCTGAAGTGGTTTTTAAGGGCTTCCTTTTTCCAAGCAGAAAGTTTCTGCTCTGCTCTGTAGTGCCTTGGACAGCATTGACCAAGAGATAATTTTTTTAAAGAAAATCTTTGACTAAGCTAAAGCTTTCTGAGATTATTAGGATATAAGTTTGTGTGACCTAGCGTGGGATAAGCAAAGCAAAAGTAAAAAAAAAAAAAAGCATTTAACATTTCAGTCCAGATATATTTTGTTGTTATCACACAAATGTCAAAATGTAAGGATTAAGAATTTAAGGATAAGCAATGGAAATATAGTAAAGCATCCTGTTAGAAGTTGAAGTTCTCCATCAGCCAAGTAGTGTTTACTGATTGCTATCTGCTCTTATGTTCCTTCCTATTCATTCCTGTTCAGAAGAGATTTATCTTTATTTTCGTCCATAAATAAGCCAATTTTTTCTTTTCCTTTGTACACTTTCAAACTGCAGTATATAAACCACTTTTAGAAAATATATACAGTTGTCTTCCTGGTGCTGGGACACTAGATCAGAAAATGTTTCTCATTTATGTACTGTCACCAGTTCATTATTCCCATAGCTTTCATTTAAAAGCAGATGTCACCCACAATAAAAGATCATTAAGGGTCAGTGCTGATCAGAGGCTTACCTACTGTTACAATCTACTTTAGGCTGCCCCTGATTCTTTCCCATTTCCTCAAAATCCTTAAAAGAACATAGATTTCCAGGTCAAGATTTCCTTTAGCTGTCTCTATTCATTTGGGTGGAAAACCAGAGTTTTTTCTCACCTGTTCTTAGGTTTATCCCTAATAGTTCAAATGTTCTGTATGTCTGGTAATCCAATTCTTACTTTGTAAGCATCTTTATAAAGAGTAACTCCAAGGTGTCCTGTGCTGTTATAATGAAGATCAATCCACATGAATAGTTTAACTGCTTGTTTAACGTTAGTGTTTTGCAGATTGAATCTTGTTTTTTGGAAGAACTTTTTAGGGAAAACTAGGATAACCCAGTCTGGAGCTCTCTATATAAGAGTTAGCCTTCTATGAGAAATTAAAGGGAGACAAATAGAAAAGACACACACACAAAAAGATAAAGTTGACTCTTATTCAGGGATATTTAATTTATTCACAGTCCTCTTTGCTCCTCTCATTTGTCAGTTTGCTTATTATGAAAATGGAGAAGTTAGCTATCTAGCCATTATAAAGTCCCCTTGGTATGAAAGTAAATATTACAAAATATTAATTTTACTGTGATTATTTAGTATTCATATCAATGTCATCATCACTTTTAGAGGAGTTAGACTTCATTGACTAAATTGTAATCTCATAAGCTTTAAAAAACTTTTTAATCAAACCATACAAGCAAAAATCCTGCTTCGCTTGTAGGTTTATAGAACCTTTCTCCTTTCTCCTTTTTACTCATTTTGGCTATCAAATATCTGATACAAATCCATTAAAATCAATCCACCTTGAACTGCAGACTTCTAAAGCTGATAGAACAAGTTTGTCATTGCTTAAACAAGAAATGTCTTCGTATCTTGCAACTTAAAAGTGGAATAAATTCTTGAAGAACCACAGATTATGTATGCGTTTACATTAAAACAAGCTATAATTCTAAGGGTTATTTTTTCTACATTTTGTATTTCTCTTTATTGCTCATTTCCATGGGGGCGGTGGGGGGAAGGAAGTTCTTCAATTAATTTGTGTCTTTAACATATGAAGTGTTTGGAGGTTTTTCTACATACAAGGTATCAATCTTGCATTTTCTAGTCGTATATTTTTTCAATAGCTATTCAGCACAGTGCGTTGGGTGAATAATGAAGAATGGAGAGCTTCAGCCATTCCTTAAATGGTTTCTCAAGGAACAAAATGAAAACAGTGCTGAGTCATTCTGTTTGGCTGAAGAAAAGCCCTTTGTAATACCTACTACAATCTTAAATGATTTTGTTTCTAAAGTGAAAATGACATGCTGTCTACAATTTTTCATGTTAAGATTTTAAAATAAAATTCATTGTTGGCCACTTTCATCTAGGAAATCAGGACAATGTAAAAGGTTTAATTTATGCAACAAAACTAAAATTGAGTTTTGCATCAATTGTTGAGCAGTTGTTTTATGTCTACAACCATAAATTACAAGCTTGGTTCGACAAGTAGCAGACGTCATAGTGACACTAGCAGTGATGCAGTCTTGAATTATTTCCCTTCTTAACATCTGCTTTTTCTTTATATCTTACCAGGTCAGTCCACATTCAAATCCCGTTTACTAGTTGTTCACAGAATATTTGTTGCTTACTTCAACATTTATCCTTTTTAAAATGAAAATAAAGTGTATTTTTTATTTAAAAATCATTTGCATTCTCATTATCCAGACATTTTAAGATACCTTTGGTGCATTGAGCAGAGTGCTTCTGGAAGATATTTTATATTAAAACCAGGATTTGTTTTGATATGTGATTTGATATGTGATACATATGAAAAACTATGGTGGATTAGATTACATTTTTATCTTGCCCAGTGTTGGATTCTCATAATACCCAACCAGCACCTATGAGAAATCAACAAGTGAGACCTGAATACAATAGCACTACTCACTTATGCTTCTCACCAAATAGTTCTTCTAATACAGGATGTCAAATATAGCTGTCATGACTAGTTGTTGTTTTGATTGTTTTGTCCATCATAATTTTTTTAAAGATATGTAGTTGTATAGCCATCACTATATCTTGGTAGTGAAATTGAGAAGCTTATGGTGAACTTCAATACATTTTTATTATCACCGATTAACCATAGCTGTCTATGCGACACATTGGATTAAAGGGGAGATATTTTAATGAAATAATGAGACTTGCAGCTAGTTAGCTTTGGAAATTTCTCTTTAATAGAGAAACAAACATTTATTGAATTTATTGCTTGACAAGTAGTAGAACTGGCTCTAGAGTTTAAAATAAATATTTGACTGACCAAAAGGAACCCAGAGGAATGAAATCCTTTAAAAATCCAAATGTAACTTTCAAAGTTGGTGAATCAAATTTAACTAATCTGTAATTTTTTCGTACTGATATTAGGCAGATTCATGAATGCGTGTGTGAGTATGTTTAGGAAGGATTTCAAAAGTTTCTGTGATAATGTCTATGAATGGATCTTTTTTGGCAATTCTGAAGAATGTTGCATAAATGGTAAATATTAACAGAAACTAGCTATTGTCACTGTCTTCAGAAAGTCTGCTTTTGGAAAACATTATATTTAGAATAGAAGAGAATTCTTTATCAGACACACACAGGGAATTTATCTCCGGTGAATAAACTCTCAGTGTGGTAAACTAGTGGTAAAGCCCATTTCAGCTATGAAACTTTGAAAATATCACATCATTCAGAGTAGCCTACCTCGTGTGGAAGAAAGTATGGGTGTGAAATCCTTGGAAGAAAAGTGAAGCCACAAGTGTAATAAAGATATATTGATCAAGTCTTAGATTTAAAATAAGAATGTGAGCTTTTAACTGATATATGTTCAGAATAGAAATAAAAAAAATATGCAATACTAGATCTTCAATTTTCAGCTGTCATGTAGCCATTAAAGACTCACAACTGTCAGAAAAGATAGTAGTAATTATTAAAAGTTACAAAGAAGGATATGAGTATGGTGATTGAATTTGCTTTTCTGTTGGATATTCCATTGCAATTAAATGTTGACATCCAACAGGACATTACAAAGTAGTACCTATTGTTTAATATTTTTCATCAGCAGAAGAGCTATACTTTAGAAATGGTTTCTTTACACTTTTCAGATTCACGCCTGGCTTTCAGCCTTGTTTGGAATTTTCCATATCTGACATTTATATTTAAGTTGTTCAAATCACTTTGATTAACAAAAGCAGAATGAGACACATTTGTATCATGACAAGGCCCAAACAATGTATTCCCAAAATGATTAAGATATTATTATACTACTGCCAAGGCTTCCTGATGTTCTTCTTAGAAGAACACAGCCAGTACATTTATTGCCTCTTTTGTCACTTCTTCATTTCTCTTGTCCATGTTGTTGACAACCATGTGTTTCAAGGGAAATCCTCTGTCCTGTGGAGTCTAGCCACAAAGGCTTTCAAGCTGATGTCAGCCTTTTGATTTAGACTAAGTTAGAAAATAAAGTGCTTTTGTTGACCCCACATTTCTCAAATATGTAAAAGTCTGCTGGCTTCTGGCATTTATTTTAATTGCAGAGTGGTCAGAAGTTTTGAGTAAATGTTATTTTTTTCATTTTGCAGTAATCTCTCCAACAGTTATGCAGGCTTCCTATGCTTCAATTAAATACCAAAGAAGATGTCATGATAGAATGCCTGCTTGGAGGTCTTTTCCGTTTAGGGAGCCTGGACAATCAGGGAAACTGCAGAATGATGGGGAGATGGGGACATCAACAATCTTTTCTACCTTTCAGTAACAACGTGAACTCAAAATGCCAGCCAAAGGAAATTCTAAAAATATTCTAAAGTACCCTGAGAATAAGCAATTAAAATCGAAGCCTGTTTTGCAAAAGAATATTTGGAAGCTGGATAATGAAATTTTAGCCCTGTATTTCTCTTCTGCAATGGCTGATAGGAACAGCAATGCTAAATAGATTTTTTCATTTGAGGTTGACTCCTGGTGACTATATGGACCATGCAAATCATTCCATGAGAGAATCTGACATGACCAGATAACCTTTTGGATACTTTGAAGCAGGTGCATTTAGCCTATGAGCAATTACTCTGCCGCTTTGAGGACTCACCCGGATGGACTTTTTTTTTAATTTGTCAGCAAAACACCTTGCTGGACAATTTGCACAAGTCTGATGAAGAGAAATGATGAAAGGTAGCTTGAAACTTAGGGCACACTCTCTGGTCCAGTAGTGGTATTCAGCAGGTTCTGACCAGTTCTGGAGAACCGGTAGTGGAAATTTTGAATAGTTCGGACAACCAGCAAATACCACCTCTGACTGGAGATTTTACAGTAGCCTTCCTCTGCCACGCCTAGCAAGCCAAACCCACAGAACCAGTAGTAAAAAAAATTTGAATCCCACCAATGGTGCGGTCCCCTTCATTGTTGTATAAATATGTTCCACTAATCATTTGTATGACATGCTGTCATGATGTTACTTTCATTTCAACCTTCTTAGAGTAGCCTTTAATAGTTTCAGTTTTAAAATTCTGTTTTCTATCTTTTAGTGACACATTTTTTGTGTCACTGCTTAATCAATGATAGAGTAATGTAGTTGCTGACACAATCAGAGATGGGATCTAGGTTAAGTACTTCATATTACTATAAATTCCTTTATTTCATGGGACTTGCATCTGCCTGGAGAAGGGGTGTTAAACTCAGTTTCATTGAGGGCTGCATCAGGGTTGTGTTTGATCTCGGAGGCTGGAGTGGGTATGGCCAGGGTGGGTTTGGCCAGCTTGACATCACTCATGTTGGGGTGTCCATTTTTGACCGTGAGGGCCTCCTGCAGCCCTCTGCCAGTGAAAACACAGCTCAGGTGGGATGTGCATACCCCCACCGGCCCCTCTCCATTGAAAATGGAGTGCCATTTTCACTTGCAAAGGGCTGCAAGAGGTGGCCATTGTGGCCAAAAACAGGGGCCGGGAGGGCTCCACTTTTGCTGGCAGAGGTACCACGGGCTGATCCTTTGCTGTTTCCAGGGCAGCCCCATGGGCCAGATCTAAACACCTGTGAGGCAGATCTGGCCCCCAGGCCTTGAGTTTGACAGCCCCGGCCTAGAGAATGCCTGATACTTTCTGAAGCCCATGACAGAACATATGTGGACTTATAAGCAGGGCTATATTCTTCTGTCTGTGTGTGGTAGGTTCTGTCATTATCTTGGATGTAGGATACAGGTTTCCAGTCCTCCAAAATAGGACTTCATATTACAATAAGTTTATTGATTTATTATTCTGGTGGAAGTGATGGCACAGTTTTGCCTGTTTTTCTACAGCTTCATTACTGCCATAGGCTCCTTTCAGGTCCTGCCAATCATAGGGATAGAACGACTCCCTGCTAGCAATGCCATTACCTTGCAGCATTAGTTGAAGATGGAACAGACCTGCTACTAATCATTCTCTCCCATTTTCCTGTACAACTTTCCTTTGTGCCTGAAACTACTCTTTCTGAAGATAACTAGACTGACAGATCACATGCACTAAACTGCTCCATGTCTGTAACTTATTACTCAGGTAATTTGATACATGACTAAATTTAATAATTCAGTCACCTGCCTACACTCATCTAAACTCATCTAACCTCATCTGTCCATATTTGAGAATGATTGATGGTGTCCTCTTGCTGATAGATAATTCTTTGTGGGAAGAAATAAAGCCAGAGAAAGCCTCCAATCACTTTCCTTAAATTGTTGCATCTTAAAATAGTAAGGATTACATTAATCACCAGTCTTGTTAGTGAGCAATCATGGCAGCAGTCTTATCGTAGTTTGCTTTTTAGCCAGCTCTAAGACTAACCATATAGTTTGTCCTTAGCCTCTGGTAAAATGTAGATAAAATATGGAACATTATGTTATTTGATAATAAGTGCTCTGTTGTTCTTTCACATAGGTCAGTGCAGAGTAGCAGAAAGTTGTAATTGACAAGATTTTATGGGAACCTTCAAAATTTTGGTTCACTACCCTCTAGATAAAAGTGACAATTTTTTCTAGGCCTGAATTTTAGGGATATTCAAGCTCCTTTCTTTTTGTGATGGTTTGTCAATTTCTCTTTTTAAGACATCTGCATGGACCATGATTTGGTAATACTAAGGATGAATAATGGTAACTATTTATTTCCATATCACTGGGGTCTTTTTATATACTTCATTTGTATATTATTTGTATATTATTATTGCAATTTCACCAAGAGAAACTGAAAATTCAGAGGAAAGGGAAGCTGGAACATTGCTCTATATCCCATCATAATAAATTTCAAATCTAATCCTATAATTAAACTTTATTATTTTGTAATTAAATTTATATTGATTGATGCATTATGTTTGAGACTGATTCTTTTTTTTTTAAATGAGAAGCTATAATCATGTTTCAGAACTCACATATTGTGCAATTATCATTGTTTATAGAACAGTATAAATTTGATTACATACTTCTCAGGCCTAATTTTTTTAAAAGCCCCATACTTTTCCTCCTCATGCTAAGACTAATAGAATTACTTGAAAATGAATTAAATATTATATTACATGCTTGAAATAAAGCATTATTATTTAAATTAAGCTTTAAGGCTGTAGGAACAAATTACTCAGCCAGTCAGCTAAATAAATAGCCTCTCAAAATAGTTACTGAACACTGAGGTGGTAAAGTAAAAGGCAAGTCTTCATACATAGCAATAGAAAAAGTCAGTAACAAAGGATGGAACCATAGCAACCACAGAATTAGACAACTCCAGCCATAGACATCTCTTGACAAACAGTTTCACATATCATTCCCTCCTTAGAGCCTATGTAACTTTCTTAATAAACTTTATTAGTTTTACTTTTTTAAAAAATCAACGACAACACAGCTACAAAGTATATACAACAAAAAGACGTAACAAGTCTTGGCATGGGCCAAGAGGGAAAGAGAGGAAAGCTTGAGAGAGGAAAGAGGGAAAGGGAAGGGAAGGGGGAAAGTGGGGATAACAGAAGTAGAGAAAACATTTATAATAAAACCATATTTTTGTGACTGTCTGTAAGGTCTTTTCTTCTTCCAGACTATCATCGGCAGTGCTTTTCTTTATCTCTGCCTCGGAGGCCTCGGCCTTAATTTTCTTAGAGGTGATCTATCTTTGATTAAGCCAAATGTACAAAGGATTCCAATTGCTATAATAGGTTGAAGATTCTTTATTTTTAATGCTTGTGTTAGTTTGTCCATTTCGGTGCATTGTAAGATTTTCTGAATAACCATAAGATCAGTGGGGATAGAGGGTAGTTTCCAGCACTGGGCAAATGCCAGTCTGGCCGCGTTAAGATGTGGATTGTAATATACTTTGACTTTTTGGATATTTGTTTATCAAAAATTCCTAGAAGGAAGGACTCTGGTTTGTACTCAATTTGTTCCATGGTTATTTCCTCTAGCCAGTGCCTAATTTTTGCCAATACTTCTGGGTTTCCTTGCATGACCACCACATGTGAAAGAAGGTACCTTCTATGTGTTGACATTTCCAACACTTGGGGCTCGTGTTGGGTGCATCTTCGCCAATCTCGAAGGGGGCAGGTGCCATCTATAAAACATTTTATATAAGTTTTCTTTATAAGCTGCTGATTTTGTGATCTTAATGTTCCTGTTCCAGATCTTTTCCCATTCTGCTAGGGTAATGCTCCGACCCACATTTCTGCTCCACGCAATCATATTTCCCTTGACAATTTCTTGTTCTAGTTCTGTTTCTAATAAATATTTGTAAAATTTAGATATATTTTTTTTACTTGGTCCTAGTAGAATTTTGTCTAGGGTCTGTAATTTATTGTAGATTCCGAATTCCTTAATGTCTTGTTTGTATTTACTATGAATTTGTAGGTACACCCACTGATCAATTATAAATCCTCGCTCTTGCAGTTCTTGTCGTGTTTTCAATTTTCCTTGTGGGTCTAATAAATTTTCGTACTTAATCATTTTGGTTATATCCAAATTATTAGGGTGTACTATCGCTTCCATTGGGGATATCCAAATCGGTATTTTCAAATAAAGCTTTTTACGTACTTTTTTCCAATTAGTTAATAAAGAGTCCCTGATAAGATGCCTATGGAAATATGATTGCCTGGGTTTCCCAGATTCCCACAGAAAGGCATGCCATCCTTTCTGCATATCGTGGCCTTCTAATACTAGTGTTCTTTTGTTGGTTAGGTTCACCCAATCCTTTATCCATAGGAGGGTGGCTGCCGTATGATATATTTCCAGTTTGGCAAGGCTAACCCTCCTCTGCTTTTCAAATCTTGTAGGGCTTTTACGTTAATCCTAGCTTTTTTCCCCTGCCAAATAAAATTCAATGTTATCTTGTTTAGTTCCGTAAAAAAATTTTTATTTAGTTTAATTGGTATTGTCTGGAATAAATATAGAAATTTTGGCAGAATATTCATCTTAATCAAAGCAATCCTGCCCAATAAGGAAAGTTGTAAATTGCTCCAAAATCTAAGTCTTTCTTAGTTTGTTGGAGAAGTTTATCATAATTGTTTTCTTTTAACGATTTGCTTTGTGGAGTTAGCCAAATTCCTAAGTATTTAATTTTTTTTGTCACTTGTATTCCCATTGTTGTCTCTAGCTCTTTATTCTGGTCTCCTGTTAAATTTTTAGTCATTAATTTTGTTTTTCCCTGTTTATTTTAAATCCCGCAACTTCTCCAAATCGTTCTAGTTCTTCTAATAAGTTGTGTCCTTTTTCTATGGGCTCCTCCAGAAAAAAACCAAATCATCTGCGAAAGCCTGTACTTTATATTCTTCTGATTTGATCCTCAAACCACTAATTCTCAAATTTTGCCTAATGTACGTCAGAAGAGATTCTAGAGCGAATATGAAAAGCAGAGGGGAGAGAGGGCAACCCTGTCTTACCCCTTTTTCTATTTTTATCGGGCCAGTTTGTTCCCCATTTATTAGAATGTTTGCCTGTTGAGTGTGGTAAATTGTAGTGATGACATTTTCAAATCTGGTGCCAAGATTCATATTATATATTTTTGAATTAAGAAATGCCAATTTTAGTTGTCGAATGCTTTCTCAGCATCCAAGAACATAAATGCAAATTGTTTTTCCGGGTGGGCTTCATAGTATTCTGAAATGTCTATCACTGTTCTTAAATTATTCTTAATTTGTCGAAATGGGAGAAATCCGTTTGATCTTCATGGATATAAGTATTTAAAACCTGTTTTAATCTATTGGCTATTATAGAAGAGAATAATTTATAATCTGCATTCAGGAGCGAAATTGGTCTATAATTATTAATAAGTCTGTGGTCAAGGTCCTCCTTCGGGATCAGCGAAATTAAGGCTCCCTCCACGAGTCCGGCATCTTGGCTGCTAACAGTACCTCATTAAATACATCCAGCATCAGTGGTCCAATTTGTTCTATGATAATTTTGTAAAGTTCTACCGGTATCCCGTCTGGTCCTGGTGCTTTATTGTTACTTTGCTTCTCTATTGCTGACTTCAGTTCGGACCATGTTATATTTTGGTTTAATAATTCTATCTCTTCCTCTCCAATTGCTTTGTCGTTCGCTTCCTCCAGGTATTTCATTATTTTATCCTCAGAGACTTCTTCTTTTTGTATAATTTCCCAAAGTAATTAGAAGTGATCTCTTTTTTTCTTCTCTATCTCCTCTTGCATATTGCCCCCTCATCCATTAATTGGTGTATCAATCTTTTTCTTTCGTTTTCTTAAGTTTGTGGGCTAACCATCTCCCTGGCTTGTTTGCATGCTCAAAGTAGATTTGTTTAGTCATTTTCAGACTAATCTCCAATTTTTCTTGTTCCAGTAAATTTAGTTTATGTTTAGTTGTTAATAACTGGTTCTGTATTCTTTGGTTTTTGGGGTTCTTTTGTAATTGGGTTTCTAAATCCTTAATTTCTTGTTGTAAGTTACTTTGTTGGGCATACTTTCTTTTATTTCTCATAGCATTGTAAGAGATTGTTATTCCTCTTATAAATGCCTTTAATGTGTCCCATATATTTTGTTTCGAAGTTAGATCATTATTATTTTCCTTTAAGAAGAAGTTCAGTTCTTCTTTCAATTTATTAGTATATTCTTCTTCTTTTATTAAATGAGTGTTAAAAGTCCATCTTTTCTTTGGTTTTCTTCTACCCTCCAGGTTATTTGAATTGGGTTGTGGTCAGCCCAATCATTTGGTAAGATTTCGCTATCTTTGATTTCATTAAATAATTCACCGTTTATCCAAGCCATATCTATTCTTGTCCAAATTTTATGTGGGTTAGAATAATAAGTAAACTGTTCTTTTTGGGGATTTAATTTTCTCCAGATATCTACAGATTCATTTCATTCAACATATCCTTACATGGCTTAGAGAATTCTCTATTTCCTTTTTTTGTTCTTACTCCTATTACTATGATCCTTCCGATAGTCAGCAATAGAGTTAAAATCGCCAATCAAAATAATATTACCATTTTCAAATTCTGTTATTTTTGATGGAGATGTTTAAAAATTTACCTTGATCATCATTTGGGGCATAGATTACTACCAGTAAGAGTGTAATGCCATTAATCGAAATTTGTACCACCAGAGTTCTTCCTTCAGGGTCCGCCCAGATTAACTCCGCTTTTAAGTCATCTCTCACATAGATTGCAATACCTTTCTTTTTGTGTTTATCAGCTGGTGCTGTAAATAATTTTCCCAGTTTCGGACAATCTAGAATTTCTCCTCACTTTTCCTAATGTGTGTTTCTTGTATGCAAATTATATCAACATTTTGTTTTATTAGTTTGGTTAGAATCCTTTTCCTTTTAGCTCTTGAATTTAGGCCGTTTATATTAATGGAAAGAATTTTCCTTCCTTCGTCCATTTACTTAAGTCTGCCTCGCTTTTGTCTCGTAACTCTACGGCTCTCTTCTTGTGATTGATATGGAGTTGTTTCTTCCCTTTCTCGTTGTAAGTTGTCTTTCCCTTGAATTTGAACAAGTCTTTCTTCTTTGTTCCTGTGGCGGTTACGATCTTCCTGCATATTCCTTTGGATTTTCTCCCTAGTGAGTTGATCCTCCGTGGTTGTTAGCTGTTCTAGGAAGTTTTGTGCTTGTTCTATTGAATCTATTTTAATTTTTCTTCCCTTCCACGATATTAGCATCCCTTCTGGGATTAGCCATTTAAATGAGATTTCATTTTTATTTAAGTAATTGGCTAAAAATTTATATTCTTGCCTTATGGCCCTCACTTTTCTTGGAATCTGCTTGAGAATTATGATCTCTTTGCCCTTATATAATATTCTCTCATCTCTGGCCTTTCTATGTATTAGGTCTCTCATGCATCTTCTTGAAAAGCGGATATGGATCTCCTTGGGCAATTGTGACGCCTTGCATAACTGGTGTTCACCCTATAGATTTCATCAAATTCCTTGAGTAAGTCATCTTTCTCTTTTCCAAGTAGTTCAGCCAACAAACCTGCCATTAAATGTTCTAATTCTTCATTTTTGGATTCCTCCACGTTTTGGAACCTTAAGTATGCAGCTGCTCTGTCCATCTCAAGTTGGACCAAGGAATCTTCCATTTCTCTATTTACATTTTTAAAATCTTCCTCAGTCCTTTCCAGGTTTCTCTCCGCTTGTTCCGTCCTCTTCTCTATTTCTTTTATTTTTAATTCAGTTCTTTCCATGGCCAATTGCATTGTCCCGACCCTATCTTCAACTCTCTGTATATCTACTCTCATCTCCTCTTTTAATTTACTCATTTCTTTTTTCAGTTCGCTAATATCTGCTCTGGTCTCATTATGATTCCTAATCATAATCTCCTGCATTCTAGACATTGATTCTTGCATTAATTCTTGCAGGGATAATAATGACGCTTGTAGGTTAGCATTAGTAACAGTCGGTTGTTTTTCTCCTACCAAAGTCTCTTCTATAGTTTTCTGCGTTGTTGGGAGGCAGTTGCCAGAGTTGTCATCAAGGTCTGGTTGTTCTTCCTTCCTGTTTTCAGGGCCGTGGTTGTTGTGGAAGTCATCTCTGATAAAATTTGTTTTTGCAATTGGACTATGTTAAGAATGTTATCCCAAATCACCATTCGATGTATTATGTATTATTCTCTATATTAAATTCAAATACCGGAGTTAATTGTATTTTACCCCTAATAAATCATACTTGTTTAAAGCATACAACCAACTCTAGAATATCTCACTCTATATATACTATATATACTTTTGTCCTATAGTGTATATTAATATTTAAGATTCCATTTTATCTGAGACAACCCTATTAACAGTCCTTAAAAATTTTTATATATCCAAGAGAGTCTAATCTGTAAATCTTAATAACTGTAACAAGCAGTTTGCCTTTATACTTAACTATTATAGAAAAAAAGGAAAGAACAAAGAGAAAGGGAGAGAGAGAAAGAATGCAGGAAGAAAGGGGTCTTTTCAATTTTAGGGAATCACAAAGCACGTATCTGTAGGATTAGTTCCATAGAAAAACAAATCTGAGTTGGGGTTGACGTTTTAGTCTTATCGTCTCTCCTCCTGGGCGCACCAAGGAAGCAGGGGGAGGAAGTGCTGACTAATTGCTGTCAGCAATCAGCGATCAGTCTTGGCCAGGCTTCCGTCTGTCTCTTCCTTCTTCTTCTTCCCTCCTGCCAGCAATTGTCAATCCACAGTCACTTTGGGTATCTGCCTCAGATCGATCACTTTAAAAATCAGTTTTGTAGGCAGTAATGCTAAAAGGAAAGGATCTTGCATATAAAAGTCAGTACGTCTTTTTCTGGCTCTCTACCTCTCGCTCTGCCCTCCTTCGCAGCTAAAATCCTCTCCTAATCTTCTAGCCTTCTCACGCGCAGATCCGAGATGGCAATCCACTCCTGAGCTTCTTGAGTTCCCACCGCCTTTTTCTCTCCTTGGCAACGCTCCAATCCACACTTTCACTCTAAGTGTCGAGCCACTTTATCCCCTTTCACTTTTCAAATTGCTTTTCCGGCCGCTTATCTCCAGCTTCCCCACTGTTACTCACAGTGAAACAGGGAGAATCAGACCGATCTCTCTCGTGGCTTTGTAGTCCTTCTGCCCTTTTCCGCTCAGACCTTTCAGGCAGTCACTTTTTGCTTCATCAGTTCAGTGGCAGACCGGACTTTGGAGCCGCCATTAGCTGGCAGCTGGCTCAATCGCGCTGGTCTCAGAGGCTCTTCCTTCGTTGCTGGGGAGTTGCCTACCCCCAAACAGCAACCCGGGGGTCCTCTATTCTGACACGAAGCTCTACGGGTTTCGTGTATCCACTGGGGATCCCTCCAAATGCGAGAAGAGGTGTTCGAAAGCCCCAGCTGGGCTTCTCCACCTCTGGACGTCCCTGTCCTGCCACCGGCTTGCCGAGCCTATGTAACTTTCTAACATGAATCAGTTTACTGAAAATAAATTAATAAAAACATGTGTTTCTTACCTCCAAATAGACTGATCGTATGTAAAAGCCAAACACGATACTATATATATAATGTACACATTGCCATTATGACTCTGTGGCATAAATTAAGACACTCTCCAGAAAAAGAAAGTTACACATTTAGAAAAACCTATGGTTAAATCTCTGGCTCTGGCTAACCATGTAAAGAAACCAGATTCAGGATAAAATACACTGCTCAAAAAAAAAAAAAAAATGGAACACTTAACACAATGTAACTTCAAGTCAATCACACTTCTGTGAAATTAAACTGTCCACTTAGGTAGCAATTGATTGTCAATTGATTGACAATCAATTTCACATGCTGTTGTGCAAATGGAATAGACAACAGGTGGAAAACATAGGCAGTTAGCAAGACATCCCCAATAAAGGAGTGGTTCTGCAGGTGGTGACCACAGACCACTCCTCGGTTCCTATGCTTTCTGGCTGATGATTTGGTCACTTTTGAATGCTGGCAGTGCTTTCACTCTAGTGGTAGCATGAGACGGAGTCTACAACCCACACAAGTGGCTCAGGTAGTGCAGCTCATCCAGGATGGCACATCAATGTGAGCTGTAGCAAGAAGGTTTGCTGTTTCTGTCAGCGTAGTGTCCAGAGCATGGCGGCGCTACCAGGAGACAGGCCAGTACATCAGGAGATGTGGAGGAGGCCGTAAGAGGGCAGCAACCCAGCATCAGGACCGCTACCTCCACCTTTGTGCAAGGAGGGACAGGAGGAGCACTGCCAGAGTCCTGTAACATGACTTCCAGAGGGCCACAAATGTGCATGTGGCTGCTCAAACGGTCAGAAACAGACTTCATGAGGGTGGTATGAGGGCCTGAAGTCCACAGGTGGGGGTTACAGCCCAATACCGTTTAGCATTTGCCAGAGAACACCAAGATTGGTAAATTCACCACTGGCGCCCTGTGCTCTTCACAGATGAAGCAGGAGCACACTGAGCACATGTGACAGATATGACAGGGTCTGGAGATGCTGTGGAGAACGTTCTGCTGCCTGCAACATCCTCCAGCATGACCAGTTTGGAAGTGAGTCAGTAATGGTGTGGGGTGGCATTTCTTTAGGGGGCAGCACAGCCCTCCATGTGCTCGCCAGAGGTAGCCTGATTGCCATTAGGTACTGAGATGAGACCCTCAGACCCCTTGTTAGACCATATGCTAGTGCGGTTGGCCCTGGGTTCCTCCTAATGCAAGACAATGCTAGACCTCATGTGGCTGGAGTGTGTCAGCAGTTCCTGCAAGATGAAGGCATTGATGCTATGGACTGGCCCGCCCGTTCCCCAGACCTGAATCCAATTGAGCACATCTGGGACATCCTGTCTCGCTCCATCTACCAGCGCCACATTGCACCACAGACTGTCCAGGAGTTGGGGGGTGCTTTAGTCCAGGTATGGGAGGAGATCCCTCAGGAGACCATCTGCCACCTCAATAGGAGCATGCCCAGGCATTGTGGGGAGGTCATACAGGCACGTGGAGGCCACACACACCACTGAGCTTCATTTTGACTTGTTTTAAGGACATTACATCAAAGTTGCATCAGCCTGTAGTGTTTTTTTCCTATTTAATTTTGAGTGTAACTCCAAATCCAGACCTCCATGGGTGGCTAAATTAGATTTCCATTAATTTTGTGTGATTTTGTTGTCAGCACATTCAACTATGTAATGAACAAAGTATTTAATAAGAATATTTCATTCATTTAGATCTAGGATGTCTTATTTTTGTGTTCCCTTTATTTTTTTGAGCAGTGTATTTTTTATTGTAAGTTGATTTGCTAGACAAATAATTGTGATAATATTCCATACTTTTGTTGTTCCAAAGACAAAGTGATTGTTAAACTGGGACAGTAATAATACAATATTTTTCTTTAAATATATTGTTGACTTTTTTTTAGTATTTCTTATATTAACTTCTGATAAACTTGACAGGCAATTTTAGTTTGGACTATTTCTTCTTTATATTGGGTATAAACAGTGATAACAGAAGCCAAACTGACTAGTTTTAAATAATCTTGCATTTGAGATGGAAAAAGATATCAGATTAGTAGTGTGTGTGTCTCTCTGTGTGCTCATATTTTAAAACACAGATGATTAAAAATGCATAATAAATATATAAAGTACAAAAAGCATCACTATGCCCAAGATAATGCCATGAAAATCTTACATGCCCCTTTTTTAGATTTGAAGCATCATGGTCTTTTGTTCTGTTTGCTCTACAAATCTTTCATATATTTGGCTGATAGGAAACCAAACCTTAGAGTAAGAAAACTTTCAGTAGAGATAAACCAACACAAATTGCAACTAGTCCTTGAAATAGAAAATTGTTTTTCTGACAGAGGCTTTTCATGCATCGGAACTAAATCAAATGGCAGTTATAATTCTTTTGTCCTTGTGATCAACCATCTCCAGATATATCTCTGTTATAGTGTCCAACTTCTAAAGATGTAAGTTCCTTCACTAAGGTGCCCTGCGAATATATCCTCTATCCACGCAGAATAATTTGTAGTGATGAAAAGGAATTAAGGAAAGATGACTGATACACTTTGAGAAAATTGGCTTAATGTGGTATCAGATGATTAAACCGAACACATGACTTCTTCTATAGTAAGGGCTTATTTAGCAAGAGAACTTAGTTGAGAACTCATCATCATTGAAATGATACTGAATATGAAATTATGTAATATTCATATTATATTAACCATATTAAGTATGATTAATTTATCACACTCCTATGAATCAACTAACATCATTGACATTCTGTAGTAGATCAAGATAAATTATGGATAATTTTTAAAGGTATCCCCAAACAATTTATATTGCAGTAAACCTCAAAGGAGGTTTCAGAATGTAGACAATTGTTACAAGGTAAATTATCAGTCTATTGTCCTTTCTTCCTCTAGTGACAATGCCTTACCTAGGAGCACGCTCAGTTTGCAAACCTGATATTTTAAGAGATATTCATCCAAAATAAACCTCATACAGTTGGACAGATGAGTATGCTGAGATTGCATGAAAATAAATATTCAATCTCTCTATTTGAAATTTGTGACATAGATTGATTTGAAAGAGGTTGAACTTTGTGTTTATTGATTGCTTGTAAAACAAGAGCTTGGATCAGGCTTGTGAATTCTGCATCCTCAGAAATGTGTTACAGTCCAACTTTACTGACGAAAAGTAGATAATAACTGATTAAACTGTGTTCAGTGCTCAGAAGAATGAGGCTTCTGAGTATCAGATCCTGGGAACAAACAAAAGAAGAAGCTGTTAAATGTCATATCTTGTGTGTCAGCTTACATTGATATTTAGAAGTAATTCTACAAATTTGTAAATGGATCTTGGTCTTTTTGGCATTAAGAAGTCTTAAAATTCTTTCGTTCATCTTTACCCTTTAAATCAGATGTAACTTTTGCAGGAAATATATTTGTATTCAGGTCCACAATTAAGTAATAATTTTAACTTTAATTTATTGTTCAATAAAAGCATGCGCTTACCTTATATATAATAGAATGCTTATTGTACAAATCAGCCTACAAAAATGGAAATATATTGACAAGAGCCACTGAAGAACAAGTAAAAAGTCTGCCCAACTGTACAATGGATTTAAGTTCAGTGTTAGTTTACCACTCTTAAAAGTAATTTCTTTTTTTCTCAGCAAGTAATTATTGTATTTGCCCCAAAGGGGAGACACACTGTCCCCAAAATAGAATGAAATAGGCTGTCCATTTAACAAGAATTACCAGTCCTAATGTACATGCATAGATGTATATTTAGAAATAAATGCTATACCTAGTACCTGTATCAATCTACTACCTAGATACTCAGTTATGAATATTAACCTTCAAAATCCTTATCTATAATCTTGATATTGAAATCTGACTTGAATTGTACAGCTTAAATAAAGGCTTGTCCTCTGTAAAATAAGACAAACAACAATTGCTGCTGAGTCTGCAAAATTGTGGATAAGTCCCCTGAAGTCTTCATTAGATAAGTTTTTATATCAGCTTTAGACTCCTTAAATATCTTGATGATCTGATAAAATAATGTTGAGTTCAGCTACATAGTATAACTAGTATCATTTGCACTTGCTATGAAACTCTATATATATTCTTTTTTTGAAAGTCTCCAGAATTGTATACATTGATATATGAAATAACCAAAGAATAAAAATTGTTACCTGGAAAGTTCAGTTGTTACCTGGAAAGTTCAGGTTGTACTTTACAGAAGAGGCTCAAAGTGTCTTTATATACTAAAACCTAATTATAGAATGATGTGTCCTGACCACATTTTTTTGTCACACTCCTATGATTTGTGTTCATCTCATTCCCAACTCATGAATAAATTATTTTCATTTGTACTAGTGCTATGTTTTTTCTTTATTTCAGCATCATCAGAATAGCATCAAGGTATTTAAATCTGTTAGGTTTGTTGTCCATTATCTTGGAAGATAATGACAGGTAATAGAGGCAAGGATTGGGAATGAATGAGTATAGCAAATATTGTGCTAATCTAATATTATTAATTCTGTTGACTGAGGTATAGGTGGGTAGGCCTTCAACTTAGTAGTAGGGAAAGACCCAAGGTCTGTGAGCTTATTTCAGATTTGAGAAATCTTATAAAATACAAGAAGGAAATGCAACTGGTAGAATTGGATTTTGAGTAGCTCTGTACATATAAGGGAAGTTGGGTAAAGGGACACAGTATAGAAAAAATACAATGCTTTGCCATTATGTTCTGTAACATCACCCAAAAGAAAAACATAGTAATATGTTGGTTGGAATGACATAAATTCTGGGTATGATTGTAACATACATGGGACTTTTTGGTGCTTGAAGAAAATAATTCCTAACTATTCATCACAGAGATTCTGCTAGTTGTTAACTATATATGTAAATGTCTTGCAGGCAGTCTATGTCAGCCTCGTTTTTAATATCTATAAGAACCTGAATATCTTGTAATTAGGTTCATAAATACAAATTCTTCTTAAAACAAGGTGAAGGCCAAGAAAAGAAGATTGTTGGGATTTTTTTTTGTTTTAAAGTAGATTTTGAGTACTTTCTATTTTTCATATATTATAAACATGCTAGAAATACATTTGGACTTTATTCATGTGGACCCATGTGTAACAAGCTAAGTCTTAGAAATGTTGTTGTTACTGTAGAAAGTATGTGTGGCCCTTTTCTAATATGGTTCTTCCAAAACAACAACACAATAACAAACAGTAAACTAACCACATACACATACATTTTTTATTCTTGGGTCCACATCTACCACATTTTTTATTCTTGGGGCCACACCTACCATTTTTCATTTTGTGTTTGACCACGCTCATCCCACTTGCCTTGAGTAGGAACTTTTATGCTAGCAATACCAGTCACAACATGTTGTCAAGATTCTAAGTGTGCCCAAAACTGGATTTGGTGTTATACATTTTACCTATACATTTTACTTATAAGACAGGTTGACAAAACAAGCCCCATATGAAATATTGCTAGCTAATATAAAATTTTATCTGGAATTTATATCATTTTTAATTTGCTTAACGTAACATGAAATGCATTTCAAATGGTTGAGTTTATTTTATTTATTTATTTGAATCCCTCCTTTATTATATATACAAATAACTTAAGGTGCTGAACATATCCAACATACTTTTCTCCTTATATTTTCTTCCTCTTAGTGAATCCTCCTGTATCAGATTGCTGTTAGAATATTTGAACTTCTTGTAGACTGAAATGCATTGCCAACATTTAATTATTAAATATGTTCTTCAGTTCATCAAAATGAATGAATACAGACTCTAGTTCTTATTGTATATTGGCACTTGAATTGATGCGACAAAAGGGGTCTTTTAGTCCCTGTATTTTGCGTCTGTTGTGGCAGCAGGAAAGATTGGATTTTATTTTCTGTCTCAGCATATAGTTAGCAATAAACTAATATTTAATAGAAACACTTAAATCAAAATGAATGCATGAGTGCTAATAAGCTTTTATTAGTTTTATCAGTGGGCTTGACTTGCTTGAGTTTTAATTAATCATGTTATAGAGAATTGAAAAGTAAATTAATGAATTGGTGAATAGCTTCACTGATGGAAACCGGACTGGAAAACTGATTCTCTCTCTCTCTGTCTCTCTCTCTCTGTCTCTCTCATAATAATCATTTTCATCATAGTGGAGATTCTCTCAACACATCCTATCAGTTATCAAAATAAATGACTGATTGGGAAGCTACTGAATATTACTGCACATAATTCAGGACTACCTGTAAATTGTCAGTAAAGTATGTAATACAGACATGTGTGGAGAATGGTAAAATGTGGAATATTATAGTGAATCATGATTATGTTGGTGCCACACAAAAATGGGTTAGAGACTTTCACCTCCATTAAGAGATCCAACATATGGGGAGATGCTGTGGAATATTATAGAATCATTATATGACAGTATTTTTGAATTATAATAATAATTCCTGAATTTCAGTCCTGAAACATATTTCCTGAGTAAGTTATACATATATAAATAAATATATAACTAGCAGGCAAATGATTTGTGTGAAAATGATAACTTACAGTGAAAATCATGCTATTGTTGCAAAGGGTTTGACTCCAGAGTTTATTTTAGAGGAATTTTATCTTGGACTTGCAAAAGTAAAAAAGCAGTTTATATATAGCATTGTAAAAAACAATAATTAAATTAGTTCTGGCTTTTTATTTCCAAACTAAAAATGTTCACTCTGATCATATGGAAGTTAATTATTTTTTAAAAAAATATTTTTTGTCTTACTAAAAATATAAAAATACATTTTAAGATTTCCTCTATAGAATTGCTTCCATTTTACATGGTTTTTTTTAGTATTAATTATGCTTTATTTGATTTTGATTGTAAGTTGCTTCCTTTATATATTTTTTAACATACTTTTCTTGTATAATGTGCCATTGGCAACAAGTTCTGAGATTAATAAATGGCAGGAGATTTTCCTAGAATAGTCTTTGTGGGGTAGGTGGAATGGCTATAATAAATCAAATCAAATGATGAATAAAATAGTATACTCTTTCTGCATAGCCATTTTTAATGAATCAGACTGTGGCTTGGTTCTGAGGAAATCACTCAAATATATGTCTCTGTGTGAATGTAAAATTAGATTTAACTTCTTTTTTTGGAAAACGAATAGAAGAAACAATTTGCTCTCTGTGAAAAGGTTTTAGTAGCACACTTTGATAAACTTAATTAGAAAAAGGCTAGATTGTGAAGGAGAGGGAAGTCATGCCAGCTGGTAGACAGCATGAAATGTGTTTCTTCATAGTTATCCATTATTTATTTATTTAGAATAAGCATTTTTATACTTATAATCATATTCCCAGGGCAGTTTATTAAATAATAATAAAACAATTGTAGCATAAACAGGCTAAAACAAGTGATTTTACTGCCTGAAGTGAAAGCAAGAAAGCACAGTTTGCCATTCAAAATTGAGAGGCTCATAATACTAACTGTTATGTCCTGAGGACTCAAGGAGTTCTCACTCAGGTCCACTCACTTTGTGTGGGCGTTATTCCCCCATTCCCATTGGTCAGTTCTCCCCAGCAGCCAGCTATAAAAGCAGGCTGCGGGGTCCAACTGGCTGCTGATTGCTGCGAGCCAGTTCCAGGCTTGGCAAGCACGGTCAGCCCTTTATTTGTAAAATAAAGTACTGTTGCACTCATGCTCTGGTTCAGCCTCTCATTGCTCAAACTTAACACTGGCGACGAGGATGGGATGGCTACCAGAAGCACCTTGCAACCGCTGAGTCACTAGCCACCGATCTACAGCCAGAGAGAGCGGTCAGCTAGCGAAACGAGCGATCAAAAAGAGCAAACGCAGATCCGCAGCCAGAGAAAGCGGTCTGAGTCAAATAGTTAGAAGCGTCTGTAGCCGCTTGTTAGCCTCGCTACGGGGAAAGTGAAGCGCTGCGAGCCGCAGCCGCTCTGCATTTGGCGCGAAATTCAAACGGGTGTCATTTGAATTTCGAGCCAGTAGGAATCACAGCACAGCGCTGTAGAGAGTCACTAACGCCCACTTTTTTTTTGGCGCGAATCAAGACACCTCCAACGGCTAGCAGCCAACGTGGTAACCCAGAGAGAGAGAAAGAGAGGGTAGCAAAAAACCTCTCCAGAGCTGATATCACTAGTAACTCACGAGCGTTCGTAGTCCCAGAGAGATTTCTCCCGCAGGTAGCCCAGCCGTTCCAGCACCATGAGTTCCAATCCAGTATTCCCGGCGTTTAAACCAGACGAAGAGAAGTGGGAATCGTATAAGAACCGTTTCAATCATTACATCGATGCGGTCGGCCTGTCGGATGCGGGAGAGCATCGGAAAAAATCCTATTTCCTAATTTACTGCGGAGCCACCGTTTACGATACCGCTGCAGCACTCGTGGCGCCGAGAGAATTAAAAAACGTTCCGTGGTCCGAGTTGCTTGAGATCCTCACAAACCACTACGCTCCCAGGCCTTCACAAATCGCCAGGAGGTTCCGAATGAGGAAGAAATCAAGTAAGGAGACCATCAACCAATATATGGCCGCCCTCAGAACAGCAGCCCTGCACTGCGGGTTTGGAACATACCTGGAGGACATGCTCCTCGATCAGTTGGTTTGTGGGGTCAAGGATCTCAACCTACAGAGGCGACTGCTAGCTAAAAAAGACCTCAACCTCGCGCAAGCGGTAGAGGAGGCCCTAGCAGCCGAGCTAGCAACGAACTCAGCCACCGAAATTCAGGGCCCAAGCACCAAGCTAGCAGCGTTCCCAGTCCATTCCGAAGAGGTGGAAACGGAGGAAGGCCACAACGATGAGAACGATGTCCATCGCCTCACCAATGACAGACGGTCGCAGGTAGGGGCCAAACAGGAATACACCGGTCCACCCAAGCACATCACCCTGTGCCTAGCCTGTGGGGATCACATCAAAGGGCCACCTGCAAGTTTAAGGGAGCCGTTTGCAACAACTGCCATAAGAGGGGGCACATTGCGAGAGTCTGCCAAGCCCCCAAAGCGCTGCACAAAGACCCCCGTCCTCGCACTCGGGACCACAGAGGCAAGTATTAAACTGTCGCACGCACCGCCTTGCCAGGCGTACTTGCCACTCTGTTAGTAAAATTTCTCTCTCCGCTTCCCTAGAAGGTAAACCGTGCCACATGGAGGTTGACACAGGGTCAGCGCTCTCAATAATCTCGTGGAACACCCTCAAGAGACTCCACCCCAGCCTATCTACTACCCGGCTTCAGAGATGCCAGTTCGGTCTGAAGGACTACCAGGGGAAGGCCATTCCCGTGATCGGCAGAGGCAAGTTCTTTGTTAGTTTTAGAGCTTTTAAAGGCCACCTACCTCTAGTGGTAGTTAACGGCAATCTACCCACCTTATTGGGGCTCGATTGGTTTCCCCACCTCGGCCTAGGGTTAACAGGAGTCCATGCTGTCTCAACCTCAGACACTGACTCCTTATTCGCTGACTACGCAGATGTGTTCAGCGAGGAGCTGGGGTGTTATAATGGAACCCCCATCTCGTTCACCGTTGACCCCCAGGCAGTCCCAATCAGATTAAAACCACGTAGAGTTCCATTTGCTATTCGACCAAAACTAGACGCTGAATTGGATAAACTACTAAAACAAGGGGTCATTGAGCCAACAGATTTCGCCAAGTGGGAGACGCCCATTGTCACACCCTCAAAAAGATGGTAGCCTGAGAATTTGCTCGGACTACAAGACAACAATCAATAAATATTTACAAGTTAGCGCCTACCCGTGCCCGTCATTCAGCACTTATTGCACACATTCGAACCGGGCAGTATTTTTGCTAAATTGGACATGTCTCAAGCATATCAACAGTTCCCTGTTGATAACCAAACAGCGAACTTCAGACCATCGTCACTCACAGGGTGCCTTCCGATGCAAGCGTCTCCAATTTGGCGTAAGTGTTGCCCGGGTATTTTTCAATCCCTCATGGAGCGGATTTTACAGGGCCTCCTGGTGTAGTACCCTACTTCGACGACATCTTGGTCTCGGCCAGGGACAGACCCCAACTCTTCCAGAGAGTGCGAGCAGTGTTAGAGAGGTTCAGACAGCATGGCCTCAAGTTAAAAAAAAAAATGCGCCATTGCCACTAGACAGGTGGACTTTCTGGGTTATAAAATTGACGCCTCTGGCATTCACCCCTGGAGTCCAAGGTCAGGGCGATCCACGAAGCTCCCACACCGACCTCCAAAATGGAGCTACAAGCTTTCTTGGGGCTCCTAAACTTTTATGCATCCTTTTTGCCCCATAAAGCCTCAGTAGCCGAACCCCTACACAGATTACTAGACAAAAAGTCACCGTGGCACTGGGGGCACAAAGAAGACCAGGCGTTTAACGCCGTCAAATCACTACTTACGTCAGAGGCAGTGCTCATCCAATTCGACCCCAACCTTCCTTTAGTACTGGCAGCAGACGCATCCCCTTTTGGAATTGGGGCGGTCCTTAGTCACCGACTCGCCAATGGCACCGAGGCCCCCATCGCCTTTTTCTCCAGGACGCTCTCGGCCACGGAGCGAAATTACAGCCAAATAGACAAGGAAGCCCTAGCAGCTGTTGCAGCCGTGAAAAGTTTCACGAATTCCTTTTTGGCCACTTCTTCGAACTGGTCACCGACCATAAGCCCCTCCTGGGCCTACTGGCCGGCGACAAACAGACACCTCAAGTCCTCTCCCCTCGGATGACAAGGTGGACGCTTTTCCTAGCGGCCTACTCATACAAACTTATCCACCGCCCGGCAAAACTCTATCCCACGCTGACGCACTCAGTCGCTGCCCCTTACCCGCTCCGGCTGAAGACCCAGCTCCTGTCAATGCCATTTTTGAAATCACCCAGTTGGACCTGCCCATCACCGCCCTTGACATCGCCGCCAAAACCAAGGCAGACCAAACGCTCGCCCAGGTGCTCGACTGGGTGAGGAGGGGTGGCCGGGAGGCAATGTTGATAACAAATTCGCACCCTTTAAGACTCGCATGCAGGAGCTGTCAAGTTTGCAGGGTTGTCTACTGTGGGGCACTCGAGTGGTCATCCCGACCTCGCTGCGTACCCGAGTCCTGGAAGCGTTGCACGAGGGACACCCCGGCATTGTGAGAATGAAGGCGTTGGCACGCAGCTACGTGTGGTGGCCGGGTCTAGACGAGGACATTGTCAATTGGGTAAGTTCCTGCAGCATTTGCCAGGAATCCCGTCCTGCTCCCCCATCGCCACCCCTACCAGATGGGAGAGCGCCAGCGCCCCTTGGTCTAGAATCCATATCGATCTGGCTGGCCCCATGCATGGAAAGATGTTCCTAGTGGTCGTGGACGCTTATTCCAAGTGGATAGACGTGGCGCAGCTATCCACGACCACCACACTAGCAATCACCAACGTGTTAACGCGCCTGTTCGTTACCCATGGACTACCCGACTCCTTGGTCTCCGATAATGGCCCACAGTTCGCATCAGTAGAATTCAGCCGTTTTGCAGCCAACCTAGGCATTCGCCACATTTTCACAGCCCCATTTCACCCTGTGAGTAATGGGTTGGCTGAAAGGGCCGTCAGGACCACCAAAGAGGCCCTCGCTAGGTTTGGCAGAGATGACTGGCACCACAAACTCTCACGGTTCCTGATGAGCCAGCACTCAACCCCCTGTGCAGTCACCAATAAGTCCCCAGCGGAACTTCTGATGGGCCGGCGCCTGAGGACTGTATTAGATAGACTGCACCCACAATACTGCCCTGACTCTCCCCTCGCTTCCACTTCGGGGGTTAGACATTTTATGTTACAGGAGCCGATATTCGCAAGGAATTTCGCTGGGGACCCACTTTGGATTCCGGGCGAGGTCATCGCTGTCACCGGGCCGAGATCATATAGAGTCAGGCTGGAGGATGGTCGCGTCTGGAGGAGACACATAGACCAACTCAGAAGGCGCCTCAGCAACCTCGCAAACAAGAATCCAGAGTCTCCAGTCGAAGGGGAACCGTCCCATCCGCCACCCAGCCACACCGCACCCAGTGACCAGTCTGCGCCAGCGGTCGCCCGGTCAGCCCAAACTCGGACAACAGCGCCCAGAGAGTTGATCAACCGGATCCAACCCACGAGAGTTTGACTCCAGAAACCAACCCGGTGGTTTCCGAGGATGCCCAGTCCAGAGAGAGTGTTGGCGACACTATGCCAGCTCAACCGTCACAGACTGATACCGAACAGTCAGACAATGTTCCCGAGTTGCGCCGCTCCGGGCGCCAACACAAACCCCCCATCTACCTCAAGGACTATGCGTGTTCGCATCTGGGGGGAAGGGGTGTTATGTCCTGAGGACTCAAGGAGTTCTCACTCAGGTCCACTCACTTTGTGTGGGCGTTATTCCCCCATTCCCATTGGTCAGTTCTCCCCAGCAGCCAGCTATAAAAGCAGGCTGCGGGGTCCAACTGGCTGCTGATTGCTGCGAGCCAGTTCCAGGCTTGGCAAGCACGGTCAGCCCTTTATTTGTAAAATAAAGTACTGTTGCACTCATGCTCTGGTTCAGCCTCTCATTGCTCAAACTTAACACTAACCACAATATTACAGTAACCTCTGCAATTTAATGGACTAATGGCATGGGGGAGGAGTGACTGTTAAATTAGAATGTCAAATTTGAATATGGCTTTATGCATTACAAATTTTATCAATGCATAAAATTATCAGCAGAATTTTGCACATGCATAGAAGCACACATGCATCAGAAGTGGAAACAAATTCTCAAATCAATTAATGAGGCCTGTTAATCATGGTTTAACTATACTTTGATACTAGAGATCATAGAAAATCTTCACCACAGAGACTCTGGCTGTTTATATTTGCAATGCAAGGCACATATAGATAGAGCATCTTTCATTGAAGATACTTACCTGAACTGTTCAGTTACATCTCTAAGCATAAATGCAACAGCAAAAATAATATAGAAAACTGCAAATCAGCAGAACTGAAATGGAATCTATAACATTTGGAAAAGTAGAAAGCCCTTTAGTGCCCTCAAATGAATAAATAACTGCCAGGCAAGCTTGTAAGGGGTGGCATTATGGCCCTGAGACACACCTTTGAGAAGGTTCATTCTTTGTTGTTCTTAATCTTTTGTTATCTGAATTGGGAAGATCCCAATAGAATGTTTTCTGTTGAAGATGTACACACAGAGGAGCAATATATCAGCTGGGCATCAGCAAAAGGAGGACATGCTGTCCTTTTTGTCTTCATGTCTTTGCAGACATAGTCTTTAAATCAAATCTCATCTGGCTTTTTGACCATCTAACAAGCTACCTTTGTAACTGTTTTCTGCAGTGTAATGCTTCCTTAATAAGGGCTAGCAGGTTCTGTGACCTTCATTACTTCCTCAGTATCCTCCCACCAGCTAGTGCTGCTGCCTGAAATTGACAAGACCTTAATCAGTTACACACTGAAGGCTTTTGACTGGTAACAGACTCTAGCACACTTCTGCAACTGAAAAATCAGTCTTTCCAATGTTAGGTAATAATCTCATATACAGCAGGAGTGTCAAACTGGCAACCCATGGGCCAGATGCATAACGTGCAAGCCATGCCCATCCCAGCTCTGCAAAGGGGTAAAATGTCACATGATGGCAACGAGAGATGGTGAGTTTGTGATACATACATACATACATACATGTATGTTTTCTTAAGTTTTCGTGGGTACTTACATGTATGGTATTCAGCTTTGTTTGGGTATTTTCCCATGCCATTACTGACGTGGGAAAATACCCGAACAAAGCTGAATACTCATATATATATATATATATATATATATATATATATATATATATATATATATATGTATGTATGTATATGTATATGTATATGTGTGTGTTGTGTGTGTGTGTGTGTGTGTGTATATATATATATATATATATATATATATATATATATATATATATATATATGGATCTTTGGTTGTTCGGGTTTTCTCCGCGTAAGATTCAAGTATCTAGGCAACGCTTTCGATGAAGTCTCATTCATCATCTTCAGGCTTCTGTCTCCGGCTCTGTGCTTCTCAGAGTAATGTGAGATTGCAGCTGCTTCCTCCTTTTAACTGCCAGTGGGGTGGGACTTGATTGGGTGGGGGCTTGGCTGTGTTCTGATTGGGTGGGGGTGTGTTCTCATTGGTAGGGGTTTGGCTGTGTTCTGATTGGTTGGGGGTTAGCCGTGTTCTGATTGGTTGGAGGCGTGTTCTGTTCAGGTGGGGGCTTGGTTGTGCTCAGGTTAGTCTTAGTTGCTGGGGATTTGAGCTGGTGAGTTGTGATCTTGCTGTTTGGCTTCTAGTTCGTGGTCCTCCTGCATCTTCATAGTGGGTGTCGGTTTGCTTCATGTATGGCTCAGAGGGGTTTGAAGTGGGTAGTGATGCAGCTGTAGTGCAGCTTCTGGTCCATGGTCCAGACCATGGACCATGGACCAGAAGCTGCACTACAGCTGCACTACAGCAGGCACCCACTATGAAGATGCAGCAGGACCACGAACTAGAAGCCAAACAGCAAGATCACAACTCACCAGCTCAAATCCCCCAGCAACTAAGACTAACCTGAGCACAACCAAGCCCCCACCTGAACAGAACACGCCTCCAACCAATCAGAACACAGCCAAACCCCCTACCAATGAGAACACACCCCCACCCAATCAGAACACAGCCAAGCCC
Source organism: Pseudonaja textilis (assembly GCF_049901715.1). Classification (NCBI taxonomy): domain Eukaryota; kingdom Metazoa; phylum Chordata; class Lepidosauria; order Squamata; family Elapidae; genus Pseudonaja; species Pseudonaja textilis. Next base: position 44,693,526 of record NC_141993.1, read on the forward strand.
CCACCGAATCAAGTCCCACCCCCATTGGCAGTTAAAAGGAGGAAGCAGCTGCAATCTCACATTACTCTGAGAAGCACAGAGCCGGAGACAGAAGCCTGAAGATGATGAATGAGACTTCATCGAAACGTTGCCTAGATACTTCGAATCTTACGTGGGAGAAAACCCGAACAACCAAAGATCCACATATAAATACCATGAGAACCTCAGAAAACACACACACACACACACACACAACACATATATATATATATATATATATATATATATATATATATATATATTCTTAAGTTTTCGCGGGTACTTACATGTATGGCATTCAGCTTTGTTCAGGTATTTTCCCATGTCATTGTAGTTGTGCTTTTAAAGTTGTAGCAATGTTTTGGCAGAATCTCATCTGCCATCATCAGGCTTGTGTATAGTGTTCATCTGTGGTTCTCAGAGAAGCACAGAGCAGAAGACATAAGCCTGAAGCATTCAGCTTTGTTCGGGTATTTTCCGACTGGTTTGGGAGTCTTGGTCTGTGTTTATTGGTCTTGGAGTTTGCTGATCCCCCCTGATACCTCCAGCTCAAACACACCCCAACCAGGCACCCAGATGAAACCTAGCTTCCTAACTAATGATAGCCATCCATTTACCCGGAGCCAAGCTGCACTAAAGGCCTCCAATCAAGTAACACAATGTTGCCAGCCAATCAAGATATAAAAAGAGCCAAAAAACAGACAGAAGATATTAGAAACACCAATCAAGCAGAACACAGCAAACTCCAAGACCAATCAGGGTGAAGAAAAAAACCATTCTGGCACAGCAATAGGCTGCCCCAAATTTAAATCTGAAACAACTATAAAAGCCTGACTCACAGATGAACACTGTACAGAAGCCTGAAGATGGCAGATGAGATTCTGCCGAAACGTTGCTACAACTTTAAAAGCACAACTACAATGACGTGGGAAAATACCCGAACAAAGCTGAATGCCATCCATCCATCCATCCATCCATCCATCCATACATACATACATACATACACACACATATATATATATATCCATCCCATGTAGAAAAAAGAAAAAAAGACCATTACAAAGGGTTCCATGCTGCTATGTTGCTAGAGAGAAGTCTATTCTATATTTGCACCATTTAATTTTTTTTTTTAATAGAGATTAAGGTTGAGTGAATTGTACAGCAGGGCTACTAAAGCAGATCTTAACTTAAAGGCAGAGTGGGGAAATTTGATCTTGGAAATTGGCCAGATAGCAATCTATGTCCTATTGGCTATACTTTCTGAAAAGGCATATTATGTAGATGACATACTATTTTCTATTTATCTTTTTGATATACTATTTGTTATTCATTTTCTGAATATGCTTGCCTTCTGATATATGGTTATATATTGCATTTAATGGTCACACTAAAACCAACACACCTTTGCAAAATATTTTTGCTATTGTAGCCAGTAGGAAATATTAGCCTTCAAAAGATTTGTTATATTACAATGTAAATTAGTGTCATAATATACAATTTTCATATTAAAATGCGTTTTTTATCTTGTTCCAGTTTACCTGTGGTAATAATGAAAATTTCTCCATTATTTTCTTCTTAGCAAGAAAGCAATTTCCCTCATAAATCTGGCAGTTCATGTTAGCTTGTTCCCAGTGGAATATCCTTTTTTGATCCTTTTTTTGTCCCTTTCCTCGTAAAAAAAAATAACTTTTTTGTTTGCTGTCTTTTCCCTTTCTCTTCTTATGAAACCCACTGCCAAGGCATGTTGACACAGTTGTTGGAATGCCACTTTGTGATGGACATGTTGTAACAGAAACAATGATTTAAGCAACTGAAAGCTAAGATCATTACCATAACTTGTCAGGCAGCAGCAGCCTGAGGCAGCATAACTTGCTCTTAGTTGCTTGATCCACAAAAGGGGAAAAAGTTATAAATCAAATGAATGAGGGTGAAAAAGTTTTGTTTTAAATTATCCCACTGGAAGTAGAAAGTACTTTTCTGATTATTAGATGTCAGTTTTTGATGTTTGGTAATCTTTTCAGGCAAACAGACTGACTAAGGTTATGTTTGTACTAGCTGCATCTATGGTTATAAGGTTCTACACAAGTGGCAAGGGGGAAAAAATTAAGGATAATCTTATTCCCTCTTGAACATCAGATGGGATAATGTGGTTCTATGGATAATTTTCAATTGGGATAGAAAAGACTGATTACATGTGTGAATCCTTAGGATTGAGGAAGTGACAAAGGCCAGGTGATGGAAAAGCCAGCTATGATGGACCTGTTAATAAAAAGACAGGAAACTATGGGTATTGAGAAAAATCTAAAAAGCCATGTGATGATGGAACATTCACAGTGAAAAATAAAACTGATTGCAGGCTGCTCTAAATTAAACTTCATGGGCCATCCTTGAGTCTCCCAAAACTGCATTCTGCCCCAGTTGTAGCTTCTGAATGGTCTTCAAGGTAGCCTAATGTAGAGCAATAATTCCACTGTGAGATGATTAGGACTTGAAAGAGCTTTGGGAGAATCTTGATAGAGAAAATATTAGTGATTGACTTTTTGAAAGGATACCAATAAAGACCCACTGCAGTACTGCCATCGAAATATTCATCTTGGTAACATAACATGAACACATAAAAGTCTCTCAGCAGATGGTTAATATTACCAATATCTCAGTGAAAAAAGACTTTTATAGCCTTCATCTGCAGAGCATTCCCTCAGCATATATCTCAGGGAGTTTTTGTAAGTTCCCTGTTGAATAATTTGTGATTTTAGTCAGGTGCCCTATTTACAATGAGATTAGGGCCAAATTGTTCACGATAGGCAAACTCAACGTCTTGGGCCTTCAACTGTTGAACTAGCTTCTTGCAGAGGTGTTTCTAACTGTTGGCAACCAGGTTGCTGTTTTTACTGTCCCCTCATTTAAATTTAAACAAAAATATTTAAGTTTGTAATCGTAGCTCTAGTTTAACGCTCAAGCTCTAGCTTATTTAAATTTCTTGCATCCAGTATTCTTTTTATTATTTCATTTTGCAATCTTACTATTTTGCTATCATTTTATAGTACTTTATACAGTATTATAAAGTATAGTATCATATTATATATTATGACTTGTGGTTACAACAGTACACTTTCCTTCAATCATAGAAGCTCACTGAATGATTCTGAATTTAGTCCTAAAGGGGAAAAATAGCATGAATAAAAGTCAGGATATAGATCTAATAAATAAATTCTATAGAAGCCATATTTATCTAATTACATTTTAACATATTTTAATACAAACCTAACTTTTCAGAAGATTTTTAAGTATTGTTGTGCTAGCCAGGCATTCTGGGAAGGTAAATCCTAACATTATGTAGAAGATCAAACTTGAGGAATCAAGAAGTGAAAATCCTTTTTTTAAAGTTAAGAATAGACTAACATTATTTTGTGGTAAAATAGTATGGTGAAAAAAACTATGAAGCATTTGTATAGATTTGTTACAGAAAGCAACTGGCTGAATAAAATTTACTTTGATTCTTCCTCCATTACAACATAGATTTAATTTCCTGCTATGTTGTGATACAATATTCATGATATCATTCAGTATTAGAAAACTAGGCAAGTAGTATATTGGAAGAATAAAGGCCTGTTTAGCTGAAAGCAGCACAAAATATGTGAGGATCATATAATATATATAAGAGGTCATTGCAAAATGCAAGCATTCTGTATTTCAGATGGAGCAAGTAAATGATGCAAGTGATAATTACTTTCTTTTTTATTGCATTGTTAATAGCTGTGTACAATTCCCCATAATTTGCTGGAGTGCTGCCCTGGAGCACATAAATCTTGATGAACATCTCTTTGGTCCACAAATAATCCTTGTAACATGCAGGACAGGCAACTTTCTGTAGCTTCATTTGCCCTTTTGCACATAGGGGTTAGCTGCCAAAGTCTAGAGAAAATCAGCATAGAGATAATTGAGAGCTATCAATTGATTCTTCTAACTCCTGTGAAAACTTCCTAGTTTCTTTGTTTATGTTCATTTTGGATGGGGATGATATTATACTAGGCACATTTCAATGGGTAGCCATCATAGTGTTCCTGTCAAATGGAAGTAAGCTGGCAAGATGGCTGACATTCTTTGTGCCTATTATTCAATTATTTTTTCTCATATAGATTATTGGAACTAAAATTTAACATTACACATGGTTAAGTGATATTATATGTAACTCATTCATACTAACTGGCCTCTGATCACAATATTTAGCATTTACTGTAATCTGTTGGTTGGCTATTTACAGTGCAACATAACTGACATCTCTAATTGAAGCATTTATAGCTTTCATTGATCATGATCATCTTTTTGGTATCTTAAAACATTTTGTATTCCAATACATAGAACAAATAGAATAAAATCAACTCCAGCATTTCCAATGGTATCGAGTAAGAACATGAGAAAATACCTTCATTCAAACAATAGTGGAATTAAATGGGGCATAATGGTGGATTAGAACTTCTATATCTGAATGGCCATCCCAATTTTCTTGTCCAATTTATTCCCCTCACACCCACACATGAACTCAAATAAACTCAAATCTTACTGAATTTTCTGAGTGTAGTTATGAATTCATGAATATCTTAAATGCCTGAAAGTTGTATGAAAAAGCTGACTATTGTATATTGCCAAAGCTTAGAAAGAAACAGTTAGAAAAACATAATGAAATTATTTGAATGTTTAATTATTTTCATTCATTCATTATTTATTTCATTTCTATAATTTCCAAAATAAGGCTATATGGGTGTGAAGGCAAGGTTCTGTTTTATTTTATTTTATTGTGGGTGGGTGTGGTGTTCTTTAAAACTTTCATCACAGGTTGCACTCCATGGTTACGGTTAGTATCACAATCAACAATTCCATAGCAACAGTCAGCATTACAGTTTGGCTCATATTGTTTTGTAAAGTTTATCAATTGTATATGTTCTTTAATAGTAAACACTATTACCATTGACACTAAGGTCTCGTTCATTTGTTCGTTTTTACTCCAATTTGTTCAAAAGTACTTTTACACATACATTTACACACACAATCTCCTTTCAAAATAACTTTTCCCTTTATCCATTTTAAACGTTTTTTCAGTGATTTCTTGTTAAGAATTCTCTTATCTTGCCACAACAGAAAATCTGTCTTTAGTTGTAAATTAATTATAGTGGAAAATGTGGCTCATAAGAACCTTATGTCTATATAGGCTGCATTACAACTGTGAGCTTGATTGAATTTCCTTGATTCTCACCACTGAACTCATGAGCCAAATGCTAAATCCGCAGACTACTCATGGAGCAACTGTCTAAAGTCCAAGTGAGCAATCTCACGTTCTCTTCTTTTTCTGAAGGGCTTCACAGGGGATAATTAGCTACCAGGCTCTGTCACAATGTGCCCCTGCATCTTTGCCACAACTTCTCAACAGAAGGCCTGTATCTGAATATTATTTCCAAGGCCTTCATGGATGCTCTACCAAGTGTTAGCCTGCAGTGTATTTCTTGACTGCTGGTTTACTGTTGACTCTAAAAGGCAGAAGCTGCCTGCCAATTCAATATCTTCATTGTCAAGTCTAAAATGAAACACACACACACATACACAAATTATGCCAAAATAAGGGCAAAGTATAAACCTCACTTACTGTATACTGCTGAATGACAGACATATGGTATAAACTGAGAGTATCAATTAGATTTCAGTGAAGTCTAAAAGGTTGTCATGACCTTTAAAATCCTATATATCTTTGGATAAAAGAATCTAAAATATACGTGCTATTATATAAATCCATCAATTAGGAACAATGACTGGAGACATTTATTTTCTACTTTCCTCCTCCACTGTTCAAAATCTGTTTCTTTTTGTAGCTCTTTCTAGTTTGTGGAAACTTGTGGAATTTATTAAGTTTCATCATACTCTTGTTCTTTTAATTTTTAGATATAAAGTCAAGGTTTTGCTCTTTTCTATGTCTTCCTAGTTTTATTATTTAAATTGATTCTAATCTATTTAACTGATGGTTTATATATTTCTATATTTTATCTTTTAATCTAGGTTTTAAATGTGTCTTTCCATTCCCATTCCAATTCTTTAATCATTTTACCACTGTTTTGAAATAACACAGTTCAGTTATTCTGGAGCAAAATATACATACTTTTGAAATTTTGTATTCATCTTTCCCTTCCTTTGATACTGTCTTATGAAAGTTTGACCACTAAAACAAATATAATTAATTAATTACTAAAGTTTAAAACTGAGAGTCAGATAGACTTCTTAGCTTCTCATGATTTTGGCAGGTATGTTTTATACTCAGCCCATTATTGTGAAACACCAAATATATTCCAATAATAACAAGAATATAATTTGTATACTACTATTCTAGTATTTTTGTTTCTTAATTTCATATTGACTTTAAAAGCTGTTCAGTGCTTCATACCATTACATTTCAGCTATAAATTATAAACAAAATATCAATTATTGAAAGTGAAATACTCATGAAAGATAAAAGATTAAACTCAGATGAAGTAGAATTGGATATCAACTATTGTTTGTTGTCAGAAAGTTCTTTGACCTTTGGCTGCTTTTTTTCAGTCAAATGAATAAAAAGTGAAAATTCCCTTCATACTTGTATTGATCTGATGGTCTAACAGCACAAGGCAGAAACCATATAAGTAGATAGATAGTTTGCCCATAATTTGTACCTAAAGTAAATAAAAATCAGCTGACAATGGTGGGATTCAGCCAGTTCTTACCAGTTCGGGAGAACCGATTGTTAACTTTCTGAGCAGTTTGGTGAACTGGTTGTTGGAAGAAATCATTAGGGCAAAGAACCAGTTGTTAAATTATTTGAATCCCACCACTGCATGAGAGTGGTATGACACTTTCTGAAAATTTCACTTATTACCCAAAGTTACATCTGGGTTAACTGCAATTTCCAATCCATTACCAGGGTGATAATCTTAAGGTATTGTATATAGTTTGTGGATTTCTAATGCTATGTCTATTCTTCAAAAGTGGCTGAACTTATTTTATTACTTTGAAGCTGACTAAAAGCCATCCTGGCTACTAATGTACTTTGACATCAATAGTTATATAAGAAAAAAAACTTCATCCATGATAAAACCTATTCCTTAACAGGAAAAATAACCTTCAGCATCAGCAAAAATTTGGTCGTGTCCAAATTCAGCTTTACCTTTGGTCTCCAATGTCCATTCCTTTACAGTCTCTCAAGAAGTACATTTTTGAGTTTGCAGGAAGGTTAAGCATGGTATTATCTGCATACTAAGGACAAATAGTCACAAACCTGTTCTTCCTAATATCTAATGGCAGAGAGAAATCTTGCAAAGCTAGGAGCAAAATCAGGCAAAAATGATGCCTCCAACATCTAGTTCTAAGTGCCTCAGAATAATATTATGGTCATCAATCGCATAAAACATTGAAAGAACAAGGTCTCAGTTCTCTTATCATTCATCAAAAATACTAAGGCCATCTACCAACCAAAGCCAAATCTAAGCCAAACTGGAAAGAATATGCCTCAGTGTTGACACACAAATTTTATTTATTTTTTCATCAAATTTATATGGCTACCTATTTCACAAACAAGTGACTCTGGGCAATAAAGGTAAAAATGATTAATATTCACAAGATAATAATATCACTAGTAAATGCTTTACCTTATAAAATATAAAACAAAAATAATTAAATATAAGTATTGGGAATTATATGGGTTATTTAGGTGATACTTACAATGGAATCTGCACAATATTTCACCAGTTTTCTTAGGTGCTCAGGTCTTGAGGGAACTTTGAAAAGTCAAAAGGGATCAAGCCAGCCTTATTTGGGTGGATAAGGGAGAATGTTCCATAAAGTGGGTGTCACAGCCCTTTTAGGTAGTCTAGGCAAGAAGCACAACAATGAATGCCAACTCTGTCTTTATTGTATAATTACAGTAATAGAACCCTGCCTGTGAAAATATTTCTTCCTAACCTTTTACTTATCCTAATGAGGGTCCCTTCTGAAATGTTTCCAATGTTCCTTCCCCTTCAGTGGACTGTGATATCTTTTACATACCAGTTTTCCAGCTTGTGATTTATCCTTCTGTTTCCTAAGGTCATTCTCACACACAGATAGATCCAACTATTTCCCCTTTTTGTTTCCTTTTGTTCTAAGATATGATTTCTGTCATATGCTTCTATCTCAGGACATTACTATAAAAACTTATGTGTATGTTTTTTTCCGGGCATTAGTTATCTACTAAACAGGATCTAATATCCAAGATTTCCCGGGCAGACAGAGACAGAACAAGTTCACAAGAACAGTCTGAAAAAGAGAATGGATAATTTCTAGGATAGATTTCTAGGATAAGTAGCAGCACTTCTGAAGAGGAGCCAAATTTGCACTCATCCATTATCATAACCCTGAATACAAGAGTGTCATTAGGTTGTTCTTGTGTTTGAGAACTTGTGATGCTAGCTGGCTAATATGGAGCTCAGAGGATCAGGCCAGAAGGATCAAGGAACCTTTTCAGATCTTGGAACCAGTCATCCAGTTGTACTGTAACCTGATGTTTATTCTGTTTGCATGAAATTCTCTGAAAACAAGTGGACAGAGTTTAAGAGCTCTTGAAACAAAAATATAGGAAAATATAGGAAAATAAAACTGATATTTGGACTTCAGAAAGAAGGAATAAAACAACTTCTAGGGTTCCTACTTATTATAATTGAATTATAACTTATTATAATTCATTTGGAATTATTTGTAAACATCAAGCTACCATAGAGAACTATCAGACATCTTTACTATTAATTTAGTAGATAAGGCAAAAGCAAAGAAACAGAGGTCTTTTTTTCCCTTGTAACAATAGTTTGATGGTAACATCTGATTCTCAAGCCTTGCCTATAGGCTATATATTAAATCCTGAGTATTCCAAACAAAATGAATTGTTATCAGCTACAGAATTGTCTGAATGTTGTTTAGAACCATAGTATACTATGTAAACTTAGAATTTTATAATAGATTGCTGATAAATGAAAAAGGACTTAATTTCAAGCTTAATTTTTAGCAAGAAGGCTTGTGCTTATGAATGCCTATTTAAAGAATAGCTGGCCACTAAAAGCTTTTTGTTTTGAACTTTGTTTGAAACAAAAACTGGTTGAATATGTAGCTTCGTTATTACATTATTTTTCACATGTCAAACATGTTGGTCCCCATGACAACAATGGTATCACAATGAAAAAAAGTGCCAACATTTGCTGCTTATTTCGCCAACATAACAAGGTGAGATAGTGATGTACCCTTTTGATTATATACCATGTGGGTTGTTAACATCACAAATGTAAGAGATCATAAGGGAGCCATAGCAATAGATTAGCTCCTCATATTTTAGTCTATTTGCTGCTTCATTGGCTCAGTCATGAATTTAAAAGGCAGTCCCACTTATTTCTCTGGTATAAGTGGAAGTAATCAGCTCATATGCATTTTTGAATCATCTATTTTATTTGTAGTTCCAGCTTTAGATTTGTGGCTTCAATCTGTAAACAAGAGATAAGGGGTACAGGTAATTACACCTACCTACATTAGCTTGGTGAAGCCAAGAGATGGATTTTGAGATGGATTTTGTTTATCCTCTTGAATTTATCAGGGACTAGCTTTCTGCTGAAGAGCCACTGGAGAGCTGTTTTCTGGGACTGGATAAGATAAGTGAGAGTTTGGGGGTGGGTGTTTTTTTCCCCATAATAGTGCAACAACGAACATAACAGTCACAGGAAATTACAAATATGAAGATAGCTGACTTCAAATGAAAGGAGATAGAAAACAAAGTTGAATGAATTCTTTTTATTTTGAGAGACAAGATAGGAAAGCCTTGGAAAAGCAACCCCAATTATTCTCTTAGTGTTCATAACTGTTTAAATGCTCAAATGGTACAAATAGCATTTTTGTAGAACACTAAGGGTGTTAGCCTGTGCAGGTTTACTATAATCCTGGCAATTTTGTTGAACAAGGTTCACTGCTAGGCAATTGTACATAAAATTGCTTACTCAAGATGCAAATCTAAACATATTTCCAAGGAAATAAGCCCCTTGAACATAGTATGACTTTAATTTGAATAAACAGGCATATGATTCCACTATTTACTTGTTTAAAATTCAAAATCCAGGTGTTACAAAACCAGCTCAGTTTTTAGTTTATTGTTAACAAGATTTTTTTAGTTGGAATAACATCTGAGGGGGCATAAATGAATAGAGAATATGTGTTATATCTATAGCCTTTTTTTTTGTTTAAGATGAATGTTTTATACATAGTTCTGTTTTATATCTCTCACTCTTACAATTTCTCCACTCTCCTGATCCTTCCTCAAACAGGACAACACTCCATGGATTTGATGAAGTTTTTTGTTATCCATAAAAGCTCATGTGATTATAAATGAGTAACTGACAAGAACTCTTATTTTTTGAGAAAGACAAAACTGTTATCTCCTGGAATATTTCATAATTCATGTTTTATTTTCCGTTTTCCTTACATATTCTGTGGGCAGTGTATTGACTGGGTCAATGTGCTTTTTAATCAATGCTAACAATAATAATGCAAATTAGTATATATAATCCTAATCTTCCAACTTCAGCAATACTATTCTCTCTTTATAGTTCTTTCTCATTTTTTCCATTAATTAATTTAAGCATAAATAACATTTCTTTTCACCATGCATTTATTATCTCTATTAAGTCATTTATATTTAATATTTTAAAAATTACTCATTATTCCACCATAATTTCAATATCACAAATTTCTTGAACTACTAATCAAATCAAATATTAAGAAAATTTAATTCATCCCAGGACTATATCTCAAAATCCCCACAATTTCTAATCTTTAAAAGTGTTAAGTTCACAATATATTTGAACACACTGTTAGTATTAATAATACAATTAAATTACCTAATTCTAAACTTCCACCTTCTACTCTTAGCTTACTTTTAAATATAAATTTAAATATATCCTGGAATATTTTAGTACAGGTGCATTTCCAGGTTCACTACAATCACCCAAATAACTTTGTTCAATAGAGCGAATAGTTTACATGAGTTAATTGTGTGATGTTTAATGAGCTTTTCATTTCAGCATTTGCTTCAGAGAACAATGTTGTTTTTAAACATACCCAAATATGGCTGGCTTCTGTAGTGGCAAACCGATTGCTCTTATATAAAATATGCGCATTCTCCTTTTTCATACTTTTTCCTCCCACTCTGTAAAAAAAAGCTTTAATTTGCATCATTTCTATCTGCTTAGTTCAGTTTTGGGCTTACACTAATAGATTTTAAGGCCCAAAGGGGACCATTACAGTCTTCTTTTCTGACCTTTATTGTGCATATTACATAAAGAAATACTGATGCTTAGTGGACCATCCCTTTTAGTAGTGTTTTATGCATGAGGGATAGATTTAGCAAATTATGCTTATTAGTTTAATCAGGACTTTCTCTCTGAAAAGAAATAGGAGCGGGAGGAAAACATGGCATCTTCATTACTGTAGGGATTATCACAGCATCACACATAAAGAAAAAAAATATACAGATTTTTAGGTCATATTTATCAGTAGAATGAAAAAAACTACCCTGAAGTGGAATAGACCTTTGAGTGAGAAGGAAGACTTCATTAGCTAAGATTTGTAGGTAGTTCTTGATATGGAATAGATTGAACAATAAAGTCTGAAAACAGAATCCTCTTCCTGCCGTTTTAAGACAGTGCAATGCAGCAGTCAGAACTTTATAGGAAAGTTCACCTAGAAGACCATATTACCATGAGTATAAATTATAGCTAAAAGCAGTTATGACTACATGCAGGAAAACCATTTCCTGTTATAGAGCTGAAATTAACCATCAGGGAACAAAGACACAGTGTAAAACACTACTAGGCTCCAAGCACAGTCCAAATGATGAGCTTTGCATTTTAGTGCTCTTAGGGAACCAAAACATGAGTATGGACTCTCATTGATCTTTATTAGTTTTATATGACATGTCCTTCAAATCTTAATAGAATCATAGTTCCAACTCCTGGATGAGACCCATGGATTTCTTTGAATGTCTTCAGTTTATTTCACAGTACCTTTTCACTATATGCTATGAGGAAAAGCAAGACGGCATTTACTTATAAAAGCAATGCCTGGTAACAATATAGGAAGCCCATCAAGGTCTTGCTGAGCAAGTAAGAAATATTATTGAAGATGGAAACAAGTGGTCTTCTGCCGCGCTGAGCGACCGGTCCGTTGTTCCGTCGACGTCCTTCCACTGCCTATGGAATTCCCCGCAGGGAAGAAGTTTAGCGGGACCCTCGCAAGGGTGAATACCAATAACAGACACCAGACATCTGATTGCTTCAAGGGAGGGAGCACATCGCACCCGGGGCAGATGGAATGGTCCTGGCAGCCCCGATTGCTTTGCACAAACCTCTTTTATTATTCTCTTTCAAGCGGGTGGGGGAGCACAAAGGAGGTAGCAGAATTTTACCTTATATGGAAGAAATCATAAACAAAGAACAAAGAACAAAGTATGTGATAGTTTGCAAGCTTGCAAGTATACTTATCATACTTAGCTAACGTGTCCTGGGATGGAGAATACCACCAGTCATTGTTTCGCGATCGTACTGAAACATTTTGCGGTTGGCTAAAACAGGGTCATCAGATATGTGCAAATATCCTTGTGTCCGTGTTTGGCAATGTCTGCTTAATGGTGGAATAGCTACAATTCCTCCTTTTTTATTATTTTTGTGATGCCGTCTCCAGGTAAAGTCCTTTTTCCTCTGAAATGGATTCAAAGGGTGGCAACAAACCCTTCGGTTTGCTGAGACCCTGTTGCACCAGTTCGTACGAGGAGGAACACTCACCTTCTGATTCTTCATCACTCATAGCCAATAGGGCTCCTTTGGGAGCATAGGAGGCATTTGTATCTATTTCATTCTCTGACTCTTCGTCAGAAGACCACTCCAGCAGAAGCTGTTTAACAGAATCTTTGGATACAATAACAGATGTGAGAAAACTGACTGTTTTTTGAGTATTATTGATTTCACTATCAAGTGTTTGTAAGCGACCCTTTAAGAATTTTAACAATCGTCCCATAACACATGGACCTATTAAACAGGCAGGTGGGTACTCCTTTTATAGGCTACATGCATACGTCATAGCAGGACAAAGAAGCTTTCTACATAATTATGCTAATGCAAACCTATGCCATAGCTGATATCTTATGCTCCTACTTCTCAGCTCCTCCCAGTTACTCTTATCTCCATAACTTTCGTTTCTCCCATATTACTCTCATTTCTCCGCTTCTCCAGCTAGTACTTTTTTTCACACAGCACCTTATCACATGGCTACATTCCATTGTCCATCCATCACTTATCGTACCAGTCAGTAACAGTACATTGCAACATTTCCTCTGTTTTAATTTTTTGGAAAGTGATATCAACACTACCTAATGGTAATTCTTGCTCGCCCCCTCCTCCTCCGAGTCTGGGGCTTGCAAGTGCATTAGGATGCATGTCTTACCAACACTTTTGATGATTTCATTGTTGTCTGAGTCCGAGGAGAATGATAACAAAGGTTGCTTTTATTTACCTGTTTCTGAGTTCGTGACAGGTTGGAATCCAACTGGCTTAATCTGCATTTTAAGAAGGCCAAAACTTTGCCCAAAATACAAGGGCCAATAGTACAGAGCACAAGTAGGAGAATAAGAGGACCAGCAATGGCAGATACTAAGGTGGTTAACCATGGGGAGAAGTTGAACAGACCCTGATACCATGTGTTTTGAGCCTCTCGTTCTCTTTGCCTTTCCTTTAGTCTCTTATCCAATTATTTCATAGAATCTAAAACCACTCCTGAACTATCTGCATAAAAACAACATTCTTCTTTCAGTGCTGCACATAACCCATCCTGCTTGAGGAACAACAAATCTAAACCTCTTCTATTCTGTAAGACAACTTCAGATAGGGAAGTGAGGGAGTTCTGCAAAGCAACTATAGATTGTTCAATGCGGCGTAAATCTGCATCTATGGTGGCGCTTAAATGGCGAAAATGCTGATCAGAAGTAACAAGGCCAGCTATACCTGTGGCCGTCCCAGAAGCCCCCAATCCCAGCAGTACAGCTAGCATCAAAGCAGTTACTACTTCTCTTTTTGCCCTAAGGTTATATCGTCTAGGTTCTAGTAAAGAAACAAAATCTTCTGAGTTGTATACATCAATTTTGGGAAGCAATTGTACCTGAATACAAAAGGAAAAAAAATTTTTTTTTGTTGTTGTCAATAACACATAATCATTTCAGCAAAGTCAAAATGTAATTTGGGGAAATAGGAAGAAATCATGGTGTAATTAGTTGTAGAGTTGAGTATTTGCCCATAAGCGTCCTTGATGACCCATGTGATGTTGTGTGGTCTGTGGGCGTTAAGGCTGGTGGATGTCCCATCAGTCCAGCGAAGTGAACAGCCAAGCAGGAAGAAGAGAAGTGCTGTCATCTTTTTCGGATGATGGCTCCGCTGGTTGTCGGCGGTGATATGGGCGGACACACCTTGCAGGAACCCAAAGAGTTCTGTCAGGAAGCTGGACTGCTGCGTAGCCTCGACCCCAGGTGATCAATTCGGCAGGTCCTTTCCACGCAGGATCAGGTAACTGTCTATAATAGACAAGTGGTCTCGAAGGGGGAACAGGTGGTTTAGTAAAGTGTCGAGACGCAGCAGACAGGGGAGGGGTGCCAGTGAGATTGAGGAAGTTAAGCGTATACAGACAAACATTTAACACATTTTGTAATACTGGGAGGCTAGGGGGGCCTTTAAGGCCTTTTGACCCCATGTATCGTTGTAATGCCAATTTTAAGGTTTGGTGAGCCCTTTCAACAATAGCTTGCCCTTGGCTATTGTAGGCGATCCCAAACTTGTGGATAATGGACCAGTGATAGCAGATAATTTTTCAGAGAATTGAGAGCTGATATAGGCTGGTGCATTATCTGTTTTTAGATTTTTTGGCGGTCCCAGTACTACGAAGGTCCGAATACAATGATTGATAACGTGCTTTGACGTTTCTCCCCTTTGAGGGGTGGCTATGATGAACCCTGAATAGGTGTCAATAGACACGTGAAGGTATTTCCAAGGGGCAAAAGGTGAGAATTGAGTGACATCCATTTGCCATGTCTCACAAGCCTCTATGCCCCTGGGATTAATCCCTTGAGGTAGGGTTTTTGCTTGCAAACTGCAAGTGGGGCATTGTATGATTGCAGTTGCTTCTTCCAGAGAAATGCCAAATTGTTTAACCAGAGCCTTTTTGTTTTGATGGAAATAACTATGACTTTCCCCTGCTAATAGAGGGGAAGGTTGAGGCATCTTAATACTGATGGGAAGTACTTTACAAGCAGTATCAGCTACCTGGTTCCCTTCTGAAAGGAAACCTGGGAGATGTTGATGACTACGTATGTGGGCTACAAATAGAGAATGGGTCCTAGATTGAATGAGCATTTGCAGCTGAAGCAACAGTGTCATTAATGATGGTTGTATAGAAGGAGATAGAAATGCCTCAAAAATATGTAAGACCAATTGGGAGACATATAGACTATCCGTTATGATGTTAATTGGTTGTCCAGGAAATGTCTTCAAAGGTAAGTTAAAAGCAGCTAATTCAGCTTGCTGTGCTGATGATTGGGGCTTTGTCAGTTGCTTGTGCCAGTTACCTTGATCATACCAGACACAAGCACCATGAGTTTTAGAGCCATCAGTGAAAACTGTGATGGCTTGAATTAATGGAAAAGCAACTACTGGAGAGGAAGAGGTAATAGGTATCGTTTTAATTAGCTGCAAACGGGGGTCAGAAGGGAGATGGCAGGAGATGGGACCAATCCAATTTTCCAGAGCGTCCTGTAATACATCTGACGTCTGAAAAAGGGGCTCCCATTGAGAGAGTTTGAAAGGAATGTGTATAGCTTGAAGATCGTGAGCGAGCAAAGCCTTTGCTCGGTGACGTCCCTTGATACAAAGCAGAGCGAGCTGAAGGGCTCCGGAGGTGACAGTTGCTCTAGGAGTGTGAGGGAGGTGAAGCCATTCGATGATGTATAGCTTTTTTGTTTTGGGATCAATTTGGAAAAGAATGGCTGTGAAAAGGGCTGTTGTGGGCAAGACAGCCAAGGAGAGCAAACAGTTAGGGATGATGCGATCAAGCCCGTGAGGGCATGGAATAGAGGGGAAAGGGTTGCAATAACAAGAGTGGCTACTGTAGTGTTAACAGGCCATGAAAAAGATCTTTCACCTCCAAGAGAGAGGCAATTAAGAGCAGATGAGTCATAAAGAAAGGGGGCAGCGACGATACCTTCTATGGTAAGAGTGGAATTGGGAATGAGCAGAATAGGCAACGAGGGAGGGAAGGGTGTTAAAAGAGTTGCAGTTAAAGGAAGCGTTACAACAGCACCAGGGTCATCATACACAAGGTCTTCAGATAACACTACCGGGAAAGTGGTAGTGGGGAGGTCAGCCTTGGTAGCGGGGCTAGCTGAAAGCCCCATAGTTAGTTTCCCGAAGGCTGAGCAGAAGGGGGGTTACTACGACACTGCGAAGCCCAGTGAAAGCCTTTACGACAGCGAGGACAGATAGTTTTTGGTTTTGCTTTAGAATCAGGAGGCGGAGGGCCCCTAGCTTGGCCGCGGGGTGCCCCTCCTCCTCCCGGCATCCGACACTGATTTTTAAAATGTCCAGGCTTGCCACAGTTGAAACAGTTGCCATTACGAGTTATAGCGAAAGCGTCCGGAGAAGAAGCAGAAGTAGGTAAAGAAGAAGAAATAGCCACTGCGAGCGCGTCCATTTTATGGGTGAGTGCAGACCATAATTAGTTGCCGCATCTTTTATGTTTTTCAAGACCTCAAATTCAATGTTAGTATGTACAGGGTTGCTGCCACCTCCCGGGGGAAGGGTAAGAGGGAAGGCGGAAAGAGTTTCAGAATCATCTAACGGTAGAGGGGAGGAAAGGAGATTGCTAATAAGACCTCCTCGAGGAATTAGTGGAGAGGAAGGAGTAGGGGCAGAAGGGGGAGGATTAGAAGATTCCGCAGGATTGGTGGAAGGTGGTGGAAGAGAGGGAGTTTCCACCTGTGCCACAGGAGGATCTCCAGATTTAGCAGGGTTGGTAGAAGAAGAAGAAGAAGAGAGAGGGGGAATATCAGAGGTAAGAGGTGCAGCATTCTCTTTCGGAGGATAGAGTGTGTTTAATGCTGCCATGACAGCCCGCCAAGATGTTAATATTTCGGGCGGGGCTCGGGGAATATTGTGTAGGTACTTCCCCAATCTCTGCCATGAAGAGTGTCGGAGCGTTCCCTTCTCAGGATAAGATGGACAATGTGCCTCTATATATGCCAATAGGTTAGTCAATGATTTTTTTGAAAGAGGATATATAGTGGTGCCATTAACTTTTTGAAATGAATTAGCCGTCTTCACTATAGTATAAAGTTCGTCCCTATGACCTGACGAAACTTTGGAAAGTGGAGAGCCCATTACTTACGATTGTACGATGCCTTTGCCAGGTGCGTAAGAACGGGAGTGAAGGAGGTGCACCTCTAGACAGAGACCACACCTTGAGACAGCGAAAGGCAGACGGATCCCAGATGAGCCCCCAGTTGCCTTGCAGCGAAGGCAGACGCCCAGATGAGCCCCCAGGTCCGCGCCGGCGCGGTCCATTGTTCCGTCGGCGTCCTTCCACTGCCTATGGAATTCCCGCAGGGAAGAAGTTTAGCGGGACCCTCGCAAGGGTGAATACCAATAACAGACACCAGACATCCGATTGCTTCAAGGGAGGGAGCACATCGCGCCCGGGGCAGATGGAATGGTCCCGGCAGCCCTGATTGCTTTGCACAAACCTCTTTTATTATTCTCTTTCAAGCGGGTGGGGGAGCACAAAGGAGGTAGCAGAATTTTACCTTATATGGAAGAAATCATAAACAAAGAACAAAGAACAAAGTATGTAATAGTTTGCAAGCTTGCAAGTATACTTATCATACTTAGCTAACGTGTCCTGGGACGGAGAATACCAACAGTCATTGTTTCGCGATCGTACTGAAACATTTTGCGGTTGGCTAAAACAGGGTCATCAGATATGTGCAAATATCCTTGTGTCCGTGTTTGGCAATGTCTGCTTAATGGTGGAATAGCTACAGTCTTCTCATGTCTATTATGCCCTTACTTCCCCAGTTTTACAGTTCAGGTACCATCAGGGGTAGGATTCTACAGGTTCACACCTATTCGCTAGAACCAGTTGTTAACATTCTAAGCAGTTCAGAGAACTGGTTGTTAGAAGAAATCACTGGCCCAATCCTGTCAGATGGCAAGAAGGAAACATTCTGGTGTTGCTTACAGAAACTGCCTCTGCATTAACTCTTATTACATTCTTGGCAGGACAAGACTTCCTGTCTCTGGAACTTCTCTGGAGTTTTTTTTCCTCCTTTGCTGGTACTTTGCTTGTGAGGTGTCACCATTTAAAGTTACAATGGCACTGAAAAAAGTGACTTATGACCGTTTTTCACGCTTGTGACTATTGCAGCATCCCCATAGTCATGAGAGGACAGGCGAGGAGATGCATGCCTCAATGTGAGTGATGTTGAGTTTATTTATTTATTTTTATTTTATTTATTTGTCAATGGTTTACAAGATAATAAGTATAAGTGTATACATAATTATGAATACATGAAATGGGTACATATAAGAAAAATAAAAGAAAAATAAAAGAAACAATAGGACAGGGACGGTAGGCACGTTGGTGCGCTTATGCACGCCCCCTACAGACCTCTTAGGAAAGGGGTGAGGTCAATAGTAGACAGTCTAAGGTTAAAGTTTTTGGGGTTTGGGGAAGAAACTACAGAGTCGGGTAGAGTATTCCAGACATTGACCACTCTGTTGCTGAAGTCGTATTTCCTGCAATCAAGCTTGGTGCAGTTAACCTTGAGTTAACCACACCCATCCAGTCACATGACCACCAAGCCATACTCACCAACTAAGCCACACCCACAGAACCGGTTGTTAAAAAAATTGAATCCCATCCCTGGGTACTATTTATTGCTGTGAAACCTAGAAAAGGAGAGAACATTCTCTCATTTCTTGAATATAAGAAGAAGAATGCTCTGAAAGTTTTTCTTCATTCGTTCTTACAGAAATAAAATATTTTTATTTAAGCACCACAAAGGCTATTGGTGGTTAGTAATCATGTTGATTATATACTACTTTGGAAATACAAGTTTTTAATATAATTTGTTGTAGGAAGGCACAATTACGTTTCTATCCTGTTTTGGGGCTTTATATAGGCAAATATTTGGCTGGACTGCATTTGGATTCTTCTAAATGTTCCTGAGTCTGGAAAACTATATTTTATACATTAAAAAAATCTGATTTTGTAGTGTTCTAGTTGGAGATCTTCTGTCATTTCCAGTACAGGAGAATTTCAAGTAGATTTTCTTTTAATTGGGCTCTTTCAAATAGTTCCAAAAATTAGACAGGGCAATTGCCCAATCAAATCAACATTGATTTCCAAAATTGCTATTTCTCATTGAAGGGAAAATCAAATAACACAGAAGTAATTTGCTCAAATGGCAGGTTCCTGTGATTAGATTTGAAAACAGAATCCTATTACACATTGATGGGGAAGAAATCCTATAAACAATGATATGGCTTTCATAATCTTCTACAGTAATATAGAGTAAAACATTATTTTTTCATCTGGGGTCAGCATGGCTTAATGAAGCCAAAGCAAGCAGTCAATGTGCCAGAAACACATCTTGAAACCCATGTTTTTATATCTGATGCTTCTCTTCTCCCCCTTTGTTTCTTAATACTGTTTTATGTCTGTTTCTTAAGAAGGAAGGAATAACACTTAGTAAGCTTAATTTTTTTTGCTTCAGAGGATTTTTGGCTAAGTTGAGGTCCACATGAAGAGCATAATGCTGCTGTGGTCCAGCAGGTTGATCTGCTTCACACACAATTGCTGGAAAATATGATTTTACAATAAATGAGCATATTGGAACTAGATAATCTCAAATATATATTTATTTATAACAGATATGAGAAATAGGCATGCTCCCTCTTGACACTTCATTAAGAAATATTGAGGCATATTCAGATTCCCTCAACCAGCCACCTTGTTTTGATATTTAAAAATAGAGGGTTGTTTCCTCTTCAACTAGGCATTTCAAAGAGATGCACTGATTGAACCTTCATGAAATGAAGCACCTCTTTGAAGTTTGACAGCCCTGTTTTACAGTTCAGCTGAAGAATCCAAATAAGGAGAAAGATAGGTAGACATGAAATGCAGGAGCATAGAAAACTAACTTGGAGATGGTCAAGAATTAAAATTTGAAAAATAATAATAATAATATATATATTCATCAAATGGTTTAACTGGAAGTTTATTACAATATTGTCTATTAAATTGGATGGATCTCTAAATTCACCCAAGATTAACCCATATGTAGTATAATACTGGATAGGATAAATTATCCAGTTACATTTATTTTGGGAATAAAGTCTTAACTACCTATCTCTCATAGTAGATAGAAAGGATTGCTTACTGTACTGCATCATTGAATAATGGAATCTATTTATTGAATATCATATTTTCTTATATTCTCATCTGGAACATTTCCTGTCTCCTTTCTGCAATTAGTTTTCCAGGTAAAATATTGTTTTGAACAATGAATCAATTTAAGTTTTAAATCTGTCTAGGGCTACCATCCTTACTTCACCATGCTATGTCAAATTTCATGCCCAAATGGCAATAGAAGATTAAAAACTTCTGCTAGTATAATAGCTGTATGTGAGGCAACTCTATAATTTTTTGAAAAGCATATTTGTTTAGAAAGTGTTTTTAATGTGTCTGAAATGGCTGCATGTTCTTTCATTATCTAGAAGCAAAACTGAAGCAAATGACTGCGGGAATTAAATAGTCTCTTGGACTGGATGATTGGACACTTCATTGTATAGTCAGTGGATGGCAACTTGAATTAGGACTACAAGGCAATTGGCTGGATTAATGCAAATAAGCATATGAGTCCCAAAGTGCTAAAAATTAATTGGATACTTTTTAGGATAAAAATCAGATTCCCCTGCAGTAAGGCAGTTTATTGGCAACAGGAATATATGGGTAAATGTCCACATTTAATACCATCTGATTTTTCTGCTAGCAAACAACACCTCCTTTCACTTCAGTAAAAACAAATCAGGTCATTTTTTAAAATAATTTATTTTGTTATTTTTTAAAAGTAGACCCCTAAAGCTTATGAAAAACACCTATGACATAATTGTCATACAAGAATATTGCAGTAGGCCAGGTGTTTTTCTCTCTGAAGTTTCAGATATCCTTGAATATTTGTTGTACAGTACAGATATCTAGATCTTAAATAGGCCTATAGGTACCCTTTCATATACAGCTGCAACTCTATTGTACATGGAATATGTTACATAATACTTTTTAATTCTATGTGTCTGTCTGTCTGTCTGTCTGTCTGTCTGTCTGTCTGTCTCTCTTTCTCCCTCCCTCCCTCCCTTCCCTTTCCATCTCATCTCTGTTGGTCTATTGGCTGTATATTTCTCACAAACTACATTGTATTAGAAAGCAGTCTTTTTATTAGGATACTTGTAACAAATATTTTCTCTCAGATTCTTGACAGAAATTGCTAATTATTAACCATTTTGAATGTAGCTCTGTAGCTCTCTTTCTTTCCATGCACCCTACCTCAAGTAAATAGACACGTCTTTAAGGGTTTCTGGGACATCATCTGGGTGAAAATTGTATAGATCTGAGGAGTACCTAATTCCAGAAGGCAGGTGCTGCTATAGAAAAAAGTGTGTTTCCAGAGTTTTAAAAAGCATGTTTAATCAAGAGACCAATAAAATACTCTGCCATATTGTACTGGACAGGCAGAAACTGTAGAAGACAAGTAGTATCAGAAATATCCAGATCTTATGTTACATAGGGCTTTATAAGTTTACAGTACAAATAGCACTTTGAGTTGCACTCCAAGTAACCAGTGTATGTCAAGAGCAGATATCTCATGGGGGCATGCCATTGCATCACTGATCACACTGCCACACTAACCAGGCTTCAACTTGGGGCCAGTTGAAACTTCCAAGTGGTTTTCAGTGGGAGTCATATGTAGACCATGTAGCAATTATAAACTAAGCAGAGAGGACAAAAAGCTAGGAACCTAGTTGAAAAGATCCCTTCTGTGTGGTAAGAAGGAAACTAGTTGTTAAGAAAACAAAGGGAAAATGTCACTTGAACCAGATAAGGGAAGTTGGGCTTAAGCACATGGTAAAAACCATAAGTTCAAGTCCCACTTCAGTCATGAAAGCCAGCTAGGTGACTTTGGGTGGCTTACATAATTAAAAAAGAAATATATAATTACAAATAAAAGACTTCAAGGAAACTCTTGAACGCTGATCAGTGCCTAAATTTGGCAATAGTATGCAAGGTGAAAATTTTATTTATTAATTAAATTTATATGCTGCCTAGCTCACAATCGACTGATTCTGTAATTCAGTCAAAGAGTTGTTGCTGGTCTATAGGGATTAGGCTCTGATCCTTAACATCAGCTTTTGGTTTAGGCTTCATTAGAGTCTTGCCTAGAGTGTGCTGTGAGCTTTTCTAAACAAATTAGTATTATTTCAGTTACATGCTTACTTTTTTCTGCTATATCTGCTGTATATTCTTCTGTATGCAGTCTATTCATGTAGACTGCATGGAACTTTCAATTGGTGTAAATGTAGCAAGCATTCTCGTGAATGCATAATAATTAGACATATATCCATATTTCAAATTCTGCAGTGATAGCTTGTTGTTTCCTTGGCACTGTTAGTTAAATAGTTCTTTTTAAATTTATTTCAACATCTTAAGTGATTCATGTCTTAATTTCCTGCATCGATCTGATCAACAGGGCCTTAAGATAAGTTTTTAACCCGAGAAAATATACTGTACAAAATACAATAAAAATGCTAATAAAATTCATAATGCTGTAATGCACTATATTTTTTGTTTGCCATGATAATAGCCATGTGAATTGTATTCTGATTATTAAAAAGATCAAGAAATTGCTTTGACTGTATATAGATCATGAGAGAAGCAAGAAGATGTGTTTGAGTAATACAGTACTTAAGGATAAGACTATAAAATGTAACGAACAGATTCATTAATATATTTGGGTTACAAAATTCAACACTGTCTCTTCCCATCCCTTTTTTTTCCTTGTTCAGGGTCTTGCTTGATGCAATTGTGCGATGTTTTGGGAGATACAGTTATAGAATAAAAGAAAGGAAGAGTGCATTCAAGAATACCTTCTTTAGTCTTGACTTTTCTTTTTGGCATGGATCATACTGTCTTTTAAAATTATTTTATCAGTCCTTAATTGTTTGTTTTTTTAATGGATTGCTGTCTTGAGTGCCCTCTAGGTAGAAAGGCAGAATGGAAGGAATAATAATAATAATATGTAGTGTGATTGAATTGTTGGTTGAGGACTTAACTGCTGACATCTGTCTGCAAATGATATGACAGGATCCTGGGGAAACCTTATAACTACCCTAATGGTACCACAAATTCATCAATCAAATGCATATAATAATATCAAACTGTCTTAGATTGAGATTTAATTGAGAAATGATTGTTCTCTATTGGTTGGTCTTGCATTATCAAATTCTCCATCATAAAAGGGCTTTCTTCAGAATTTTTCTGTTTGCCTCCAAGCAGCAAAATTGTGGTGTGGCTTTTTTCATTAATAATGAAGAAAATCAATGCAGCGGTTTTCTCCCTTAGGTAAAAAATAAATAGGAAGCAGAAAAGGTGTGTGTGTGGGGAGAGAGGTAGGATGAAAGAAATACCCATCTCTCTTTCGCTAGAACAGCATCCTTTTGCACAGCACATTATTTTTCCCAGTGAGCATATTGAGGCATAAGCTGTAGTTCTTGAGCCGTAGGCAGAACATGGTATTTAAAACCAAATGAATCAGACTCCGTAGTTTAGGATACAAAACTACTTCCCCCCACTCCTATTTCCTCTAAATCTGTGTAAGTCAACACATTCAAATTGCTCTCCTTCAAACACACATTTTCTATTTATAAAATTACTTCAAGTATCTAACCCTGATTTTTTTCTCTTCCTAATCAAGCTGTATTAGTCTATGCCATGGCCCCAATTGATAAATTGTGTGAAATGGTTATGATTAAAAATGAAGAACCACCTTTGATCACCCTCTTCTTGGCAAGCCTGAAGTTGAAATAAAGCCCAGAGGCAGAAGGAGGGAAAGAGTTTAATGAGAAGAGTATTCATTTGGTGGAGAGTCTCGAGCAGCATTTTTTTTTATTTCTCAAGGCAAGAAGATTGATAATATACATTCGTACAACTAAACTGTAGCTATTTGTATATTTCTCCATATCAACATGTTTACCATTATAAAGAGATCAGAGGTTACCTTACTGTTTGATGCATCAAACTGATCCCCCCCTCTCTTTCTCTCTCTCTCTCTCTCCCCCCACTTCAGTATTTTTTTGTCCTGCCTCTCTTCCACCCCATCTCCATGCTTGTGTGTATGTGTATGTGTGAGTGTGTTTGAAAAAAGTTTATTTCAGATTTTTTTTAAAGGAAATCCTAGATGGGTGGAATTCTTTTCAGCTATTCTGGTTAGTCATTTCAAGCAAGAATATGCTTTTGCAATTACTTTTATTGTGGGTGTGCATAGTGGACATGCATTTATGCACTATGTATTCCTGAAATGGCAGCATTTTCAGATCAATTGCTTTTATAGATAGGCTGTATAAGTGTATAATGTCTACATGTATAAGTACGTGGCTAAATATTTCAGGAAGAGCTGAAAGTTTATACAGGGGTCTTCAACTTTCAACCATTAATTAATGACCATTCACATGATATAACGGCATGAAAAAAGTGACTTATGACTGTTTTTCAAATGTACGACTGTTGCAGCATCTCCATGGCCTCATCGTCAAAATTTGGGTGCTTGGCAACTGACTCATATTTATGACAATTGTAGGATTCCAGGGTCATATGATCACCTTTTGTGACCTTTGGACAACCAAAATCAATGGGAGATGAGATTTCAGTAGCATCCTCAAAGTCAAAATTAAAGCAACAAAGATCAATATATGTAATATATAATATAAGTAATATAATATATGTAACCAAGTAACACCAATATGCTTCAAATAAACAACTAATTTGGTTTCAACTAACAATGTAAGCCTTCTACAGGAAGTCTATAGAGACTTCCTGACACATAAACAAAATCCTTATCTATCTGTAGGTCCAAAATATATAGGAGAATAATAACATGACAATGGAAAAGAGAAAATCATCATAAGCAATTATATTCTATATAGTACCATTTTGCAAGTAAAAAGAGTTAATAAATGCTGTGTGTAAATATAAATTACTGATGGAGGAAGATGTTCAAAATAATATTTTGAAATATAATAAAGTAAATAATAAACAGAAAACTTGGAAAGTTGGGCAAAAAGGGAGAAACAAAGAAGTTAAAAATTACAGTTCTTAAATTAACTAGTTGTTAAATTAATAACTTCTTGAAAAGGGAATTGATAGTACATTAAGATGTAACTAGAGCAGTATAAAGAAACATCTCCTTTTTTCCCCTTCCTCCATTTTCAGTTTTGCCATCCATCCAAAAATGTGTGACTAGAACAACTGATTGCAAGAGCTACTCTGATTAGAGAGTGAATCATTAATTTATGAATCCAATTCTTCAACTTCCCTTCCAAACATTACATGAGTGTTACAAATATTATTAAAAATAATTGTTTTGGGCTCATGGTGTTCCTTTTTGCATCACATTGCACTCCTGATTTACAGAGCTCTGTGGATCATTTTGAATTGGAGACAATGCAGGCAACAGACACTTGTTGTAGCCTGAATCATTTAAAATACATTCTAAATTGCCTAACAGACCTAACATAAATTCAGCATGGCATATTGATTATAGGTATAAAATTATATAATGCCTAATTCTAGGATTCACATAGCACAATATTTTTGTAGATCGTCCTCTGAATATACACACAGATTTAAGATATTTAAATGTGAGACAATGTGTGCAAAGTAAGATGATTAGGCTAGAATACTGTATGTCAGAAAACAATATAGCAGATCATTTTACAAAGGCCCAAGGCTCTATAAAGCATAAGGCTAGCTGTGAAGATTATGGACTTAGAATGTAAGGTTGTATATATAATCTTACCCCAAAGGGGAGAATGTTAGGAATATAAGTCACCTAACAGGTATTTGGGTTAGAAATATATAAACCAGGATAAATATTTTAGTACTATGTCTTTAAGGGAATGCAAGAGCATGCAATTGGGTGTGGTTTCTCAAACAGCCATAAAATGGAGCCAGAAACCTGGGTTGTTTAGTCTGAGTTTCAGAAGAGAGTGTGAGTGTATCTCTGTTTCCTTCTGTTGGAAAATATTGCCATTGCTCCATTTCTTCTGATTGACTGATATTACTGGATTTAATGTAAGTCTGTTACTGAACTGTTTTTGATACTGGACTTTGATATTTCGATTATCCCTGGATTGAAAACTGACTGATTTAACTTGTGAATGACTTTGGATTGCTTATTTTGGACTTTGGTTAAACCTTTCTGGAAGTAAAAACCTACATTTACTGTACAGTGTTTCTGTGTACTGTGTGTGTATTATTCAAACATTACTCTCAAATATGTCTCCTTGTATGCGCTCATTCTCCTAACGGGGAATTACCTCAACATGCTCTTCTTAAAGTGGAGTTTATTTCACTCAATAATGGAAGCAGCTGATGTGGAAAAATATGACAGTCCAGGCTTTTATGCTTTTTTTATTATTTATAGTGCGACTATTTAGAACAAGTATATATAACAAAGTTCTGGTTGTCAATCTTCCTCCTAGAGACTGTATTTCACTTTGACTCTTCTGCTAGCTGCTTTGTTTTTTTTCCTGCTTTACTCCAATTCCCTTCCCTATTTGGTAACTTAACAAGATACAGAATGAAAGGAAAGAATGGGGTGAAATTTTATTGTAATGGGCTCAACATGGCTTAACCTTTTCCTGGATCTGCTCAGCTGAACATCTGCTGCTTCTCTATTGGTGGAAGAACCTCTCTCAGGATCTTCTGCCTAATCCTTCCCCATTATCAGGGCTTCACCATGATAGCTAATCCCCACCTTCTATCTTGGGTATTGAGTGAAGCCACAGTCTGAAGCCAGCCAAGGTCTTCCTTTTGATCTTAGAACTCTTCTCCCCCTGGGTCTTCACTTCTTCCTAGTAAGCCACCCCTATATTTTTTTGTTCTTTGCTGACCAGAAACTAAAAACTGCTTGAACAACAGTTCTTTTTCTAACTTTTATCTGCAGTCATTCCATTCACTCTGTTCTGTACAAATGTTCTCCTGTCCTGTCCTGTCCTGTCCTCCCCTTCCCCTCCCTCTCTCCTCCATTTTCTCTTCAATTTTCAGTCAGATTGAAGAATGTTCTTCTGCAACTGATGAAGTGTATGTCCTCCCAGGACTCTAGCCCTTAACATTATTTTGAGGTTGGATTAATTGATCTGCTTTCTCAACATCTCTCACATCAGTCCTGATAGAGTCAGGTCAGTTTATCAAACCTCACAATAGAACATCTGCCCTACAAGACTGTAATTAAGCTGCTCTTCCCCTTTCTCACCCTATTTGCTGACTCATATGAACAGGAGAGCAACCAGGCCAAGCCACTAAAGCCTCATGTGTTGCATTCATTATGTATGAAACAGTATATATACTTAAATATATGAATAGAGTTTAATTAATCCTTTCACCTCACACTCTGAATCCCCCAAAAGTACTGGAGTGCACACAAATTTAAGCAAATTCTGTCTGTGGCAATCTGAAGCAATTGCATAGTTTCTTTGGATTTCAGATATGCCCTCTGAAGAAGCTGCATATCTCAGGAAATTGCACATAGGTTTTAAGGTATTGTTGTCAGGTCTTTTTTTAGTGCTCAGGATGTTCCCATTTTCCCTTGTAAGGCAGCGAGAAGTCAGGATAGGATGGGTAGTACTCTTCCTTATCTGATTAGGACTGAATCTGTGCAAAAGGATTATTAGCCTCACTCTGGGTGACTCCTTCCCAGTTTGTGCTCAGTCCTTAGCAGACAAGGACATGTGGTATTGCCTCTCCTGCCTTTCAAAATTTCCTTCCAAAGGCAGCCTTTCTGCAACATTTTTCCAATTTCTTCTTTATTTTTCTTTTTTTGTTTTGAAAAGTCTCCACTTGCTTCCCGATTTGAATTTTGGTTCCCCGCAGCACAGCTGACGATCGGGGCTGCCAAACAGCTGAGGACTGTTCCGGAGATCCGAAGCAGCCTGAAGGGATGGCAGCGGCCATTTTTCTTGCTCTTTGGGGTGAAGAGAGTGATTGAATGGCCAGACAGCCTGAGAGGCAAGGGCGGAGGCTTCCGCCATAGTGGAGAAGCCACGGAGCTGTTTTCAGGCTCCGTGGTGAAGAGGAGGTGCCTTTTCTCCATTTTAAAGGCATGGGTGTTGGCCACACTAGATTTGGTGCCGTGGGGCTTGTACATCCCCACGGTGAAGTACTAGCTGCAGGAATTTGACAGCTGCCTTTTCTTAAAGTCTTGGCTGTATTTTTCTCTGCCTTTGCAGTGCAACGAAAGCCATAGCTTTTATAGCTCTCCCTGGAGAAGAAGAAGGGGGCCATTTTGAAGTATTCTTGTGGCCGGGGGTCATTTTAAAACTATTGTTGGCCATTATGAAGAGAAGGACAATTTGAAGACCTCTTCTTCCCACCACTCTAGTGCCTTTGGTCACCACCAGTTGCTTCTGGAGCTGCAGATGACATCGAAGGGTAGGAGCTATAATTTCAAATTTTCCAGTGTGGGATTGGTTTCCCTATCCCTGGGCTTCTGGCAGGGCATGGTTTATCACTATTGTCCTAATAGGCCCAGGAGGGTTGGAGTCCCAGTAGGAAGAAGAATCTTTCTACTGAAGTGCTTTTGGGCAGAAGAAAGTGGTGGTTGGTGTGGGGATAGAGAAGATTTCCTCTGAAGATACTTTCATAAATCCCTTCATGTGCTCTCCTCCTGGCACAGGACTTCCAGTCCAGATTTGGCCTTGCTGCTCCATGATGGCTGAAGCACCAAGGGAAACTATAGCTTGTAAAGTGTCCAAGCCTCAAAAGGTGGCTCCTGCTGCTTCTACCAAAGGGAAGCAGCCTGTAAAGAAGGCCTCAAGAGCAGAGGAGAAGGATGCTTCCAGGCGCCATCAAGCCATCAAGAAGCAAATAGCCAAGGTGCATTAGGCCTCTTCTCGCATACTATCTGCACGCCCATCTTCTCTGGCTGCACTCAGCAAGGTGAATTTGGAGGAGCCTGGAACTTCTTCCAGACCTGGTTTTCAAACTTGATCTCCTAATGTTTCCAGGAGAGGCGCATCTGCAATTCTGTCTGAAGGTGGCAGTCAAGCTAGGATCTTCAACTCCTGATAGACAAGGCAATCAAGAAGGGCATCTCAGAAGATCGGCAGAGAGAGACCCGACATTCGTCGGGTGTCTCTGATTTGTCAGAGAGAAGATCCTGGGTTTGTGAGGCTCTCTTGTCAGAATGAGGCTTCTTTATATAGGATCCAGTTTCTGGATTGGCTGAAGACTTTGCTCCTTCTGCCTCAGTAGCTCCATCATTGGTGGGGGAGCCTGATTGGCCAGAATCCAATATGTCAGTGGATGAAGGCCCTTCACAGGAAGTTCCAGTGTTTACTGGTTGTTTTAAACACTTTTTATTTAGTCCCTTGTTGTTCAAGGCTAGAAACACCAATTTGAAAAATGCAGATGATGACACATCGACTACAGTTCCTCCTAAGGAATCAGATGTTCTGTTTGAAGTGGTTCCATCACCAAAGTTGTTCCTGAAGGTAACGAAGAAACAACTTGA
This sequence comes from Pseudonaja textilis, assembly GCF_049901715.1. Classification (NCBI taxonomy): domain Eukaryota; kingdom Metazoa; phylum Chordata; class Lepidosauria; order Squamata; family Elapidae; genus Pseudonaja; species Pseudonaja textilis. The sequence continues at coordinate 44,723,506 of NC_141993.1, forward strand.
AGCTCCTGCCACAGAACCCAATCCTCTGGCCTCTGATCGCAAGTTCTTCTTGGGCCTGAACTTACAAAGACTCTTCAGGTCCCCACAGTCAATGCTCTTGTGGCAGCCTTGGCCTCCTCATCTCTGCCCCTTCAGACCCGGAGGAAGTACTTAAGGCAGAGGAAAAGTGGGTGGAACAGTCACGTCAGCATTCCCATTTGGCGGCTGCCTGGGCTGTCAAGGCCTCTACAGTGGCTTCTTTCTTTACAAGAACTTTGCTCAAGTGGCTGAAGCAGCTGCAGGATAGAATCCCCTCATCAGATGTCCGTGCCCACTAGGACATCAACAAGATCATGGCGGCTATGGAGTTCACCACTGATGCCACTCTGCATAGCATCATATTTGCCACTAAACCCATTGCTTCTTCAGTGGCAGCCAGACACATGTGCTGGATATGCAACTGGCAAGCTGATGGCAGATGTAAATGGAAGTTGGCGTCTGCTCCGGTCCAAGGGGAGAAGCTGCCTATCAACATCAAGGACCTCTTCCAGATTGCTCAGGCAAGGGCAGGTAGCAGTTTTCCTCCAAGTGATCCTTTCGAGGAGGAGGAAGTCACTCATATCATTGCTAGTGCTTGTGCTCATGCCATTCCCATTGGGGGCTGTTTAGAGTGGTTTGCAGACCAATGGGAGGGTATTACTTCAGACGTCTGGGATCTGTCCACTGTCAGATCGGGTCTTTCACTGGAATTCTACTCTACTCTTCTGAGGTTCTTTATCTCATGCCCAGTATCCAGAGATGCTAGGAGGCAGTCTGATGGAGTCGGCCATCCAGCATTTGCTGGACCTAAAGGCCATTCAGGAGGTTCCCCTCAACCAACAGGGGATGGGATACTACTCCAGAATTTTTGTTATTCCTAAGGCCTTGGGGGTGGGTGGGTGGTGGAGGACAATTCTCAATCTGAAATGACTTAATAAATATGTTGCTTACAGGCATTTTAAGAGAGCCATTTCTCTCCTACTAAGCATCTTCTACATTTGGGGGCCATTATTGACACTGGGGTGTGTCAAGTGTTTCTCTCTCAGGAGCATCTGAGCAGCCTTCAGTGGATGATTAGGAGCATTCAGGGCAAGAGTTTGGTCCCTTTAGACCTTGTTTCTCAGCTTTTGGGCAAAATAATTTCTTGCATTGGGATTGTTCCCTGGGCCAGGCTTCATGCCAGATCCCTTCAGTGGTTTTTGCTTCCTTTCCAGAAAGCAGGGTCCAGTCATTCTCCCAGGAAAGTTAAATTGTCTAAGCAAGTTTTACTTTCCTCCCATTGATGACTTTCCAGGGCCACGACCAAGGGTCAGTCTTTCAAGCTTGAATCCTGCCCTGTCCTTACTACAGATGCTTCCCTGTCGGGTTGGGGTGCTCATTTAGGTTCCCTCTGGGCCCAAGGGTTATGGTCTGAATAGGAACAGGCACACAGCATTAATTGGCTGGAGCTTAGAGCTGCTTGTTTGGCCCTGAGGAAGTTTCTCTGCCAGGTGTTGGGGTCCAACGTCCTGGTTATGACTGACAATGTGGCCACAAAGGCTCACATCGATAGACAAGGAGGTACCAAGAAGGTACCTTTCCTTCATGACAGAGGCTGAGTCCCTGGTCAGGTGGGTGGAATGACACCTTCAGTCAATCAGAGCTAAGCACATTTCTGGATCTGACAATATACAGTCAGATTTACTCAACAGGATGACCATTGACCATGCTGAATGGTAATTGCATCCTTCTCTATTTCATCAAATCTCCCTGAGATTTGGATGGCCAGTAGTAGATTTATTTGCCTCATCCCTTAATGCCCAACTGCCCAGGTATTATACTAGGTTTTTCTCCCAGGGAGTTGCAGCTGGCCTTCTGGGTTTCTCTGTACCTTTCTGCCATTGCCACTCATCCCTGTGGTGGTTCGTAAGCTGTTGTTGGAGTGTGCTGAGATCATATTGGTGGCTCCCTTTTGGTCTTGTAGGCATTGGTTTGCTGATTTGATGGGCCTTTCAGTGATCCCCCCCCCCGGTTGATTCCTGAGGAGGTATCTCTCTTCTCCATAGTCCCTGTCTCATCTGCAACCCCAGTGGTTACAACTGGCAGTGTGGAGATTGAGTGGGGCATCTTAAAAAGTGCCCAACTCTCCAACAAGGTTATCCAAACCATTCAGGCCTCCAGGAACCCATCTATAATTCGCATTTATGAAGCTATTTGGCAATCCTTCTCAGCTTGGTGTGTCAAGTCCCATATTCACCTCTACAAGCTTCAGTGGCTGCAGTCTTGGAATTTTTACAGGCTGGCCTGGACAAGGGTCTTTCCCTCAACACTCTCCGCAGGCAGATGTCAGCCATCTCACCGGTCTTGTCTTGTGGAAAGTTGGAATCTCTGGCTCAGCACCCTATGGTTCGTAGGTTCCTCAGAGGAGCTACCAACCTTTGCCCTCCTATGGTACATAGGTACCCTACTTGGGATCTAACCAAGGTTTTGCAATCCCTCATAAAACCTCCGTTTGAGCCGCTTTGACAGTCTAGTCTTCATCTCCTTACTCAAAAGATGGTTTTCCTAGTGGCAATCACTTCAGCAAGGAGAGTCTCGGAGTTGGTTGCTCTCTCAGTTCGACCTGACCTCTGCATTTTCCATCCTCATCAGATGGTTTTAAGATTGGACCCAGCATTCATTCTGAAGGTCAACACGTCTTTCCATAGAGTTCAGGAGCTGGTACTTGCGGACTTCTGTCTTCACCCGGTCCATGAGTTGGAGAAGACTTAGCACACTCTGGATGTGCGCAGAGCTTTAAAAATTTACATTAAACATATTATGCTTTCTGCAGGATGGAGTCCTTGTTTTGTTCTTTCCAACCTTCCTTGTTGAGGGGTAAGGTTTCTCCATCCACAGTGAGTAGATGGATCAAAGCATGTATAGCTTGAACCTATTCCAGCAGGTCCCTGCCAGTTCCAGGGGCATCAAGGCCCATTCCACCTGTAGTGCAGTTACAACAGCAGCATGGGCTACACAGGCATCTGTGGCAGGGCTGCTACCTGGACTTCACCTTTGCCTTTCATCCATCACTATCGCCTGGATTCCTTTGCATCAGCGGATGCGGCGTTTGGTAGACGGGTCCTCCAATATGTCATTTCAAACCGTGCCAGCCAGGACCAGTTTTAACTCTCCCAAAGACAACCCTGCTTTGGTATGTCGCATCCTGACCTGTCGCTGCCTTATAAGGGAAAATGGGCGTTGTTTACTTGAAAACCACTTTTCCTTCTAGGCAAGACAGGTCAGCCCCAGCCTGGGATTTGTTCCTTCCTGAAACCATGGGGGAGGTGTCCTGTTATTTTCTTGTTTTTTTCTTTTTCCTTCATTAGAGGCAATCTGGTCTGTCACACTGACTTCGCAGAAACTGGGGAGGAGTCACCCAGAGTGGGTGGAGCTAGGCTAATAAGCCTTTTGCACAGACTTAGTCCTAATCAGATAAGGAAGAGTACTACCCATCCTAGCCTGACCTGTCGTCTATAAGGAAAAGTGGCATTCAGGTAAACCACACCCAATCACTTTCTGGAGGTCAACCCAAAGTGGTTGTGCCCCTCCTTAAATATTTAATCCGATCACAGTTGATCAGAATCCTGGTTCTGTAGGAGAAGGAAACAAGTATTCCTAAGTAAAGATCTCATTTGCAGAAAAGATCTCATTTGGGGGCAAAAAGGAGGGAAAAAATCCTTCTACTTTTGACAGCTAATAAATAAAGTTGAAGCTTTAAAAATGTCTTAGTTGCTATACTGGACAATAAACAATTTTAATTTGGATATATTGTACATCGAACTTTTATTCAACTCAGGATGTAGAAGTAGGAGCTTATTTTGGAACACACACATCACCCCAAATAAACACTAGGCTTTAAAGATGTGTCCAAAAAACAGTGTAAAACCAGAAAAAAATACCACAATGACTAAGATTGCTTGTGACTAATAAACTTCTTCCCTTTAATTTCTTCAAGGATTATTTTAATTAAAACTACTTCAATGGGAAGGTGGTGTGCAGTAAAGCAGCATCTCAGCCTACAGTGCTGTTTTCTTTTCAAGGCCCTCTCCAGATCTCACATAATCTCTAAAGACATTCTTGTGAAATTAAGTGAATTTTAATTTTATGAAGGGTAAGTGCTTTGTTCCTACTACCTAAAAAAAGATATCTTAAATCCTATCATTGTAATTGTAAAATGCTTTACTACCTGCACAAAACAAATAAACAAAACAAAAATAATTTAATTCTTTTCATAGTAGGCTTTATCTTGTTATACATAGGTTAAAAAGACTGGTCTAGCTGTTTTTTTTTTTAATATTCTATTAAAAACATATTTGGTAAGTATATTGCATTTGGTTCTGATTTTTCAACTAAAATATTGATAAGGGAAAGAAACAGTGTATAAAGTGTTAGCATTTAAAAAGAAAAAAGTGTGTTCAGTCCCACTGAAGATTTTTTTTAAAAAAACTAAATTTCTTTTTTACAGTAGTTTTAATTTTTTTTCCATTTCTTTTCATTCATCCTTTTTAATTTCACACAATCAAAGCATTCAAAAATTCCAACTGCTTAGAACATAGCTAAGTTCAAATTGTTTCCAATTTTATTAAGTCCTTATCAAAATCAAAGTACATCTTCAAACTGGACCATAGTGAATTAATTAAAGAGCACTGAGGGATCTGGCAAAGCCCTAAATAAAAGACTGAAGGCAGTTTAGAGAGCTAGGAGGACCACGGGGCAGCCAGGTTTTCTTTTGGGTAATGGAAGGTCTGTGACAACTGTCATCTCCATCATTTGGAGGGCAACATTCATATGTGTTCATCAGCCCCAAAGATTGCCTATTTCATTTTTCTTTTTAGTCTAAATAGAGTACATTTAAATTCCTCTGAATAATAATGCAGTGGGACAATTAACTTTGCTGCTGCCAAAGGAAGTCATAAATGGCAATCACATGACCATGGAATGCTGTGGCCAATGCAAGTATGAGGACCACTCATTCAGAAGTTTGAATGATTGCTAAACAAGTGATCATTAAGCAAGAACTCTTGGCACACTTTCAGAATTAGTTTGATGCTTTTGTGACCTATGACCCCACACTGCAAAAAATCTGTCTAGATAGACTTTAGATAACTATTGCTTCTTCTATTTCTGTTCTCATTTCGACATAGTATAGCTTAAAGGGTATTGCATCTCCATCAGTGATCCAGTGTCACTACAGCTGCTACTTGAACTCGAAACACTTCAAGTCAGGGGTGGGATTCAAAATTCCCAGCAACCAGTTCTCTGCCCGGTTGCTGGGTGGGGATGGCCATGGTAGATGTGGCCTACTGGAACTTCCAAGAAGGCTGTTTTATGCTTTCCACAGAGTCTGGAGGCTTCCCTCGGGCCCTTGGAAGGGCAAAAACAGCCTCCTCCGGGCTCCGGAAGGCTTCCAGAAGTCAGATACAGGTCCATTTCTGGACTTCCAGAACTTCTGGGAAGGCTGTTTTTCACCCTCCCAGAACCTTTGCGTGGACCCTGCATTTACCTGCATCCAAAATGGGCCACATGGAGACTCCTGGGAGGAGCGGGGTGGGGTGGGTGGGGCCAACCAGCCAGTTCAATTACCAGTTTGGCGAACCAGATGTAAATTTAACATCTGGTTCACCCGAACCAGATTTGGCTGAATCCTACCCCTGCTTCAAGTGATAGAAAGGATACTGTTTTAAAACATTTGAACTAGTAACTGCTGTTAATCTCTCCCTTACTGGAGTTACTGTATAAATAGAGTGCATTGGTTAAGTGCTAAAAGATGCAAAATGGTTTCTTTAGGTTTAATCAAATTGGAATAATTAGTTTGTGGTATGTGATTGCACTTTACAAACATTATGGATTTATTATAATATCCAATTAAAACATTGTTTAGTATAATTATTTTAGTTTTAAAGGAAATAAAAAATGTCCAAGAGATTTGATGGGAAGAGATTTGATGGATATTTGATGAAAAGTCACTTATTACTGCTCCTCCCAAAGTCCTTATAAAGCAACCATGTTTAATCTGAGTATTTTATTCTTTCGCTATAATATTAAGAATAACCTTAGGCTTTATTAATCAGGAAATATATGTCAAATGACAGATATTTAAGCTTCAGTTGAGAATTATTGCTGTTCTCCAAATAATAATAATTTCCTAATTGGATTCCCAGTAGGTTTGGTATAATCAACAGATATTCATTAAATTAGGCTGTATCCTTGTGTGGAAATCTTGATCTGAAGTGTTTTGCCAGTTGCAGAAGGTGGTGCTGCAGAGTCATGCCATGCCAAGCCAATTTTTTGAAGGGAATGCAGACCTCTCTCTTTGTGTTTGTCTTCGCCTGGTTTGTTGGTCCTCATGCAGGAGGTGTTCATTGTGATTGATTCTTTCATTCTATTAAGGGATTATTTTCAGCTTTAGGATTTATTGAAAGTACTGAAATAAATCTTTCTGTTGAACTATAGAAAAGGCTTTTCTCATAACAGATTATAAACTACCTGATTTTTCAGTTGGGTCAAAGAAAGTTGTATCCCTTTTCTAATATGGTAGGGTTTTTTTTTAGATTTACAAATATTTTGAGACTTTTTTTTTTCTGGGTTGGGTAGTAGCTAATAGATTTTCACCATACTCCTTATTGTGGTCCTAGGGTAAAAAAGATATCAAGGGCCATGTTCCAAATTCTTTTCTTTTTTAATGACCAGAACCACTAACAGTTTGAAAAGTTTTGTTTGGTTGGAACTTGGCTAAACAAAAATATTCCCAGTTTAGTTCATCATTTATTGTGAAGTTCAAGATTGTGAACTTCAATCCCAAATTGTGGAATGATCATAATCTAGATTCTGTCTGTCTGTCTGACTGTGAGAAAGATAGATTGAGAAAAAGCACAAAAGGAATTAGCATTTTATGTCTCAATCTTTTCACTAAGATCAAGTATGACAAAGAATTTTGAAGTTGTTCACACTTACAAAGACTATTTGCTATCTACCCTGTGTAATGAAATATGCAGTAAACTGGATTCCCAGGAGGGAGGAGGTGCATTCCAGAAAAATAAGAGATAAAGAGAGTGAGGACAGTCCCCCTGAAGAGTTCTCAGAGTATATGAGATGCAGTTAGTTGAGTATTTAGTCTGTCAAGATTCTGTCTATAGGTGTGGAAACAATAAAGAACTCAGCTTGAAACAATCACCATGTGTCATTCTTGGTTTTGGGACTTGACATCATGTTTACATAAAACACAGAACTATTTTGATCACCAGAAAGCCATATGTAACTGGTTTCATCCTTATTGGGAATAAACACACCGACATAGCCAGATTTTATTCTATAGAGATAAAACCATCTCTTGCAAAATCACAAATATTTACACTGGTATTCAGCCTCTTCGCACCGGTTTGAGTGAACCTGTAGCAAGGATTTCGCATGGATTGCTAAACCAGTAGTAACTTCTGGCTGGCTATGCCCCCAACTCAGTTGCCCGGTCACCGCTCGCTTACCCTGCCTGCCCAATGCCTGATGCCCGCTTACCCCATCCACCCGATGCTCACCCGCCCAGTCACTCCTTAAGGTATTTCTTTTTTTTTTAACCTCTTGATAATCAGCTGTTCCTAGAACAGCTGGCCAGGATTTCCCTCGCTTCTTATTGCTTCACCCAGGAGGCTTTCGTGATACCCAGGAAGGCAAAAAATGGAAGGAGAGGGCACTCCCACTTGTGATTGTATGACTGTAACTTTGTCACTTGTATCCTTATGATCTATATTGACTGTTTCCTAGTATGATTTGATTGCTTATTGTACCCTGTGACTATTACTAAGTGTTGTACCTTATGATTCTTGAGAAATATATATTTTCTTTTATGGATATTGAGAGTATTTGCACCAAGACAAATTCCTTGTGTGTCCAATCACATTTGACCAATAAAGAATTCTATTCTATTCTATTCTATTCTATTCTATTCTATTCTATTCTATTCTATTCTATTCTATTCTATATATAGATCTTGAACTGTCATACCTCCTGTACAATGTTTTACATGTCTTCCCTTCTATTCATTTTTTTCTTCATCAAAATGAAGAGAAATTGTCAATAGTGCTTAGGTATTTGCATAGCACCAGAGGAAAAGCAAATTTATAAAACAATGCTCTAAACGGTATCTATACTCTGCTGTTTTGGTACATGAAAATTATCTTTCTATGGAATGTACGTCAAGTTTGAAGCAGGGATCAGGGACTATTTAAAGAAACACTATGCAATTTTATCTTACCTTATCACTAAACACAAAATCCATTGTGACAGTAAAAGCCATATGGATTTCAAAGATTGATTATTCATTACTAAGGTCTATGATTCTGTAGATGTTTTTGAATAATTTGTTTTCATACAGATTAGACCTACTTTCTCTTGTCATCACATATCTTACATTTCAAATAGCTGGAAAAATTAGAAAATTAGAAAACTTAGAAAATGTATAGTAGCAGTCTATTTAATAATTCATCATAGTATATACTATGCCAGCATTTTCAATAATATAGTGAAGACATTGGACTAGGACCAGAGACACCTGGCTTCAAGTTTACACTCAACCATGGAAGGTCATGGGATAACTTTCCTGGGTTATTGTGTTGTAGCTAGACCAAATTCACAAAGTAAGGCTAAAAGGAAGATACGTCAAACATATTGAGTTTCATTATGACAGAGGGGGAAAAGGTTATGTTCCATGTCTATTATTAAAAGGGAAAGTTCAAATTTAGTTCTGATTGGAGATAACTTCAGATGGACGTCATTCAAATCTGAATAGAATGATGACTTCTTGAGGTAATGGATCTGGAAACATTGAAAGATGATAAAGTCTCATACAAATGCTATTCTGGAGCCTCTAAACTATATTTTTCAATTACTAACCAGACTTGAAACTTGATTCACACTCAACTGTAGGCTGACCTAATGGCTTTAAAAAGTTATTTTTTTCTTCAGGGAAGGAAGAGTTAAGGAAATCTGACTATTTATCATGAAAGTAAATATAGAAGTGCGGGCTAGCCAATGTATTTTGGTTCCCTAATGATTAATAGAAAAAATATATTTTTGGCAGACCATTTATCAATGCACTATTGCATTGCAAGATATTGCAACACAATGATCAGTAAAATGTGCCTATTGTATTGGGATAAGAAGAAAAGTGTGCTTTGAAACTGGAATAGTTAGGAATGATTTGCGTGATGTAAGTGTAGGGTAAGATCAGATGAAGGCAATATCATGAAGACAAGCTGCAAACAGGCTGCTGAGACATGTTTCTACCATGTTAGGTAAGGAAGGGCTTTGTGGTGAGACATGGTGTAGTGGTTAGAATGCAGTATTGCTACAACAGTACAACATCTACGAACAGTTTGATCCTGATTGGCTCAAGGTTGACTCAACCTTCCATCATTCTGTGGTTGGCTATTGAGGACCCAGATTGTTGGGGATCATATGCTGACTCTGTAAATCACTTAGAAAGGGCTGTAAAGCACAGTGGTTATATAAGTCTAAGTGCTATTGCTATTTGTCATAGAAGAAGTAACTAAAAGGATAAATAGGCCTCTTTCTCAAGGTTGGTTATTTTCTTAAATTCTGGGTAACTGGACATATCTACAATATCTTGAAAAACTTTTATGACAAGAAGTGGAAATTGTTTTTTATGTGCAAGATAATAGAAGAAAACATAGTAGTCTTTGAAAGATTGATGATGGAATTCCTGATAAATGAATAACCAAATACCCAGTACAAATGAATGTTGTACATGAAAACTATGGAGCTATGCATGCTAATTTGAAGACATAAGAGGTAAAGTTCCTCAATGATATAGAAATCCTAAAGCATTTTTTCCATAATTCCAATTTTCTTAAATATATTGCAATGTTATAAAAAGATTTGCAGTGTCTGAATCCTCCTGTTTGGAGTAGGAGTATTCATTCAACTTATAGTTTGGTTCTACTTCCAGTATAAATCTGATTGTTATTAAATTCACATTCCAATATGTATATTAACAAATCAGATATATACTACAATTAAATATTCTATTTTACAGTATGAAATTTTTGTTGATATGTTTAAGGTTGGTGCCATTGACAAACAGGCAGAGATATTATCTAGCTAATTCTGTCTGTCTTTGCAAGACCTATTCGTTAAAATTGACACCAAATATGAAGACAGGTGCCTTCTCTAGAGAAAAGGCCCTTATCTCCTTCCTTTGATAAGACACATGAAATACACTGGCACAAGATTACCTCACATAGCTGCCAGGCATTATTTTTCAAGTTCACTACCACTGCCCTCCAATGGGCTGGTTTCAGAACCAGTGGGAAAGAATTCCAGTGCTTATTTGGGATATAATTGTAGCTGCAGATAACAGCATTTATCTGTTTAAGTGGCAAAATGTGCGTTTTTGTAAAGAAAATGAGACATAGATATTTCAGAATAAATAGTTTTAAAAAGTAAATGAAACCATTCATCTCTGACTTCCAGTGGTGAGGTCACGGCAGAGCGGAGCAGGAAACTGATCTCTGCAAACCTGTATCTGAATTTTTGTGCTTGGAAGCTCTCAGAGGCATCGTGAATCTTGGAGAGACACATGAATCAGAAGGGGAAACCTAGGAGCAGCATGGAGGAAAGCAACCTCCCACTGTGATGAGGAGAAGCCCTTTGAATCTGGTGCATAAGAAACCCGCATCTATGGTGGGTCCGAAGCCGTGACAGCCAGCTGCGATTGGGAAGCAGGAAAGTGGATCAATGCAAGACATCAGAAGAAGAATGGCAGACCAGGACAGTTTCAGAGAGGTGAAAGAGGAGACTCCTGTGAAAGATCTTAGGCAGAGGAAGTCTCTAGTGAAAATGAACACAGCAGCGAATTGGTGGGGGATAGTTGAATGAAAGGGAGAGGAGAAAACAATTGAAAAAGAACAGTTTGACAGCCAAGAGAGAGCACCATGGAAGAAAAGATCGAGACTCTGTGAATAAAAGTTTAAAATTTCTATGATTTGGACTGATTACTAGCAGAGCAGAAAAGGGAGACAACAATTGGAACTTTATTGGAGACCTGTAGCTGAACGAAGAACAGAACCATTTTGATAGAGAGCAGTGGCTGTGCAATTTGAGAGTGAAAGTGACTAAGTAGTTAAAGATGGCTGATGAAACAGGAAATGAGGAAAGTAACTTGACGGTGTGTAGAAGAAAGAAAAAAAAGAAGGAACAAAGAAGAAAAAAGCTGAATAATTTCTAAGTATTAAATTTGTTTAAAAAAAAAACAATAACTATAACTGTAACTGTAACTGTAACTGTAACTGTAACTGTAACTAAACTATAACTAAACTATAACTAAACTATAACAACTATAACTATAACTATAACTATAACTATAACTATAACTATATATATGTAGGGTATTCAGCTTTGTTTGGGTATTTTCCTACATCATTACAGTTGTGCTTTTAAAGTTGTAGCAACGTTTTGGCAGAATCTCATTTAAAAGCACAACTATAATGACGTGGGAAAATACCTGAACAAAGCTAAATACCATACCTATAAATACCCGCGAAAACTTAAGAATATATATATATATATATATATATATATATATATATATACATACATACATACATACATACATACACACACACACACACATACATACATACATACATACACGCATACATACATATATAGCTGATCATTTGTAAGAAGAATTAACTTATGAATCCTATTTCATAGATTGCTACACTTTTTATATTTTTATACCTTATATAACCTTCATACTTTTTCATATTTTGATATCTTGGATATTAGTATGAGAACAACTAATCAATTGATGTATAATTAATTAACTGTTATATATTGATTCATACAGATTTAATTGAGCTATAAGATATTTATATGATACAGTATATAAGAAAACAACCAAACACATATTTAAACGGAGGAATATCTATACTTATTGAATTATACATATTTACTATATAAACTATTATATTATATTTAGGATTATAATCAATTAATTTATTAAAAGGATTAAGTAAGATTAGAAAATTAAGAGGGTTATAGATTATTATAGATTATAAATGATATTTATCTTTACATTGTTGCATAAATACACACACACACACACACACATATATATATGGTGTACATAAAACTAAGGATAGACATTATTAAGCATATTAGACCCTGCAGTGATAAATCGAAATGATTATAATAAGATAAAAGGAAAGAGATAAACACAGAAAACTCAGAGGGGGTTTGATATAACGGATGATAATATTGAAAGACTTTCTTAAGAAAATATGCAGATTTAGGAAGCCTGAGATGTGCACCATGACAACCATTGCTAAAACTGGGAAGAAAACATCCAACTCAACATCAACGATAGCATCACCAGTAGGACAACGTTCGACAGAGGGCATGCTGAATCCTGAGAAGAGAGTTAGGTATCAAATATGCAAACAAGCCAAATGGCATAGTGACAATACAAGAAACGATAGTGAGAAACTATGCAGACTTTAAAACTGAAATGGGGAAAATGAAAGGTGAAATATGAAACTTAGATGATAAGATAGGTACAATCCAACAAAGAGAACAAAGATGTAACATAAGATAAAAGCAGTGGAGGCAAAGGTCGAACAGACAGATAAGAAAGTAGAATCAGTAGAACAGAAATTAATGGGAGAGAACAGGAAATTAGAGGAGGCAATTTCATATTTGGAGATGGTAAATGGCTGATTTCTTCCTCAGATTTCAGAATGTAACAGAAGAAAGGGGGGAGGATTTGCCCAAATTAATGGCAGATCTTATAGCAGAAGCATTACAAAAAGAGGGCCAAGAGGTTCGAAGGGAAATGGACAAGGTATATAGAATTTATACTAATTACACAAGACATTTTAAACTTCCAAGAGAGATTCATATACGATTCTCAAAGAAACAGCTGAGAGATGAGATATACAAAGTGACAAGAGACGAACCACTGATATTTAAGGGGACAGAAATTGTAACATTGAAACAAATTCCAAGAAGAATAAGGGAACATAGAAAGAACTATAGATTCTTGGCTGCCCAACTGAATAAAAATAACATCCTGTTTAGATGGCTCATCCCAGAGGGAATGTTAATATCATGGCAGGACAAAAAAATTAAAATAGTATAGAAAAAGAGAGGGAATTTTTTGAACTGTATGTTGTATCAGGAGAAGACTAGATCAGCAAAGAGGAAGTGGAAAGTAGGAGTCAAGAAGGTCAGGTGGAGGAAAGAGAAATAGAACAAGAGGAAAGAGAACAGGAAGAAGTGGAAAGAGAACGCGTAAGAACGAGACACCAAACAAGAGCAAACAAGCTTCAACAAGCAACAACTACAGAGTAAGATGGAGGAAGAAATCAAATTGATCTCCATTAACATTAATGGTTTAAATTCACAAATTAAGAGGAAAAAAATGATAACTAAATTACAGAAATTGAACTTAGATATTATATGCCTTCAAGAAACACATATCCAGAAATATCAAAGTAAACTGTTAAAAGCAACAAAGTTAGGAGATTTATATATATCTCTAGCCCAACAAAAAAAGGGAGATAGCAATATATGTTAGGAAACATTTACAAGCAAAACAGGTATATGCAGATGAGGAGGGTAGGATTCTGATGTTAGAAGTTTATATAAACTATAAGAAAATGTTATTGACAGTGATATATGTGCCGAACAAGAAACAAGAAAAATTTTACACTAAATTATACAGAAAACTAGTAGAACAAGAATATGAGAACATATGCCTGCTAGGTGATTTCAATGTGATTGCAAATTATAATAATTATAATGAGATTATAATAATGAAAACCCAGGGGAAAAAAGGAAAAGGAAAACACTTCCAAAAGTATTATATCAAATGGCAGAAGAATTAGGATTAAAAGATATATGGAGAGAAAGAAATCCAGACAAAAAGCAATATACTTACTATTCAGCACCACATACATCATGGTCAAGATTGGATATGCTATGGACAAATGTGGAAATTGAACATAATATAAAAGAAATAGAAATTGAAACTAATATATGGGTGGACTATAATCCTATTAAAATAATTTGGAAAGGATTGAAAAAAAATAGAAGATGGATGTTAAACACCCAGATCCTAAAAGTAAAAGAATGTGTTAAGATGGTGGAAAAAGAATTGGGGTTCTTTCCAAAAGAAAACAAAAACAACAAACATCAATTCCAAACTTATGGGATATGATTAAGGCATACATTAGGGACTTAGCAATTTCATATAACACACATAGATACAAGGAAAAAAAGAGAACAATCCAAACTACTAGACACCCTTAAGGAACTAGAAAAAACATTAGAAAAAACACCACATAACAAGACAGCAAATACAGAAAATATAATGATCAGGTGCAAACTGAACATGTTAGTGCAAGATGAAAAAGATAAAACACACAAACAAGCCCGAAAGGTGGCTAGCCTATAGACTTAAGAAAGAAAAGGAAAAAAATATCAATCCAACAATTGAAGGAAGCCAATGGTATGTTACAACATCAAACTAAAAAGAAAAAATATATTGTTAAAAGTTTTTTTGAGGAATTTTGTAGCAGGGAAAATGTACCAGAGGAAAATATCCAACAATATTTAAAAGAGAAAGGGCTACCCATGATCCTGGAAAAGAATAAAGAAGAGATAAATGGGAAAATAACTCTAAAAAGAACTGCAAGAAGTAATCCTGAAACAGAAAAGCAATAAGACACTGGGACCAGATGGTCTCCCAGGGAAACTGGATAAAACGCTACAAGAAAAAATAGAAATGCAATTATTAGAATTTTACAATGTGGTACTGATGACAGTGAAGTTACCCAAGTCATGGGGGAGAGACATACATAACATTGATCCCAAAAGAAGATTTGGACCATCAACTCATCCAAAATAATAGGCCCATATCCCTTTTAAATGTTGACTACAAAATATTTATGTCTATAATGGCAGAAAGACTGAAAAAAACTCTTAAACAGATCATACATAGCGATCAAAACGGATTTCTACCAAATAGACAAATCAAAAATAATACCAGAATGGTAATGAATATAATAGAACACTATGAAGCAAACCCAGGAAAACAATTGGTAATGGTCTTTCTTGATGCGCAAAAGGCATTCGACAATGTTAATTGGCAGTTCATAATACAGCAATTAAAAATCATGCAATTCGGCAATAAATTTATCAAACTGATTTTGACAATTTCTATGACACAGATGGCCAGTGTAATATTGAATGGTGATAGAATGGAAACATTTAAGATTAACAAGGGAGTAAGGCAGGGATGCCCACTGTCACCCCTTCTCTTTATCTTTACTTTAGAAAATTTATTTGAAAATGTTAGGAAAAATCAAGAAATTAAAGGGGCTTTAATTATAAGGTACAGGCATTTGCCAATGATATAGTATTTTTTTCTGGAAGATCCAGAGGATACGAGAGTAAAATTAATAGAAGAAATAGAGGAATTTGGCAAGGTCTCAGGCCTTAAGATAAATAAAAACAAAATTATTGACTAAAAACTTAAAGGATAAGCAAAAAAATAAATAAAAAAGAATTAGAAGGAAAATTGGGAATGCAAAATGTGAAAAGGGTAAAATATTTAGGCATTTGGTTAACAGCAAGATGCTCTTCAATTAAAAAAGATAATTATGATAAATTAATAATTTAATAAATTAAAAAAGAATTGGAAATGTGAGGAAAATTATAGCTATCATTACTGGGGAAAATTGGGCAATTAAGATGTCTACACTACCAAAAATACTGTATCTTTTTCAAACTGTACCAATAAGATTGGATAAAACTTTTTAAAGAGACCAAATAATAAGCAAATTTGTTTTGGACAGGAAAAAAGCCAGGATAAAAATGAAATTACTGCAGGATAAAAGAGAAAGGGGTGGGCTTTGGACTCCCTGACTGGGAAATGTATTATCAAGCAGCTGCTATTTTATGGATTAAGGATTGGATCAACCTGGAAAATAGAAGAGTATTGTTGATAGAGGTTCATGACTTACAGAGAGGGTGGCATAGTTTTCTATGGAATGGAAAATGTAAGCAGCATGCATACTTTCAGAGACACATGATTAGAGATTCATTAATTAGACATGGAACAAGATTAAAAAGAATCATTATACTAAAATACCGTACTGTTGTCAACCATGGAAGCACAAATCTACCCAAATGCAATGGATCTGGGAAAAAAGAGGAATTATAAAGATTTATTAGATACACAAGGAAGATTAAAAAGGATACAAGAACTACAGCAACAAAATATAAAGATAGATTGATGGCCACACATGCAAATCCAGGCAAGATATAAAAAGGACAAAGAACAATTTGGTTTCTATATTGAAAAGGATCAATTAGATAAAATCCTACAAGAAATGGAAAAGAAAATGATTTCAAAAATATATAATTTTCTACTAGATGTTAAAATGGAAGAGAAGGTGATCAAAGAAATGATGGTGGTATGAGAGAAAAATTTTGGCCATCTATAGCATACAGGGAAAATCAATACAAAATATTTTATAGATGGCACCTTCCCCTCTAGATTGGCAATTTATTTTAATTCAAACCCAAATTGTTGGAAATGTGGAAAAGAAAAAGGCACTTATTTCCATACCTGGTGCACATGCCAAGAAGTGAAAAAATATTGGAATACAATTAGGCCATGGCTAGAAGAAATTATGAATCAGAAAATTGAACTTTATTCGGAAACTCTTTTATTAGGTATAATAACACAAAAATTCAATAAAACAGATAGATATATCATGCTACACATATTAATAGCTGCAAGAATTTCGTATGCACAACTCTGGAAAGAAAAAAAGGTACCACCAGAAGGCATGATTATAAAAATAATAATAGACTGTATAAAGATCGATAGGCTAATGATGAAACTAATAGACAGATGTCTGGTATGAGTGGTTTAGAAATAAAAAGAAAATAAAAATGGCAAATAGAAAAAGAATGAGGGAATATGTAAATATGTAAATATGCCATAGAGAAGATTGATGTATAAGGATAAAAGATATTGATTTATAGCAAGAGTAAGATGCAATGGTAATGGAATAAGCAACTACATATATTGAAAAATGTAAGGAGATATAAAAGATGTCTTGATGTTGATGACAATGTATAAAGTTTCATTTTATGTTTTTAAAATTTGAAAACTTAATAAAATTTATTAAAACAGAAAAGAAACCATTCATAAACAACTCTTTTCTTATCAGGGTGCAAATTAATGCAGATAAACTATACCATCAGAGGAATGATTATGACAGCCTTTTGTGTATGAATTTAGTAAACATGGAATAATATATATATTATGTGTATTAGTTGTAGCTGTAATATGTATTATTTTTAGTCACTCATTACTACTAAAGATTGTTAAGGACCCAATCATTCCATATATACAGTAAATGGAAACATATCCATATTGATATTTTAAGGAAAATTCATAATTCAAACATACCAATAGAGAAGGACCAGAGTGCAGAATGATGATTTTAACCTGCAGAGAACTAGGAGTATGATTTAATATTAAGTGAAGAAAGTTTAAAGGTAGTTGCAGTACAAATTGAATAATTAGAAAGGGAAGCAGTTGGCATCCCTCTGTGTTGTATTCAAGCAGATACTGGCAAGTCATTTGTGAGGATCTTTGATTTGCCTTATTGCATTGAGCAGAAGGTTGAAGTGCTGATTTCTAATTCTGCATCTGTTAATATGAAAGGAAAAACAATGATTCTAGGTTTATGACAGGTAAGTGTACAATATTCACAGAAATGCTGAATAAATTTAATTCTATTTGCATGAAGGACAACTGGAGAAGAATAACAGAATAACAGAAAAAAAATAACAAAGAAATGCTTATTGATTTCAATAATGCCCATTTTTCTTTTCCCAATATAATATTGTAAAATTAATATTTTTAAAAAATTTCTTGTCTTTGTTGTTCTCAAAATAAGGAGTGGCGTGGTGGGGCAGGTAGGGGAAGAATGCAGTCAGTGATTGTCATGCATGCGTGCAACATTGCACACGTGCGATAAGAACTGACTGGGCATGGAGTAGAGAAGTGGGGCCAGCCAGGGTCCTGATTTACCGGTTCTCCAAACTACTGGGAATCATAACAACTAGTTCTACTGAACTGGTCTGAACCAGTAGAATCCCTGACTTCCTTTATTGACCAAGTTGCCAATCTCAATTGTGATAACTAAATGAGAATTATCTGTACTTGGATGGAAGACATCCAGGAAATGCCAGGTCTATAGATTAATTGGAAGGTATATAATAACAAGGCAGTCCTATGCTGTTGCCAAGAACTCATACAAGTCAATAACAGTCTTTCTAAAGTCAGTTTACATTTTACAAATGGAATGCTTGATTTTTCAAGTACCGTATCTATGTATTGTTCTTATTGCTCAGAAATCAAAATGCATTTCCCCACAAATAACTATGATTATCCAGGATGTACTAAGTCAGAATCTTGCTTGCAAAGGAGAGATCATGGGAACTAATGTGACATATGCAATAACACCATGAACCATATGAGACTTTGCCAAATGGGTATCAATTAACACAATAAGAACTGTTAATTCATATAGCCATTCATGTTGCTTTATTTTAAAATCCTACAGTCAAATGCAAGGAGATATTTTTGTGACATCTGATTTGATCTCTCGTAGTTACATAAACCAGCCACCCCCCAATCAAATTGTACCATAGAAAAAGTTTACAAAACTATGGTTTATAGCGTTAAATCTAGTAGAGTTATATGTTTTAATCTCCAGATGGTTCCAGAGAGGTTACACAAATTTGATCATAAGACAGAAGGAACAAAGTTAATGGGAAATCTGTACTCTCTGATTCTGGAAATAAGGTGTCCCTGATGTATAATTCAGTAAAGCAAAACAATTTATACTCTAGTATATATATCAGCAGACTATAGCTGGCAGAGATAAAGGATAGCTAGTATATATACACAGTATTTTTTTTAGGTCAGCAAAAGTGACAAATGTGCAGGCTCGGCATTCGAAACAACTTTTATTTCCCTCTAGCAAGTGTGACCTACTGCATAAAACATTATTGAACAAAAAAGCTACCCTGGAAACTAGGCTTTACAATCCCCTAATGTTGCATGTAATGTACTCCCAAAGATTTGATCCTGGGCTTTGTAAGCTAAGAATGTTCTCAAATTACTGCTCTGCAGAACAGTCTTCCTGCATATTGTGAATCAATTCTCCTTGTTTTCATTCAATTTTAGTAAAATTTGCATGGGTGAAATATATAATATTCTTGCCCTGATGGCCAAAAAATCTATATGGATGTCCTGCCTTTCCCTCTATGCATTTGTGGCCTCCCTGGCTTTCCATGCTTCAATTACATCCCGAGGGAATTCAAAATGGGAAGATATGAGCCACTAGTAAGATTTCAGAATAATAAAAAATACAGCAGAAATAACATTATCACCATTGCCTTCAAGCAAGCTGAAAATGCTACCAAGAGAAATTTGAAAGGAATGTTCAGATATCTTGGAAATCAGGGTGTTTTTTTTTTTTTAATAAAAAAAAGTAGAATCCTTTTTCCCTTAGAGAATTTTTTTTTTTGAGAAACTAAAGATCAAATTTTAATACAGTATTATTTGGAATAAAGCAGTTTGTGGGAGATGGTAAGTAGTTTAGTATGATTCAAATGGTTCCTTAGCATCAGTTTCTCAATGCATGCAGATCACATTAGCTTCTCTTAAATTACAAACTTGGTTCACACTTTTTACTAAGTAGTAACTTGAGTATGGTTTAGAATGTGTGAACATTGTCATAATATATGTGCAAAAAGACATGTAAAATTTTAGTCAGTTTTGGCTTATCAAACAAACTATAGTTAAGAAAACTGTAACTTAGTATTATGTATGAAACACTCAAAGTGTCTGTTATAGAGTAAACATTGTTTTCTGCAGATGGTGAATCTCTTTGACTTTCCTGAACCATAAAGATAATTACACAAGTTAGTGATGCCAATTATTTATCTTTCCCCTGTGATATGTGTGTTTTGTGTGTGCACAATGTTTGTGGTTTGGCAAAGAAGATAAGACCAGTATCTTTTTTCTGTGGAAGGAAAATCAATTAGGTGGGACTATTTTAAAAATTCACATTTCCTAACTCTAGAACTCATTGTTCCTGTGGCCCATTGCCAAGTCTTTTTAGAGACAAAAGAACACAAAAATAGAAATCAGTAGTGCTATTTTATTTCAGAGGTAACTATCCAGTGCTTTTTCACACCCTGAAACAAATTTAGGAAAGGATGTTCTTTCTTTTAGGAATGATGAATTTACAATTTAGTGATAATACTAGTCCTAATTGTGCATTTGCCTATCAAAGTAAAGAACTACAACTGAGTGAAGTGCAAGCTGTGTATGCAGCTCTTTTGCCATCTTTACCCAATTCCATTGTTATAAGAAGGAAAGGACAGAAGAGATAGCTAAAGTTCAAGATATTTGGTAGAGTGGAAGCCTCACACAAGAAGCTTCTCCAAACATCTTGATTGTTAGTTATCTATGTCTGACCAATGAGAAACACAGAAAAAGGAGTGAAAGGAATGCATCTCTTTAGTCTTTTCTTTCCTCCTGATACCTCGGTTGCAATGCAATAAGCTGTATACTTACCACCTCTTGTAAACTGATTCATTCAGTTCCTAGTAATGCTGTATTAAAATTTGCTGTTTAATTTAGATTTGTAAGATGTTTGAGCATTTCTTTCATAGCACAACATCCTGAGCCATAGGAGATGTAGTTTGTCCAAGCATTTCTGTAGTATAAACGAAGGTGGGATTCTACCAGTTTGCACCTATTCGCTAGAACCTGTTGTTAACATTCTAAGCAGTTCGGAGAACCAGTTGTTAGAAGAAATTACTGGCCCAATCCTGTAAGGTAGGCAGGAAGGAAACATTCTGGTGTTGCTTACAGAAACTGCCTCTCCATTAACCCTTATTACATTCTTGGCAGGACTAGACTTCCTGTCTCAGGAAAAAACTCTGGAGTTTTTTCCTCCTCCTTTGCTGGTACTTTGCTTGTGTGGAGGGACCTTTTAAAGTTACAAAGTTACAATGGCACTGAAAAAGTGACTTATCACCATTTTTCACACTTACGACTGTTTCAGCACCCCAACATTCATGAGAGGCCAGGCGAGGAGATGCGTGCCTCGATGTGAGTGATATTGAGTTGGCCACATCCAGCGAATAACATGACCACCAAGCCACACCCACCACCTAAGCCACGCCCACAGAACCGGGGCATGTTAAAAAATTTGAATCCCACCCCTGAGTATAAACAACCCCTCTGTCTTTATAGACTAACATTTCAGTTCTTTTATTATCATTTTTTTTGGAGAATGAAAGACAAGGAATTTTGGAAAGTTGTTTTTTTTTCTTTGTTTGAGGTCATGCAGGATTTAAAAAGATGTTTTTGGAAGAATTGGAGATTCTTTCATAGCCTCAAGTTTGAGCTGTAATAAAAAGAATTTGCAGTTTGTAAAAGCACTCATTTGAAATTGATTTTTATGGGTGAAGGTGAAATATAAGTGTAACAAATAATTTTTATACTTACTGGAATCAAAGATGCAGTGTTTTCCTAATAATTCACCTTTAAAATGGAAAAGCAATTTACTGGGAAAAAAGGAAAACCAGGAGGAGTGGTGATAGATGTGGTTTTTTTTGGGGGGGAGGTGTCTAATATGCCTCGAGGAAGAGGAATATTCTTAAATTCAAGGTTATCTTTCTTTCACTGAGCATGAGTGATATATTTTGAGCGACAAGCATACCTGTCTAAATCAAGGTTTAGATAAGTATGATTAATATTTATGGCATGGATTCAGGGATTAGAATAGGTGTGCCAACATTTGAACCAAACACCTTTGATCTACAAGAAGTAGAATTTGTTGGAATTTATGCAGCCTTGATAGGACAGAAGGAATAATACGTTTGAATAAAAAAATTAGAAAAAAACTGCAGTCATATATAAGCAGTAAATAGAACTTATCATGTTATCGTAATAAAAACTATCCCATATTCATACTAAGCTCAATTAGGTGAAAAGGGAAACACAGAATTCCACAAGCAGGATGGTGAACTCATATTTTGCATTAGTCAGTCAAATTATTCAACCATTTTTTTGTTTAATATGTGGGATGAATTCCATATAGGCTGTTAGTTTATAGTCCAATGTAAGTGTATATAGAACATTATAAATAATAGTTGTAAACCATGAGTGAGTATGCCTTATGTATGCACTCCAAGATGAAATGGCCAGGTATAGAAATCAGAAAAGTAAGCGTTGCATGACTCTAAACTTGGCATTTTGAAACAGCCTTCATTTAAATGGCAACCTTATCAAATCCTCTTTCTTTATTAGTAACATTGATATATTGTCTTTCCTCAATGCACACTGCGCTCATTCCTCCATTTTTTTTAATCCTACAGTAACCACCCTGAGGGGTAAGTCAGGCTTCCATGGCTGAAGGTAAACAAGAACCTGTGTTTTCCAGTCCTACTCCAACGTTTTTGTTCTCTTCTTAGAAAAAAATGATGCATATTTACTGAAGATCATCAATTACTATGACAGCCTACCTTGAAAAATATGCATTCATGCATAGGTATTATCCATTTTCTAAAGGTTAACCTCACAAGATATGAATATGCTGAATAGGAAAATTCATGTATAAATTTATATTAAGCTCTGTCAATTAGTGAGGGAAAAATATAGAGTAGCTATTTTGGTAGAAGGTGGGAATGTCTTAATCACAAGGGAAGGTATGGATTCAGCAGCTCACTGCGAAGTAAAAAGCGGTTAGAAAACTGTTTTCCTTCATTTGTTCTGTGTCAGATCACCTTTTCATATTATAGTGGTTTCTGCAAATTATCACTAAGGTCCTGATTTGTGTAATACACTGACTGTGTTTACACCTTTTATTAAGACATTTTATCCCAAAATTATTGAATAAATTACAATTTACTAGTTTTACAGAAGCTAAAATGAGAAACTATAAGTTGTATTTGAGTTTGTGTGTGGATCCAATCATGATGGTTATTCAGAAAACTGTGACTAAGGAAGCAATGGCTTAATACAGTCTGGAAACATCATGGGAAACAGCCTTCATTCTAAGGAATTAGAAAACGTATACACTTTTAATGATGGGAATGCGAACAAAGGCACACTAGGGAGTAAACATATTTCTTTGTATGTGACCTAGCAGGCCACAAAAAAGCAAAAAGAAGTACATGAATATTCTGGATTCAATTTAAGCACTTTAGCTTTGCAGTTACTCAGCTGGTATGATGCAGGCCTTTTTCTTCTTCATTTATTCTGCAGAAAATAATTAACAGAGGTTGTTTAAAGACAAAAAAAGAATGTTCACACTAGTTTTATTCTTGGTGTTCAGTCATTTGCTATCTGTGGTTAAAGAGCATTAGCTTTTCTTTCCCCTTCAGGAAAGCCAATAATGCAACAATGGGAAGAGGAAACAATCACACTAACTCACATCAATGAAAAGAAAACCATTATCAGGGAACAGAACCCTGGAATGGAGAAGAAAGGCACCCAGCAAAGAGATAGTGCAGACAATATATCACATGCAGCATGCGGCAAGTTTCTTACTTGTTCCCTCAGAAGCCTATTGCCATTTGTTTGTGTTTTTCTGACATTGGCAACTGCATGTCACAGAGAAATGAGTCAGATGAAGCTTTTGTATGATATAAAGATCAGTCATTGGCCAGTATTATACTTGGTTATTTGATGTTGTATTCTGGTTTATTAATAGAGCACAGTAAGACTGCAGAAAATATTGTATAATTACAGAAAAGATGAGAACTGGATGGTAGAAAAGAGATCTAGAGAATTGAGCAGGGGGTTGGACTAGATGGCCTACATGGTCTCTTCCAACTGACCTATTCTATGCTATGCTATGCTATGCTATGCTATGCTATGCTATGCTATGCTATGCTATGCTATTCTATTCTATAATGATCTTTCTGCCATCTTGTGATTAACTGGACTTTGCCAAATTCCTCTATATGTTTTCATGAAGATTTAAACTTTTGGGGCTCAGTAACCTAGATCTGTAAAAACATCTGTGTTTAAATAACATGCAAATCATGGTTTTCACAACTATAGTTTAACAGACATTATGCAAACATTATCACAAATCAGATGAATCAGATTCTGGATTAAATATGTGTGAATTTAGCTAATGTGAATTAGGTTATGTGTAAAACCAATTAGTGCTATTATCTTTCTTAGAAATGGTTGCATCAGATCATCTTAACTAATATTACTTAAACTATTAAGTAAATGGCTTCTAGCTAGACAAAAATGGTAAAAAAAGAAGTAAAATACATTTACTTTTATCAAACAGTTTCTCACTAAGAAGTATAAGTTGGAGGAAGGACAAAACAAATGAAAATCATAAAAAGAAACAGAATGGGGAAAATCCAAGAGCTTGAATAAGGGTTATATGCTGTACAATGAGTGCAGTTATTAAAGGAGGATGGAAAACCAGGCATTAGGCATTGGCATTAGGTCCTGCTAATGGGAAAGCTGCCCACCTCCAGAGAGATCAATTAAACAAAAGAGCAAAATGGAAGGTTTTGAATATGAAGTGTTGAGGAGTCAAACTAGAAGAAATTGGCTTGGCTTCTCATGAGGAAACAAAAGTCTGATCAATCATGCAGAAATTGGAAGGTTTCCTTCTCTCAGTAAGTTTAAAAAGAGAAAAGGAAATAAAAGAAAGTAACAATTGACATCTGCATGAGCTGCCCCAATCATGGTGGTAGGGTGGAATGAATAATAGATGGGAAATCTGCTTTTTCTCAAAATTCAGAAAGTGTGCATAGGTTTTGTCCTCTGAAATTGAACTCCTTTCTCCTAGCTGCAGAGATTATAGCTTAAAATTTTCCATTTTTCATTGACTGTACTTATCTAGCATCATGAAGTGGGTTGGGGAATCCACCTATTTGCTTCAGATCAGTGGTAAGTGGGACAGCTATAGCCCTATTACAAAAGTTACATGAAAATTTGCATCTTTAGTTTATTGGTTCCACATTGCATTGTAAGGCACAGTTTTCTTAACCATGGTTTATTGAATACCCCACAATTGCTGAAATAGCACATTGAAGTAAGCAAAGCTTCTGATTTACAGCCTACGGTGCTGGATTTATTCAACACATTGAACTAAATCAAATAGCACAATGTGTAAACCAACTAATTCATCAGCAGAATGTTTGTGGGCATGAACTATGATCTTGCAACTTCAGATATTTCATTTCCTTGATCATCCTTTGTTTGTATGCGTGCAGTATGGACTGTCTTGATTGTCTCACATTTTAAAAAGTTCAATGGTGTTAGTATAAGTTTTTATGATGCTATAAATATAGTATTTGCTATTCAGGATAACACTTTGGGGAGAGTTTCCACAATAGTACATTATCCAAGGTCATATTTGATGTGCTACTGTCAGGCTTCCTTTCTCCTATCTTTTCACTGGTGAGTGAATAGTTCTGTTTAGTTATGAGGTCTCAATTAGCTTTAATTGCAGTGTACTTTAATTAAATGTAGGAGAAAGGCCTCAAAATACTTCATATGTTCTGGATCATTCATGAGAAACAACAGCAGATTGGGGTTGATATGCAGCTAGACTGATGGTATAAAAAATAAACTCATCTTGTCATTAATATTTGAACACTGTCATTTTCCTGTCCCCTCTGCCATTATATTTATAGCATTTCTTAAATTACTTGAGAATGACTCAATCTAATGAGATCTGTTGGGAGGACAGAGAAGCAAATTTTTGATTAAGCTTTTTGATTAATCTTTATTGATAATTATGACAAACAAAGTGCTGTTAATGTTTCACAGACACCTGAATTTCTAGTACCACACATTTCATCTTATAATTCAGACCAAAAAATGGTTCAGCTGCTACTGAATATTATTGAAATGAGGGCTTATGTACACTGAGTATCTGCTGCTACTTCCCTTTTCTAGCCCTAAATGTTCAGGTCTGGAAAGAAATAAGAAGTAGCAGAGGTAACTTTTTGAACCTCAGTAATATATCTTCATGCTAATAATGGCAACAATAGCTAAACGCACTTTGGAAAAATTGAATCTTTCCTGACCACATCAGCCATTCATTTACCATCTCTTCATAAAGCATGTATAACTGTACTGTTCAGAGTTATCTTTTTTTTCTGTTTTAGGGTGATATTCATAAAATCATGAAATAACTGTACTTCTGTGCATATAGAAGGTGTCAATCAGTTAGTCTACACCTGGTTGCCTCCAAACTGAGAGTATCCCCAATATTTTCATAGATCTTTAATTAATAAAAGGTTTCATACTGCTTCTATAGAAGTAAAATAAAAATATTTTGTAACATATATACACATCTTTTTATATGACTACATGATATAAGGAACAGAAAGATCTATTGTAACAAACTTCTATTTAAGAGCTTCTATAGACCAAGTTCTGTGTTCAGCATTGGCATAGTGACAAGCCATTTTGAAATCTTACCATATTTAATGGCAAGTGAAGGGAAAAGAGCTATAAATAACATGTACTGTATATAAACATGAAGCTGTAGGAAATGTATGTGAATAATTTTTGGAAATGAATTGGTAAAACCAAAAAAAGAAGATATGTTGGGGGTTTTCTTTAAAGACAATCTATACTGGTGGTGCAGTGGTTAAAATGCAACATTGGAGGCAAACTCTGCCCACAGCCTGGTGTTCAATCCTGTTGGGTCTCAAGGTTGACTCCACCTTCCACCCTTCTGAGGTTGATGAAAAGAGGACCCAAATTGTTGGAGGCAAATAATGCTACATTGTAAGTCTCCCAGAGAGTGCAGTAAAAGTGCTATGGAATGGTATATAAGCATAAATACTATTGCTATTGCTATACCATTGGAAGAGAAGTATAGCTGAATTTCCACATTCCACATTCAGGTGAGGCAGTACAATATGGATTCTAATTAAAGGAAAAAATAATTATAGACATAGAAATTTATATCATATTAATGATGGTGTCAACTCATGAAACATTTCTGTGACTGTTTTATAGTTTCCAAGAGAAAGGGAGGGAGGATAAGGGTTTGAAAGAGCAGTGGGGCAGCTTGGAAATCAAAAGTGCATTCCATACATAGTTTTCAGAGACTGTAACTAGGTGATTGAAGTTTCTGCTGCACAAAAATCTAACTGGAGAGCATGATTGATGACTCTTGGCTATGTATGTGTCTCATTGGAAAATATGAATTATGATACACCCAGAGGGGTGGGAAAACCAGGGTCAATGGTGACAGTGAATTATGTGTCTGAGTCGGCTACATCCAGGTAGTACTGACATGTTAACTCCCAATAAATACTGTAGTTTTGGAGGTTTTGCTCGAGATTCATGATTTAATTGGGGTAACTGCCAGAATCCTGACAGATGGGATCAATTTTGCATCATGATAATTGGCAGGTGTTATGGTCTAACAAGATGTCTAAGCAATCACTATGTCTTTGATACATCTTCAAAGAAAAACTAGAAAGTTTGGTTGCCTCTTTAAAAAGCACCTTAAGGACAGCCATGATCTAGATGACTGAGAATCTCCATAGACATTTAATGATGCACTTTGGGATGAACACCCTTCGAATGGTGTGGGAATATGAATGGTTTTCCAGAGTATAAATCCTTCCATTTTTCACCATTCAGTCAGAACTGAAGAAGCTTCCTGGATGACAAGCAAAATGTCTTCAAAGAAAAACCAGAAAGTCCAGTTGCCTGTTGAGAAAGCACCTTTGGGACAACCATGATCTGGATGACTGAGAATCTCCATAGACACAAGCAACCACTACAGTTTCTGAAGGTTTGCAGCATCAAGCAAGAAAATCCACCGTGCTAGTTAGAAGAAAACAGAGTTGTGTCCATTGTGAACTAATATTAATACCCAAAATATAGTCAGTCTGTTTGCTTTTTTGTTCTTCCAAGCAGTCAATTTTATTGTTATGTTTTTCACCTCTGGAGTAACATTTTAACCATAAACAGCATCATCTGAAGATTCAGAATGAGGAAAGCAACAGCATGCCATGCCAGGAAAAGATGGCCCTTTTATATATGTGTATAACATTGCAATATGTATGGAAAAGAGGTGGTCCTCATCCCATTCAGCCAGCCTTTGCCTATAAACTCTGCTAATTATAAGTATCGGATCATCCCCAACTCCAAATCACTCCAAATATCTGA
The DNA here is from genome assembly GCF_049901715.1 of Pseudonaja textilis. Lineage (NCBI taxonomy): Eukaryota > Metazoa > Chordata > Lepidosauria > Squamata > Elapidae > Pseudonaja > Pseudonaja textilis. Next base: position 44,751,839 of record NC_141993.1, read on the forward strand.
TTATTACAAAATAAAGGTCCATTCAATATTTTTTTTTTTTGCTTTCATTCAGCAGATTTATATGCTTGAGTTGGGTTGCCACAGAAATACTATATTTTTCCATAGAAAAATGCCTGCTTTCCCAGCACTTCATTCAGTTTCTTTATGAATTTTTCATGTCTTGGTACTGACATTTCAGTAACTCACATTAAGAATTTAGTTATAATATCATTCAGGTTCTTAATGGGTTTTTGTCCTTTCCTCTCTCATTTTCTTGTCTGTCCTGAGCCATTTGTAAGTATGTAACCTTGTATGTGTATCACTGAGAGGCTAAAGGTAGACATAGGTACAAAAAACTTTGTCCAGCCATGCCTAAAGAGAATAACCTCTACCTATATTGGCTGTAATAATGATGTATCTACTTATCCTGTTCATCTTCAGTGTAACAAGGAGTACTACATACTTTGTGTGTGGCCATTAAGAATATCAAGCTGCAAATATGCTTATGTTTCATTGCAAATAAAAAAAAGTTCAAACTGTGTCCATGTAATTTTCTTTGATGGTTAGATGTTGGCAGACGTCCTGAACTAAACTTGAATTTCAGAATTGTTCTTTCTGATGGCTTCATTTTCAAGCCTATATTTTATTTAAAGCTTAATTTAGGATTTTTCCCCCTGTATGAGCTTTTGGGAGAAATAAGTTCATATGCACCATAGCCTGTTTTAATTATTCAAACTTTGCATTTTGTCTTTTCGTACTTTCTGTCTCATATCCATTCTGTTGTTTTCTTTTAAAGTCTGTTCTGATAAGCTATGGCAGTGTTCAAAGACATGATTTCCCTCCCTACAGAGCCATGATGATAAATCTTCCTGGCATCTATGTAACAATTTCATCTTCAAAGTGTTGCATGCTGTAAATAATTCATTCCCTTGTTACCATGTATGAGGCAGGTACGGAAAGCAATGTTAGCTCCATTTCATGGCTACAGAAGAAACTGGTACACGGGGTGCTAGAGATTTTCAAATAAAATGAGATACATTTATGGTTTTTTTTAGCCTTGAATAAAATCAATCTAACTTCCTGGTTATGTGTAGTAGTAGAGCTGGTAACTTTTTTTGATTTGGGAAAACTGTATTTCAATGGGTCATATTTAAACATTTATCTAAATGGTAGCCAGCATTCAGGTAAGATAACTCATTATTTAAATGTTGCTATGCATACTTCATCTCTATGAATATCATTATATTCACACCTTTGTAGAAATAAGTTCAAGTGGGTTCAAGACTTAACTTATAGTTATAGAATGGCAGAATGAGGCCATCAATAAATTCCAAATTGTAATCCCATCAGCATTCAAGTGCCAATTGGGTGAGACAGATTGTTCGAATTTCTTAGGACAATTCACTTCAGCCTATTTAACATATTTGAAATGAGGAATTTATGAAACTGGTCTCTGTGTTTTATGTATTTGACTCATGTGAATGTGTTTGCTCCAAGTTTGTTATTAAAGAAGACATTTTAAATCAGGGAAAATTGCATATGCATGGGTTTATAGTTACGAATTGGAATGTATTTTGTGGTACAGATAGTCTTCAACTTACAATCATTCATCTAGTGAACTTTTGAAGTTACACTGGAGGCAGTGGAAAAAATGCCTTACGGCTATTTTTCACATTTATAACCACCGCAGCATCCACACAGTTATGTAATCAAAATTTGATTGCTTGGCACTGGCATGTATTTATTATGGTTGCAGTGTCCCAGGGTCATGCAATCACTTTTTGTGACTTATGACAAGCAAAATCAATGGGGAAGCCAGATTCATTTAAGACCTGTGTTACTAACATAGCAACTGCAGGGATTCACTTAACTACTGTGGCAAGAAAGGTCGTAAAATGGGGAAAAAACTTAACTGTCTTGCTTAGAAATGGAAATTTTGGTCTAAAAATGTGGTCATAAATCAAGAACTACTTGAATTTATTTCTTACAGCTGTGTTACTGAACTCTGGAAGACACTAAACTCTGCAAAAGCTAACAAGTATTTTCCCATTCGATTAATGGGAGATCACAAAATTTGGCACCTACCCTTATCCTTGTCCATGCCAAGTAAAAGTTATTGGGCATTTATGTTAAAACTAAGCATTGAAATTCTACATTATCAGTGTAAATGGAGCCTAATGAAGTAGCAAAACAATTATATACCTTATATTTAGCAGTGAAGGGAAAGGTTGGTTGTGAGAAGAATCATAGCAGTGGAAAACTGTCCCCCTGTAATGCACAAATTAATTCTGCAATATTTTTTTTTGGCAGCATTTCATTGTGTGCTACAATTCAGCTGGAAATTAATAGGGTCTCATAGGTTACAATAGTTCAACATAATGTTGTTCTCTCCATTACAGGGACAAAGGAGCACTATAATAAAACCAGATAGGTATAAATACCATATATTGGGAAACATTTATCTCTCTTCTTCTTATTGTGTGCAGAAAACAAATATACGAAATAAACTATGCCATTTCTAAGGGTCCTTTGCTTAAGGAAATACTTGCTGAAGATCCATATGCCCTTGCTTTAAAAAGCACAGCAAAGTAACTACCAGCTATCAGTTCAGGTTGAAGGGCTTGTGAGGTACTGAAAGCATTGATTGAGTCTTTTAGGTGATACAAAGCTCCTGATTGAGGCAGAACCCATCAACTCAATGACACAAATCATTCCCACTTCACAATGAGACAAATTGTAGCACTTCTGCATCTTGCTGTGTGGATTGTGGCTATTTTGCAGATTCCTGCTTGGAAGCAATTTTGTCTCCAGTCTGTTAATTAACCATCTAGTATAGTTTTGTCCAGTGTGATTAGCCACGGCTGTAGAATGTCAAAGATATTTTCTCTCATTTTGTTACCTAATAATTTAAAGTGGGCATTGTTAGAAATAATCACAGGACATTTGATAAACGAATAAGCCTATGTATATCAATGGTAATCCAATTTATGTCAATACTGATTATATTCATGAATATACTGTTCTCTCTGGGTGTGATTTCTCATATCCCCAGTTTTCTATCATTTGAACTTATTTTTCTACATATTTCCTCTAGGTAACTACTTTCAATAGATGGCCTTTTTCTGTACACTTTTCATAGGCTCCACTTAAAGAGATATTAATCCAATTAAATATTTTATGTACTTTCCTGAATATAGGCAGATTTTTGGGGGGGATATTTTTTTCAAACATATGCAGATTTTTAGGTAACTTTTTAGGTTACTTTCTAACCCAGAATTACAAATGATAGCTGACTTCATTCATTTCTGCTATCATTATGGAGACACACTTCAACAGCTGTCTATATTCAACTGATACTGCACTGATGAAGAGTATAACAATAACATTTATCTTTCTTTTAACTTGTATTAAATGGCCACTTTAGCAGTGGTTCATACTAATTGTCCAATATGTGCAATTTGCAATTAATCCATTGAAGACCATTGAAATATTTATACTATTTGCAATAATTTTAATTTTTTAATATTGGCAAATAGATTAGAACCTATATGTTTAAATCCTAAAGTTTCAGATTTAATTTGAATTTCTATCTGGACTAGATACAACAACACTTTCCCACTGGTTTTTGAAAAGCTTATGATTCTCATTTGAAATTGAAAGCCAAATTTGTCTGGGCAGATACAATTTCATTAAGCAACAAACAAAAGACCCCAAATAGCTGTCATTAATTTAGGATTATCATAGAAGCCTGAGAACTATTGTAGAGAAAATGAAGCATTGTGTTGGAAAATTGTAACTATCTTTTCCAATGTCATCCGTGAAAACAGAAAACGCAGATTTGTTACTCATCACAGCTTTATAATTTGCAAATGGATTTGTTTCTATAAAGTCACTGTTTGAATTTCTTCTTGGGAATTCAGGTTTCACTGCTGTACAATGAAAAACAGAAAGAAAATTCTGCTTCATTATGTGAATGATAATTCCAATTATGCAAAAATATGTAATGAAAACAAAATATGAACAAGTCATAATGAGGAGTATGGAATAATATGGAAGGCTAAGTCTTTTTGCATTGGGAAAATAGTGTATGTGTTGCTAAATTCTTTGGGTTATAAGTTAGACAGATGTTGGTTTTTACTGTCTCATTTAAAAGCAGTTTACAGTCTAGATTACAGACATATTTTTCTAGTATCCCAAATTCCTGAAAGGCCATGCAATCTATTTCACTGCTGGACTTAATCCAGAGAACAGATCTTTTTAATTGGTTTGATTATTTTTCAACTTACATAACCCACCTAAATAAAAAGATACTGAATGGTTTACACCATATTAACAATTTTGGAAATAATGAACACTCTGCTCCCACACCCAAAAAGAGGTACCAATAACACTTAGCTAGGGTAGAAGACTTGTTCAAATAAAATTTTCTTCAATTATACTAAAATGTCATGACCTCTCAGGATAGAGAATTAGACAATACAAATCAGAGATGTACATCTCTGCTTTGAATTTTAGAATTTTAGAAATTTTAAATTATGCCATGTTGCCATTCAAGGCTCATGCTGAATTAAGTTAATTCCCACTAAAGAAAATTATTTTATTTTTTTCCATTCAATCAAAGAATGGGAGAGACAAGAAAGGATGATAATCCATGATCAATGTTGGTCAAAGGTTTTATTCAAAGGATGATCAAATTAGTACATGATTTGGGTCCTGTCTCTAGATCTATGTCATTTCCTCATCAGTTTTAATTGTCTCTAGGGCAGTTGTGCAGTAGCCTAGAGAACTGCAACATGTTTTAGAAATAGCTGGAATCACATTAATTCCAACTATTTCAAATGTGCATTAAAAGGAGTCAGTGATGCCAAACTCAGTTAGATTCTCTTAAGTAATTTCTGTAGCTTCTAATAAAATTGCCAGAAATATTCACTGTCATTTATGAACAATCCACTCCTGAAAGCTTGGAGGAAATTAAAATTACTTATACCATTAAGTTAATATTTTCCTTTCAGTTACTTCTGGAGATTTCCAAATGCTATGACATAGTGGGATTTTGATGGGAAGAGAAATCGCAGATAAATGACTTCTTGTGTTTGAAACATTTTGCATTGTTTCTCAACTACTTCTGAAAAGTCCATTAAATACAGACATTTATACAATATTTTTCAACTAGTAATGCTAGGACACACCCACTTGTAAACACTCTTATAGCCATGGTTGGACTGGGTACATGTTCCATTAGCAATTTTTGGATCACAAAAATTAAGAAGTCATGTTTGCTTGATATTTCTATCTGATAGAATTTTTCAGAACTGTTCATATTGTGGAGGACACTGAGCCCAAAAATCTGTGTAAGTTAGAATGCTGTCACTAAATTCATCATTTATGTCCTTGGGAGAAACAAGAGAATATTTATCAAGTTAAAATAGAAATAATTTATATTTATCCCCCATAAAGTTAGACAGTGAAATATTAATATCACTATGATTTTTATTTCTAAATATATTTTTCACCAATTGAGTTGCTATTTTTAAAAATCATTTATTATGTAAGTAAATGGTTGAGAGCCATTTAAGTCAAGATTTTTTTTTTCTGAGAAAATATATGTAGGATTGAAAGAAACAGATGAGCCACTTATTTGATTCTTTTATTACTTTACCCAATTAATATTTCCCAAATATATGGAGGTAGAATTAATCTGTCTGCTGAAATCTTGCCTTTCAGTGTTTGGGGACATATTTAAAATTTTAGCAATATTTATTTTGAAAAGTGTATTAAATACATATACATTTGAAAAATTGAAATTTAGATAAATATACGTAAAATAGATGTTGCTTGTAAAAGTAAGTATTATGGAAAAAGTTTTATACACAGCTAAAGTGTAAAAATTGCACTCAACTAAAGACACATAAGTGCAATTTCTGTGTGGGGGTGTTATTTCTCTCTCCCTCCCTCTCTGTGTGTGGGCCAAATGTGTATCCTGAAGAAAAATCAAACTAAAATGAAAGGGGGTGATTTGCCTTTTGTGGGATTAGATTGTTCATTTATTTTCAGGCATTTTTTTCTTCCTGTTTTCTTCACATTTACAAAATATAGATTTTTAAATCAGCTACGATAGGAAGAGGAAAGGTCTACTGTCAGTGCTTGGTTTTCAAATGAGATGGGAGGTAGGATAATTAAAGCCCACAGGGATGTTGCTGCGGGAGTCCTTGTGCATAAGGGCAAAAGAGTAAATGACAAAATGAGGGATGTTTGATAAGCCCTCTTCTGGATGACAGTTTTGGCAGCTGCAACTGCTTTTCAGCTTAGCAAGGTTTCTCAATCAATATCTTTACACTCCATTGATTTAGAGGAATGTGCTATAGAACAGCAGCAAGATTCCATCCAAGTCTCAATTTTCTCTGCCTTTAACTTATGGGACTGCTGATGAGGTTGAATGCGATTTTGCATCATTAAAATTAACACCACAAAATGCAGCTTTAACATTTCAAAACCAGAAAGTAGATTACTGGATAAGGGGAGAGGTTGTTTAAGGAGTATATGTTTAATTCTATTCCTCTCTGTGGGATAAGACACAGGCATAAAAGCTCTACGCAGAATTCTTTCTCTGGTACTCTCAGATTGGCCAGATAGAGAAAACCAGAATGATAACCTCTGCAGGAGGGAAGTATATTAATATCATTTTCTGTAGCATTGGCTTATGCTCACTGTGTGAACCTTGGTCATAATACCTTTATAACAGATGCAGCACTTCAGTATTTTATTTTTACTTTCACTGCGTAGTTCAATAAAATGAAGGGAATCCTTCATATTGAAGTTCTTTTTTTAAAAAAAAAATATCTGACAATCAGCTAGAAAACATGCTAAAGGTTAAATAAGGAAGTTAGGATTCTAACAAGCATATTATTGACAAAAATAGCCAGTTTGTATGTAAATTCAATGGTCAACTTCATTTTTTAATCAAAAAATTATAATCTGGAAATTAACAGTCATAAAGTAAAATTATTGAAATAGAAAGATTCCAAGGTCTTTTCTTTGATTGGAAATAAAACTTCAGTTGTTTAATGCACAATTATGAAAAAGGACTTTGGAACCAAAGCAGATGGGGGCGCTCACAGCAATGCCGAAGCCTCCCGCCGCTTCAGGCGTGAAACAGAGCTGCCCGAAAATGCAAATGATCTCCAATGACCAGATAGAGAGAGCTAACGTCGGGAGATCGTAAAGTGATTTGGAGGCTAAAAGCCTGAAAAAAACAAACTGGACTATATCCAAACCTGCTGAGTAATACTCCTGTTTCGGTCAAGGAAGAACAAAAAGCACTGCCTATCCACAATGAGGCTGAGCAAAAACTAGGGAATGCTGGGGAGGAGTCCCATGGAGGAGGAGGAGCATTCCACAAATTAAGTCCAGCCTAGACATGCAGAGACTGAAGCACCTCCCACTACTGGATGCTCTGAACAGCTCATGGGAGAAGTTGAGAAAGCACTATGCAATCTAAAACCATATCTATCTATTGGACCAGATGGAATATGTGCCTACTTTTTAAAAAAGCTATCCACTGCCATAGCTGAACCTCTAAGCATAATCTTTGAAAAATCTTTCAGGACCAGCTCCTTGCCTAACCTATGGTCACAAGCCACGGTCATCCCCATCTTCAAACAGCGAGACCCCAGCCTAGTTGAAAATTAAAGACCAATCTTCTTATGCTGTGTCACCTGTAAAGTCATGGAATCAATTATTAACCAATCCATTATCCTCCACTTAGAGACAAACAACCTACTTTCTAATAAACAATTTGGTTTCAGAAAAAAAACTATCCTGTAATCTGTAACTCTTACACTGCAAAAACATATGGACTACACAACTCGATCAGGGTAAAGCAATAGACACAATCTACATAGACTTCTGTAAAGCCTTTGATTCAGTGGTACACGACAAACTACTCCGAAAACTAAAATCTTATGGTATCTCTGGACAACTGCATAACCAGATAGAAGCATTCCTGTCAAACAGATAACAAATGGTCAAAATTGGGAGTGTCCTATCAAATTCTGTACTTGTCAACAGTGGTGTCCCCCCAAGGCAGTGTTCTAGAACCAGTTCTCTTCATACTCCACATAAATGACCTCTGTGATCATATTAAGAGCAACTGGGTTCTCTTCACAGATGATGTAAAGCTGTTCAATACCACAGGCAATACTTCTACCCTTCAAAAAGATCTTGACTATGTATGAGAATGGTCAAACAAATGGCAACTTCAAATCTCAACAAATAAATGCTCTTACATTTTGGCAAAAAAATCACAAAATAAAATACAAGCTGAATAGTCAAGACCTTGTTGATAATCCAAGCTCTGTAAAGGACCTTGGAATACTCATCTCTAATGATCTAAGGGCTAGAGCCCACTGTAACTACATAGCCAAAAAGGCATTAAGAGTTGTCAACCTAATCCTATGTAGCTTTTTCTCTGGTAATACACTACTAACTAGAGTATACAAAACATTTGCTAGACCAATACTTGAATACAGCTCATCAGTCTGGAACCCAGATTATGTATCTGATATTAGCACAGTTGAGAAAATCCAGAAATATTTCACAAGAAGAGTTCTCCACTCCTCTACTTGTTGTAGAATACCTTATGCCACCAGACTTAAAATTCTAGACCTAGAAAACCTTGAATAACGCCGACTTCGGTCCGATCTAAGTATAAAATCATACATTGCAATGACTTACCTGTCAATGAATACTTCAGCTTCAACCATAAGAACACGACAGTACACAATAGATACAAACTCAAGTTTAACCACACCGAACTTGATTGCAGGAAATTCGACTTTAGCAACAGAATGGTCAATGTCTGGAATACTCTACCTGACTCTGTGGTTTCTTCCCCAAACCCCAAAAACTTTAACCTTAGACTGTCTACTATTGACCTCACCACTTTCCTAAGAGGTCTGTAGGGGGCGTGCATAAGCGTACCAACGTGCCTACCATCCCTGTCCTATTGTTTCTTTTATTTTTCTTATATGTGCCCATTTCATGTATTCATAACTATGTATATACTTATACCTATTATCTTGTAAGCGATTAACAAATCAAAATAAATAAAAAATAAAAAATAAATAAATATTGCTATGCTTTCATGTAGTGTTAAATAGGAAATGATTTAAACCTTTCTCCTTGACATGGAAATAATAGTACTTAGTAATTCAAATATCTAGATATGAATTTTGATTTGATGAAATCAAATAAAAGGACAACAGTTCTAGAATGTTGCCATCTTGTTTTATTTTACAGCCATCTGCACTTTGGCAACTAATTTAAATGTTTGCCAAGATTAAAAAGTATGTAATTTAAATCAGATAAATACCAGTCTGCCTTTTCTTCATAGTGACCTTTTCCTCCTGTTACTATAAATAGTACACATGTTTTTTTTAAAAAAATATGTGTTTCTAACTGCTGAACAAATTTGCTTTTTATTTTACAAACTGTTAATTGTCATAAATTAGCCACCGTAAAGGATTAACTGCTATTTATTTAAACCTGATAATGAATAATTTAACAGGCTGCAATAAATGTGTTAAATGCAAATGAATGTTGCCAATCTATTGAACTGCCTTTTTGCTAAATTCTTGAACTTGTTACTTCTTATCCATGAGTCCTCAACAGTGAAGATGAGGGAAAGCTGGCAAGAGTTGTCTTTTACAATGATAAAAAGAAAGGGAGGTAATTATCTCTGAAACTTCTTTCCAGTAAATTCAACAGTAGCTAAAGGTTGGTTCAATGATCCACAACTGAAGGTTTATTTAACAGTGCCTAGGTACGGCATGGCCTAGAATGATACTAGTCCATATACTGTGGACTATCTATGTTCTCACAGTCTCTCAAGTACAAGTTTAAGAATGAGTGACACCCCATGTGGACTGTTACTTTTCTTAGTAATCTGGAGAGCAAACAACCATATGTTGCTTTCCACACAGAGCTTTCAATAAAATTACATTATTTTTTTATCTATTCAATGATCTGTACCAAATTCTGTACAATTATTCTATAACAGAACTTCAGCTTTAGATCTCTAATAGATAGCCCAGCTTTTTACTAGGAAAATGTTTAGGTTTTTTTTTAAAAAAACTTTTCCATTCATAACACATAGTACACCATTCTGTCTACAAGCATATGTTAATGCATTAGCCCTGAGAACTATAATTTAGTTTAATGATGATTTAGTTGTGCAATGTTTTACTGATATGGACGCTGAGGAATGTCCACTGAGAAATGGATGGGTGGCTGAACTGCATCACTGACAAGAGCTCTGAGCTACATAACTCCAAGCTTGATTAAATACAGCAGAGCTGCAAATCTCTAAATAACATAGCCATGGTCATTTACTTCAGCCATGTGACTCCCACCCTGATCCAATTTGTTGGAAACTCAACTATAATGACAGCAGCAGTAATAGCAGTAGTGGTGCTAATAATGCAGACAGACTGTGTGGCAAACAGCAATTTACCTTCCTTGAACTCTATGCATGGACAGAAAGTACAAGTCAAGAAAATGAAGATGAACCATATGAGAAAAGCTGTTTGGTAAACTTTGGTAATGTTGAAATTTAAGATGTGTCAAAATTGTTTTTTATTCAATCAAGCAACAAACAAATAAATATTTCATTCCTGCATTCCTATTAAATATTTTTAAAAGGCTTAGAAATCTATCCAGTGGCATGTTTAAGGCATGTCAATCTGTATTATCCTATCTTCCTACGATTTTCTGTTCAAATGTGGGTATTGTTTTTGTCTAATAGAATACTCTCCATAATGCAAGGTCTGAATGGTACAGTAGGGCTTGCTTAATTATCTTGTGCATGTACAATGTTAAGCAAAATAACCTTTTTTTTGCTTTTAAGGAAACTAAGTCCTATTATATCTAGTAGAGTATTAATTAAGTGCATATTACATGGTTCTAGCTTATCTGCATTGTTTCTAATAATAAACCAAGAATGGGAAAAAGGAGAAAACAAGTGATGCTTCAGAACTGTGCATTGCTATTTTAGTCCTATTGAAGTCCTGTTATTAAATTGAAATCTAAAATTATCCACCAGTTCCATGGCTGAGATTATACTTGGTCCTTGCAAAATCTTATATACTACGATCCACACTTTGTAACAAATTTAAAACCCTTTAATCTGGAGGAGATTTACTAACACCAAGCCAACAACCTGTACTGGGAAAAAAAGAAATAAATAATTTAAATGGATAAGAAAGCAGTGGACAGGAAAAGAAATGGTAACAGAATTGAAAAGTGTGTGGTAGAAATAGTTTTGGAATCTTTGAATGGCTGTGAATATGGGTCCTTTACTTTGATTTCATGGTGCTTACCAACATGTAATCACCCAACTTTCAGTAGAATTAATTCTCTGGCCAGCTTTGAGCTCAACTTGTGACAATCTTTCTAAATCAAATTGACTGAATTTGAAAATTACTACCACTTCTGTGTCTTCAAGTAACTTGACAAAGAAGATGAAAAGAAAGATATTCAGTTTATATATGCCAGGGAAAGAAGAAAAAATAAATAAAATGTCTGCCAGAAAACTATGAAGACTATCCCTGAAATTCTGTATTATCTTACTGCATACTTAACAACACTTACTGACATGCTCTCCCTCCTGATTCCTTTTCATTTGGAGCATCTGGATGGGATAATACATGGAGCTCTGTTCCATTCTCCCTAACCAGCAGCTTTCTGATTAATTAATCATTCAAGGCATTTGAATAATACATTAAAGATATATTTCAATACTTGGTGGAAAAAAGAGGAAAGGCGGGAAAAAAGTTCTCATAACAGAAAAGATGTAACCTGTAAATAGCCAATGAGATATAAAGATGAAGAAAATTTATGTCCTTCGTTTGCATGGGAATAAGAAACTGTTCAGTTCATGACTAAATCCAACTGTTAACTACTTAAGGCTATGATTTTGAGGTAAAGTGAAAAGACAGCAATACAAGATATATATGAATTCTAAGTTATTGAACAATATTATATAGGGAGAGATAAACAGGCATATAAGAAACATAGAAGAGAATTAGAATTGTGAAGCAGGATAAAGAATTATGCTTAAAACTCCAACTTGCATGCTGTATCTGTTCAGGAAAAATAACTAGCAAATACAAAATGTAAATTTTAAAAAAATCTGTTGAGATTCTCAGTCATCTGGGTCATGGTTGTCCCAAAGGGACTTTTTCAAAAGGCAACTGAACTTACTTACTTACTTTTTTTTTTTTTAGGTGTTTCACTGTTCAGCCAAGTACCAGTTCTTCAAAATGCCTATATCATTTTTAGAAATAACTCATGGTGAATATATGTAATACTCCTTTGCATCCTGTTTTCCCACAACAACACCTCTTTATAGCAATCATAAGTCTCCTGTAAATTTTCAGAGTTATATCAATCAATAAAGACAACAAACATGAAAATAGTAAAAAAAAATACAAAGGAAAGATTATACTGTAAATACATTTGCGTACAGATTTCATTTTATTTGTCCTATAGATAGAATTATTTACCCATTCAATAATATGTATTCACTAATCATATTTACCAAGAATTGTATCTATTGTACCTTACTAGTTGGTAAAACCTTATCTTTGCCTAGTGTGTCTTATGATTTGATTACTTACATTAAAAACTTGTCAAAGAATAATATGTCCACATTGTGAAAGTAACATGCATTGTGCATAATGAAGACATAGGATAATTGAAGATATTTGGGCATTTATAAGGAAGATATTAATGTCTGCTTGGATGATCTTTTTTTTTTTATTCAGTGCAAATCTGCTGCTGTAAGCCCACTAGTTAAAAGTTTGTAGGAGCACTGGAAGAGCGCTATGTCTCTTGATAACCCAGTTCCCAATGTGTTGCATGGTACATGTTGCTGACATTATTTCTTGCTAAATTATAAATATGCTTTTGATTTGGAAACTACTCAGCTTGTACATAGGAATATATATCTAGTATCTCACTATCTCTCAATCTGGTGGTAAAAATCAAGCAATTATTTCTTGGTTTCTTGAGTTGCCTTAAAATGAAATGTTAGTATTAAAATATAAATAATCCAAATTGCTAATTAACTTAGATCTGAAATATTTTTAGTATTAAACAGAGTTTTGAATTTTCTTCAGGATGTAAAAATACAACTTGCAAATACTTTAACCAAAATAAGCACATATGATTTTGAATTTTCTCTTATTCTCACTTGTATTCTTTTAACTAGGTTAAGATCTCTCTCTGTCTTCTTACATTGGAAGTCATATACTTATTGGCCTGGAAGTTCTCAAGCTGTATTGATTTTACTCTGTGGCCTTTTTCCTTTCAGGTTCATATCTCTTTCTAGATACAAGCTGATGATACTATCAGTTCCCAATGCACATGCCTTGTGATACCCTATGTTTACACAGTAGGCCAGTGAGAAAAGGTCAGGCTTATTTTTCTGACCTTTTACAGTTTTGTAAACATTGGCAGCTGGAAATGTATGCTGCCTATATGTCAGCTATGGTGAAAGGTTGTTTCTAGTAGTGACATACAAGGAAGGTGGCTGAACAGATATCTGGTGCTCATCACAGGATAACATGTTTTCTTTCCTATAGATATAGTGTAGCTGCTTCTCCATCATCTTCAAATGTTGAGTTTCTCTTCACTTACAATTTTAACTTTATATTTGGCAGGTGTGAATTTTGAAGTACTGTTTGGATGGTTTGTTTGCTGGCAGTCCAATGTCATATGACTAGATAATTGAATGTAAAGTTGTAAGTGGACAAGGTGAAAAACATTGAGAATATGCAGAAAAACACTGTGATATCATATAAGTTAGGGCTTACAAGGAAGTACATTCCTGTGAAGGGTAGATGTGAAGGGTAGATGGGTTTAGCCACAGGTTTGCTTTAAAAACTGGTGAGGACCAGTGCAGAATCCAGTGCTGATTTGAGCATGGAGGAAGAAGAAGTGATTCTAGGCTTATATCTTTTTTCTGGAAGAAATGGGAAGCAGGCTTTAAAATGCACACATATCTGCAAGTTTCAAGAATTGGCTATTTGAACTCTAACCTGTAGAATGAAGAGGTGGGCTTCCTTGCTTGTTATAACTGTAGTCAGGCAGGGGATGAGATGGAAGAGTCCAGTTTATTCCTATTATCTCTGTGAATGGGAAGTCAGATGGAAACTTCCATTCATATTCAGATGAATATTAGCAGAAGCCTTTAACCAAACGCACACACCTTAATTTATTAGGTCTTCCAAGTGTACCAGTCCCTGTTGATATATAGTTGAATACAAATAGAAGATCTTTTTCTACCTGAGCTGCTGAAGAAGTATGCTGTTAAAAGTACTACATGCAGCTCTCTCATACTTCTGCTTTTTCATTATGGAAGGACAACACCAGTACTAAGGCTCAGAACAGTAACTGAATACAGAATCTTCATTATAGAACATTCTAATTTACATCTGAATTAATATAAATTGAATATTGACCAGATTCTGCTCTTAGACAAATTTTGGTTGAGCTTGTTTTTGCTCAATCTGTTTACATTCTGGGTTTTTGGGGATAGTTTATTTCCCATTTTTAGTGCCATGATTACAAAGCAAATATGTATCCAATCCTGATAATACATTAATGTGCACTGAGTGTTTTTGTGATATAAAAGAAACTGCAAGTTTTGGAAAATCCTTATTGGAAAAAAGCAAGCCAGCTTCTCTGCAACTATACAGTGAAAATTCAACAGATAATAGTGATTACCAGCAGGGAAACAATCACTTGTCCTGCTATAAAACTGTTCAATATTTCCATTAAAAGAAAAAGCAAGAACTCTGAACCTAATTCAGTGCCACAAATATTGACAAACTTATAAGAATTCAAATCTTTACAAATAATTACTGATGATGTTTTCTGACACATTTTTTAAATTGTCTTATTTTTATCTATTTAGACACTGTAACTATTGCTCGGTAATTTTTTAAAAACTCACCATTAGAGCACTTTATGTGACTCAGTGAGAATTTGAACACTTCAGTCACAAAACAATCCCAACATTCAGAATAATTTTTTTTCTTAGCCAGAATTAATACTTTCCCAACAACTGTTACTGAACAGTTGTACAAAAAAATACCTTTCAAATAGCAACCCTCCATGCAGTTGGGGAATAATTGAATCATTGAAAATATTATTCTGTATTGTTCTCCCTATGCAGATGCTCACCAGGAACTATTATTTCCACTTTTTACTTAACTTCATGGTTATTCTGATTTATTTTACTTCAGGATGTTATTATCTGATCAATCCAATGTTATTTCTATAACCACAGCCAAGTACTATTCTACTAGTCAGCACATTCAATGTAAAATTAACTCTAACACTACTTAGATATTTTAGAATAACAATATATATTTTATTTTAATTAATTGTAATTCTTTTACTGTATTGGGTGGTCTATGACTGAACAAAGACTGATTTGAAAAACATATGCTGATAATCTGCTACATTTCCAGTAAGAGCAGCTACAGATTTAGTAGCTACAATATCATCATCACACACTATAACTGTAATATATTTAATAGCCTTTTCACCCAGAAATATAAGCAAAGTGAAAAAGAATTAGCTATCTGTTGTTGTTATTAGTTGTAGTACTATTAGTTAAAACTGTATTTTGAAAATTATTTTCATATCATTTAGTTCCTTGGGACTTAATGAACAATTTAAAACAGGACTCTTCAAACTTGACAGCTTTAAGACTTGTGGACTTCCAGAATTCCTCCTCCAGTTATGTTAGTTTAAGAATTCTGAAGTTGAAGTCTTGCCAAGTTTGAAGACCTTTGATTTAAAATTTCATGAAGAAGTCAATGGCCTTAAGAGTTTGAAGAGCCTTATTTTAACAAAAGATGATCAGATAGAGTTCTTTAATTATTAAAATATCCCTCAAGTTGAACTGGTACCTGCTGGTTTTATGGATGTGTCTAACATAATTTTCTTAGCAAAGTTTAAAATTGGTTGCCATTGCGTTCTTCTGATATGTTCTTTCAGCTTCTATTGTATCATTCTGGTATGTCCATTTGGACTCTTTGGAAATGGTCTAAAACTGAAAGTGATTTTTTTTTTCAGTACCATTCTCACTGAATTCTTTTAAGCAAAATTTATTGAAATAAAAGGAATTGAGATTCCAAAATTTCCAACTTAACGATTTTGCATTGAGAAGCAATATATCCCCATATACATTCGAGAGGAACCTTTTAAATTTTCTTTCTAATAGATTTTTGCATGTGAGCAAGTTGATCATTTCACAGTTTAGTTGTTTAAACAAGAAACTCATGAATCTTCTTATTAGAAACCAAATATTTTATTTCCTTAGGCTTCCCAAACAAGTAGAAATTGAAAAGGGCCCTGCTTAACCTTGTGAAATCAACCAAAGTTTTTTTGATGCTGAAGACAGAAAGTGTTGTCTGCCTTTGATTAATGAAACTGGGGTTGTTGTTGTTTTTTGGTCATTCCTGCCAGTTTTCTAGCTAAATAAAAAAAAGATGGAATATATTTATTTTATTTTTTTTGCCTAGCAGGTCACTTTTTTCCCACATTCAAAGATGCAATGCATATGTCATCTTCCCAAATATTCCTGCATTCTGTTTTGTCTAGAGCAATTTATCATGGGTTTGTTAGTTTGTTTATCTCCTAATTATCCCTTTTTATATCTTACTCTACTCCTCTTATTTATTCTCTAATAAAATCAATAAATAATTTTTTCATTGTTAAAAGAATGAATTTCTAACTAGCCCCCCAAAGGTTAGTCTTTCTACCAATTTACCTATTCAGATTTGTTTTCATCTTCATTATCTGCAGAGAACAAAGAAGTCAGAGGAATGCATCCAGCTTAGTTATCATACTCAGTCATTTCCCAAAGCTTCAGGTGTTCCAGAACCTATCCTGGCCTACAGAAAAATGGAAACAGAAAGGGTACACTGCCTATAAGTTTCACTGAAATACACAACAGTGGCTTCTCTCATAAAATTAAGGAACAGAATACTTTTATTATAATATTCATTTGATCTTCTTTAACTAGTTTATATTTCAAACTAGGTTCCTTTTCTGTTTAATTATGAAAGTTACCCATATATGCATGCCACATAATAATAAATGGATAGCTCATTGATGCAGAAGATTCCATGATGTCAATAATGAAAAATATACCTTAGGTGCTGATATAACTGAGCACTTTTGATTATCAGCACATTCATCACTAATCTTATATGAATGGATGATTCTCAAAGTAAAAGTCAATTAACATATCACCCTGTTCTTATGGAGACACAAATGTGAATTTCAAATCTTAATGGAATCAAGACTGGCAATATTATCTTTGGAATACTTTGAGTATTTTTATGGTGGGATATTGACCCACAAAACTGTAATCAGAAATATGGCTATGTCAGCACATTTATAGAAAAAAACTGTTCTATAGAAATTAGTCCTTCTCTAGCATATAAGTTATATCTGACACCTTCCATTCAACCTGAGGCTGGATTTTTCTAGCTGGTAATTGAGTCCTACATTATACACCAGTTGGAATGTGCTTTGTGATTCTCACAGTGACAGATACTACACCACAAAATCAAGGAAATGCTATTACTCATTAATACTGACTAGCTAGGTCACCCTTATGCATTATGCAGGATATACACCTCTGTTACATTTAGCCCAAGGGAAGCATTAATGGTCAGATTCCAAATCTTAAGAAAAAAACCTAACAGGTAGTTAACTAGACATGTTGACATCTCTGTTAACTGTAGTGGCTCTCTTGGGTATTTCTGTTGTAATCATTTCAAATCATTTTGTCTCTTGCTAATATCTCATTTAGTTGCTGAGATTACAGGGGGGAATGATGATATATACCATTATTGTTCCCATTAATCGCATGAGCTAAATTCTTTTTGAAGTATTTATTACCTAGAAAAAGATTTAAGTTAATTTTCAAAATAGGAATAAAATAAATATTTTTTTTTAAAAAAATAGAAAACAATGAAAAATTGCAATTACATAGCTGCGAAGTGCAATTTATCATTGTGATTGATAAAGAAAGAACGGGAACATGTCTTATCATCTTTTATCATTCCTGACACTGCAGTAGCTATTTGAAAAGGAGTTGCCGGCTTTGCTTGTTACTAGACCCAAAACCTATTCGAAGGTCAAATAACAATACAAACGTTAAAAGCTGGCCTTTCATTACAAATTCTAGCTGTAAGTTTCAAAAATGAATGAATAAAAGAATAACTGTTTCACATTCACATATTAATATTTACCTAAGCTACTATTGTTTAGATTTTACTTTTATATATTATGGAGCTTTTTGATAATTTTATTTCTGCTATTTCCTATTTTTATTTATATGCCATGCATTTTACCTTCTTTTTTTTAATTTAAAGTGGCTTAAAGAAATAATTTTAAAGTGTTAGCCATTGCTGGACTTCCTGTCAGCACATTGCAAACTGACACCTTCTGGTTTTCACTGGCTAGCAGGAAAGTTTTTATGAGAAGAATTGTCACAGGATATTGAATCCAACCTAGCATAAACTTTCCAGAACAAAGTAGAAATTGTTGAAATCATCCATGCTCTTCTCATAAGTAGACTGTGGAAACTCCTATATCTATGGTTGGTTTACAAGTGGAGTGCTAAGAGTTGGGAGCACATTAAGCTCACACTTGCAAACAAGCCCTATGAGCAACCCTTCCTTCCTTTCTTCCCTCTTTCCCTCCCTCCCTCTTTCCCCCCTCTTTCTTTTTCTCTCTTTTTCTCGTCTGTCTGTCTGTCTGTCCGTCTGTCTCTCTAAATTTTGCATATTAAAAACTTTGGGCTGGCAAGATTTCATTGTATTCATTGGGTGAGTTTCTGCTTCCTTAAGAGACAATGGTGAAAATTTGATTTAAAATTTTAATTATACATGATTTTGGGGACTATGCAGTGAAAGAGTGCTTAAGAGTGTATATAGATTTTGAAAAGTTAATAATAGATTAGGGAGCCAGAAGGCTCCCTAATGAAATTATACTTTTGAATTATTTAGAAGACATTTTTTCATGGGAAAATGGAGATTGCTTTCATATTTTTTTTTTTGGATAAGGTGATCTTTAAGGCTAAACACTAGAGCCAGAGAATAAGGGAAGTGGACCAGAAATCCTGAGTGCACACCTTTGAATTCAGAATTCAGAATTTCAGCCAGATTTTTGACTGGGATGGATCAAATCCTTGATAAAATTGACAGAGCACATTCTAGTAAAGTTGTAAAATAAGAACGGGCTATAATGGATATATATTAAATTAATTTGAAGAATGCTTTTACATGTAATACAAATGAACATGTATGTACAAATGAAGTAATTTACATGTAACTCAAATGGGTGTTCCATCACTGGAAGTGGGTTCCATCACCGGAGGCTTTTAAAAAGAGACTGGATAGCTACATATCTGAAATATGGTTTGTTTGAGCATAGAATTGAACTAGAAGACTTCCAAGTTCCCTTCCAACTCTGTTATTCTGTTGTTATTCTGAATATGATAAATGACTCCTTCCATAAAAGATATTAAACCAGAAAACTGATCTGTATAATTTCTTTCTTCTAAATAAACAAAAGAAATCTACTAAGATTTGGAAGACTTTTTTTAGAAGTGACAAACAAAAGGATAAATGATGGTGATATTAAAGTTCTGAAGGACTCTTGCTTTGAAACACAGATGAACACAACTGTTTCTGAAATTTTTTGAGGGGTTTAGGGGATAAAATTATTTTTTAAAAAATCAGGAAAGATTTATAAGCTTGTTTGACTATAGTTAAAAGAAGAAACTAGTTGCATATGGTTGCTCCTACTGGACTTTGCTGACAAAGATTGTTGACATTATTTGGACTTTCTTTTCTTAAGAGATGAGCAATGGAGAGAAGAAAGATTATGCTTTATTTAGAGATGGTGATAAGGTATTAAAATTGTTTTTACCTGCTGATGAAGGGAAATTTACTTCTTTGTTCTTTCTCCTTCACTTTTATCTTTTCTTCCTGTTCCACCCTTTCTTTCTTTCTGTTTCTTTTTTGTGTTTTTCTGTTTGCATTTTTTGTACTAACTTTTATTGTGTTCATTTATAATTCTTAATAAAATTATTTGGAACAAATATATAGGTACTCTAAGAAAACATTTCTTTTGAAGAATTGCATACGTATTTTGAAAATAAATACAAACATGATAATTTGGGAACTAGCACAGTTAATGCCCTAATCAGTAAGGAGCCTTAGTTAACTCCCTGCTGATTTACTGTAATTCGCTTTACATGTGGCTGCTACTGGAAAAACATTTGGAAACTGCAGCTGGTCCAGAGTTCAATGGCAAAGGTCACTGGGTAGCAGTTTCAGTGGCATAACCTTATATGACATCTCTGCTCTGTTGGATTAGGTCCCATAGGGCTTTCAGGTGCCATTCAAGCTGCTGGTTGTTGTCTACAAAGTCCTAATGGCATGGGGTAGGATATGAGCATTTCTGCTCACTTATCAGGCATGCTCCAGGTCTATTCCATTAGGAAATGGCATTTTATGAAAACTAGGAAAATGCTATTTCAGCACCTGCCTTTCTGAACAGCATCCCTTCCAGAGATCCAGATTAACCAGAAGATTCTGGCCTTTTGTACTGCACTAAAAATAAGATACGTTCCCAGACATGTAGGCTGGAAGATTAAATGAACCTTACTGGTGGTTTGATCTGAAAATGGGATTAGTTCTAGACCCAGTCAGCTATTTCCTTCTTCTCCCCCTCCTCCTGTTTTTTTCTTTTTCTTTTTGATCTATTGTATTTGGTTAGAGTTTACACTTTTGTGTGCCCACAGACTCGGTGTTGTAAATAAAATTATAAATTATGTAAACAATGTAAATTATCTAAGTAGATAAAATAAACAACCAATTTGTTTGATAGCTAGATAACTAATAATATTAGGTGTCCTGTGTGATAACTAGGGTTAGGTGAGACAGTTAAGCTTTTACCCGTGAAACATCTGAACCACTCAACAATATGCCATGCAAGGAAGCAGCACACTTTTACCAATTACCATTCTTCAGCCTTGCTACTTTATTCTTTAGATGGTGGGTGAGGGTAGAGGCATGTGTCTACCTTATGAAACAGCTTTGTACAGATATTCATGCAACCTTTTTGTTAAAGCAAAGTACCCCTTCACAGCTTTGCACAGTCATAATGGCTACTGCTCAATTCTTTGTGCCTTTCCCTCCATAGAATGCAAAGTGCTTTTTAAATAGCCCCCAAATACAATCAAACCATTGACCACATCTGATCTGGCAGTTTTCAAAGAAATAGCAATGCATTTGTGAATCAAAGCATTCAGAAAAAAAAATACTTTTTAAGTGACTATTATTCCAATATTGGAAAATCAATTTGGAGCAACAAGTTTTAATAATATCTTAGAAAGTATGGAATGCAACAAGTTTTAATAATATCTTAGAAAGTATGGAATGCTATTTCTTACTTTTCTTCTGTTGCTAACTAGAGAGTTCCACTATCATAATGTTTAAAACTCTTGCATATCCTCTTGTTCCATAGCTGTGCCTCAGTAGTATAGACAGAAATATGCACCTATGTTGGCAGGGTTGATTTAGGTGTTATGCTTTTTTAGAGTAAGGTTCTTTGGGTTATCTTGCTGTTTTTATGTACTGTTCCTGAAAAAAAAATCCCAAACCAAGATTTCCATCATAATGTCTCTCCTTGAATTTTAACTGAAGTTGGGGAAGAGCTTTATGTGACTTACTAAAAGAAAGCAAATATGATAGGATTTTAAAAAACCTTGTGAAGGTCCAAACAAAATTATTTTGAACACGCCAATAAACCAGGAAGATGGCTATCTTATAAACTTAAAAAAGAAAAAGAAAAGAGATTGATACACCAACTAATAGACGAGAAAGGCATCCCACAACATGAGATTGAGAAGAAAAAAGATATTATATTAAACTATTTTCAAAGATTATATAAAAAAGAAGAAATCAATGAGGATAAAATAAGAACTTATCTGGAGAATACGAATGATAAAACAATAGGGGAAGGAGACAAAGAATTACTAAATAAGGATATTACATGGTCTGAGTTAAAATCCGCAATGGAAAATCAATGTAATAATAAATCCCCTGGTCCAGATGGGATTCCAGTAGAATTGTATAAAGCCATAATAGATTTAGAAGGGCCTCTGATGCTGGAAGTGTTTAACGAAGTACTTTTGGCTGCCAAAATGCCAGACTCATGGAGGGGGGCGTTGATTGAGTTAATTCCGAAGGAGGATGTAGATGCCAGATATATCAACAATTATAGACCAATCTCACTTTTAAACGCCGATTATAAATTATTTACCTCAATTATAGCGAATAGAGTAAAACAAGTTTTAAATTTATACATTCATGAAGATCAAAATGGTTTCCTTCCATTCCGCCAAATTAAAAACAATTTAAGAACCGTTATTGACGTCTTAGAGTATTATGAAGCTCATCCAGAGAAACAATTTACACTCATGTTTTTAGATGCGGAGAAAGCATTTGATAACTTACATTGGCACTTTTTAATACAAAAAATCTATAACATGAATCTGGGCACTAAATTCGAGAATATTATCACAACAATTTACAATACCCAACAAGCCAATATACTAATTAATGGCGAACAAACAGGCCCACTAAGCATTGAAAAGGGCGTTAGACAGGGTTGCCCTCTCTCACCCCTCTTATTTATATTTGCTTTAGAATCATTGTTAACGCGGATAAGACAAAACTCTTAAATCCAAGGAGTTAGGGTCAAAGCAGAGGAATATAAATTACAGGTGTTTGCAGATGATATGGTTTTCTTCCTAGAGGATCCCATGGAAAAAGGACATAATCTAATAAAAGAACTAGAACAATATGGCTCAGTAGCAGGATTAAAGATTAACAGAAATAAGACGAAATTACTGACTAAAAATCTAACAGAGAACCAGAGGAAAGAATTAGAAAAAACCATGGGGATACAGGCAACAAAAAAGGTCAAATATTTAGGCATATGGTTAACACCACATAGTAAATCGCTCAAAGAGAATAATTATGATAAACTGTTACAGCAAATTAAGAAAGATCTAGAATCTTGGAATAAGTTGCAGCTTTCTCTACTGGGCAGGATTGCCACGATCAAAATGAACATCTTACCAAAACTTCTTTACTTATTCCAGACAATCCCAATAAAATTACCCAATTTTTTTTTTGATGATATAAATAAGGTAACTCTTAAATTTATTTGGCAAGGGAAAAAAGCTAGAATCAGTATTAAGGCCTTACAAGATGCAAAAAGTAGAGGTGGGCTAGCGCTCCCAAACTGGGAATTATATTATTGGGCAGCCAACTTATTATGGTTAAAAGACTGGGTCAATTTACGGAACAAAAGAACTCTAGTCTTGGAAGGGCACGACCTTCAGAGAGGATGGCACGCATTTCTATGGGATGTGGGGAAAACTAAACAGGCGTACTTTCATAGACATCTTATTAGAGATTCACTATTAACTAATTGGAAAAAGATATGTAAAAAACATTACTTAAAAATTCCGATTTGGCTTTCAACAATGGAGGCAATGGTTCATCCCAACAATTTGGATATAACAAAAACGACTAAATATAAAGATTTATTAGACCCTTTAGGAAAATTAAGAACTCGACAGGACTTACAGGAACAGGGATTTAAAATTGATCAGTGGTTATATATACAAATCCATAGCAGATACAAACAAGATATCAAAGAGTTTGGAATCTATAGCAAATTACAACACTTAGATAAAATCTTATTAGGATCAAATAAAAAGAATATCTCCAAATTTTATAAATATTTATTGGAGGTAGAATTAGAGCAAGAGATAGTGAAAGGGAACATGATAATGTGGAGTAGGAATATTGGAAGAAGCATTACATTAACAGAATGGGAAAAGATCTGGAATAGAATCATTAAGATTACGAAATCCACGGCGTACAAAGAAAATATGTATAAAATGTTATATAGATGGCACTTACCCCCTTCGAGGTTAGCGAAAATGAACCCAAACTCTAGTCCAAAATGTTGGAAATGTAAAAACATAGAGGGAACCTATTTTCATATGTGGTGGACCTGTAAAGAAGCCCAGAAATACTGGCAAAAAATTAGAAAATGGCTGGAGGAAATAACCAAAGAACAAATCAAATACAAACCAGAGTTCTTCCTACTAGGGATCTCTGATAAACATTTTTCTAAAAAGACGAAATACATTATAATTCATATTCTAACTGCGGCCAGATTAGCATTTGCCCAGTGCTGGAAATCATCCTATTTACCTACAGATCAAATGGTCATCCAGAAAATATGTGACTGTGCAGAAATGGACAATTTAACCATAGCTCTTAAAAATAAAGAGTCTTCAGCATTTTATAATAATTGGAATGCATGGTATAATTGGTTATACCAGAGATAAACTGTTCAATGAATAATGGGTAATGTAAGCATAAATAGTGATAAGATGTGTATATTTAAAGTAAGGTAGGAGAATTGGATCTTGCAGACTGTCAAAAAGGATATCTGTCTGGTTTTAACGTATTTTCTTTTTTCTTCCGTCTCTTTGTTTTTTTCTTTCTTTTATACTTCTTTTTCTCCTTTTTCGGTCGCAAGACCGAGCGTTTTTTTTTTTTCTCTTTCCCTTCTTTCTTTCTTCTTTTTCTCTCTCTGTTGCATATGTAATGTTGTTATGTTTTTTTTAATTGTAAATTCAATAAAATTTATTTAAAAAAAAAAACACCTCTATCTCATTTTGTCCATTTCACTGAGTTTAACAAATTGAACAGAACAATTTCTGCTATAGTTTTGTCACCTCACCATGTTCACAGCAACTGATATGATATCTGAAGATTAATCTATAGTTCTGAATTATTTATAATGACGCCTTTGCAATTTTGAAAAAAAAAATCCAAAAAGAATAAGCGTCTGAAAAAGAAACTCAGAAATACTCCATGTAAAACAATATTATTGACTAAAGGACAGATAGAGAAAGTTGTATTAGCTCAGAGCTCTGTAGAACTTGCCACAGTTTCTGTCAACTATTTTTTATTTTTTCTTCCTAGTGTTTTTCCACAAATATAGACCCTCATTTTTTTTGGGGGGGGGGGGAATGAAAATAAACCAAGTGTTGATCCATTGGTTGTGGCAGGAATTGACTAACCAGCTTGTTCCCAAGTCTAATATTGTGCGTTGAGAATGAGTCACCCAACCAACTTTCTTGCCATCCTGCTGACTTAACCACTACAACAAAAACTGGCTCTCAATAACTGAAAATTAATGTCGGCAAAATTGTCTTCTAATTTCCCAAAAAGCTTTTGCTCCTTTTATGGAAACAATTGTTTTCTACGTAATTCCTAAGGTACTTTAGAATTTCATTACAATTTCTTTAGAATATTGCAGTTGTACTTCCTATCTGTTCATCACTTGGCATCTCCCAATTTTTTTTTAATCAGAAAAGGTCCATGAAAAGAGTGGTACCATGATATCATTCCTTATACTTAAACTCAGGAGTGTCAAACTCCCAGGCGGTGGGTCAGATGCATCATGCACTGGCCATGGCCATGCCGAATTTAGTGAAAAGGAAAGAAGAAGTGATACGTCACATGACGATGCTGTGAAGACGCAAGTTTGACCACCCCCCCCGTTTTAACTGAAAGATGAGAAGCCAGCTACTGGAGAACTGGTAGAGCAAGGAAGTCAAGTTCCCCTCACATGTCTTCTTGTAGTGGTAGAATACCATGCTTATTTATGATAATTGTTCCAAAATGTCTTTTTTCTGGCAAATGTCTTTCCTCTGGCAAAAACTAAGAAATATTTTCCAACAAACTGACTTAGAATTATTTTTTTAATGTAGAAGGTAATTAATATAGCATTATTTTTACAGTTAGAAAACAATCACAACAACAACCTGTTGTTGCAGTAATAGTGAAAACTCTCAAGAGAACTATTTCTCAACATTTTGAAAGCCTAACAAATCTTCAGATTTCTGGTCATTATATTGTGCATTATATATAAGCAGTGCATAATTTTTTAAAAACAAAACCCACCAAATTACTGGCAGAGAAATCAAATTTCTAGGACCATTTGAATTCCCACAAGGAAATGTTCTTCCACAGATTCTTAAAGTCATAACTCCATGCTAGAGAGGACTGTTTTATTGTTGAAAAGGTTGCAGCAGGAGAAGTTTTGAGAAGTTGCATTTCCTTGGGATTGAATTGAATTAAAAGAAGCCAGAGAAGCTGCCGATTGCTGGAAAAATGCTTGCAAAATAAAAAGCACAATATTAAAACAAACTTGACCTTTTTATATCTAAATAAGTACAACAATATTTCATTTAAACTATAATAAACTCTTTTCATTTAAAAAGTAATTTATAAATCATTCTCTCCATCAAATTAAGGAGAAAGAGAATAAAAATACAGGAGAATTTGTTTGTAGCATTACTTTGGTGGCAAAAATACCTGGATTTGTGATTTATCTTAAATTATTCAGTGAAAAAAGTCCTTCATATGTCCCCAGTTCTAAGACTTTTATAAACCAATAACATTATCATTTTTCATTGGTTCTGTTTGTTGTGCCTTGCAGAAAAGGCAAAATTTTTATTAGTTGTCTATTCTGTGTTTGTGGTGTCCATCAGTACACAAGAGACAATTCCTGAGTATTTGATCATGTCATCAGTCATAAAATTTAGGCTCAGTGCAGTCTTTTATGTTCGCTATTTTGTGAACATTTTGATATGAGTTATGGATGGTAGTAGATATAAAGTTAAATGAATATTGGTGCTTTCCTGAGACATAAGATTTAAAGATATTCCAGCGTGGCTCATTTCTACATTTCAGAAGTAACAACTACTCTTTGGAAACTTCATTGTGATGAAGCAGAAGTTATTTGATAGTTGAACTCTGCAGGGCTTGCTGAATGAGAGGAAGGTGAATTAATTATTTTATAATTGCGTATCATGTTTCTCTCAGACAAGTCAAGTGATTTATGCCCTGCCCTTTCTTTGCTCACATGCCTCCATAAATCATTATCTTAAGAGGCACATATCCTGCTGATTCAATCATTTTGTGTCGATGAATAGTTGCCATTCTGAAAAATCATAATGAATTAACTCAAAAAAGACTGCAATATCAAATGGTCCAAATTAAAAATAGAAACAATATTAAACAATGGCCCATGCAGCCAAAGTACTTCATTTTCTTTTTAGTGATCAAATGAAAGGCTGTAACCTGGGCTGTGAAAAATCACACAATTTACTGCAGTAAACGCAACCCATTAAAGCATATTCATGAGTTAAAATTGGGATCCATTTCAAATTGAATCAGATGGTTTCAATCTCAATACTTCAAGTATTACACTTTTGAGGATACATGGCAAATAATAAGATATTATTTATTATTTAGAGCAGTGGTCCCAAACCTTTGTGGCTTGGTGGCCCAGCTGGGGAGAAGAGGGAATTGAGCCATGTGAGCATGCACATGATACATGCACACATGCAGTTCCACTCATGCAGAGATTGGTCCCCCGAAGTCTTTAATCAGTTTTCAAAATTTTTGTCATGGGGAATAAAAGCCTTTGAGGATGCAATCTTGTAATCTTTCAAACTTACCAATGCTGCCCAAAGCTCCAAAAGCAGGTTGGGTATACTGCATAGGCAGTCTCATCCTACTCAGCCTCTGCTTCACTGCTTTGGTTTTGGAGCATTGGAAACAGCTTTATGGCCCAGCTGGTGGGGGAGACAGGGTAACTTGGTCACGCAAGTGGTGAGTTGGCATACACATGCAGCTCTACTCACAAAGGGGAGAAGGGAAGCCTTTGGGGTGCCACTCGTGTGAGTGGAACTTCATGTGGCCATGCACACCATACCAGTCCACCTCTCATGCGGCTCAGTTCCGAATAGGCTGTGGTCCAGTGGTAGGCTCTGGCCCCGAGGATTGTGACCTCTGATTTACAGTATGAACTACATATACACTATGTAAATGGAAAATATTAAAAACATTATACAGGCTACATCTTTTGACAACAATAGCATTCTACTTGCAGATTCCATCTACTATCATATTTGTTTATGCACAGCCATGAATCTTGAAGTGCTTGTGAAGTTAGTTCCTCACAAAATAATTGCTGGAGGAAAAACTGAAAGAAAACCTTCTCCATATTTCCTCAGATTGCATATAAGGACAGTCCAGTGAAACACGTGAATGTGTAACTGAGTTTTGTGGATAGATATGCAGGTATTCCTTTTCTTTGATGTAGATGAAAATATCCTGTAATGCTAGTTCCTTAGTAGAAGTGCCTAGTTAATTTTATCACCTGATTTTATCTAATGTTTCATACTTTCTTAAACAGTTCCACAATGCAGCATTTTATAACAATTCAAGCAATATGGTGAAACAAAGAGATATACTATTTAAAGTATTAGGTTTACATAAGACTGATATAGATAATCTGATTAAGGTAAAAAAAAGAATTGCAGGGTTTGATGCTTATAACATTTATTAATCATATACTAAATATTTAGCTATCTAACCTACAGTCTAATCCCACAAAACAAACATATGGTAAATGCAGAAAAGAACAAATTTTAATCAGTAAATCTATGTCGTAATTCTCTAGAAATTCCAAGGTGATCTACAGTAGGTTACAGTACTTTATGTTCCTTATGGTAACTATACTTCAGTCTAAAAAGAAATGCCAAGTGTTAACAAGATGAAAAAATTGTGATTTAAAATGCTTATGTCCTTGATGCACATTTAATAGATCTGTTATGAGACTATTTTCCACTTGCTGATGCTGCCCTTGAGAGGGAATTCAGTGCAGGTGTTTGAAGAATGAATATAACATTTTATGAATCAGGCACCTGAAATCCGATCATACCATGTGGCCTCTAGAGGTGGTATCCATACAGAACTAATATTATGTATCTAGTGATAATATCATGCTGCCATGCTGAATTACTTGTATTGCTTTATTTTGGCCATTGTGAATGTCTGGCTGATTAATTTTCATTCAATAAAAATAGAAATGATGGCAATGGTATTGCAGATAAAATTGGATCGACATTAGCTGGGACCTGAAGAGCAATTACATACAGTTGTGTCCTTCTCTGAGCCAGGAATGATATTACTTCTGTAATACACAATGCCAGATGTATCTATCAGAGCACTGGGATGGGTAGAAAACTCCTTCATTTAAATTTATATCTTTCCCATTGACTTGAAATTTGGATTATGCTTCGGCTAACTTTGCCAGTTTTGATAGAAACTGATTCTTTGATGATGTATAACCAAAATCTATTTTGTGACAGAATTATCTGATGGTGAAATGAGCTAAGATTATTTTGTAAATAACGGGATAGAAAATGGTATTTTAAAAAATTATCTAGATTTTAGGAAGCAATATGAGCAAATGGTTTCTATTCAGTAATACACCTTCTATTCAGTAATACACCTGACTGTAAATAGATTTTTTTTTTTCAAAATTATACATTTATTCATTAAATCCAAGAGGTCTATAATTTATGAATGGGGAATTAGCTTGGCTGTGATTCCCTTAGGGTTGTTCATGCTTCAGTTATTAAAGAAAATGTGTTTTGACAACCTGAGCTTGAGCATAGTAGTACCTCTTAATGAAACAGACCATTTTTTTCAGACTTCTGGGTGGACCCGAAAAAAGATGCTGCTGCTTGAGATTTTTGTGATTCTTGAACTCTTGCAACTCTTCAAACTGACTATTTGCTTTAATAAACAGTAAAGAAGTGCTGTGCTCACATTTACATGAAACATTCACTATTCCAATTTGATTAATTCAAATTCAAAAAAAATTACCTTATATTTTATGCACACGATCTATTCAATTTCTGCAGGATGGGTGTGTTTGCTTCACTGAGATACATTCACCTCAGTGACTTACAGTAAAATTTGCCTGATTGAAATGCTTTGCATCATTCTGTTATCTCTTTCACTCCTTGCAGTATAGTAATTCTTGGTTTACATCACTCATTCAGTGTTTGTTACAACTGCAAGGATTTAAAAAACTAATACACAATACAAAATAAAAAGAAGGAAATGGAAGTTGTAGAAAAGAAAATAAGGAAAAATAGGAATATAATGAAGAAAGAGAAAAGAAATATATAAAGAAATGACTTCATGTTCATTACAAGTATAAACAATTTAGTAATTTATCACGTTTTTTAAAAATACAACAAATGATTTCTTCTTCCCATGCCTCATCTATTATCTGTAAAGGGATTATTTTAAAAAATTCTTATTTTAGTCCTGATGAGCAAACGTCCATTATGGCTTACCAAAAGTAACCAGTAATAATTTGATATATATATTAACCTTAATCAAATAAATAAACTTTATGTTTCTTTCTTTTACTTCTTTTCTTTCATTTCTTTTCATTTTTTTGGTCCTTTGTCATAAAACTTTTCAGAGATTTAACAAGCCTCTTTTGTAAATCCAATAGAAGAAGATTGATCAAGTCAGTATCTTGGTTTCATATCCCTTTTAATTAAAACATTAGCTGGAATCCTTTGTATGTATAGTATAGCAACTTTTTCCATTTTTGTAGCTTGTCATTTTTTAAAGCTTGTTTCAGACCACTCTCGCTTTTGGCCAGTAAAATGTGTTCTTCTTCCATAATATCTTTCAAACACAGTCTGTCTAGACAGACACTCTTAAATTAATGTCCCCATTGTTCAAAAATATTCTTATATATGTTGATTATTAAAATATTTTGCTCTATTCTGTAATAGGAAATCAATTTTAAGTGCTCTTCTTTTTTTAATGGTAATCTTTAGATCCTTATGGTATTCTCTAATATCCAAACTTAAAAATTCCATCCTATCATTTGTTTTAAGAATTCAAAACAAAACATTTTCCCATGGGAAGTGTTCTAATAATTAATTTGAAAACCTTATTTCAAATTTATATGGACCCTTAGTCTATTTCTAACATTCCAGAATCAAAGTTTGAATCACTGAAAAGAAGTTAATGGTTAATTTCTGTAATGATTAGAAAAGAAGATATGGGAACAGGGTGGCAGGACAGGGACGTCCAGAGGTGGAGAAGCCCAGCTGGGGCTTTCGAACACCTCTTCTCGTGTTTGGAGGGATCCCCAGTGGATACACGAAACCCGTAGAGCTTCGTGTCAGAATAGAGGACCCCCGGGTTGCTGTTTGGGGGTAGGCAACTGCGAAGGAGGGCAGAGCGAGAGGTAGAGAGCCAGAAAACGACGTACTGACTTTTATATGCAAGATCCTTTCCTTTTAGCATTACTGCCTACAAAACTGATTTTTAAAGTGATCGATCTGAGGCAGATGCCCAAAGTGACTGTGGATTGACAATTGCTGGCAGGAGGGAAGAAGAAGAAGGAAGAGACAGACGGAAGCCTGGCCAAGACTGATCGCTGATTGCTGACAGCAATTAGTCAGCACTTCCTCCCCCTGCTTCCTTGGTGCGCCCAGGAGGAGAGACGATAAGACTAAAACGCCAACCCCAACTCAGACTTGTTTTTCTATGGAACTAATCCTACAGATACGTGCTTTGTGATTCCCTAAAATTGAAAAGACCCCTTTCTTCCTGCATTCTTTCTCTCTCTCCCTTTCTCTTTGTTCTTTCCTTTTTTTCTATAATAGTTAAGTATAAAGGCAAACTGCTTGTTACAGTTATTAAGGTTTACAGATTAGACTCTCTTGGATATATAAAAATTTTAAGGACTGTTAATAGGGTTGTCTCAGATAAAATGGAATCTTAAATATTAATATACACTATAGGACAAAAGTATATATAGAGTGAGATATTCTAGAGTTGGTTGTATGCTTTAAACAAGTATGATTTATTAGGGGTAAAATACAATTAACTCCGGTATTTGAATTTAATATAGAATTTAATATAGAGAATAATACATAATACATCGAATGGTGATTTGGGATAATATTCTTAACATAGTCCAATTGCAAAAACAAATCTTATCAGAGATGACTTCAACAAAAACCACGGCCCTGAAAACAGGAAGGAAGAACAACCAGACCTTGATGACAACTCTGGCAACTGCCTCCCCAACAATGCAGAAAACTATAGAAGAGACCTTGGTAGGAGAAAAACAACCGACTGTTACTAATGCCAACCTACAAGCGACATTATTATCCCTGCAAGAATCAATGCAAGAATCAATGTCTAGAATGCAGGAGATTATGATTAGGAATCATAATGAGACCAGAGCAGATATTAGCGAACTGAAAGAAGAAATGAGTAAATTAAAAGAGGAGATGAGAGTAGATATACAGAGAGTTGAAGATAGGGTTGGGACAATGCAATTGGCCATGGAAAGAACTGAATTAAAAATAAAAGAAATAGAGAAGAGGACGGAACAAGCGGAGAGAAACCTAGAAAGGACTGAGGAAGATTTTAAAAATGTAAATAGAGAAATGGAAGATTCCTTGGTCCAACTTGAGATGGACAGAGCAGCTGCATACTTAAGGTTCCAAAACGTGGAGGAATCCAAAAATGAAGAATTAGAACAATTAATGGCAGGTTTGTTGGCTGAACTAGTTGAAAAAGAGAAAGATGACTTACTCAAGGAATTTGATGAAATCTATAGGGTGAACACCAGTTATGCAAGGCGTCACAATTGCCCAAGGGAGATCCATATCCGCTTTTCAAGAAGATGCATGAGAGACCTAATACATAGAAAGGCCAGAGATGAGAGAATATTATATAAGGGCAAAGAGATCATAATTCTCAAGCAGATTCCAAGAAAAGTGAGGGCCATAAGGCAAGAATATAAATTTTTAGCCAATTACTTAAATAAAAATGAAATCTCATTTAAATGGCTAATCCCAGAAGGGATGCTAATATCGTGGAAGGGAAGAAAAATTAAAATAGATTCAATAGAACAAGCACAAAACTTCCTAGAACAGCTAACAACCACGGAGGATCAACTCACTAGGGAGAAAATCCAAAGGAATATGCAGGAAGATCGTAATCGCCACAGGAACAAAGAAGGAAAGACCTGTCCAAATTCAAGGGAAAGACAACTTACAACGAGAAAGAGAAGAAACAACTCCATATCAATCACAAGAAGAGAGCCGTAGAGTTACGAGACAAAAAGCGAGGCAGACTTAAGTAAATGGACGAAGGAAGGAAAATTCTTTCCATTAATATAAATGGCCTAAATTCAAGAGCTAAAAGGAAAAGGATTCTAACCAAACTAATAAAACAAAATGTTGATATAATTTGCATACAAGAAACACACATTAGGAAAAGTGAGGAGAAATTCCTAGATTGTCCGAAACTGGGAAAATTATTTACAGCACCAGCTGATAAACACAAAAAGAAAGGTATTGCAATCTATGTGAGAGATGACTTAAAAGCAGAGTTAATCTGGGTGGACCCTGAAGGAAGAACTCTGGTGGTACAAATCTCGATTAATGGCATTACACTCTTACTGGTAGTAATCTATGCCCCAAATGATGATCAAGGTAAATTTTTTAAACATCTCCATCAAAAATAACAGAATTTGAAAATGGTAATATTATTCTGATTGGCGATTTTAACTCTATTGCTGACTATCGGAAGGATCATAGTAATAGGAGTAAGAACAAAAAAGGAAATAGAGAATTCTCTAAGCCATGTAAGGATATGTTGAATGAAATGAATCTGGTAGATATCTGGAGAAAATTAAATCCCCAAAAAGAACAGTTTACTTATTATTCTAACCCACACAAAATTTGGACAAGAATAGATATGGCTTGGATAAACGGTGAATTATTTAATGAAATCAAAGATAGCGAAATCTACCAAATGATTGGGCTGACCACAACCCAATTCAAATAACCTGGAGGGGTAGAAGAAAACCAAAGAAAAGATGGACTTTTAACACTCATTTAATAAAAGAAGAAGAATATACTAATAAATTGAAAGAAGAACTGAACTTCTTCTTAAAGGAAAATAATAATGATCTAACTTCAAACAAAATATATGGGACACATTAAAGGCATTTATAAGAGGAATAACAATCTCTTACAATGCTATGAGAAATAAAAGAAAGTATGCCCAACAAAGTAACTTACAACAAGAAATTAAGGATTTAGAAACCCAATTACAAAAGAACCCCAAAAACCAAAGAATACAGAACCAGTTAATAACAACTAAACACAAACTAAATTTACTGGAACAAGAAAATTGGAGATTAGTCTGAAAATGACTAAACAAATCTACTTTGAGCATGCAAACAAGCCAGGGAGATGGTTAGCCCACAAACTTAAGAAAACGAAAGAAAAAAGATTGATACACCAATTAATGGATGAGGAGGGCAATATGCAAGAGGAGATAGAGAAGAAAAAAGAGATCACTTCTAATTACTTTGGGAAATTATACAAAAAGAAGAAGTCTCTGAGGATAAAATAATGAAATACCTGGAGGAAGCGAATGACAAAGCAATTGGAGAGGAAGAGATAGAATTATTAAACCAAAATATAACATGGTCCGAACTGAAGTCAGCAATAGAGAAGCAAAGTAACAATAAAGCACCAGGACCAGACGGGATACCGGTAGAACTTTACAAAATTATCATAGAACAAATTGGATCACTGATGCTGGATGTATTTAATGAGGTACTGTCAGCAGCCAAGATGCCGGACTCGTGGAGGGGAGCCTTAATTTCGCTGATCCCGAAGGAGGACCTTGACCACAGACTTATTAATAATTATAGACCAATTTCGCTCCTGAATGCAGATTATAAATTATTCTCTTCTATAATAGCCAATAGATTAAAACAGGTTTTAAACACTTATATCCATGAAGATCAAAACGGATTTCTCCCATTTTGACAAATTAAGAATAATTTAAGAACAGTGATAGACATTTCAGAATACTATGAAGCCCACCCGGAAAAACAATTTGCATTTATGTTCTTGGATGCTGAAAAAGCATTCGACAATTTAAATTGGCATTTCTTAATTCAAAAAATATATAATATGAATCTTGGCACCAGATTTGAAAATGTCATCACTACAATTTACCACACTCAACAGGCAAACATTCTAATAAATGGGGAACAAACTGGCCCGATAAAAATAGAAAAAGGGGTAAGACAGGGTTGCCCTCTCTCCCCTCTGCTTTTCATATTCGCTCTAGAATCTCTTCTGATGTACATTAGGCAAAATTTGAGAATTAGAGGTTTGAGGATCAAATCAGAAGAATATAAAGTACAGGCTTTCGCAGATGATTTGGTTTTTTTTCTGGAGGAGCCCATAGAAAAAGGACACAACTTATTAGAAGAATTAGAACGATTTGGAGAAGTCGCGGGATTTAAAATAAACAGGGGAAAAACAAAATTAATGACTAAAAATTTAACAGGAGACCAGAATAAAGAGCTAGAGACAACAATGGGAATACAAGTGACAAAAAAAATTAAAATTCCAAATTAGGAATTTGGCTAACTCCACAAAGCAAATCATTAAAAGAAAACAATTATGATAAACTTCTCCAACAAACTAAGAAAGACTTAGATTTTTGGAGCAATTTACAACTTTCCTTATTGGGCAGGATTGCTTTGATTAAGATGAATATTCTGCCAAAATTTCTATATTTATTCCAGACAATTCCAATTAAACTAAATAAAATTTTTTTTACGGAACTAAACAAGATAACATTGAATTTTATTTGGCAGGGGAAAAAAGCTAGGATTAACATAAAAGCCCTACAAGATTTGAAAAGCAGAGGAGGGTTAGCCTTGCCAAACTGGGAAATATATCATACGGCAGCCACCCTACTATGGATAAAGGATTGGGTGAACCTAACCAACAAAAGAACACTAGTATTAGAAGGCCATGATATGCAGAAAGGATGGCATGCCTTTCTGTGGGAATCTGGGAAACCCAGGCAATCATATTTCCATAGGCATCTTATCAGGGACTCTTTATTAACTAATTGGAAAAAAGTACGTAAAAAGCTTTATCTAAAAATACCGATTTGGCTATCCCCAATGGAAGCGATAGTACACCCTAATAATCTGGATATAACCAAAATGATTAAGTACAAAAATTTATTAGACCCACAAGGAAAATTGAAAACACGACAAGAACTGCAAGAGCGAGGATTTATAATTGATCAGTGGGTGTACCTTCAAATTCATAGTAAATACAAACAAGACATTAAGGAATTTGGAATCTACAATAAATTACAGACCCTAGACAAAATTCTATTAGGACCAAGTAAAAAAAATATATCTAAATTTTACAAATATTTATTAGAAACAGAACTAGAACAAGAAATTGTCAAGGGAAATATGATTGCGTGGAGCAGAAATGTGGGTCGGAGCATTACCCTAGCAGAATGGGAAAAGATCTGGAACAGGAACATTAAGATCACGAAATCAGCAGCTTATAAAGAAAACTTATATAAAATGTTTTATAGATGGCACCTGCCCCCTTCGAGATTGGCGAAGATGCACCCCAACACGAGCCCCAAGTGTTGGAAATGTCAATACATAGAAGGTACCTTCTTTCACATGTGGTGGTCATGCAAGGAAACCTAGAAGTACTGGCAAAAAATTAGGCACTGGCTAGAGGAAATAACCATGGAACAAATTGAGTACAAGCCAGAGTCCTTCCTTCTAGGAATTTTTGATAAACAAATATCCAAAAAGTCAAAGTATATTACAATTCACATCTTAACCGCGGCCAGACTGGCATTTGCCCAGTGCTGGAAACTACCCTCTATCCCCACTGATCTTATGGTTATTCAGAAAATCTTACAATGCGCCGAAATGGACAAACTAACCCAAGCATTAAAAAATAAAGAATCTTCAACCTATTATAGCAATTGGAATCCTTTGTACGTTTGGCTTAATCAAAGATAGATCACCTCTAAGAAAATTAAGGCCGAGGCCTCCGAGGCAGAGATAAAGAAAAGCACTGCCGACGATAGTCTGGAAGAAGAAAAGACCTTACAGACAGTCACAAAAATATGGTTTTATTATAATTGTTTTCTTCATACTTCTGTTATCCCCACTTTCCCCCCTTCCCTTCCCTTTCCCTCTTTCCTCTCTCAAGCTTTCCTCTCTTTCCCTCTTGGCCCATGCCAAGACCTGTTCGTCTTTGTAGCTACACAGCTACTTTGTAGCTGTGTTGTTGTTGTTTTTTAAAAAGTAAAACTAATAAAGTTTATAAAAAAAGAAAAAAGAAAAGAAGATATGTTAATGCAGTATGCTAAAAAGTGCCTACCACGTTTTAAACAAAATGTTTATTGTTGTCTGCCAGTGCTCTAAAGGTGCTAGAGACTACTGCTGCTGTTTAGTCTTTATTTTTTCATATAGTATTATAGCTGATGTAGCAGTACCTGCTTTTAGTTTAATTTGGTTTTTTTCCTATCATTGGGATGCTAAAAGAAATATCTGAATTTTATGCTGTCCTGGAAAAATCTACATTATTCACTGTTACAAAAGCTCATGGAATCTATCCTTTGTTCCTTGTAATGTCTTTGGTGATTCCATTTTCATGGTTAAAATCAAAATCTGTCCATGAGTGAAATTTGTTAATGATAGGGTCCCTTCCCATAATTGAGAGCATATATAAATGCATTAGAACTTGCATTAATGAACAGAGCTGAATTAGCAGCTTACTTAAATTTACTGCTTTTGTTATGCATAGGTAATGCTGAAAGTAATACAAGCATTATTTTAATCTGTGGGTCATTTATTTTCTCTTTGCTTAAAAAGTAAAGATATTTAAAAGATAATCTCACTTTTTTTTTTGGGGGGGGGGAGATTAGAAAGAGCTGAAAAGAGCTACAGCCCAAAATGGTAATTTTCAGGAAGGTTAACATGAAATTTGGGATGAAATGCATTTGTAGAAAAAAAGTTATCTCAAATGCACTTCTAAACCTGAGTACAATATTTGTATTTTGAAAATATAGTATTTCTAAAAGGATATATTTCTGCAGTTAATTATGTCCAGGATACTTAATTCTTTGGAAATAAATTTCAAACTCATTTATTTCAGAATTTGTAAAGATTAGATTTTTCAAGCATTGTGACTTTATGTGAATATAGAAACTACCAAGTCTCATTCCTGTTACTAGTTTGTCTCATTCAACCAATAAAATTGTGAATTAGTTGTGTGCTGATAGAAATTCTATATTGCTCTGGTATTTGCTTGCCTATATATTGGATAAGGAATAAGCACAATATAATCAGTAAAATATTTGGACCATAATATTTCTCCACGGATATATAAGGTGATGCACCTAGATTCTAGATCTTTCTAACTGTTAAATATTGCAGGAAAGGTTTGAAGATAATACCACAACCCATTTAATTCGACAACTCTATTTAAGGGAACAGTAAAATACCTAGGTATTATGGAAGAATTCTGGCTGTCTACCTTAGCCAGTGGAATAGGATATTAAAAGTGGGTATTGCATCACTATATTGCAGGAACACCTGACCACTTCATAGGGCCTATCTTTTCTCATTGTTTACTTAATAGTTTGTTTGAAATGAATATTCTACTCCTGTACTTGTTGAAAATTTCCTTGATTTGGAAATAGTTGTAAGCATTAGCCAAAAAGAAAAAGTATGACAGAACAAACACATAATCTCTTTTTTCCTTTTGTTTCTTACTGTTATTATAAAAATCTCGTGTCCAAAATTCATTGCCTCCAACAGATTGGTGAGGTATCCATGTAATAGCAGCATAAGTTCAATCATTTGCAGGATCAGTAATTGTAACTTTAACCCTAAGCCCATTGGGCAGGAAAAATTGCATGACACCGCTCCCTACAACAGCCGGATATATAAAACAGAGTACAGTATGATGCTGAGAACAATATGGAAAGCCTGATAATGTTATTAGCAGTTGCATATCTCCTGTATAAAGCAACTAAAACTCATTTTCACCTATATAATTATAGTTGCTATTTATCAGTGGTGTCTATGTACATGAGTTTCACTATTATCTTACCTGTCTTCCAACAAATGAAAAACATTTGTTTGTCATAACAACTTGAGTCTCTCTCTTTCTCTCTCACACATATACACATACACACATACTCACTCACTCACACTTTCTCTCTCTCTGTTGCTCTAATTATCCTGATTTAGGATTACTTTTAATGGAAAATACACTATATATTGATAAAAAGGTTGCATATTATGTAAGTAATATGCAAATATCTTTTTGTTTTTTTCCCATTAACATCATCAAAACCAAATTAGATCAAGGTCATGATTTATGATGACTTTAAATTTTATTATTTTATGAGTTTTTAGGGTTTTTTAAAAAAATGTTTGTTAAATTACTACTTATGCATTGGTTGAATAGTTATCTTATTAGCTGTACTAACAACTGTTCCTAGAGTTATTAATATACATATACACAAACATACATCATACATACATATTTATTTATAAAACAAATGGATTTTTTTTCAGCTTTAAGGGACATTCATTGGAAAATATTGTTCGGAAGAAATCATGATTGAGAAGAATGGAAGAAACATTTTTCATCCAAACATGCTGTGACCTGCAAAACTAGAGAGAGTTGGAGACATATTGCATATTTATATATGCACTTAACTATTTTTTCCCCAGTTGTGAAAAATAGTTTCCAAAAAGCAGAGCACTCTCACTTTCTCTAGACTCCAGATTATCATGGGCCTTTTTCTATGTCAATTCCTTCCAGCCAAGGCTTGACTGGGGCTACAATAGCTACATTTTGGTTGACCCTATTTTCCTAGGGTTTTTAATCGGATTGTAATTGTATTTTAATTTATACTGTTCTAGATTGGGTTGCTGCTGCCAGATTTGTATTATTTTTTTCATCTGGCATTTTAATTGATTTCATAGTAAATGCTTTTGTTTGAATTGCAATATTAAGTATTTTATGGTAAATCCCCTGGTGATTGAACAGCTTAATTTTTTTAATAAACAAAGAAACTAAGCCATGTATAGTAGTGTGGTAATTTGAAATCTGAACATTTGGTTTAAAATTGCTGTAACTTAGATACTCTAGCTTCTGTATCAAAGTGATTGCAATTGTTGCCTTGTTGTTGTTGTTGTTTTTGCTCTTCAATGGCAGATGCATTGGAATTGGATATATCAAATGAACCAGTAAAGTCCAGCTGAACCTCTAAAGATTTTCCTCTTTATGTGAGGAATTGTTTCTCAGCAATAAAGTGAATTGCTAGCTCTATCAGTCAACCAATACTTCAGCCTCTATCTTCATCAGTTGTTTTTGCTATAGACATGTTTAGTGGACAATCTCAATAAAGCACTATGAAAAAGGATTCTGAACATCTTGTCATGGCCATGATAAGTGTCAGTTGTATTTGGGGGAATGACAGTAGAACTGACATTTTTATTCTGTATGTCACTTCCTATAAATTGTAGTACCTTTCCAAATGATAGAACTCTTCTCTGAGTTGAAACAGGAGGAAAGATATATGATTTTATGTATCGCTTCTCAATTTCATTCTGGTGATGTTTCATGTTTTATTTTTTTAACATTTTATTGACAACTGATACACACATGGATAACATTTCGGACTTTAAATATTTAGAAACAAATGGATGAATAAATAAAATAAATAAACAAGGAACCAGACTTCTAATAGAATGTCAGGTTCATATCACCCAATTATACAACCAATTTCTTTTAAGCTAACATTATTGTGGAGTATAAAAGTATTATAATATTTCAGATGGTGAGTAGAGTAGAGAAGAGTAGAGTAGAGTAGAGTAGAGTAGAGTAGAGTAGAGTAGAGTAGAGTAGAGTAGAGTAGAAGAGAAGAGAAGAGAAGAGAAGAGAAGAGAAGAGAAGAGAAGAGAAGAGAAGAGAAGAAAACAAACGGAACAGAACAGGAGTAGAATAACAGAGTAGGAAGGGAGGTCTTCTAATCCTGTTCAGGCAGGAAACCCTATACCATCTCAGACCAATGATTGTCCAATTTCTTCTTAAAAACTTCCAATGTTGGAGTATTCACAACTTTTGGAGGCAAGTTGTTCCACTGATTAATTGTACTGTCAGGAAATTTCTCCTTAGTTCTAGATTGCTTCTCCCCTTGATTAGTTTCCATCTATTGCTTCTTGGCCTGCCTTCAGGTGCTTTAGGGAATAGTTTGACTCCCTCTTCTTTGTGACAGCCCCTGAGATATTGGACCACTGCTATCATGTCAGCTGTAGTCCATGATATGGGTACATCTGATGAAATCCATATTCATGTAGGATTTGAAGTAGGCATGAAAGTGCCTCAAGTTGTGATATTCCAATGTACTTGTATAACTTAGAACCAAATTTGATCCTGATTTTATATATATATATAATATATAATATATAATATATAATATATAATATATAATATATAATATATAATATATAATATATAATATAATATAATATAATATAATATAATATAATATAATATATATATATATATATATATATATATATATATGTATGTATGTATGTATGTATGTATGTAGGTAGGTAGGTAGGTAGGTAGGTAGGTATGTAGGTAGGTAGGTCTAGGTGTGTTCAGGTCTTTTCCCTTGTAAGATCAAGAGTATCTTGGTGACGTTTTGGCGAGTCCCACTCGCCATCCTCAGGCTGGTGCTTTCGGCTTTGTGCCAGTGCAAGCAGTGTGTGATCAGAGCTGCCATCTCTCTATAAATACAGGTGGTGGGGGCTGGTGTGCTGGGCTGGTTGGCTGCACTGCTGCCTCTTGATTGGTTGATGGAGTTGATGTTGATATAATGGGCTTCCAGCCCTGGATTGCTGTGCTGTTTCAAAGCATCCTCTGAAGCTAAGTCTAATGCCAGGGTTTGTGGTCCTTCCTTCCTCTCTTTTTTCTCTCCCTGCCTCCCTCCTTCTATCCCTCCCTCCCTCCCTCCCTCGCTTTCCCTTCCCTATTTCTCCCTCCCTCCCTCTTTCTTTCTCTTCTTTTATTTTCCTTCCTTCCTTCCTTCCTTCCTTCCTTCCTCCCTCCCTCCCTCCCTCCCTCCCTCCCTCCCTTGAAGGCTTATCTTCTTCCTTGAAGGCCTCCTTGGCAGCCAAAATCGGGCATGGGAGGGTGGCACCGCCCCTCCGCACAACTTTTTTGTTCCCACAAGGCCTCCCCACACTTACCTTTGAGTGAGACAGGCCTTCTGGGGACTCCTGGGAGGGGTGGTGCAGGGTTGGTGGGGCCAGCTGGTCATCTGAATTACTGGTTCACTGAACTAGATGTAAAATTAACATCCAGTTTGCCTGAACCAGCCCCAATTGGCTGAATCTCACCCCTTTTTCTGACCCTTCAAAAGCAGTAATGTAATTCCCAAAACTTCCGGTTTGAAGGGCTTCGACGACAGACAGAAATCCACGATCGGGGTGTGGTTTCTGTCTGGGTTCGCCGCTGGAGCGCCCCGAGCCGGCTGGTTTCGGGGCTAAACCACCCCGTAGAGGTGGTGAAGGGGGGGAGACCACCAGCAGGGTCGAGGAGAGCCGCATCTCTCCTCCTCAGCTGGCCATTACTCCCTTTCCCAAAGGCGGTTGCAGCGGTGGTCAGAAATGGCCACCACAAAGAAGAACTCGACCAGAAAAGAATGTGCAGGAGGAAGATAAGAAGTGAAAGTTTTGGCTGACCGGGTTAAATTGTTAAAGCAACAACCAAGGTACTCTGGAATTGAAACTTACAAAAAAAACCATTGCTCCCAAAGAAGAGTCAAAAGCAGCGACGGAAAGTGAAAAGGGAAAGGTTTGGCTTTTTTTCCCTTCTCTCTCCTTCCCTATATTGACAACTAAGAGACTTAAATAAGAAATCAGAAAAATCTGCTTTGACATCAATAGGCAATTAAGCTGAAAATAAAACAAAATGTCAAAGGGATAATAAAGATTTCTGGACATTAAAAACTTTCTTTTTCATAAACAGGAAGGGAGAGAAAAAGAATAAGGGCAGGACCTGGAAGAGGGAGGAGACTGCCTGGAATTAAAAAGAATTTAAAGTAAAACTTCAACAAGACTTCTAAAAGATACATTTTAACTGAAACTTTGCAACTAAATAGTAACCCCAGGAAGAGAAAGTGGGGGGAAAAAAGAGCAAAAAAGAAACAGCTTGTGTGTATTTGGACTATTTGGTGATCTTTGGATTTTTGGTTATTATATTTGAATGACTAAAATCAATTGAGTGGTTGTTTAAAAATGTATACAATGGCACCACTTCTGGATGAATTGAAAATGGAACTTAAAACGTACAAAGAAGATGCACAAGAAGGGAAGGGTTCTTTGGGCTTTGTTTTTCAATTCTTAGAAATGGAGATTTGGAACTATGAGAAACAACAAGAAAAGACTGCAAAACAAGACTGGGACAAAGAAGAAGCCATCTTTAATGAACAAGTAATTCTATGTGGGAAAGAAAAATGAAAGTGGGGAAAGAGAATGGAGAATTTAAGTCTTAAAAAAACAACCAAAGAAAAGGAAAATAATTTGAAAAATAAGTATAATACTGGAAAGCAACAGAAAAGGGGAATACAGAAGAGAGAAATAGAGGTAGAGAGATAAGGGGGTAAAAGGGGGAGAGAGAAGAAGAGAGGGAAGAAGGAAAGGAAAAGAAGTTACAAAGGACTGGGGCAAGATATAGAGAAACAGGACCTATTTAGAAATAATGGGTGAAAATCTAACTGAAAAAGGGATTCTGTAAAGGTACATAAGATTGTATTGTTATATTAGTAATAGAAATAACTTTAGAAAATTGGAAACAACATATGATTAAAATGAGGGATAAAATAGTTAGTGTAATTTAGTGAAATGTTTGTGAATAAAATAAGTGAAATAAAATAAATGAGAAAATTGAATTAGGAAGGAACGGGAACATTTTAATTAGTTAATGTTTTATAAAATATAAGTGGGGGGGGGGGGGATTAACTATGGAAAGCTTATAATTGTTCCCATAGAAGTATGATATTTAATTGAAAAGTAATGTTAAAGATGTTAAGACTTTAATGAATATTAATATTAATGATAGAATAGAATTGGAATGGAATATTGTTTTAATTATATATTTTTATAATTTTTTTTCTTTTTTTAAGAATACAGTGTGTATTTTAAGAATGTACCAAGCAGAATCCGAATGGAAGTTATGCAGTATATTGAATGTTACAACATTAGGGAAAAGATATAAAGGCGTCATACTCCAATCAGTAACTACAGGAGAAATTTTGTTTAATGAGAAAAGATAATAGATAATTGAAACAGGACAGACAAAAAATATAAATACAATGATTTGAATTGAGAGGTGATAATTAAAATAAAATTGAGAAAATTAAAAAGAGGGGAGAAGCTATGTAGAAAATGTAAAATAGTAATAAGATATGGAATAGAATATAAAAATGAGCATGAACCTGAATTTGTGTCTGTATAAAGAAATGTAACCCAGGATTATGCTGCTTTCAAAAAAGATGTTTTATTTGTTTGTTTTTTTCTCTTTGTGAAAACTCAAATAAAATTTACAAAAAAAAAAAAAAAGCAGTGGTGTAATTCCCATTAAAACAAATAGGTTGTTGATATATGCAGTGGATATTTACTATGTTTTTGCCTTGAGGGCATGCATATTTAAATCCCTATAAGCGTTTATCTTTCACTTTCATTATGATACAGTTGAGGACATTGTGGAATTTTAACTTCATGCAGTCAAAGCATATTCTTCCTTTTTGTTTTTCTATATGTAGGTAAATCCCAATTCCCTAT
Organism: Pseudonaja textilis; assembly: GCF_049901715.1. NCBI lineage: Eukaryota > Metazoa > Chordata > Lepidosauria > Squamata > Elapidae > Pseudonaja > Pseudonaja textilis. Next base: position 44,796,647 of record NC_141993.1, read on the forward strand.
TTGCAATCTACTGGCTGCTCTATTTACACAAGTCTCCTTACAATGCAAATTGAAAAGTAGATAATGTGCTGCAGTGGTTGATGGCCAAAGAAGACTAAATTTGTTCACTTCAGGATTTGATATATTTATAAATCAATTCAATAAAATACTGATCTAGTTCAAGTTAGGTTTGATGAAAAATTTAATGCAAAAAAATCTTTTTTTTTCCTGGTATCACATAGCTAAGCAATTTGAATAATTTTTATAATTCTACTAAATGTAGAGGAAAGCTTTTGAGTTTAGTAAGTTAGAGACTTTGTCAAAGTACTCTTCCTACCTGTTTTCTCAAGAATAAAAAAAAAGTGATGATGCCAGAAGTTATTTCAGAAGTTATTTCAATGTAATTTTAGAATGAGCGTGTAGTGAAAACACATGAATTACTTACTCATCTTAGCAAAAGGCCACTCTGGTTAGCACTTGGGGCCTTGGAAATTACAGAAGTTTTGCAAACTCTGAAGTTCAAAAACATCTCAAAAGAGAAAACTATTTTTATAATGCTGTTAAACAAATTTAATTGATCTAATCATCAGGTATTGATATTGATTCAGCTATTGAACATCATCAGCACAGTATCATAGAATTGGAAGAAAGCTTATAGGCCTTGCTTTATGCAGGAATTCTAGAGCCAAAATATCCCAGGGAAGGGGTGTGTTGCAGTCCAATCTCTAGTAGGAAAATTTCAGCAAAACAAAGCAACTGTGACCTATATGTTGTTGGTCACTTGGATAAACTCCTTTTGTATCACAGCTCTGTCTTAGCACTCAAAATCTGTATATGTTGTATAAATATTATATCTATTTTTCTCTATGGAGAAGTATAGAACATTTTTCTTTCATTCTGGCAACTCTTCCTGTATATGAATATTGTTGTCATATAATTTCTTCAGTAATTACATACTTATATTCTTTTAATTCTTTCAGCAATTATCTAAATTTGTGATAGAATTCTTGGCTCAAGAATGGCTTGCAAAATGCATAGATTAGAGAAAGTTGTAATGTTTATTGAAATGTATATTTCAATATCATATATATTATATATATATATCATGCCAACTGATGTAGAAATTGGGCAGAAGAGACCTATGATTTAAAGCATATTAAACTGATATGGATATACTGTCTGTACATTGCTTTGTCTACTTTTAATAGCTACTAAAATAACTAAAAACACAATTATGTGTGGCTTATTTTGATCCAGTAGTATTTCTGCATTTCAAATATATGCTTAAAATATGGCATAACTGACCAGTTGGCAAACATGACTGATCAATTTAATTTATTACAGTCATAGACCAGAGACCAGAACAAATAAAAACACTCCGTAAATATACAATAAAAATTCTAGTATAAAATAATAAATAACAGCTAAAATCTATGATAAAATTCAGGATGTCAATTATATATGGTCTAACTATACTAAAATTACAGTCCATAAACTGTGTGGCCCATAGTCGGTTTAATACTAAAAGGGAAAGGAATAAGCAGTGCTGGGTAAGGCTGTTTCTGGAGAGCACCTAATATATGCTTGCAGTATTATGAGCTCAGATATCATTAAATTATTTTTGTGATATCTCTCTCTGTTTCTGTATCTTTCTCTCCCCCCTCTCTCATCTATCTACAGTCTATCTACAGTCTATCTATCTATCTATCTATCTATCTATCTATCTATCTATCTATCTATCTATCTATCTATCTATCTATCTATCTATCTATCTATCTATCTATCTATCTATCTATCTATCATCTATCATTATCTGGGCATCATCTAATCTCACTGCAATGGCAGAAATCTGAATTAGTTGTTCATTTGGTCATTTGGTCTCTTTCAGGACATAATCCTGTATACTTTAATTGAAACATATATCATAAATGCTAAAATTTGCAGAAAGGAAGACGTGAAATATTATAAAATATTTCAGAATACCTTTCAATTTATTTTGCAAAGCAGCCTGCAGAGATCTGAAATGAGCTTCATAGGCATTGTTCATGAGCAAGCAGACTGTGCAAAACTGAAGTAACTTATCTGACTTCTCAAGGATTCCCAGGAATAAATTATATTCCACTCACGGTATGGACTTTAAATTTATTCTGCTATTATTTCAAAAATAAGCCTGGAGAGAAGGCTTTATGGGCTTCAATAAAATATTCTTAAGACACTTTTTTCATTTTTCACCCATACTTAATTACAATCTGTAAATATGCACATAGCTCTATTACTCATGTTAATCCTGCTACTGATAAGGTAGGATAGAAGAGAATAGAAATGAACTGGAATATGGATAAGCATGGAGCTTTCATTAGTCTACCTAAAAGTAATCACAGATCCATGACTGGCAATATACATCTTTCAAATACACAACACTAATTACTTCTGGCAAAATAGTGTTTCATCATGTCTATCTCTGCATTGCATTCCTATAATCATCAACTATTCTTCTGTCCATGATTTCTGCTTTTTGGAGAATGAGAGATGTTGAAGGGATAAAACAGAGAGCATGTTTCACATACTTTAGCAAGATAGTGAATTTGTTCTTCCATATTTTTAATATTGATTTACTTATCCAATCAATATTAAAGAATGAATTTGAAGAAATATGCTTTGCAGTTAGGAAAAGCGCTTATGTCATGAAAAAATAATAAGAAAAAGCAATATGCAAAACAATATCAAAATAATGACATTTGAATGCTGTGGTTTATGGTATTTTTAATGGCCTCCTTTCAAAACATGAAGAGGTGATTAACTGCCTTTATTTCTGTGTACATTGGAAAAAGGCATGTTTATTCAGATTAATAATTCAAACTGCTTTCTCATCTCCCACATCCTTTTTTTAATGTTTATGTAATTTTAAACAATATGCCTAGAACAGATTGTGTGATTCATTGTACTTCTTCTAAACCTATATATGTAATTTTCTCATCTTCGTTTCCATCGATGGAAGCTGCCCACAATTCTCACAACCAGAAACAAACTTCAATAGTAAGGGAGTTATTACTTATCCCATTTTCTACTGCATATCCTCTTTTTATTTCAGGCAATTCTGCCTGCCCTGGAAGAAAAATGATGCTGAAATGTCTTGGATTGGGACAGCAGTTGCCTTTTGACTAGTATGAAAAAAAAGAGAGAAGGATGGCATTCAAGCATGTAAAAAGAAGAGCTGCTGGCCATGACACTGTAGAAGTGATCTGACAGTTGTCATGGCTATTTCCCCTATTCCATAAAAAGTATATTTAACAACCACTTTCAAAGTGGCAGATGTTTCTTTTTGTTACATTTAAGATTATCAGAGTGGAACTACACTAATGCAGATGTTTGCTGGATGGCTGGGCTTATTTTTCAGTGTCTCTTTGCTGTAATCTAGCGTTTACCCATTTTTCTGCAGCCCAGTGTGGCTAGTGTTTCAATATGAACAATACCACCCCACCATTGATGGGATTACTACAATATGAATGTTCTGTCCAACCAGGAATGCAAAATAATTATACTATCTCAGTGGCTTTTTCATGTTTAAAAAAGGTTAACTTTGACATTGTAGTTTGCTGAATTATCCTTGTGGTTGCTGACACTAGAAGCAGACAGGGACAATGCCTGCCTCTCCATCTAAATTGTAGCTGTTATAAATCCATTTTCAGCTGCTGGTGCCAAAATAGAAATCAGCCATACAATGAGCTGTATCAAAACTGGGCTATTCAAGTCATTAATACCAACAAGACATACAAAGTGTGGTTTTAAAGGAATATGGGCAGGTTTGCCTCCCCATATTCCCACATCCTTGGCTCAGAAAATTGTCTTTTTAATGTTCACTGCCTCCAGGCCAGGATTTAGCTCTCTATAAGATCCAGTCTTTTAGTATGGACGATGATGTTGATGATCACAGCAAGTGGCAGTACCTGTCTGATTTCAAAAAAAAAAAGCTAAGCAGGCCTTCAATCAATTGTATTTGGATGTGATTGGCTAAGACAGGCAGGCAGCAGGCTTTTTCTTTCACTGCTTTCTACATACAAACAAGTAGGTGGAGGTAGAGTAGCTGGAGAAAAAAGGCCTTTGTTTGGGGAAAATATATACACCAAAGTACTGCAATAGAAGAAAGAAAGATAAAATAGTACAGTTAGGAGCTAAACAAAGGATATTCATCTTGCTTATATTTACTAAATTCCTCTAAATAAATCATCTGGAAAATGATAGCACACAACACACAGTTGTTAAACTGTGATCACACTGGCAAAAATAGTATTACTTCTTTTTAATACTTTTTGACAACAAGCCAATTTATCAATCAAGTAAATGCCATTTAAGTGGCAAACTATACTTCTTATCATCAGTTAGCCAAACAGGTTGACCTCATGTATCACATGAGAAAATAGCAATAGCACTTAGGCTTACATATCGCTTTACAGTTTCTAAGCAGTTTACAGAGTCAGCATATTGCCCACAACAATCATTTTACTGACTTTAGAAGGGAAGGCTGAGTCAATCTTTAGCCTGGTGATATTTGAATTGCTAAATTGCAATCAGCAGAAGTAGCTTGCAGTACTGCATTCTAACCACTGCACTACCGTGGCTCATCCTGGAATTATAGACCAAACTGAGAAATTAAAAAGTATCTGAGAAAGAGAAAGCAATGGTAACAACATATATGATGTACATGGACATCCTTGAAATACTGAATTGAGACTAACTGCCTGCCTGTCTGCAAAATAAGATTATTGGCTTGACATTCCACTCATCTGAACAGCCCATAAAGTACTTTAAAACAGGGTCTTCATTTGCTAACTTTTTCATGATAAATACATGCAGCATTTAGAGAATGAGTTTAATACGTGATGGAAAACCTATGGCACGTGTGCTACAGGTGGCACACAGAGCCATTTGTGCCAGCACATGAGCCGCAGGCAAACTTACCTCACTGCGCATGTGTGTGCCTCACAGCTGATTTTTGGCTGGTTTGAGGCCTTTTTTGGCCTTCCAGAGGCTTGAAAAAAGCCTCAGTTGTGAGTCCTGGTTTGAGGCCTGTTTTGGCCTCCCAGAAATGCTGCTGGTGGAGGAATGCGCTTGAACCATTCCTCCACCTGCTGGAAGGGCCACTTCTCTGCTACCATGGCACCACGATGTCCAGCAGGGACTCCAGCCTCTGTGTCTTTCCCAATGGCAGCAGTCCAAACGTGGCACAAGCTGCGGCGAGGACAGAAGCAAAAGTGATGGTGGCAGAGGAAGTGACAGCAGTGCAAAATGCCCTGCTGCCACCAAGGCCCACATCCATGCCACCACCTACCCACTGACCTGGCCTGCAGCCAGCATTATACCTGGGTCTACGGCAAAGGTACTTGGTGGGGGTAGGGAATTCTCTGCGCTCTGCCATGATTGGCCGTTAGGAGCGGCTGGTTATGAGGCATGGCTACTCACAGGGTGCTCTAGGTGAGGGTGCATGGGGTGGGGGGAAAATTAAGTCATCCCCGAAAAGACAGCCTAGCCGTTTTTTCAGAGATCAAAAGAAATTAAGGCCTGGCCTTATTTTCTGAGGAACACGATAAATAAAAATAAGTAAATAAAATGCTAATATTAAAGGCTGCAGAGATTTAGGGTGGTCCCGTAGGCCATCTGTAAAAGTAGCCAATATGATTTCTGCCCCATGCCTCAAGGTGAAAGCAGACTACCCTGTTTTACACAGTATATTCTTAATTGTAGGGCAATGATTCTTAAACTACTCCAAGGTACTCCAACTGCAGGTAATTACCCATCTCATGCACAAAGGGACACCCCGGTAATTGACAATTAAAACATAAAAGCCTAAAAACCATATAAAATACAATAAGAATAGCCAAATTAAAAAAAAAGAAAAGGATTAATTAAAAGATAAATAGTGGTGATGGGCCATCAAATCTAATTCTATGCTTGAATCCTTCTTTTGACACCATAGATGTGAAGGTCAGAAAGGAAAATAATAAAATTCTCACTTGGCTTATAATTTTCACATCATTTTTTAAAAATGATGAAAAAGCTATTGAAGAAATTACTTCTGAGTAAGCAATTCCTCCTACTTGTTATCACTTGCATCTCAGGGTGTAAATGTACCAAAAATTCTCAAAGATGCAAAGCTAGTGAACAAAGTAAAAGGCTAATTTATTGTTGAGTTGCTGAAAGAAATTCTTCGTGTAAAATATACTTTCAGACAACCTTCTGAATTTTTATGATAGCATCTTGAAAAGCAGTAAACCACTACTGAAAAATATGTGATCTGTGGAAATATCAGAAGAGACTGAAGGCGTAATAAAAGGAAAGGATTTGCTACATTAAGAGGCACATTAACATTTGAATAATTGTTACAAGATTTGAAATGCAGCATCAGGACTAGTTAGCTTTTACCCATTCATTGAAGAAAGAGTGAAGTGTGAGAGAGAGAGAGAGAAATGCTAATTTGGATTTAGGAACAAATAAAAATAAATTAGTTTCCCCTCAGTATTAAGGTTTATTAACCCTTCTCCTATACACACATACAAATTAGGCCAAAACAAACATAATTTACTTCCTCTTGCTCCCCAGTCCTCTTGTTTGCAAAGTGATCAAGAACAACCTTAGTAGGTAAAACTGGCATGTACGTCTTAATGGCAAGGAAAGATTGTATTGATTTACAATAAGTTAACAAGCCACTTGTAGCATAAAAGTAACATCCATGTGTTTTTAAGCATGCATAGTTTATATTTACTGCTTGGCATGAAGGAAGGAACAACAGCAATTTAGAAAAAGACAGAGCTGGTGTATATGTCTCACACATTGAGGTGTATTTTGGGGTATGAGATTAGGAATGGCAAATGTTTCAGGCCCACTTAGCTTTGGTGGAAATGATTGATTGAATATAACTGATTTAATGATCCACTGTGTAAATTTCCATATGGATGACTTAATAGTTGAGACAAATACATGCTACTATTCCAGTTTTTAATTGAAAGGCATAATGCATTTTGGACTCAGGAAGAAAAGGAAGTTGTATCATGCAGCATGTATTACATGAAACAATCTAGAACATCCTCAAACTTGTTAGATACGTTATTGTGCACAATTGAACTTATTTGTAATCTTAGCTCCATTATTTCTTGGGTGGTTGAGGGAGATCTTTCTTATTTTGTATCTTCAACGGTTGGGATTTTTTAGTAGCAATGAAGTCATGTGTTTTGTACAGGATTCTCTTGTGATTAATTCTGTGGATTTTGCAGGATGGACAGTGAGCCGGCCAAGCTCTTTGCCTTCATTCTCTCTTAACTATTCTAGATGTCTGTCCTATATACTGTATATGCTCTGAGCAGTATGTATAGTGAAATGTTGTATGGTTGCCAGGTAACTGCTTTTGTCTCTCTTTTCCTTGGTAGCATTGTCTGAACTGGAGAACGGTGCTTAGAAAAGAAACTAACAAGCATCCACCAGGAAGCTATATACCCTCACATATTTTTAAAGTGGAATAGAACAGGAATAGAGAAAGACTTGGATATTTCTATTTTCCTATCTTCTGAAGCACCAGGTGCTCTTCCAGCATATGATGGAGGTTGTACTTGGGCCACAACCTAGAAGAATTTAAGCTCTGGAAAAATATGGCATTTGCAGCTACCGTGTTTCTCATAAAATAAGTCCAGGTCTTACTTTTTTTGAGTCCTGAAAAAATGGCTAGGCTGTCTTTTCAGAGGTGACTTAATTCTCCCCCCTTGCATCCACACCTAGAGCACCCCGTGGGCAGCCATGCCTCGCCACCAGTCGTTTCTAACGGGCAATCATGGCGGAGTGCTGAGAGCTCCCTACTCGCACCAAGCACCTTTGCTGCAGACTCGAGACCTTCAGCACCCACTGCTGCTGCTTCCTGGTGCCATTGCTTTCCCTTCTACCAGTGCCACCGCCACGTTGGAGCTGCCGCTTCCGCGTTTGGAGCTGCCGCTTCTGCATTTGGAGCGGCTGCTGCATTTGGAGCGTTGCCACCATTTGGAGTGCATTTGGAATGGTGGCAGTGCTCCAAACATGGAAGTGGCAGCTCCAAACATGGCAGCGGTGCTCCAAATACAGTGGCAGCTGCAAACGCAGAAGTGGCAGCTCCAAACGTGGAAGTGGCAGCTCCAAACACAGAGGAGGCATGGGTAGAAGGGAAAGCAATGGCGGCGGAGGAAGCAGCAGTGGCAGGTGCTGAAGGTCTTGGCGCTGCAGCAAAAGTGCTTGCTAGGAGTAGGGAGCTCTCCGCGCTCCGCCATGATCACCCATTAGGACCAGCTGGTGGCGAGGCATGGCTGCCCGCAGGGCGCTCCTAACAGCAAGTCCCCCCTGCCCTCCCCCCCTTTTTTGCATATTTTAAAATAGGCCTAAATTTGGGCAGAGGGGCTTAATTTCATTTTATGCCTAGAAAACATGCTGGGTTTTCCTATGGGGGGGGGGCGTATTGTTGGAGAAATACGGTATGAAACACTAAAAATCATATTAAAAAACTGGAATGGGTAAATTTTTGTTATTCAAAAGTCACAATTAACATTTGGAAGATAATAAAGTAGACTACAGTATTTTGTGAATGGGACTGAATTTGAGGAAAAATTGGAGAGTGTTTTTTTAAACTAATATATATCTAATATTTGGCCTTACATATCTATTTCCATTTGTCATTTATTTTTAATAATTTTAGAGAAGGTTGTCAGGATCACAGAATTAATGGACAGGGAAAAAAGGAAGACTGGAGACTGAAGAAACTTTGTCCAGATTTTCTGGATCCACCGATGGTGTGTTAAGGAAGAGGCTGACAACTGCCTCTTTCAAATTTGTAATAATTGTGATAGAAAATCTCATAAATGTGTTAGTTAATTAGCCTTGTGTGAGTATATTCATAAAATAATTTGGTGTTTCTTGATTACATTATTGTTTTTATTTGGAGTCGCCTTGAGTTCTGGCATTACAAGTATGTTTTAGAAAGACAAAAACCCAAAGGACCAAAGAAAATTTTTGTTCAGTTAGATAATTTGAACACTATTTATTTTCTAGTGCCTAACTTAACAAAACATAAACATACAGAAGTGATTCGAAACTCCCTTTGCTGTAGTAACAGATGGTGAACAAGCATCAGTGAAGTGATGGAAAATAGGTACATATTTCTCTGGAGGTGCACGTGTCAAAAAGTTAGCTATAAGTCAAAGGGAATGGAATATAAAGCTCCCTTCCATATCTGCTTTTTGATAAATAGCTGACCATAAGTGTAAGTCAAATTAATCTAGTACATGGCTCAATGAACTGGTGACAAGGCAGCGGGTTTCCCTGAGAAATAATTCAAAAGGCCTCTCTTTCATTATATGTGAACGTGGACGTGGTACCATTAACCCTTGAACAATAGAACAAGAAAGATGGTTTGAAATCAGAATGAAAGATTGTAATTGTGAATTTTCAGAAAAGTAAAAAATGAGACTAAATTTTAGTTGCATTGTAGCTCTGTGAGCTGCTAAAACCACTGTAAACATTCTTCTATTTTTATAATTGTATAGAATTTAATTTATAAGAGATGGGATCTGATAAATATGCCTTAATATTTGCATGTCTTAATGGGAAGGATATGTTGTATCCTATTGTTGTTACTGGGAAATTTTTGAGGACAGTCTTCTTAATACTTAAATAAAGGTCACCAGTCAGACCTATTTTCTTCTCTTCTTTAATTCAGAAGAAACTTTCATAATACAGGCAAAAGCAAATGAAGATTACTTTCCCTTCAGGTAAAAAGATCTGGTTGGCACTATCATCTAGACTAATATGATCTGAAATGCTGTGCATGGCTTTATAATATGCTTTGACTTGCCCCCTCTGTTTGAATTAGACAATTTATGGCTGAAAAGTGAGTTGGGGAAAATAGATACCGAAGAGGGACTTGTGTTACTATTTAAAGTACGAAATTGTGTGGGCTATATGTCACACTGGTCTCTCTATGTTAATATGCTCATCATTTATGCTTGCCAGATAAAATTTACTAAGTTCTCTGTCAGAAACAGGACTGTTTTCTATGATCCATGATAGTAAGACAAATGTGACAAACCTTCAGAATAAGAGAGGTATGGTAAAAATACATTCTATTGTTATAGACACTGATATCCATGTTCAACACAAACTCATAGGATCAAAGGTGTCAAAGCTCAATCCCCACTTCTCAATGCAGAAATTAATTAAAGCATTGTCCCCAAAATTGTTATTTAGCCTGTCCTTGAACATATCAACCTCCAGAGTTGCTGAGTCTTAGGCAAGCAAGATATATAATCCAAAAATTCCCAGGAGTTTAACATTTTAATTGCTTAGTAGCGGTTCCTCATTATGTTCAAATGTCAAAGAGAATACTGAACTGACTATATGGTAATTCTGTGAAAGGAAAAGAAAGGAAAGAAGAGCAGAGGAGCGGGGAGAAAAGGAAAGGGCTCAAACAGCACTTAAATGAGCAACTTATTAAGTCAATATGATTTTCATACAATACAAGTGCAGGATTCTCTTTCTTGATTTGATTTTTCTCAATTTCTGTGTAATATTTCTTTCTTAACTCATTTTGACAATTAGTAATCCAATAAATGTAATCCTTTATACCTTCTATATCTGTAGAAAGGAAATTGTTATTGTTTTTAATTGTACCAGATAATACACCAACCAGGCTGATTTTAGGCAAAGATTGAATAGACACTGTCTTAGGGGACCAAAGTTTAGGGGGCATCAATGCCTCCATTCCTTATGAATCATTCTAAAAATGATCGGCAGGAGGTGGCAGCTTGAGTCAATGTGGGATTAGAGGTGATAGACCTTTGAGCTGGTACTGTCTACCAGTCTACTAAAATTTTGCTCTGATACTTTAAACATGGGTATTTTGCTTCTTACTAGAAAATTGTTCAAAATAATTTGCTTGTAGGGATATTTCGATTATTACAACATTATACCTAATATTTTGCCTTAAAATTTGATAGTCTTATTAGACATTAAAATAGCTCATTTGGAGATAGCATGAGAGAGCAATTTTTCCCCTATTTCTCTTCAATCTGATTGCTCAATCCAAAACATTTCTTAGCCTACAGAACAGATATGTATTAACCTCCACATCTTGTCACTAAAGGGTGTCGGTGGAAATACTGATTCTATAGTTAATTACAACTCCCAGCAGCAGTTCAGCTGTTTTTTTCTAGCCTTACAGTTCACCTTAGATCTATTCTTACACACCCTCTGACAATACTAATTTATTTTTGTGTCTCCTTCTGAATGATAAGTAATTTGAGGGCCAAACATTTACCATGTGTTTTCCCCCTCAATTGTAGTATGAGCTCTAAAGATGAGAATCAAGCAGCAAATGATTACTCCAAACGTAGGAGTAGCAATTATTCTTGAACAATTTCTTATTTGCTCTTATTTACTCAGTATTTTCCAGAATATTGATCCCAAAATGAACTTTCATTCAGGAGGACCTGGCACAGGAATGCTACATTGTAGTGAATAAGAAATATTCCAGCCTCATTGCTTTGCTTGTTCAAACTTCCTTTGTGCACACCACAGCCACTGACGTACATACATTTAATTGTTACATTTGTCCATATTTTTTAAAGATTAGATGATATTCCTGTAACCTGAACATAAGTTTTAAAACCACTAGTGTCCCATTCTCTTGTCTACATCTAGGTATCTAAAAGAACCAACAAATGCAGGTTTTGGGTAATAAAACCAGGAGTCTTGGTAGTGCAGAGGTTAAAAGGCAGTATTTCATGCAAAACTCTACCCACAGCATGGTGTTTCATCCTGACAGGGCTCAAGGTTGACTCAGCCTTCCATCCTTCCAAAGTTGGTAAAATGAGGACCTAGATCGTTGGGGCTGTATTAGGGAATCTGAATGAGTGTTTGAGAGACATAGTTTGTGAGTACCATTGTGACTATTTGTCTTTATGTCTCTATACATTTGTATCCAGTGGGAAAGTTGTTTGCCTGTGTATGTTTCTTTTCATGCATTTAGATAAGTATGTTTGCATACTGCATATCCAAAAGCCTGTCAGAATATCTCAGGTGACAGTTTTTAGCTATTTAGACACATACATATAGCTGTGTCCCAGAAAGTGATTTAGGGTGGCATACATAATAATCAAAATGTAGAGAATATATATTAAAAAACCTAATTTAAATTAAATAAAAGACAAAATTAAACTGGGTTTGGAAAATGCTATGTTACCTGATCTAAAAGGTCCAGATGGTACTTTGAAGGCCAAAATACTTCTGAATGTTGGCTCAATAAGGAATGTGTTAGGCAAATAAAAAAATCTTGGTAAATCTCTAAAAACTATTTTAATATTCACAGAGAGGCTTGTGCCAGTGATTTTTGCCATTTGAAAATTTATTTTGATTTCTCCCTATATACATGTCTATGCATGTAGTATATAAAAACAGAGTTAGCTACTGGAGTAGTTTAAAAATGCTGTAATTATAATTTTGATTTAATCTTGCTTCCTCATAATGACCTTCATAATATTTCTCCACTATTTTTTCCTCATAAAACCTTATGAGAACAGTGACCATATTTTGTTTGAAAAAAATAAATGATTAATTAGAAAAAAGAAGCAAATCTGTCAGGACAAAAAAACATTGCATGTTTATACTTTTGCTATAAAAAGTAAAATTCAAGAGTAAAAGCAAGAAAATAAATAATTAAATCAATCTAATCATTTATAAATATTTCACCAATTGGGTTTGGTGACCCAATTAGATACATTGAATTAAAAAAAGAGTGACTGGCTTTCCATGGTTGAGAAGGGAGTTAAACCTTGGCTTCTAGTCCCACTTATTATAATTATATGGTACCTCAATTGCCAAAAATATTATAAAGTAAATGGTTCTTACTTACAACTGGTATTACAATCAATGTTCAGCCCAAGGCATAATTAAATTTGAAGGAATGCAATATATTTTTGCCTTGGCCTGAACCAGGCTGATTGCGTTGGAATTTTATGACTTATAGGTCAGCAAGTATGTACTGCATAGTCATCAATTAAATGCCATACAATTCCACTACAAAACTTTCTTTTGTAAGTCTTGCAAGGTGCTCAAACATGACCATGCTGGATTTCAGAATGCTATCAACCTGAACTGCTTTCCATATATGACATCAAAGGGAAATTCAGCCACAGTTTGAACATGCTGATCTCTGTATGATTCCTGGAATGTTTCCCATCCAAATATTTATTTAGTGGCACAGATGTTCATATCATCAAGCTGTGTAGTAAATCTCATTTGAAAGTTCCTTACAACTGTAGCCAAGAGAATAGAGTTGGATGTAATAATGTGAATTATTTGTAACATCTAGCTTGTGGGTGATGGGTGAGAAAAGAGAAGAAAATGTTTCAATTAAAATCATAGAATCTATGTTCCAATTAAAAAAGAAAAAGAATGTTGGGATTCAATAACACATTTTAACTAGGTACCAATTAGATTTGCCAGATAATTGAGATTGTAGTCCTATTTTTAATACAACAATCAATGTTTTCCCATTTCATTACTCAAATAGTGTTGCCCTATCCCACCAGTTATATGCAAATAGCTTCCACTAACTTACTTCTACATGATTAAGTAAAATTGGATCATATGCAACAAGATAAATCTTTAGTGCTTAGTGCTTTGAAATAGTGTATAGTGCCTTGCTGTAGATCTTTTGATTCATCATTTCAGAGTTGGGACACAGACACAGACACACACCACCACCACCACCACCACCCAACAACAACAATAATGGTGAGACCAAAAGCTATGTTGAATATAATAGTCCAGTGGGACTAGATTAGCGGGAATTCATATCTGTGCTCTGAAACATGAAGTTTTATTGGTTACATTCCCAAAGGCCTTGTTAAGGGTTTAGTTACATTTTACCACAACTAAACAAATGAAGATCTGGAATTCAACTTTAAGAAATAAATTCAAATGAAAGGCAATTGAAGCACTCTTTGGGGATAAAGATTTAAATGGGGAAGAATGAACAATTGATAGCCTATTAAGACTTGTAATTTTCTACTTGAATTATTGACAACATGTGACATTAGCCCTCTACAAATTATGGTCTATAAACAGCTTGGAAAATATTACCTTTGCATTACAATTCAGCTGTCATAGACTTATTTTCATGGAGGTTGAATAGGTGTGAGAATGCAAGTTAGCAGAGACAGTATATTTTCAAACTAAAGAAACCTGAAAGCTTGATGGGTTATAGGTAATATGACTTTTTTAAACAATTCCAACAACAAAAAGATTTAGAAAAATCTAAATCTTTCCTCACCAATTGATTAACAATCATGGAACAAACAGAATTAATTAGCACAAGTTTGTTGGCTTAGCACTTTTAGAAGAAGTTGGGGTAAAAGTGAATTCCTAAACTGATTATATGTGTTTGTATATCACTCTGTGTGTGAATTTTTTTTAGGAAGCCTAGGCAAAGCAGAAATGTTTATTTCCATGAAGATGAATGGAAAAAAGATTAGTCTTTCTGTTTGACTTTTCATGTTTTATTGAGATAGTTTAAGGATGATGGATTAAAATTTATCCACATACAATTGTGGAGAGGTTAGCTACAATGTGAATGTTCTGTTTAGCTACTGCACTTGTTTGTTGGATTTATAGCCCACATGTAGGAATTCAAGGCAGTATATACTGTATAGTACTTCTCATGTTTTTTTCCCCTCCCATCATTGTAAGAGGTACCTTAGACTGTGATAAAGTGACTAGTTAAATGTCACTAGACCAACATCTTAATGAAAAATTCAAAAATTCAACCAAACTATGAATTGTCTATAACAATTCTACAAGATATTTATTTTCTTGGAAGGGTAACGCTCTGTTATAAAAAAGCATCATAAAATGTGAAACAGTAACTATTATAATTGGCAAATTTCAAAAATGTATTCCTAAAAATGTTAGTTGATAAGTTTTCTTCTGTATTTATGACTTCATCCTGGTGCCAGTCTGTTACTGAAGTTTAATTCACTACCTTTATCTCTGCTGCAATTTGCCTTGTAACCATACTGCTCAATTCAATAATTCTGTCAAGTGGTATATTTTTCTTCTTGACAAGGAGCCAAGCAATGATTTATTGCTTGAATGAACATTCTTTTCAAGAAAGCCATTTGTTTAAACATCAGCAAACCCCAAAATTAATTATTCATTTTATGCTAATTTTAGAAGTTTGTGTGCTTTAGAATAAGATTGCCAGGTATAATATATATATAAATATTAATCCTAGCTTGTGATTCTGAAAACTTACATTTTGTATTTAATTATTTCTTCCCTCTGCCAAAATGATTTAGTTTCTAAAGAAAACCTTTTTCTCTAACCTTTCTTTCTCTTATATTTTCTCGTCTTGCTTTAGAAAGTGATTTAAAAAACAAACAAACAGTAACTTCATGTTGCTCCAAATCTACCTACATGGCAGGGGTTTATAGAAACCAATAAAATTATTGAGAAGGTACTGTGAGCCACAACCATAAATAAAACCTACTGAAAAAAGTCTTGTAAATAACTGTTAGTGTGTACAAATATGTGGCAGACATCGATATACGAAGCTTATTTGTCATGTAATGTCAGGATTTTAGAATACTTCCTCATTTACACTTTTAAATGGGTTGTTTGATGTGTGCTGATTTTTTCAAGTTATAGAATTTTAGGAGAATGAAGGCAATGTCAATATGAATAATGAAGTATTATAGTTGGAGTATATGGGACTGCAATATATAAATACATTATCCACAAGAATAAACATAATATACTATATTATGTACTAGTATAATATACTGATACTATTTTTTTCCATGAAAACTTTATTTTCTAAAAAACGCATGTTTGATTTGATCTCAAATTTTATTTCTATGTTATATCTGTTCATCCCTTTAAAAAAATCACAGACATAGTTATCTAATTTATTAGAATTAATGTCAAATTAAGATACTAGAATAGAATAAATACAATAAATACAATACAATACAGTACAGTACAGTACAGTACAGTACAGTACAGTACAATACAATACAATACAATACAATACAATACAATACAATACAATAAATGCAACATTTTATTTGGCCAAGTGTGATTTGATACAGAACAGGAATTTATTTCCAGTGCAGAAGCTCTCAGTGTATATGTAAAGCAACATAATAATCATAATCTGTTAATATCAATCAGAGGGTGTTAATAAAAGGTAATAATAATATTACAGATGTACTACATAGATAAATATGCAGAGACATTAGACAGTATTGTGAGAATAAGGTGTTCAGAAGAATAATGGCATGAGAAGAAAAAAAATTGTCTCTGTATCTAGTTGTTTTGGCATGCAGTGCCCTATAGGGACATCCTGAGGAGAAGCGTTGAAATGGTTTATGTCCAGGATGTGAGGATAGATATCCTCACATAGAGTATGTAGATACTTTCTCATCCCTCCATCTGACCATACAATAAACTGTTGTTTCCTATCTATCAAAAAGGACTGGAAGGCGGCTATTCTATGTCCCTCAACCATGTGTTTGTTTTTTTCATTTTTAAAACCAGTAGTTGTGTCTGTATTATGTATATTTTGATATTTTAACTTGTACACATATGTACTCAACATGTTCTCATAAGATCCACCCAAAAGAAGAAAAAATATTGGAAATTGTTTTCCTGGAATAGGAATATCTGGGAAGGAACAAACACAGAGGAATTTTCCCAGAACAGTGTAGCCTGTTGTCAGAGACTCTTAGTTTGAAGAAGCAACTTAAGCATGTATAAAGATGTTCACAAATTTTTGTAGGATGTATTACATCTCATGTAAAGCACTTAGCACTTTTTAGTTTTGTTGCAAATATTGTCTGCAAAATATCTCTGAGAAGTGCCCCAAAATAATATATAATTGAAATAATCAAATAAATAGTCCTATCAAAGCTGAGAATCAGTTTTTACATTTTTATATTTCTGAAGGGTTCACTATGTGAGACTATCAGGCGACCTACTTTCGCTAGTGAACTTTTCTGTTTTGTTATTTTCTTCTTCCTATTACCATTTTGTGTTGATTAGGATAATAATAAAAGTTGGAAATAGGATGAGTGGGAATGGGGAAGTTGGAAATCAAGGGGAAAAGGACAATGCATTATTTCATTATAACATTTCTTTCCATCCCGTATTCTGACATTTAGAAAAACATAATATGCATATCTTTGTTCATTAACATCTTCAGGGATTTTTTTAGCAACAGTTGAAAAGGGAGAAGGCAAAAAATAATATTAAATATAAACTAACCTTTTACCATTCAAACAACACAATATGAAATCAAAAAGAAACATTAAATGAAATAGATTTATATAGATTTATCACACATAAAATGAGAACCTTGTCATGTGAATATTCAGTTTGTAACTACCTTATATGAAATTTCTTCTGTCATATTGTGGTGGCTTAGATCTTATAATGATGATTTCATTGTTGCTAATCAAATTTGTTCCTGAATTTGTTCCAAGGGTGTTCCAACTATCCATTGTCATAATTCTTCATTGTTTACATTCCTTATATTCTACTGCTGTATAGGATAACAGATATTTATGAGCTATTGAATTAAGTTTTGTGATGTTTTTTGAGTTACACATCTCAATCATCTTGTAGCTAGACCAATCAACTAAGTTTGAGAAAACATCCTTGAATAATTTATCAAACATAGATTAATGTTATTAATTAATTAAAAATTAATTGAATCTGGCCTTATCCTTAGAAAGCAGAATATTTTGACAGTCTTTTGTTGTCTGTATATGGCAAGGGTTTCAAATGTGGACATCTATATAAGGCTATTTCCCTCCAAGACAAAAATCAGATGGAAGGCATGATGTGTTTAATGGAAGACATAAAAACAATAATATCTCATGGTATATTCTTAGATATGCATGACACTTAAATTTCTCAAAACAACAAGAAAAAGGGCTACTCCTTCCACTCTGCAGACCAGTTGAATCTACATAATCAGGGACGCTACAAAGCAGCAGAATTCATACTACTATGTGATCATTCAGAATGAAACAAATGCCCTTAAAGCTGGTTTCAAGTAGATGGGAAAAGAATGTGGTAATATTATGGACTACTGCAATACATCTCCTTGATCAACATATTTGACTAGCATAGTAATAATAGTATAGTATAGCATACATAGCATAGCATAGCATAGCATAGCATAGCACAGTTCAGTACACATTGTTTCCCCAAAAATAAGACTGGGACTTATATTAATTTTTGCTCCAAAAGTTGTATTAAGGATTATTTTCCAGTTTGGACTTATTTTGGGGGAGATATGGTACTAATGTGTCAGTCTGGCTGACAATCTTAATCTGGGGTTTATTTTTGGGCTAAGGCTTATATTATGAGTATCCTGAAACATCATGCTAGGACTTATTTTCTGGTTGTCTCATACTACACATAGTAAAATTCTTGATTCACTGTAAGATGATAAAATTTGTCTTTTTTATATCCAGACCAAGATGATATCAAAGAATATCAAGGCATCGGTAATTTTACTTGGTATGCCTGACTATCCTGATAGAAATGTAGAAGTATGAACCATTATAACTGAATATACTTTACCTCTTTTTAACAGAAAAACTATTACCTCTTCTCCTTTTTCCCCATGTCACCATTCTACTAGGTGAAAGTAAAGTCTACTATTAGAACTTTGTCTAAATTGAGAAAATGTAGCACAAACTAGAAAATGAAACAACAGCAAATATAAATAATTCAGCCAAATGCAACAGTATCAATGAACAAAATTAACATAGTAAAGAGGAAAGCACCTTGTCTCATCCCTCAATTAATTATAGTTATTAAATCCTAATTCAGAAGAATGGTAATTCTATTACTGTGTTTCTCCAACGATACGCCCCCCCCCAATAGGAAGACCAGCATGTTTTCTAGGCATAAAATGAAATTAAGCCCCTTTCCCCAAATTTAGGCCTAGTTTAAAACATGTGAAATGGGGGAGAAGGCAGGGGGGGAACTTGCTGTTAGGAGTGCCCCACGGGCAGCTACACTTCACCATCATCCGCTCCTAACAGCCAATCATGGTGGAGCACGGAGAGCTCCCTTACCCCTCCCTTACCCAGGACAGCAGGTGGGCGGAATCGGCATGGATGTCTGGCAGCATTTCAGCTGCTTCTCAGGCCTCTGTAGCTTCCACGGTTCCCACCGGTGCTGGCGTCTCTCATGCCAGCACCGTCTCCAACAACAGCCTCTGAGTCACTCCCGCTTTTCTCCTGTCTCTGTAACAATAGGAAAAAAAAACATTTTGAGGTACCTGGGAGCACCGCGTGCTGTGTTTTGGTTTAATCCCGAGTGGCTGGATGGGCACGAGAAGAGCCTAGCAAGCGTCTCTGCTGCTGCTACCCTTGGTGCTCTAGCCTCAGGCTCTGCAAGTTTGCAAAAGTCCCGGTGTGCAGCCCGTTCCTGCATTCCAAGCACTCAGGCCGAGCTTCAACTGTCCCTCTCTCTCCAGCGCTGTCCCCAATAACAGTGGCAGCAGTGGCAGCGGGAACTATGGAAGTGTTTCAGATGCTTCTCAGGTGAGGGAGCCACCTCTGTAACTTCCACGGTTCCTGCTGCTGCTGCCGCTGTTGTTGGAGATGGTGCTGGTGAGAGAAGGACAGCTGCAGCTCAGCCTGGGTGCTTGGAATGCAGGAACGGGCTGCACACCAGGACTTTTGCAAACTTGCAGAGAGTCCGAGGCTGGAGCACCAAGGGTAGCAGCAGCAGAGACCCTCACTTGGCTCTTCTCATGCCCAAGCCAGCTGCTCGGGATTAAACCAAAATGCAGCGTGCGGTGCTCCCAGGTTCCTCAAAATCTTTTTTTTTTCCTGTTGTTAAGGGGATGGGAGAAAAGCGGGAGCAACTCAGATGCTGTTGTTGGAGACAGCGCTGGTGCGCAGGGGGGAGAAGAAATTAATTCACCTCCCAGAAAAGATGTCCTAGACATTTTTTCAGGGCTCAAAAAAAAAAAAAAAAAGGCCCTGCCTTATTTTGTGAGAAACACGGTATGTTGCTAGAACTAAACAACTATTATTTCTCTCAATCTCTGTTTCTCTGTGTGTCTTTCTCTGTGTTTATGTCTGTGTTTATGTCTTTGTCTCTCTTTGTCTCTGTCTACAGAACCTCAACATTCAGGTGTTCATACAAAAACCAAAGAAAAAGGAAAGTTCCCCATATGATTTCTTTCTTCTTGTTTCTCAAAGGGGCAATTCAAACCTCTTTTGCACCTCCTCCTCTGAAGTTACTCCATTATCTGCTTCTGGTCTGGAATGATGTGTTTCTAGGGTCTGGAGATAGGAATATCTTCTCTTCCAGGCCTAAATAGCTGCTACTAGTTGTGGTATATCTATTTTCCCTGTTGTCAAGGTTGAAATTATATTGCCTTTTCTGCCTACCTTCTAAAATCCTCTGCAATCATGTCTCATCAGTCATGATTGACCTGCTTTAAGAAATGGTCCTATGGTATTGGTTTTAATTTACTAAATCAATGTAGTACTAGTATTCATTTTTTTTTACTTCTTATATCATGAATTCAGTTTTGGAGGTTGTTTTCTGTATTTCAATGTCTGGGTTGTATGGGGTTACTAAATAATAACAAATGGCAGGTTTGTGTGGAGGTATTGGTACATTGAACCAATACAACGCCAAGCAATAGATTGAACGCTGCAAAGTTAAAAAATGAAGAATCTGAAATATTCTTTTTATTTCTATATTCTGTTTTCTGTTATCTTAAGCTTTGAACTACAAAAATCTGATGATATGCTTTCATTTTAGTGCCACTATTTTAAAAACAACCTGAACTTGTGTAAGGTGTCAATCTGCCTGCTAGATTGTCATATGGCATTCCCCCCAGTGGCTGTATATGTCTGACAAAGACATGTGCCAATTAAGGATTGTAAAGCACTAAATTTCATCACTGCCCTCCTAGGAAAGCTTATCAGTGGCAGCAGGATGGCTGCTTGTGGAAGATATCAAATTATGTTGCTGTTCTGCTCCCTGAATAGCCTTATAAAATCCTCACAATGAAAATGGTGAAATGAGGGATATTGGAACACAAAACATTTCTTGATACAAGATGGCAATAAACTTAATAATGGAGCCAGGCTAGTAGTATGATAGATCACATATCAATCTGTTATAGAAGTTAAGCAAACGGTCAGCAACAAAACCTATTAACCTGCAAGGCAGTACAGGAAAGCCCCTCAACAATTACATTATGCAATGTGTAACTATAACTACAAGTACATCCAAATTCTAGATGTTTTGTAACGAAATAGCAAAAATAATCAGAAGTATACAAATTCTGCTGAATTAATGACTTTACTTGGGACAGGAACTCATTACCCACAGATTGGCATTTTTTTAAAATGTAAAAGTGGTAGACTGAATAATACATTTTAAGAAACTTTTGGATTCTAAGGTTTTCCTGAGAACTCTAGGATTTCCCTGTCTTCTTGATGGTGAATTCAGTCACAGCCCTAGTTGGAATGAGGAAGTACCTTAGGAAAGTGATGTATTTTTTTCTCCTACTGACCAAGTGAATAGTCAGCCATTAGGTCGGAATGGTCTATAAATCTCTTGCATTTAGATAGAAATTGGATTATAAGGGTTACAATCTTTTCAGCTGTTAGGCACTAGCATATAAATGTATTATTCCAGGCACTCCAATCATGTTTTTTTAATTAACAACACTAAACTTTAAGATTACTGTCAAATCCAGACAGAATTGATAATCTTTCCCTGGGGAGGATGCTGAAATCTCATGAGATTGTCAGTATGATATGCTAAAACTTAATGAGATCCTTCCTTCCTTCCTTCCTTCCTTCCTTCCTTCCTTCCTTCCTTCCTTCCTTCCTTCCTTCCTAATCTATGTCTAGGAAAGTCATGAGTTCATGCTGTGAGGCCAGTCTGTACACCATAATACCTCCATGTCTATGATTAGTATTATTTTTTTTATACTTCGTTTAGTACAATTGTATTATACAATTGTATTACTTGTTTCTAGGAGGGATTAATTGCCAGAATGAATGATTTTTGCCCATTAATTTTTGAACAAGACTCATCTACACAGA
This sequence comes from Pseudonaja textilis, assembly GCF_049901715.1. Classification (NCBI taxonomy): domain Eukaryota; kingdom Metazoa; phylum Chordata; class Lepidosauria; order Squamata; family Elapidae; genus Pseudonaja; species Pseudonaja textilis. The sequence continues at coordinate 44,818,786 of NC_141993.1, forward strand.
GCTCTTAAAGCTATAGCATCTGGGGTACAAAATCCAGACAAAAAGTCAGGTAGAATAAAGAAACATAGAAAACTGTCTTTTTTAGCATCTTGTCATCATCTGTATTATTTTCAGGCTGGATCCATTAACCCTAATAGCATTTCAATTTGTTCGATAGGTAAACCAAGTTGTCTGTCTGTCTGTCTATCTGTCTGTCCCTTACTCGCTCCTCCTCCCCTCACTATCACTATCACTTGCAAAGAAAATGTTGTTTGTTATGGATACTTGTTCAGGCAGTACCCATGCCAGTTAAGCAAATGCTTAAGCAATTTGTTTAATTATATTAAGCACCCATTAACAGCAGCCTAAACTTTCCCCTGGGCTGTATCAGTGGTATAAGATTCTAATTGTTAGAAGACTAACCAAGATTTTCTTCTTGTGTCTGTAGGTGATTTTAATTCTGACAAAGTTGTATGACTACAACCTGGGAAGTATCACAGAGAGCTCATTGTGGAGGTATGTAGAGCTAATAATTACTATTTTCCTTTAAAACAAACTTTCATTAACCTTAATTGATTTTTTTAATATGATGAAATATTTGTATAACACTCTATATGGTCATTTGGGGCTGTTCTAATTCTTTAGAAGCAGGGATGTCAACACAAACACATTCTTTCCACCTAACTACTTTCCCCAAAGTATAATCTAGAGTGCACTTTGTGGAAGCCCAGTTGAAAGGAATTTAGTTCTGATTTAAAAAAAAAATCACAAGATTTCAGTGTCAGAATATTTTAAACAATTATACAAATTTTAAACCAAGTTCATAATGATTTCTTCCTCAACAAAGTAGCAGTGAGAACATTTCTCCTGTTTTTGAAGGGTTTTTTGTTTGTTTTAAGCCTATGTCTATTATTTTTTCAAAAAGCCCTAATCCCATGTTAAAAACAGAGATAGCATTCTTTGACTGCTAATCCTTCTGTATTTTAGAGGCATGAATATAATTTGATAAATACAGTACTTCAGAAAATACCTGTCAGATATACTGAGAGAAAATGTTTCAAAGAACCTGGTGACTGGTCTTCTTGCAGCCAAAGCCAAATAAAGCCACCAAATAGTCCTTGTTTAATGACTTCAATTAGACCAGCAACTTTGTCACTAAGTGACACTTCCTTTAAGCAAGACATTACATGATTGCAATTTGTGATTTTATTGTCGCTGTCATTGATTTCTGTTTTGGAAGCCAAGTATAAAGCAATGCAAATGTCAATCGTATGACTGTGGAATGCTGTGCTATGCTGAACCTCTGCCTGACTGTTACCTATTTTAAATGCAATGAAGGTTTCTACAGACAAAAGCATGGCTACACCATGGGTTCACCTGTGTCCCCCATTGTGGCTAATCTCTATATGGAAGAGGTAGAAACTTCTTCACAATAACTTCCAAAGTGGGAGTTATCAGAAACCTACACCACCGAGCTGAAGGGCTGCCTACCAGCAAAGATGGGAAACACAGAGAACTAAAACACATCAAGGAAGCCCTTAGAACATGTGGCTATCCCAACTGGGCCTTCATCAGATACCACAAAAGATCCAGCAGGAGCTCCTCCATAACAGACAAAGAAGAAAACAATAAATGAAGCAATGTTGCCATTCCATACATTGCAGAAATATCTGAAAAGCTCAGGGAAATCTTAAGTCAACACAATAGACAGGCACACTTTAAACCCAAGAATACACTAAGGCAGAAGCTTACCCCAAGGATAAAGCCTCCAGACACAAACTGAGCTATGTGGTATATGTAGTACAATGCAATGAGACATATAGAGATCTGTACATTGGGGAAACAAAACAACCACTTCATAAACACATGGCAAAACATAAGAGAACCCATTGAGACAAGATTCAGCAGTCCATCTGCATTTAAAAGACAAAGGACACTCTTTTGAAAACAACAAAGGCCACATTTTGGATAAAGAGGACAGCTGGTTTGAAAGAAGGATCAAAGAGGCCATCTATGTCAAAACTGAACAGCCCCCTCTTAACAGAGGGGGAGAGATAAGACATCATCTATCTTCAGCTTACAACACAGTCTTTTCAGCAGTTCCCAGCAGTTCCCGCACTACTCAGGTTATCCTGAGGACACAGATAAACCTCAGTGGCCTTAATGACTCTCTAAAACAAGAGTGTCCAACTTACATCGTCACTGTGGCATCATATGATATATCAGGACTTTCCCCCCCTTCGCTAAACTGGGTAGGGGCGGGCCCAGCATGTGATGCATCCAGCTTACAGGCCATGAGTTTGAAACCCCTGCTCTAAAAGAAGAGAGAGCTGCAAAGGACCAGCTCTCCCCACCATCCAGTCAGAGCTATAGAAGCTTCTTGGATAAGAAGCAAAACAACTTCAAAGAAAAACAAGAAAATCCAGTTGCCTCTTTGGGGCAACCATGACCTGGATGATGGAAAATCTCGATAGATAGTCACAACAATAGTTAGATTTCAAGGAATCATCCGGATTTGGATTCATTATATCCAAAGTCATTTGATGGCTATCCTGGTAATACTTCAGACAATACTTTTCTACTTGATTAGCTTTGTGTATGCAACACAAAGACATTAATGATGACCGCCCCCTACCTCAAATTGGCAGACTAGAGACTAATAGTGAAGGTTTTGAATTAGGCAGGTAGTAATAATGGCCTTAAACCATTCTGTCTTGATCTCTATATATTTGGGCTAGAGTTTTCTGCATATGTTTGAATAGAAGAATAGTTCTCCATTTTATTCAGATCCCTCCTTTACTAGTGAAGCTGCATTAGTATAGTTTCTCTTTAGATCTTCTGTATAATATTGGTATAAATCAGTGATAAGTACTTGAGCAGCCTTGAATGCTATACAGCTTTTAGTCCTACAGGGCAAGCACTTCTGAAAATATTTTAGGATCTTCTAAAACTAAGGTTAAATAATCTTAAAAATAGTAGGAAAGTTCCAGAGCTTTTAAAAAGGGTCTCAGGAACTGCTAGTAGCCTACTCTTAACCAAAATCATAGAAAAATATTGTCTTCAACTGATAAAGTGAATAATGCAATGCAAGGATATTTCCAGAGATAGATAATTTTATAAAAGGGTGTAAAGGCTTGTTCAATATATAATAAGTTAAAGCCTTAATTTATCTTTTGCCTACCAGACCAGTGAAATGAAATATAGTAAGTTGTTTTTTCTGACAGATACTCTCTGCCCTGATATTCCCATATCCATTAAAGATTTCTAGTAGGTAGAGTGCTTTGTTATTTCAGTGAGATGTTAAGACAAATTTTTAAAGATGTTTGACAAGATGCCACGGGATGTTATTCCTTAGCATGTTACTTTATTTAAGCTTGGTAATTCTACACTAACAATATCAAAAACTATTATAAATAAAATGAAAGGAATAATAGGTTATTGCTTTGATGGTTTGAACTCTTTCAGGGTAAATAAATCCTAATATTTATTTATTTCAAAATAAATATTAATCCTAAAATCTTGATTTTGTTGTTGAAAAAAATGTGTTCAATTTCTGAAGACTGAAGAGACTAAAGGGCTAGCACTTTTGGCCTTTCCCAGATAGTGATTTAGAATCCTTATGACAACATAAATTAAAAATAAAGCAATATCTTAACACTCTTATTCAAATTTCATGGAAAATATGCAAACAGACTATTTTAAATCATAAATGTTCTACCATATCACATATTTTATATATTTTACTTTGAGATTGGTACCATTCATAATATTTTGAAAGTTCCCAGGTTGGATGAAGACACTTTTAACAGACTGATTGTAGTGGGATTATTTTCTGACAGATTCTGTTACATGGCATTGAAGGGTATATGATACAGTGGATGACCAGTTGGAAAGGCACTAGGTCCAACATCCTGTTCAGTGCAAGAATTCAAACTGAAGCATCCAGATGGCTGTGTAAACTGCCGTTGAAACATTCTTTGAAAAAGAATTCACAACCTCCCTGAATAATAGTCACATTTCTCTTGGTGTTGAGAGATTTTGTTCTCTGTCAGAAACTCTCTTCCTATAATTTAAATTCATTAATATGTCTTCTACTATTTGGAATGAGGGAGAGAACAGATCTTGACCACATCTTGGACATCTATTTATATTTTATGCTTTTGAGCCATTTTTTAACCCTGCCCTGCCCTGTAGATTTCTTAGTAGGTTTTTCAGAAGTGCTTTGCTATTGTCTGATTCTTAGGCTGTGATGCAGTGATTGGGCTAAGACCCAGCTGGCTTCATGCCTGAAATGAAAGTGGAACTTCTCTCCAGATTTCTAGACTGATGCCTTAATCACTATACCATATTGGCTCTTTATTGGACATGCATTCAGGAATATAAATATAAATCATGTTCCTCCTTAGTCAGCATCTTCTCTTTGTAAACTGTCCTTTCCATTTGCTGATTTTTGCACTTACTTTGGAAGGCATCATGCACGATTTCTTTTTGAACTGGAGTGTAGGCTGTACTCTTGACAATGGGCTACAACAACACTATTGCTTTTATTTGTTTGTCTATTTATGTTAATTCAGATGCTCTCTAGTGTGTTGTCAAGTTCATTCATTTGCATTTCTTAATACAGATTTTTTTAAAAAAGAACCATAAGGAGTAAATCTTATTCTTCTTGCTCCTGGTCATTTTGCTTAACTCAGTTCAGTGGTGATATTCTATCAGTTTCAGCCGGTTCAGTTCTGAGGATCATCTATGAATGAACCAGTTCATTCCTATGATCAGCAGCTTTCCTCCCCACTCACCCCAGCATATATTGACCTTTATTTCCTGCTTTTCAACCTCAGCTGCTTTGCACGGCACAGCCAATTTCCACGTGTCAGCTGTTTTACACACAGGGCTTACAGCAGAAAGTGAGTTGCAAACACTGTGCACTGTGCAAAATGTGTGCTCACACTGAACCGGTAGGAAAAAATTTTGAAACCCACCATTGACTCAGTTTCTATATTCCAATAATGGGAATAATCTCATTGAGCCTCTGTTGCATATATTAAATCATAGTTAATATCCATTTTGTTTATCAACACAAATAGAGTTCTAGGTCATGGAAAGTAGTAGTTTTATGATATTCTGCGCAGATTCAGGGTAGGGCAGAAAGAATGATCAAGTAATAGGAAACCCCAAGTATGAGCAATTTGACAGCAGAACAAATTAACCAATTAATCTTCCATTCACTGAAAACAAGCATTTCTCTCTTTCAAGGAAACTTTCATTCCTGGAAAAAAAAAACCAAGAATCTAAGATCTAAATGGCTTACAGCACTCTGAGTTTTAAAAAAAAATTTTTTAGGAGTATTAGCTGATTGAACATGGAAGTTGTGCACATTATCCTTAGTTATGGATGGGACATTCCCTTTTTTTTTTAAAGTATCAGGTTTCCATTTCTTAACAGATTATAACGTGTCATCTCTTGTTATGTTGTATATAACTTCTACTTTCTTTAAAATCAGCAGATATATCCTTCTATAAATTCAACATTTTTCTACATTCTTCTTCTGCTTCTATAAAATTGAATTTAATGAGATCACAGCCAGTTATTAATCAATTTATAGGACAAAGTCCATGAAACAAGCCTGAAAATCAATTGATTTCTTTGAATTTCTCCTTTAGACTGGTGTAAATGGATTTTAGTGCTGGATGTTCAAATTATTCGACAGTTTTCTCTGTCATTCAGAATGAATTGAAATACAAATTTAGATAGTGATATCTATTTATTAGCCATGAGTTTGAAGATCAGAAATCGTGCATGAGCTTGGGACAATTGTCTCTGAAGATTCACTGATAATATTTAGTATATGGCTTCAAGGCAGAAATACCTGTTTTATATAACTGTGTAAGATTTTTTTTCTCAGTTGATTGTGTTATTTGTTTAGTAGAAAATCACTCTATTGAAAAATAACTTTTTGATACCCCTAGGCTCACTTACTTTACAGGAACTTTTGGTATTATCTGTTAAGCAATAAAAATATTAAAAAATAAATCATAAAACATTTTCAGTATTCCAAACTTTACGCTTAAGTGTTCCTCTTACTGTGTGCCCAATATATTTCACGATTGCAAAGAATGAAAAAATATTAAGAAAGCTATAAAATCATAATCTAGATACTTCTAAATAATACATAAATTTTCATTTTACAATTTTGAGATGATCAAAGACACAGCCATTGGGATAATACAAGCAATATTCTAGTCTTAGGTGCCACACATTTAGAAAAAAAAAAAATTCAGTCATATATTAACTTGGCAAATAATAGATTATAAGCTCCGGCTATTTAATTTGCTGGAAAAGATAAAAAGGCAAAAGGTCGTTAGCTCTACAAAACTGCCTTGCACAATGCTATTATTGTGTTTGCCATTCTGCTTTTAAGGGAATATGGAAGCTTTAACACAAAACATTTCCCTTGGGGACAATAAAATATCTTATACTCCTCAGGATATATAATATTCATGTTTTGGTTAGGCACATTGGATGGGATATACCTGAAGATCTTTCTGAATCACATTTAAAGGATCAAGACTATTGTGTTAACTAAGTGTGACTTGATCCTATTACTCCCGTTTTTCTTTAGTGATCACATTCTTAACAAAATAATTTGAGCAAGAATTCTTCTATGCCCATTCCTTCCGGATTGTTTCTTCACTTTCACTTCATTTTTATGATCACCTTTTCTAATTTTCAAGTTTTTAATATAATCAAATGATCTTGCAATCATGGTGATAGACAGATTAGATAGATAGATAGATAATGTAACTTTTGTAAGCCAAACTTTGGGGAGAAAACTTTCCTACATACGTAGTCCTGAATTTACAATGTCAATTGAGTTCAAAACTTTTGTTGTTAAGTGAGACAGTTATTAGGTGAATTTTGCCTCATGTTATGACTTTTTCTTGCCACTGTTGTTAAGTGAATCATTGCAGTTCATTGTATATTGCAAATGTGTGTGTTTAGAAGCATTGTTTAGTAAAGAGGACAAAACCATTCCTTCCCATATTTGTGTATGCTTGGTTTGAGAAAAGACAATTACCTGGCATTCACTAGCAGCAATCAGGACCAGAGGCAACTGACATTCTGCTGACAGAGCATCAGGGCTGAGTTCAAGGGGCTGGAAACAGAACCATTACAAAACAATGAATCTGATTGTTTTGTGGTTCACAATGGTGGCCCTCTACCTGCCTCCCATCATATATATACTTAACTAATGCCAACATAATATGGTCTACTGCCACCTCTCCCAATAGGATCCTCATTCCCAAACTCAACCCCCTCCCCAAGAAATAAGACCAGGAACTTCTCAGTATCCTCAACACACATCCCTAGGAGCATACATTTCTGCAGCATTTTAGCCCCACAAATTTTCAGTGTCAACAGGGTACCCAATTCTTCTTTCCCACACAGTATCAGAAGAGAAGGGGGAGAGGGAAACTGAGGAAGGGAGGGATAAAACACATTCAAACATCCAAACACATACAGCCTCCCTCCTCTGCTACTTCCCCATCAGGTGGAAGGCTTCCCTTGTTCATCCGCCACCAATTCTCCCCCTGGCTCTTGCTCAGGTGTAGGATCCAGACGAAAACATCCAATACATTTGGAGCTACACTATTTTCTTCCTTTCTTCCTTCCTCCTATTATCTTTTTATCTGACCTTACAGGTGAAAGGCCTCTAGAATATCCTGTCTTTCTACTGTTGCTCCCCCATCTGGTCACTGCCCACCATCCCAAACTGTAACATCCCACAAAAACTATAGGATGTAATACAGGGGGAGACCCAGTGATGTTAAAGGCATTTGCCAACAGGAGCTTCATCAGCAAATCTCAAGTTTTCCTCAAAGTCAACAAAGCAACCAAAAGCAGCCCATGTTTTTCCAGATTGTCTCACAGTCCCAAACATCCCTCAGTTCCTACAGTTGCTTGATATTCTTTTGCCCCATGGCTTCTCAAGTGGAAGGATATGGTATTAGATAGGCTATCAAGTAGATATTGGGCAGGCTGGGCCCCTGGGTAGTGGTGATTTTGCTCAGCAGATTGGTCAGTTCCTTATTGTTGCAGATAATAAACAGCTACTTCTAGCACTCACTTGCAAATGAGACCTCCATCAGTCCTCCATAGATATATGAATCCATGGAGAAGACTGCACAGCCTTTTCAGAGCAATTCAGTAATGCAGTAAACTGATGCCACCAAGTGCTGCCAATGCTGCAAAACAACATTTTAAATCAACGTCAATAAGATCATTCTGATTACCATGTATAAAAAAAGAGTTTGGAGTGCATTCACTGGACTTCTTGCTCTCTATTACCATACCCCGCCCCCTGCCCATTCGATTGTAAACTGAATGACTATGAAACTCACTGAGTAAATTCACATTGTTCTAAACTAGGACTCTGGGTCAAGCACATATGGCATATGAGCTCTTGAATTTGCAACTTCTCATTAGCCATCTGACTGCTATTGCAGTGGTAGTCAGATGGCTAATTTTGGCAGTATGATTTTCAACCAATTTAAAGCATGGGAAACACAAAGCAGTAAATCTAATATAGTTATTTTATTTTTAAAATAACTCTGTCAAAGGAAAACCAACTGAAATCCTATTCAACTCACTGTCTTACTCACTATGGCCTAACCCTTAGCTTTCCATTCACCCCACAAAAATGCTGTCACCAGACATATAAAACTCTAAGCTTAGATCATGCTTTATTGAAGCCATTGCATCCACACAGAATGTTAACTTGAACATTTTACAAATCACAACAGCTAGTTCACTAAATAAAAATTGAAGTAATGATATGATCCCATAAATGCTGAAACAATTTGCAAAAAATTATAAACTTATATATAATCTAGAAACCTTTTGTTCATAAGCAGTCCCAGTGATAGTTCAATTCCCTTTTATAAGCTGGGAATCAAACCAGGGTTTTCCAACCTGGTTATATGCACTTTGGTTTGACTGAGTATGATTTTAAATCTTCTCTGATGAAACAGGCTTACTCATCCTTTGCTATCCTATAAAGTGTGTACCTTTGTGTGAGAGAAAGAGAAAATACCTTACTCATTTGTCAGTGTGTAGCATCTTGGGTATAACCAAAATAGTCTTATTAAACTGCATTCGATTTAAATTGAATTCCAATAAATTACATATATTATTTTGCAACTCTTCCCAGCATTTCATTCTGATATGCACTAATCTAAAATTGAAACTCCTCAGTTATCAATATGCATATATTCTGGTATAAATTTTCATGCATTTTTAAAGATTTAGTTCTAGCAAGCAGATGTTATATAACTAAAACATGTATGTTATAAACTATACATGTATTCATTCAGTCAATACAATCTGAATCTATCCTCATATTTGGGAACCCTAATAAAGTGAAATAAAACCAGAATTGTGTAGATTATTGTTTACAGATTGCTTAGTAATTTAGCTCAAAGAATTTTCTTTTAACAAGTTCTTATACCTTGAAATATTTCACTATAAATAAACAACATCGAACTGAGGTCCTGTGTAGATAAAAAAAATAATCCATTTATTTTGTACTTGATTATTTGCTTAGGCTGAATCAGCAGATGATTTAAAGAGTATAAACAGCATTGCATAAAGTTTTCCCCCAAAAAACATATATTAAAAGAACTAAATTAAGACAAATGAGCATAAATGGATTGGCCAGCATAACACCCTTTTTGAGAAACATGGGCAGTCTAGAATACAAAATATAAATAGATAAATAAAATCTAACCCACCCCCACATTTACATTACATTATTAACTCTTCTTCCAGTCATTTGGTTTTTTTCTTCCTTTTTACCTTTGGGTTCATGATCTTCACCCTAGTTTTCTTCCAAATTTTCTTCCAAAACCGGTCCCTGGTGTCAGAAAGGTTGAGGACCGCCGATCTACAGTATGCACGTACCAATTATTTTTATTCTTCTTCATTATCTAATTATGTACATAGGTTATGCTGTTTTCTATGCAGGGTCCCCTTTCCTGTCAAGGATCTATTTTGCAGAGTATTTGCATATTTACTACCAAGGTATTCCTCCATTACTATAAGAATGCATGGGAAAGATAAATGTAAATTGGTCCCTGTGTGTCTGTACAACTCTTCTGTTCATAACTTCCTTTTTGCTATAATGAAACAACAGCACGGTTCTTATTAAAGTTTAATACTTTTAACATCTGCATTGTCAGAGTTTTTCAGAGGTAGGCTGACAAGACAGGGTAAATGACAAGCTTCGCAAATAATTAGCATTCAGATATTCATGTCTGAAGCAGTGTCACTTATTTTCTGTTTTAACAATGATTTTTCTTGTTAAGGTATAACTGCTGAGACAAAGCAATCCTGTTCCAGTCATTTTTTCAATTAGCTATATAAAGTATGCACACCTGCACCCACTCCACCCACACATAAATGGTGTGCACATTTCTTTTAAATTAAATAAAAAATTCTGATTTACATTTTTCTGTTTTTTTAAATGAATCAGGCACATGTGCATTTTATCCATAGCTTGTTATTGCCTTATCTTCTGCTAGATTGGATCTACAGTAATAAAATAAAAGTGAGCTTTACCTATGCATGTAGCTGATCCTAATTTTTACTGATACATTATGACTTGACTTGCAACAGTTCATTTAGTGACCATTCAAAGTTACATCAATACTGAAAAATGTGACTTATGACTGATTTTCACAGTTATAACTTTGCAGCATTCCCATGATCATGTGATCAAAATTCAGATACTTACCAAAATTCAGCTGATTCATAGTTATGACTGTTGTTATGTCCCAAGGTCATGTGATCACCTTCTGTGATTGTCTCACAAGCAAAATCAATGGGAAAACCAGCTTTACTTAACAACCATGTAACTAACCTGTAAACTGCAGTGATTCACTTAACAACTATGGGAAGAAATGCCATAAAATAGAGCAAAACTCACTTAACAACAGAATTTTGGGCTCAACCTATGTTGAGGACTACCTGTACATGATATGTCTAAAACTGACGTGTGCAAAATTATGATTGTATGAAATTTCAGATCTTTTCATTTCTTATAGTGGATGTGTCTGAGTGATCTGTCTGAGTGTGTTGAAAAATGCCATTTTAAAGGTTTTCATTTTCTATGCTTCATTAAAGTTGCAAGAAACAATGTTTTAAGGAAAATTCTCCTGGGCCCTTTTCAGTTAAGAACACTTGAATAGTTAAGTGTGGCTTCAAGAATTATAGAGAAGACTTAAGGATGTTCTGCATAGTTATGCTAATATCCCATCATTTAATCCTTGTGTTGCCAGGCAAGTATGTGTAGGAGAAGAAGAGGCAGATCTGGAAGGTCTGGTTAAATGTGTCATCCATTTCAAGTCATTCCATTGTCACAAAAGATCTAAGTCTAGTCCCCTGTAAATATCCTTAATTCTTATCTATCCTTACCAATTTAGTCAAACTAACAGTAAAAATTAACTAGATTCTTGTATTAGAGGTATTTGTATAAGAAATTCAAACTCTTCTGTGCTTTGAATTTAATGAATGCCGCTGGTTATTTGTGCCTGACAGTATGTTGGCATAAATTCTTCCTTCCCTGGAGGAAAGATTGATACTAGCAAAGTGAAGAAATTTTCCCCTTCCTATCATTATGCATAAGAAATAGAAAACAACTTCACTGAAAAAGTTCGTTAATGTTTGCTCAACTAATCATTGTCTCATTTCACCCCATGACTTTATGGTCATTTTAAGATAATCTTTCTATAAATTTAGTGCTGAATATTTTGGAATGTGATCATTGGTCATCTTTTGGGTCTTTGTTGTGGGTTGCTGACCTTATTCAAATTAGTAGTTCTGTTACCATAATACTAATTCTGCACTGTGCATAATAATGAAATGATATGTCCGTGTCATGGCTTTGCATGCTCTCCTTGAGTTTACAGCAGCAAACAGGTGCATTTGAACTCCTGGCATTTTTGGCAGTTGTGTCTCAGTATGCTGAGACACTTGCTAACTGGATTGTAAACACAGTGAAAAGTTTTGGCTACAATATTGTATAAGCTGAGAAGAAAGCAAACTGCTAGATAGTAGTCATGCTGAAAATCGTTATGCTTCAGGGCCCAAAATAGGACATTTTAGTCCAATTTATCACTTTGCTATAAAAATACTCCTATTCATGACTGGGAAAGCTATCATATTTCATTTCCCTTTTAAAAACTCATTTTGTCTATGATGCCTAAAGAAAAAAAATGGTATAATTAATGCTTAGCAGGTGGCACAACATCATTATATGTGCTGATTAGCTATGAATTCTGTGTATTTTTCTTCTTTAAATTAACCAGACTGATTTTATTTTATTTTTTATTTGACTCCAATTGCTTCAATTCTTAAGACTTTCCAATTCTTTTAACAATGAACCAGGGTGGCAAACAGGAATTGTATGAAGCCAGAACTTGTGCTGCAGAGTTGATATTATAATCATTCCTTCGCTACACACCCTTTCTAATAGTACTGTTTATGTGTCTAAGAGCAAGAGAATCTAAGTTATTGCTGCAAAAATTGTTGAGCTAATTTTGTCTAGTGGTGAAGCCACCCAGTTAGAAAGCAGGAAACCATGAGTTCTAGTCCCACCTTAGCCATGAAAGCCAGTTAAGAGACCTTGAGCTACTAATTCCTTCTCAGCTCAGCTCAGCTCACAGGGCTGTTGTTGTGGGAAAAATAGCAAGAGATAGGTGTATTGGACATATTTTCCACCTTGAGTTATTTGTAAAAATAATAAAGGTGGGATTCAGATAAATAAATAAATCTATTGACTAATAAAGAGGGTAATGTGAAGATTATTTTGCCTTTCAATATAAGAACTTGGTCCATGCTAAAAACAGGGAGTATGGAAGTCAACTTTCTCTGTAGCAGCAGTTTTTAATAACCATAACAAAACAGATCCCACAGATCCAACACAGCCACTTACAGGGATGCAGTTCCCCTGAAAAATATGTAGCTTCCTGAATAGAATCAGGATAGGCCATGCCAGAACTAAGATAAAACTCTTTTAAGTGGGGAATGGCTGAGAGACTGCAATGTGACTGTTGTGAACGATAACACATATAGTTCAAGAATGTCCCTTCAGGAAATGTAAAGGCACCTGGGATAATCTCAGGGAGGCCACACCAGAAGAAGTTAGATTCTCCCATGAGCTGTTCAGAGCACCCAGTAGTGGGAGGTGCTTCAATCTCTGCATGTCTAGGTTGGGCTTAATTTGTGGAATGCTTCTCCTCATCCACTGGACTCTTCCCCAGAGTTCCCCAGTTTTGGCTCAGCCTCATGAGGAATAGGCAGTGCTTTTTCATTACTCCTTGGCCAAAACAGGACAATTTCTCTTTTCAGGTTTGGAGACAGTCAATTCGTCTTTCAGGTTCTCTCAACAAATAGCTTAATGATCTATTCACACCGCCTTTTCCATCTGGCCATCAGTGATCGCTGCATCGGGAAGCGCGTTTCGCACCCTGAAATGGAGGGAGGCTTTGGCTTAATTCCACACCTCCCCAACCACTAGTTCTGCCCTTGCCATAGCGATAGCCATGCTGTTTTAACAAACAAGTGGCGTGGTTTTGGTTCTCTCACTCGCAACTGAGTTGTATCGCTATTTTCCCCCTAGAACGCCACCTTGGGGTGAAGGGCTTAAATGCCTGGTTATTTTCACCCCTCCCAGCCATTTAGTACTAAGGGAAAGTTGTCTGGAGCTAATCCCTTCTCATAGCAGGAGACTGCTGCCAGCATGCACACCAAAATAACTGTCTGTCGCCATTTTGTTGTAGGTGGACTGTGTGGCTGCGCTGAGTGCAAATCTTCTGTAGACTATGTGAAGTAGTTTTTTATTCCTGATCAGAGGGTCTTTATTCAAAAACCCCAAGGAAATATTGCAACCTCGTTTTAAACCATATTCGAGGCCATCTGTTATTCTTGTTGTTGGCTTAACCCTCACAGTTTTCCCTAACCAGTGGCACAACAGCGAGCACCTAGGCCAGTGTCCGCCTGTGCAGGGAAGCTGTTGAAGGCCTGTGATTAATAGGCCTTCTTTGGCGTTCTTAATTTGGCTGACTGGGATATCCAATTAAATTAGTTATTATATTGATATATATTTACATACATATATACACTAATAATAATACTATTTATAATATAATTATAAATAGTATAATGGTATAGTGGCAGTAGTATAATAGTATAATAATACTATTTACAATATAACACTACTAATATAATAGTAATAACTTTATTATTATTGAGATACAACTCATATTAAAACATATATAGACATATTTATATCTATTAAAAAGGGGGGGGGTCAATTTCAGAGCACTCTGCCCCCCCTTGGTCAGGCCCCTGGGCATGCCAACTGCCTATACAGCATAGTACTAAATAACGAGCCCACTGTAAAATCTCTAATCGAAATGGCAGGTGGTAGTGGTTCCCAGACCTCAACCTCAAGGGTCAAGTCTAAATCTCAGCACAAATCTAAACAGACAAAAGGGAATTCTAAGGCCTCAGAAAAAGACTCCAACAGGCTCCTCTTCCTTCCCTAGATCTCTCCCTCTCATCCAGGCACAGCATGGCTCCACAGAGTCAACATGCCCAGTCAACTGGATCACCAACCATGCGAAGGGCACCTGAAGTGATGTTCACACCAACTGCTGCCAGTCTTCCACAGGACCAAACTCTTCCAGATGAAGTGCCAGAGAGGATGAAGGCCTGGATGGAGGTGGCTATCCATCAGGGAATCACAGCAGGCCTACAACATGTGGTTCTGACCAGGGATCAGCCTGCACTTGCTGAGTATGATTCAGAATCAGTTCAATTATTGGCCAAGTCAGAGCAACACTATACCCAGGTACAGTTTCAAGAAGATATGCTCCTCCAAGAGTCTCAGGAGGAGGAACAGGAGGAGGAGACAGAAGAGGTAGAGCACATTGATCTGATGGAACAGATTGAATCGGGAACAATACATGATAGTGACCCAGCTCTTTCAGAAGTGGACCCCTTAGATGTCTGAGGATGAGGGCCTTGTTCCTGACCAACCTGTATTTACAGGCTTATTCTGCCCACAACTATACAAATCACTATTGTTTAAGACCAAAAACATTGAGCACCTGGACAAGCCGGTCCCTTCTACTACTCCAACTCCTTCAGAAGAGGGACCAGAAGATCTAATTTTCAGCCAACTGGTAGTTGAGGCAGATGTGATTCCAGTTCTTCACATGTTTGCGGACCTGGTACAGAAACAGTGGGCTTCTGCAGCAGTGTACCCTGCCCCCACAGATTATGACAGGAAATACTTTAATTTGGCCCCTGATTTCTTAAAATTGTTGAATACTCCTGAGCTGGACAAATCTATTGTGGGATTAGTGTCCTCGTCCTCCATTCCCAGTGAAACATCCAACTTACCCAGGAACTTGCTCTTCCTGAGACCATCATCTGTGAACTATCCTTAAATATCACATTTCAATTCTTACGATGTTACAGAGCACCTGATTATGACATCGAACATGTAAACAAGCTAAATTCACTACTAACATGGGCCCACATCCTGCCCATACACCTGCATAATTGGATAGAGGCATTCCTGTCAACAAGCCAACAAATGGTCAAAATTGGGAGTGTCCTATCAAATTCTGTACCTGTCAATAGTGGTGTCCCCCAAGGCAGTGTTCTAGGATGAACTCTCTTTGTACTCTACATAAATGACCTCTGTGATCACATTAAGAGCAACTGCATTCTCTTTGCTGATGATGTAAAGCTGTTCAATACCACAGACAATACTGCTACCCTTCAAAATGACCTCAAGTATGTATCAGAATGGTCAAACAAATGGCAACTTCAAATCTCAACAAATAAATGCTCTGTCTTACATATTGGCAAAAAAAATCAGAAAATAAAATACAAGCTGAATAGTCAAGATCTTGTTGATGATCCAAGCTCTGTAAAGGACCTTGGAATACCCATCTCTAATGATCTAAGTGCTAGAGCCCACTGTAACTAAATAGCCAAAAAGGCATTAAGAGTTGTGAAACTAATCCTATGTAGCTTTTTCTCTGGTAATATCACACTACTAACTAGAGCATACAAAACATTTGCTAGACCAATACTCGAGTACAGTTCATCAGTCTGGAGCCCACATTACATATCTGATATTAGCACAGTTGAGAAAGTCCAGAAATATTTCACAAGAAGACTTCTCCACTCCTCTACTTGTTGTAGAATACCTTATAGTCTGCCACCAGACTTGAAATTCTAGACCTAGAAAACCTTGTATTACACCATCTTCGTTTGATCTAAGTATGGTATATAAAATCATACATTGCAATGACTTACCTGTCAATGAATACTTCAGCTTCAACCATAACAACACAAGAGCACACAATAGATACAAACTCAAGGCTAACCGTGCCAAACTTGATTGCAGGAAATACAACTTCAGCAACAGAGTGGTCAATATCTAGAAAACTCTATCTGACTCTGTGGTTTCTTCCCCAAACCCCAAAAACTTTAACCTTAGACTGTCTGCTATTGACCTCACCCCTTTCCTAAGAGGTCTGTAGGGGGTGTGCATAAGCGCACCAACGTGCCTACAGTCCCTGTCCTATTGTTTCTTTTATTTTTCTTATATGTATCCATTTCATGTATTCATAATTATGTATATATTTATACCTATTATCTTGTAAGTGATTGACAATTCAAATAAATAAATAAATAAATAAAAAAATATAATATAGTAATTTTGTCATCTTCCATTCATCAAGCACTCAGAGATACTCAGACCACATTACAACCCCTACAACTGCACAGGTTCTCAATCAATTGGAAAAAGAGTCAATTAACACATAGACTTAATTAATCCATCTGGGGGCAATCATAGATATGGTGGAAGGCAACATTTTCCTGTCACCAGATAGACAAAACAGCATCTATCAATTAGTTAAGGAGATCAGAGTTCAAAAAAGGGTACCCCTAGCTGACCTATCAAAATTGTTAGGCAAGATGATCTCATGTATATCTATTTTTCCTTGGGCCCACTTCCACACTAGATCCCTCCAGTTGTTCCTGCTCCTGTACCAATGATCCGGCCAAAGCAACTCCAAATACAAGGTCAAGGTTCCATCATAGGTCCTCATATCTGTCCACTGCTGGACCAGACCAGTCATAAACAGAGGTTGTCTCTTCAAAGAGCCCAACAGACTTACCATCACCACCAATGCCAGCCTGTTTGGATGGGGAGCGCACGTTCAATCGCTCACAACCCAAGGCCGCTGGTCCGCCATAGAACAGTCATGCAGCATAAACTGGCTGGAGCTTCAAGCAGTACACCTGGCTCTCCAGCTTCCCTCCACAGGTATGCAACCAACACATACTAATATTAACTGACAATGTAACAGCAAAAGCTCACATAAACAAACAGGGGAGCACACAGTTGAAACACCTCATGTGGGAAGCGGAGTGCTTGTGTTGTTGGGTGGAGAGCAACCTACTTTCTATCAGAACAGAGCACATTTCAGGACTGTCGAATACACAGGCAGGCTGGCTAAGCAGGGCCACGATCAATCAATCAGAGTGGTGCCTCCATCCAACCCTGTTTTAAGAGGTGGTCAGGTCATTTGGACAGCCAGTGGTAGACCTGTTCAATTCCCCCCTCAAAGCTCAGCTCCCGGGATTTTTTTCCAGGTACCCCTTGCAAGGACCAGAGAACTTCAATGCACTCCACTGCCGTTGGCCCCCGTGACTTCTGTATGCATTCCCACCACTTCCACTGCTCCCCAAGGTCATCCAGAAGCTGCTTAGACAAGAGGGCCCAGACAGCCATGGTTTCAGACCTCCACAGTCAATTCTGCCAGACAGGGTCTTGCTAACCCAGGGACCCCTTCAACATCTGGACCCTCAATGGTTGCACCTGACCATGTGGAGGTTGAGCATCTGAAGAGTGGTATGTCCCAATACTGGATGTTCTGAACGGCTCATGGGAGAAAGGGCATTGGTACTTACCTGACATGCCTATTCTCTTTGAGCTGTGAAGAGCATCCAGCCCCACTCTTTTTCTGTGTGGTAGGGTCCTGTTTCGGCCAATGAATTGTTAGGGCATTGAGGACAAGGGTGTTAATTTCTCTCGTCTTTGCCAAAACTGGGGAACGCTGGGTCCCATGGAGGAGAAGCGTTCCTGGAGCTAAGCCCAGCCTAGACATGCAGAGACTGAAGCACCTCCCACTTCTGGATGCTCTTCACAGCTCAAAGAGAACAGGCGTATCAAGTAAGTACCAACACCCTTTCTGGTTGGCTTCCTTATATATCAAATTAAGCTCTAGAACAGGGATGTAAAGTGACGTCATCATGGTAGCATCATGTGACATATTGGAACTTTTCCCCCTTTCACTAAAACGGGCATAGGTGTGGCCAACGTGTGATGCATCCAGCCCATGGGCCGTGAGTTTGACAACCCCGCTCTAGAAAGACATTCTCTGAGATCCTTACCAAAGTCTTGATGACCTGGCAAGAGTGACTGCAGCTCCTATTTTAATAGTATGGGTTGGCTTTTGTTGCTGACTGTTTTTTTAGCCTTTTATTCTTTTGTTCTTGTTTTCTGTTGTGCTTTTTAATTGTTTTTCAATGTTTTATTTTGAACTACCCAGAGTCAAGACAATTTATAAATTTAATTGATTAAATACATCTGTAGGTATATGCATTCACACGTAATGTATTCCAAATAGCAGACACTCTACATTTGTTAAAACTGTGCAAATAGGGCTCTTGGTATAACTTCCCCACCCCCCACCCCCCCAAAAAATAGAACTTTCAACAACTGTTTAAAAAGTCTGGGGTCCTTGGTGCTCTCTGAGTTTGGTTGTTTTCTTGAAGATATTTCATTACTCAAACTAGGTAACCTCATCAGTGGTTTAAAAAGTCAGTTATCAAACCTTGAATATTCTGACCCCTTGCTTCCTCATATGGTAGACCTGATTATATGACTCACTGATATAGTTATTCATTTCTGAAACTATATGTATGTTGCTTCTGTATTAAAACAACCCAACTCTCAGAAGTGAGTTTAAATAGACTGATATAAATAATAGTATAATGGAAATAATATATCTCCCATTCATGCAATGAATAAATTTCATCATTTTTTTTCAGTTCCCTTGCACCAAATAAATTCTGGCAGAACAAAGTGAGACAACAGCATGAATAAATGCAGAATAAAATCCCTCAATATTCTGATAAGGAAGGTTTGCAAAAGTGATAAAGCTCATCTGCTGGGTATTTATGGAGTATTAAAAAACACACCAGATATTTCTAATTAAGAAGCCATAGACATTGAACGAAAACAACACAATGACTGGATATGCAAAAAAAATCCTTCGAAATGGTAAAATTGGGCAATTTCATCAATTATTTATAAAAAAATATAAAAATTCTGAGCAGTTTAATAAGAGTAAAGGTGCTTAGATATCTAGGAAATGCTTACAAAGGATTGACTTCTATGATAATTCATATCTAATATTTGATATTTAAAAGGCAAATGCTTCTTATATTGCTGTTTGACTTTGGTTATATTGTTTTGTAATCATTTAGTAATTTATATACGCAAATTAGCAAAGATAAGCAAAGTCAATGGGGAATTTAGATTCACTGAACAACCATGTTATTAATTTAACATCTGCAATGATTCACTTAACAACACCGGCAAGAAAGGATCATATAATGGGGCAAAACTCACTTAACAACTGTGTTGCTTGGCAACAGAAATTTTAGGCTCAATTGTGGTTGTATATGTTGTAATATTTTATAGGACATTATAGGACTATCTGTAATCATAATTTAAATGATTGAGATCCCAGACCTTATCTATACTAGAAGAACATCGGACAATCATTTGGTAATGTATTCTCACTATCGTACCCTAGAAATGCTGTAGAAACTAGTGTCTGTAATTTGCAATTCCTTCCTTCCTTCCTTCCTTCCTTCCTTCCTTCCTTCCTTCCTTCCTTCCTTCCTTCCTCCCTCCCTCCCTCCCTCCCTCCCTCCCTCCTTCCTTCCTTCCTTCCTTCCCTCCCTCCCTCCCTCCCTCCTCTTTTTTAATGTAAATGTGTCTTGCAAAAACAGGACAGTCTGAACTTGTTCATTATTTTAGAAATGGAGCTAGACTTCTTATCAGGAGGAAAAACAATTCTAAGAGAGGTAAGCTCAAATTAAATTCTAGCAAGTTAAATATCTTGGCTCAGTGTCAGATCTGGTGATAGCTTTGGATGAGGCTTTTCTCTTCCTGACCTGGCAATAATGATTCATTCCCTCATCATCTCTCACTTAGACTGCAGTAATGTTATCTACATGGGACTGCCTTTGAAAATTATCCAGAAACTGCAGCTCCTTCAAAAGATACTGTACAGGATATTTGTAGGTGAGAGCTGCTATTGTAATATAACACTGATTTTCTGGTTGCTGCACTGCTACTAATAAATTTTAAAGTCACATTCAAACATTTTTGTGACAGGTTGCTTGGGAAAATGGGCTATAATGATTTTGGCTCCAGGAAACTTTCCTCTGCAAGCTGAAGCTGCCCAGCATGTGCTATATAACAATAATTATGGTACGTGAGTGAGAACCGCTTTTGTGCAGTGATTGAGGCATCAGGCTAGAAATTGGGAGAAAGCCACTGGTTGATCTTAGTCCAGTCCTTCTCCCTCAGCCCTAGGAAGAAGGTAATAGCAAGCTACTTCTGAAAACCTTGCAAATTGAAGGAATGTGTTCAGGCAGCCACCTGGAGTCAATACTTATCTCAAAGGCACTAAAAATGGGGGAGGAAATATGGTCAAAAGGTAGTTCTTCATTGTGATGATCGTCATTTAACTTCAAAGATATGGCCGGCAGATTTGTTTTATTTAAAAAGATGTATGGAGATGTTGGTTTTTAATATTGATCTTATGATATTGTTAGAAATCTGCCAGTTTTTATAATGTATGAGTTTGTGGTTTGATTATAAAAATATAAATTTACTTCGTGTAAATCAAAGGACTTTACACACACACACACACACACACACACAAATAAACACGCAAGTATAGTCCAAATTATCTGGTTCTGATGTGTGAAAATAATTTATCAGAAGCTTCTTCTGAAAACTGATACTTTTGACATCTTTCTATTGAATGTAAAGGGACATGGTAGACTATAATTTGCTAGCCATATGCCAATTAATGGCTTGCTGTAGACAAAATTAGCAATTAGTGTTTGTCTTCGTTTCTTCATTTGTTTGTGTTCCCCTACCTATTTTCTCCTGACTGTGACAATGATAAATTGCTAGAAGTTGTAGCTGGATGTCAAAAATGAGGAAAAACTGTGGCTCTCCATACTAAATCTTACAGAACTGTCTTCTCCCATTAGAGGACACAATAAGTATTACACTGGTCATTTATTTAATCTTACATAAAATTTCCCTTCCTGTAATTCAACTTTGCAGGAAAATGACAGTCTTGATTCAAGTTGAATTACAGGAAGGGAATTTTTATGTAAGATTAAATAAATGACCGGTGTAATACTCTAATACTTCTCTAATGGGAGAAGACAGTTCTGTAAGATTTAGTATGGAGAGCCACAGCCTGAAATAGGGACAATATTAGTAATGAAAATCTGATAAATTTTTACTAAACTCTCACTGTTAATAGAGATATACGATGCATGTATAGTAGCTTTGCCAGCCACCTACAATTTGAGGACTGTAACATGAAATCATTCAGTTATTAGAATTTATCAGTACAAAACCAGATTATCCAATATCCTCCCAAGGACTAGAGTTCAGATTTAGCAATGAAACATGAGAAGTATTGTTAGAAAAGTTATGCGAGCTAATTGCTTTTCTTATAATACTTAAGATTAATTTGGTGCTTCAGAAGAAAGCCAGTATAATTAAGTGAAGCTGAGTTTAATAGTTGTTGCATATTCTGCTACTGAGAAGAAAAACAATCTCCCTAAGATGCATAAAACATATATATTGTGAAACAGACTGCTAGAAAATCCAAGTGCACAGAGAAAGATTTATTTTCAATTGCCTTCCATTTTCCAGAAGGATTTGAGTAATGGCATTCAAATCTACCATTGCTATTAATGTCAGCAGGTGTCATATATGGATGTGAACTTATGCAACTTCCAAAGTTTGACCAAGTTCAAGTTCAATGAATCAGGGTCAGACTTCAAGTATCTTTTCAATTCCAAGATAAGTCTTGGCAAAGGGAAATCTATGTATAATAGAATTTCAGTTGCTGTGTAATTTTCCTAACCAGTTGTCACATATAACTTTCATGCATGTAGATATTGAAGCTAGAATTATAAGTTACAGTGTGACTTGCAAGTAAAATTAAGTGCTGTGCTTTCAACCTTTAGTATTGATAAATATTAAAGATAAAATATGGCTTTTCTCTTGGTTTATTTCAAAATGGCTTCTTTTAAAATGTGATGATCTCTATTTAGATAGAATTTGAATATATTTGTTGGCTACAATCAGCTAGGTAATATAGCTATAGTTTTCATTTGTATTTCTGGAACTCATATAATTTATTCTGAATGCCAGAATTTCTGAGCTTTGTAGCTTTTCTAGTCTGCCAAAGCTATATTAAAGATACAGAAATGCCAGGAAATGTTATTTCCTGGATAATCAGTCCATATAATGTAATGCTTCTGTTCACTAAGAAAGATTAACTTAAGCAAGAATTGAAATGGGAGAGCTGCATTAGTTCCAAGAGCTAATACCGGGTTTGAGATTTCACTTGGGAGCCCAGATTTTTTTTATTAAAGATATTAGTTGATTATTAGAATAGTATTACAAATGTTATCCTCAAAGAAATCTACATGGGGTGATCACTAGTTAAATGCAAAGCTTAGCTATATTTGTCATTCTAGCGAATGTAGAATTGGGAAGTTATGTGCAGTATTCTGAAATCTCCAGTTCTGAATTTTACCATCTATTATTTTTTTGTTGCATGCGTTTTGAGCCATACGTATGTCACACACAACTTTCTCAATGATTTATTACCTCAATAGTCCCAAAATTTGTGATCCAGTGTTCAAACAGATCACTATTTTTTTTAATTACATATGCTTAGAAGCTAGGGTTCTTTATAACCAAGCACACAGCTGTGGCTGCTCCTAATACGGACAACTTTCTTTCAAATTAGGCAAAACTATCAGAAAAGAACAGTCTTTGCTATCCATTTAAAGCAGGGGTGCCCAACATTTTTGGTTCTGTGGACTAGTACCAGTGGCTTAGATGATTTTTGTGGTGGGAGAATGGTTCTGTGCATGCAACCTAAATCCCATGCATGCACAAATGAAGCTTTGCACTCTCGTTTGATGCTTTGTGTCTGGTTCCCAATGGGTCGTGACCCATTAATGGACAGTGACCTGTGGTTGGTATCCCTTATTTGAAGGAAGGAGCCAATTTCCTTTTCCATAGTTGGAAATTTTGCTCTTTGTTCCTTGTGGGCTAAGTGAACTATGGGTTTTCAATTTGGATTCTATCTCTCTATCCAAAAGAGCATTTTGCATTGGAAAATAATATGATTCAGGGACAAATATTAAGTATTTAAAATTAACAAAAACAAAAGATGTCTGGTTATGTCATTGTTTTATATAAATTATGTGATGTGTTAGGGGAAAAGACATTGTTATTCTCCACATGACTGCAGACATTAAAGGGAATTAGAGATATGAGTCTTGTTTTTGTAACAATATTGTGTTTTTGATAACTACTTGTTCAGGATTATTTTTGAATATGGGATGATTACAAGCCCGGGGAGAAACAGTTTAAAGATACTTTTCCTGAAATGCAATCTATTAAACTGTGCTAGACATTTAAAAATATTTTCTATGAATATTTGCAGGAAATTATGATTTAATTATATTCAAAAACATTTTTTATATTTGTAATATTTATAATAATCCTATAGATTAAATTGTTACATTAACTGGTTGCTGAGATCTTACACTGATAGTGTGCAATATTACAAACTTTTGCCTAATATAGCAGCATCCTAAAATAGTAGATAGTAAATATAATACTTTATAAATTGCCTTTTTATAGAATCTTACTGTTTTTTTTCTTCTGTCAAGTAATACTGTGTCTTTTAATATGTAGGAGTTAACAGTGGCACTAGGTTTTCACTGCATGATTTAGCTTCAAATTAATTTTAATAGTACAAGATATAATAAGTGCATGCACATGCACACACCCATGCACATATACTTTTCTGGATGAATAAACAGGTATTGAATTATCCTCCAGTTCTGCATTTTCCCTGCTGGTGAAGTAGGACTGCTGCAAAAACAAACTGGTATTACTACCTGTTATTTCTACAAGGTGACAAAACAGTTCATTTATATAACAATGAATTTATATCTTTAAAGACCTTTTCCAATGTTTTGTTTTGCAGTCTTATGGTAAATATTTTATTTTTTTTGAAGATGATATACAGGGCAGAGGGACTTTGTATGCCACATTTCATGTCTAAGCTTACAAAAGAAACAGAAGGGATATATTTTGTGTGAAACTTCAATGTATTTTTTCCCAATTTACGCCTCAGTCTTCATGCATCGGCTATAAATTTTAGGAGTTGTATATTAATTGGGATGTAAATTCGACATTAAAACTATTTTAATAGCCTCTGATTAACTTGCTTAAACACATATTAGTATGATTGATGAAAATGTTTTAAAACCATCTCCAAGCTTGGAAGACAGTTGCTACAGTCATTAGCCTTCCAATGCATTTTCTATTCTAATAATTTGTGGGCATGAGATGAATCACAACCCTTTTAAATTAATCATATGATCTAATCATATAATGATATAATCATATGATATGAGCAGTAGAAATTGAGATAACTGGTGCTTCATCAATAAGATTCCAGTGACTTTTTAAATCTTTCTGACAATCCCAAAAATCATTTTGAGGAAAGAAAATTTCCTTTAGAAACTCCAAACAGGAAAAAGAAATTGGAGAAATTCTCTGAGGTCCATTATTCTTGTTCTTATTTAGTAACCAATTGTCAAGGGACGGAGGGTTATTTTTTTTAAGATATACTTTTAATCCTTCCTGGCCTGTTTAGTTTCTTTGAAATATTGAAGAAAGGCATAATGATAGAATTTCTTCCATTGGCTTTTATTGTAGCAGTATTATTGTTTTCTTTAAAAGAGAGAAGTGCTCCTAAAAATATTGGAGGATTTATCTTTCTCCTGAAGAAATTTAAATATATTATTCACCCAATTTTTTATCCGTAAATTGGATGTGAAATTTCAATTGGCTATTGAAATACAACATAGTATATCTTACACTAAGAATTAAACTTCAGAAAAATACGCTTTGAACTTGCTTTGCAAAGCATACTATCTTTTTGCTTTACTTACATCTGCTTCCACATCCTTGGCTGACAATTATAGCAGTTAGATGATAAATGTATGCATGGAAAACATTTTCAAGTTAGCTACTGGATAGGATAGAAGAAAACTCATTCTGTGTGTAATACATGAACAGACGTCTCTTCTGTACATTGCAAATACTAGTTCAGACTGGAATATAATAGGACATGCCTTAACAAAGCTAATCTTTTTGCTTTTGTTTCTTGCTTCTTTTTGCTTTTGTTTCTTCTATCTTGCATATTGTGGTTTCCTTGTGGTCTAGCTTTCATATATTAGAATTGAGAAACATAACAATCTACCATTGCAATCAGTTGAATATGTTTCTATGTTAATATGTTTTCTAGATCTGTCATAACATTTACTCAAGTTGCAAACATCTACTTATTTCAAGGTATTTTGAAATAAATTTTAAAAGGTAATAATTTTAAGTAAATGATATTTTTCACATCCCTATAAATTCTTGAGTGTTGCAATCTCTTCTTTCAGCAAGGGATTCCTTGAGTCTTTCTCACTTCCATCTGCTGAAGTGGTACTATCAATGTATCTGAGATTGTTGATGTTTCTCCCAATAGTTTTCATTTCTCTTGGTTCAACATTTCTTATCATATACAACTCTGAATATAAGTAAATAAAGAAGGTGAAATATAAAAATGCTGTGTTCCTAATTTTGAATTTTATTCTGTTCCATAAACTGCTGCTTCCCGGACATTTTTTTAAAAAAATCAATAAGCAAAAAAAATGTCATAATTTTCTTTTTTATTCATTAAATATTAAAAATTATTTTAATATTTTAAAGAACAAACAAATGATTTGTCATCTATTCTGTTATAAGCTTTAGTAAACCAATAAATCAAATAAATGTCTTTTTCCATATTCATTCCATCTTGAGATATTGTCATCCTGTCTTAGGGTCCTCTTTTTTTTTCTAAATCCAAGGTGATAGTTCTCATTTATAATTTTACAAGTCTGAACTGGAAAATTGTGAGCAATAGCTTTCTAGGACATGATATAAATATATTTGGTTTTATATGTATATTTGAGTAACATTCTTTTGTTCTTCCTTCTTATTGATTCCAGCAGAAATAAGAAAGAAAGAATTCTGCAAAACTGGCTTTATCAGAATTTGATTCTTTCTAAAGATCTTTCCTTTCTATCTTAGGTAGTGTGCATGCACGTTCATTCATGAATGCACACACAATACAGTAACCAGTTTTGAAGGCTGAATGTAGCATTTCTATAATAAGAGATCTGCATTTTATGGAGAATGAGCATCCTGGGAAATAAATTATTTGTAAAATTCTTTTCTGTTTCTGTTCTCAGTGTTGCTCAATGTGTCTTTGAAGAAATGCATCCAAAAATATTGCTATGTAAACAATATGAGAAAAAGAAGCAATAGTGTTACCCATAAATATATAAATATTATTATAAAGTATTATTCATCGGTGTTTTAATGCACAAAATTTCATCTACAAACTGTTTTTAAAATTACATTTGTTAAGAACTAAAAAGCTACTTTAATTCTCCTATATGCTTTCACAAATTCCTGCTGAATTAATATTCTGGAAAAAAAAAACCCAGTATAAATAAATGTTGTCTTGATGGTAACTCTCTATCTTTCACAAATGGCTTTATAGAAAGTTAGTGAAGCATGTGTGAATGTATGTTCTAATTATATATCGTCTATGCAACACTTTTTTGAAATGCCAATACACAATTGGCAACTACTACTTGGGATGTATTTCCTCACCAGATGTATAACTCAGGGTCTGTTGATTCAAATAGCTGCTTCTCTTTGGGAAAAATAAAATAAACTCTGCTTAGCACAAATAAATCTTTCTGCTTCTACGAATTTTATAGCAGCATCTTTTGAAATCATTAGAATTTCCCTTTAGTTCTGTTTTAAATACTGCTTTTCTCTATACAATGCTGATTTTATTATTAAAAAGGCCCTTCCTTTCATAGATGATATTATTTTGTATATGCAGATCTATTATGCTGGAAGGCATAAACTCGTTTGCTAGTGCTTAAGATAAAATATACATAGCCCTTGAAGTAACCAGTTCAACTATTTGACCTAATAAAGTAACATATATAAGCTTAGATATAAGTTACTCACCTCCCTAACAAATAAAGAAAATTGATGCAAGCATAAATCTCAATAGACAGCTTCCATAACTGCTGCTAATTTTTACATATTTATTTAGGAGTTTTAAAGCTGAACTGCACTCCTGTTTATTAGGCCCTATTGTACAAAAATAGCCGGTACTCTCACAATAATGTTAGAATTTTATTGTCCAAGCATTCACTGCTTTAAATATGAAGATCTGAATGGAAGGTATACATGTAGGTTTTCCTGGAGATGAGTACAATGCTTAGTTATAGGGATCCCTTTATTAGGATTAATTAAAAAGTAAGAACATTTTTTATTTTTATCCTGCTCTAGGAAACAAAGTTTTTAAAAAGGGGAAGTTTCAGGAATGAATCTAAATACAGGCCATGTCACCAGATGTTTTCGAATCTCATATATGGCATAGTTAAAGATAGGGGTCAGAATTAGGGCTGTTACAACTGAACAATATATTACTGAAACAGAAAACTTATGTATGAAAAATATATTTGGTGTAATCATATTTATATGTTGGTTGTTTTTCTGGGAACAATCCATTATAATTCATTCTCTATCAAATGCAAGACTGTTGCTGATGGGTAATTTTGAGATTCTGTTCTTCTAGTGGTTCTATGATTTTAGATTAAAAATTTAGATCTCTTTCTGCATTCATAGGGATGACCTAGACTGTAACAATGGTATATATGATTTATTTTATTGTTGTTGTTGTAAGGTATGGCAATTGATAATTTGGGTAGAGAGAGGTGGGGATGCATTGCTACCTTAAGGCTGAAAATTGAATTCTTTCTGGCTTTCAAATAGCACGCAATAATAGAGAAATCTGAAAAGATTAAAGTTGGATTTGCTTTTGAATAATTGGCACATTTTGAGGGTTAATCCAGAATGGAGACCTTCACAAGCTTTCCAGTAGCCTATTATTCTAATTAATTAGTATGTCTGTGGTGTGTGTGTGTGTGTGTGTGTGTGTGTGTGTGTGTGTGCATGCATGCATATACAGACATGCCATAGTACATCTAAACAAACTGTACAGTGTAGGGAAAAAACTATCAAAGTTAAATACTGAAAATATATAGAAGCAGAGCAGACAACTGACTAATTTTAACTGAGGTCCTAGGTACTTTTCTGTAACTACAATAACAACCAGACAAATATTCAGAGTTTTTAGATTTAAAAATAAAATGTACTGTATAAACATTCTTCTCCATTTGCATGTTGCTAAAAAAATATGAATGCTTTGGTATTCCCAGTAAAGATTGAACTAGTTACTATTATGCCTGGAAGGAAGGTGCAACAAAAAGTTCCAAAAAGATCACAAATAAGCCATGAAAAAGGTATTGAATCCCTGGTTTCCAGCCTCTGACATTAAGACATATGGTGTCTATGAATCAGATTGTTTCAGTTTAAGCTATCATGATTAACAGCCAATATAGTTGTAGCCTGTAGTAATTTATGTGATATTTTAAAAATCGATCTAGGTTAATAACCATTAAGGGATTTCATAGCAATCAATTTTATAATACTCCATTATGTTTCTTTTGAAATATTCCAGTGACTTTGATTGGCTACATAGCTTTCAATGCTTGGAAAGAGAGTGATTTGTTTCTTGCATCCTCTCATACCAAGCACCACTTTACTCTTTAAATCATTTCTTTTCTAAACAATAATATTGGAAGTATAAGTTCAAGCGTACAATCTGAACTATGGGTCTTTGCTTTCGATAAGGTATCTAATATATACCAGTGTGGCAGATACTATATCTATCCCATAAGGGGTTGCTATGGTAAAATTGGAAGTGTGTTCCTAGAAAAAAAGGGGGATATAAATTTAACAAATAAATGAAAACAATTGGAAGAAAATTGAATAATATTGATATAGGGATATTAATAGAAGCCATCCATTAGAGTCCTTACTCTGTTTACTAGTAACATATCTGCCCATGCCATCAATTTGGTTGACAGGGAAACTGAATCATTTTTTTAAGGAATGTTATCACCCTGTTTGCTTATGAACTTTTTGACTGGAGCCATCTTTAAAACTGCATCAGTGAATTTCTTTTATCATCATTTTCACCAGGCAGCTTGGATTAAAAAAAGAAAAGCAGATGCCTGGGGGCTTGGCTTCAGAGTGACCTCTATATGATTTAATTCTATGCACAGAAGAGTGCAGTAGGCCATTGTTTGCTCATTAATTAGCATTAAGGTCATAAGGAGAGTTAGCAGTTGGTTTTCTCCCTTGAGGTTGAGTGAATTAATTCAGCTGAGGAAAGATGTTTCAGTCCCAATTTAGTCAAGAGTGCTAAACTCAGGAGGGCAATATGAAAAATACAATGTATCAAAAAAAATGGAAATCTGTGAGAGGTCAAAAGAGACTAGATTTTATGGGGTAAACCTGAAATGTAAAGATTTGTATAAGCAACCATACATTGTTTCTGTGTTCATCCTGAGGGCAGAGTATTAAGTGATAAGTGACAGATATAAGACACAAATAGTAGCTATATAAAAATAAATGAATAAACAGCAAACAAGTTGTGGAAGGTAAGCATGCATTTTACATTGCTTTAAGGGAAAGCAATATTCATAAGTTTTATAAAAGGTTGGGCTTTGAGATATGAAGTTTTAAAACCAATAACAGTGAATAATGCTATATGAAAATGCACAGCATTCATATGGTAAATGTACTAACTTTTGGAATAATTGCAGATAAGGAACAAATTTGGATATCAGGAAAATACAGGTGGGAAAACAATATGGAAGTGCAATTGAGAGAGAAAAGTTTGCATTATTCTCACAATATTTGCATCAGAGCAAAAGAAAAGCATCAATAGAAAATGGACTAATTAAAAATTGGTCCACAGAATTAGTTTTACTATTTAAAAAGAAATCACTTAAATAAGAATGAGAGGGGGAGAAGGAAGAAAGGAAGGAAGGAAGGAAGGAAGGTAGGAAGGAAAAGTCTACTAAAACATAATTGAAACATATAAATAAAATTTCTAACTTCCCATTCTTTCTACTCAAATTCAAGTATAATATTAATTTTTTATACATGTTATACATTTTTCAGTTCTTCAATTAATTTCCCACTTAAAATCATATTCTAAAAGTTCAAATTTTCCTTGCTTCCCAAAATATTAAATAGACAGGAATCATTTTAACTTCATTTTCCTCTTTTAAATGTATGCAATTATTTTTTGCAATTGAAACATATTATCTTAATTTAAATTCCCAATCATATATTGTTAGTAATGTACAGTATCTCTTCTAAGAAAAGAAAATAATAATATAAGAAGACAGCAATCATGATACACATCCATACTTATTTGCAATTATATTTAAAATTAAAGTAAGTGAAAGGCAATAAATTAGAGGGGTCCTTATCTTTTGTTATAGAAGGTAAAGAATTTTTTTTCAACTTGATATATAAAATCTTTCTCTGCCCATTGTTTGTTCATGATAGCTGAGTTGTTTTCTGCTCAGGACTTTTCATTTTTGAAGTTACATTATTTTCTATTATTTCAGTATTTATCTGTTTTTTTAATAGAAAAGTCTGAATGAAAATTCCTTTTTTAAATATGCATTTGTTTTCCTATTCACTTGTATGCTTGTGTAGGCACATTTGCCTTACATTGGAATTTTCAGTTAATAAAACTGAATTTTGCTTTACATATATGCTTGGGACGTGTATGTTCACGTTATGATATATGACATTATGAGCAAAGTACTTTTTCTACCATTCTTAGATCCCGGAATATCATCTAACTTTCGAAAAAGTAAAATATTTTAATATAGAAAGAAATGAAGGGCCCAAGTCTTTCATGCATTGATTACAGTGTACATAATATATTTCCAGCATTGTATCATGGTAAACTTTAGATTCAGTTTATAATTAAAATCAGTGACTATCCCACATATTTATTTTATTTATAATTATAGGATTATATGCATTAAAGATTTTTTAATGCAAAACTAATTAATTTAGTTAATATCAATTTGTATTCCCCATGGTGAATGAGTTGGTGTTTCAATACAGCCAATTTGAATAGAAATAAGTTTCCAACTCCTGCAATCTGTGGCTTTATACTCATATACATTTTTATAGAATCTGTTAAAAAGGTTGTGATCCATGAAAGTTATTACCATCATAAAATTTTGTAAATGTAAAAAAACAATAAAAGAGCAATAGTGTCTGCAATGAATGTGAAAAAAGTAATAAAGCTCCTTCATATTTAAAACTGAATGTATTATTTGAAACTGGCTTTGGTACCAGCAACTATCATCATCTGAGTAGTAATATTTTCCTGAGTTCCCAATGTAAAAATGTATTGTAGTATGAATATTCCACTTCCATTCTCGAAAATGTTTATTTTTCAATCCAAAAATAATATTCACCCAAATAGAACCAAGTCTAGCAATTATTTAAAACTTCCAGGATTTAAGCAAACTCATGTAGAAAAAGAAAAAAGGCCAGATCAGATCTTCTAAATATTATCAAACATAGTGAGCATCTATTCTATATTTGAAAAGAAAAGCCTTGGAACTGGGCAAAAAAAAATTCATACAGACTAAAAATGTGATATTTTATTTTTGAAGAATATAACAAATAGTTTATATTCAAAATATGATTTGATCCAGAATTGGATCCCACAGCTCAATTTGTAATTGGGTTAGCATCTACAAGGTTTCTTTGAGAGCAGTTGAGGAAGGAAAAATACTTCTCTGGTTTCTTAGAGTCATAAACATGGAAGAGATATTGGATATTATCCACTCTGACAAATTGCTGAAAACAGAATGCATATATGCCATCTGTTTACTTGTTTAAAAGAAGAACCTACCACCATTTGTTGCAGTCTGTTTCACTGTTGAGTAGTTCTAAACGTTAGATTTATTCTTACATCAAAATGAAATTTCCACTCATTTGTCCTAGTGCTGCCTCTGGAGAACTGAGAACAAACTTTCTTCCTTATCTGTATAACAGTCTTTCAGATGTTTGAAAACTTATCTTTTCATCTTTTTCTCAAAGCTTAATATATTTAACAATTTTCAGCCATTTCTCATATGATTTAGTTTCTGTCTCTTTTATTATTTTGGTTAATCCTTTATGGATGGATACCAGTGATAAAAGACAACCAGCAAACACACATTATTTCAGTGTTTTTGGAAAACCTCATAATACTAGATTTGATCCAATTTTTAATGGACTCCATTATCAATGTTTTGGAATAGTGTTGCTTTAGTTTATTGGTTTAGCTTAAATGTTTCACAGATTTAGAAACCATCTATAAAAAAATTAAAAAGCAGGTTACACTTTAGTTTAAAACCAAGGAAAAATAATCCAATCTTAGCAGTAGTGTTCAAAGTATAACAAAATTTAACAAATTAGGAGGAGTTCCATATGGATATTAAATCTGACAGACAACACAGAGCAGTGAAGCATCACAAAAAGAAATACTTATGAGGAGAAACTGGATAGCCCTAATATCAGCCTTCCAATTTCTAAGTAAGATAGCTAGGCTTAGAAGAACAATATTTAATAGTATTTAAAGTTCTGAATGTGAAGTAAATTAAAGGGATTATATACCCTCTACTTATTTCTTGGCAAAAAATAACATTTCAAAGCATCTGCAACAAACATAGCAGGCTCATATGAATCCTTTAGTAAAATAAGAGTTGAAGAGCCGACATCAACACCCTAACAGACAATTTTTAGACCTTCCAAAGTATTTCTTTAAGTCATTAGTTCTCAAAATAACTTCTTTTAACAGTTTTTCCCCCCTGAAATTGTTGAGCAACATGTCTTTGAAGCAAATCTTCAATATGGTTTTGTCTCTAAAAATGGTAAAAAAATACTACTTAATGTCCTTTAAATTTATGTCAAAGTGAAGGCATAAATAAATATATATGCCTAGAAATCATTTTGAAAAAAGAATTCTTTAGTGTTACTAATTAGAGTTTATATTAATAGCTTAAAATATATTATAATACTAAGTTTATGCTACCTATAAATAATACTGTCCATCGTAACTACTATAATTTCAATTTCTTCTTTAAAAGAAACACCAAATCTCTTACTTTACTTGACCTACATATTCCATTATCTTTTCAACATCAATTACCATTGCTTATTTTATCTGCTTCTCTTTATTTAATTGGCAATAGATTTAGAGACTATAATTGTAACTGTGCAAATGTATCTATGTTCAATTAAAGAAACGTTTCATTCAAATGAATCCTTTATTTTATACAATGATTGTTTTTTATATATAACATATACTCCAACTCTTTATGTAGTATTGTAGGATTACTTCTACATTTTTCCTGACCTTTTATATATAATAAAAAAACAAAAGGAATAAGAGTTCCATATAATTCATACATTACACATTTTGAGACAGGTATTCAAATCAAACAATGCATTGCAATAACCTGAAGTGAACAAATGATGACATTACTACCCCAATCATAGGGGTATTTGTTTTCTCTACAAAATTAATAACTATTAAGCTGAGCTTTACTTAATTATGAGTTTCTTTGATGATTTGGGAAACTCGACAGCAAGTAGTATGATAAAAAAATAACTGTTTCGTAAATGGTTTGGTGGTACTTCCTAATTCCAGGAGGAATTATCTATGTTTCCTTTATTAGAAAATCCATTTTGCCAAAAAGGCAACTTTCTATTCCTACATATTGTGTTAGTTTGTAGAAGAATCCAAATATAGCAGGTCAGCAGAGGCATGGAGAAATAGCCTCAGAAAAAACATGCAAACATAGGAAGGCTGGATGAAAACAGAACAGTGATTGTCTTACAGACCTATTCACATGGTGTCATGGTTTTTCAACAGCCAGAACAATGCAGGATAACATTTGGGTTTTAACTTGGAAGGAACTGAAGATGGAAAGCATTGTCATATCCAGGAGTATATGTGGTCTAAGAATATTAATAGTTCTCCTTGCTGAGAATAATAACCATGAGCTCCATATTTGGGCTTGGCTATCAAATGAATAGGAAAGCACTGCTGTAATTTTATGAATCACACAGTATTTGTCATGCATGTTAAGTGGAAGAAGGTAAAACAACAGGAAATATTAACAGTAGAATTTTTTTAAAAAATGATGTCCTGGTTTATTTTTCTTTAGTTTAGAAATTAGAAGCTACAATTTTGCTCTCAAGTATGGTGA
This sequence comes from Pseudonaja textilis, assembly GCF_049901715.1. Classification (NCBI taxonomy): domain Eukaryota; kingdom Metazoa; phylum Chordata; class Lepidosauria; order Squamata; family Elapidae; genus Pseudonaja; species Pseudonaja textilis. The sequence continues at coordinate 44,853,535 of NC_141993.1, forward strand.
ATGCAAGAAGGAGCTGGTCTTTTGATGAGATGCTCCAGCAGTCACAGCTCTCCTCTGCTTTTTGACTGACAGCCCTGGTTTATCAGATTCAAGGAATGTGTTTTCACCCAAGACAAGTGGGTAAAATCTAATTTGTCTTCAATGAGACCCTACTGTGAAATGTTAAACTGACCTTTTAAAAAAAAAAACTTGATAATTCCAAGTGAACCTCCAGTATTAAGCTAAGCCTGTCACCAGGACATGATTAAATTTCTTTAAATATACAGCAGTTGCACATATTATTAATGGAAATTGAAATTGGTGTAAATGGTAACCATAAATTTCAAAAGGTAGTGGAAGGGAAGAACCATTTGAAGGTTAAGGTGCCTTATATCCCCAATAATTCATTGCAATGAATGAAAACATCGTTCCGGATCCATGCAACTGCACCATCTTCCAATTTATTTGCTTTTATTTTATTATTTGTTCCACAAGCCAAAGTTCCCCTTTTATAAAACTGTCATTTTTTTAGCTGCACAAACTATTCCTATGGATGGAATAGGGTAAATAATTATTAAGAAAATTTCTGAATTACAATACAATATGTCCGTTAAAGCATAATTATGCTCCCCCCCTTTATGTTTATCTTCACCTCCTACTAATTTCATAGATATATCTTGATTGTTTTCTAAACAACAATATTGAATAGCTTGCATAGCTGGAATATGGAAAGCCTTACACAAAAATAGATATGAGTGATAATCTAATTTTGACATTGCTGCTCCTTCATTTCTTTGTTTATTGTTGTTGTTGAAAGAGACTTACACTTAACTCTGTGGTAACATTGCTTTACATTTGATATAACGTGCATATATTTTGTACATAGATGAAGATTAATAGCAAGTCAAGATATTTGATTGAATTCTCTAGGGAAGAAACAAGAATAAAACATTGCAATTTCCTCTTTTATTAAAGTACATGGATTTCTGAATCACCCTGTGTCATACAGTACCAGTGCCTTAACACTGAAAACTCTATTGTAAATTATAGACTAATAGTAAATGGATCTTGTGATATACCATTTATTTCTGTCACAGAAACTATGCCCATGTTTACTTGTACTCTATTATATTCTGTCAGCCTAAAAATAAGACACCATTTGATGTGTTGCAAGCATTGAACTACAAATATCATTTTAGAAACATGAAATAGCTCATTTCAAAAACATCAGGCTATAACTCCATGACACATAAACACCAGTGTATCAATTCAGTAATACACTGCTTGAACACTTCTCCTTGGCTACAGCATACTGTTGCATTCTTGATACATAATACAAACTGTTGACCATTTTTCTGTAGCATTTTTTTTTATTCAGGCTTCGTAAGCTATATTAATCTTCTGCTGTATGCTTTCATTTAATTTCCTGCAAAAATATGTTTTCCACTGTGGAAACTGACTTCAGGTTAGGTGTCAAGGGAACAAATTACCACTCCATATCCCAAGAGAAGCTGTAAATGTACTTCCTTATGACCCAGATAATTCTCATATATAGTGTAATAAATATAGTGCTAATGACATAAGAGTCTCACATGCTCTTCTGGATGATGTTTCAAAAATATGAAAACCTCAAAATATTGGTTTTATTGAACTACTTTTCATTAATAATATTTAACATAAATATTCAACAAATATTTATTTATTTTATTTTGATTTGTCAATCGCTTACAAGATAATAGGTATAAGTATATACATAGTTATGAATACATGAAATGAGTACATATAATAAAAATAAAAGAAGCAATAGGACAGGGACTGTAGGCACGTTGGTGCGCTTATGCACACCCCTACAGACCTCTTAGGAAAGGGGTGAGGTCAATAGCAGACAGTCTAAGGTTAAAGTTTTTGGGGTTTGGGGAAGAAACCACAGAGTCAGGTGGAGTATTCCAGACATTGACCACTCTGTTGCTGAAGTTGTATTTCATGCAATCTAGTTTGGTGTGGTTAATCTTGAGTTTGTATCTATTGTGTGCTCTTGTGTTGTTATAATTGAAGCTGAAGTATTCATTGACAGGTAAGTCATTGCAATGTATGATTTTATATATCATACTTAGATCAGACCAAAATGGCATAATTCAAGGTTTTCTAGTTCTAGAATTTCAAGTCTGGTGGCATAAAGTATTCTACAATGAGTAGAGGAGTGGAGAACTCTTCTTGTGAAATATTTCTGGACTTTCTCAACTGTGTTAATATCAGATACTTAATGTGGATTCCAGACTGATGAGCTGTATTCGAGTATTGGTCTAGCAAATGTTTTGTAAGTTAGTAGTGTGATATTACCAGAGAAGAAGCTACGTAGGATTAGGTTAACAACTCTTAATACCCTTTTGGCTATTTAGTTACAGTGGGCTCTAGCACTTAGATTATTAGAGATGAGTATTCCAAGATCCTTTACAGAGCTTGGATCATCAACAAGGTCTTGACTATTCAGCTTGTACTTTATTTTCTGATTTTTTTTTGCCAATATGTAAGACAGAGCATTTATTTGTTGAGATTTGAAGTTGCCATTTGTTTGACCATTCTGATACATAGTCCAGATCTTTGTGAAGGGTAGCAGTATTGTCTGCGGTATTGAACAGCTTCATATCATCAGTGAAGAGCAGTTGCTCGTAATATGATCACAGAAGTCATTTATGTAGAGTATGAAAAGAGTTGGCCTTGAAACACTGCCTTGGGGGACACCACTATTGACAGGTACAGAATTTAATAGGACACTCCCAATTTTGACCATTTGTTATCTGTTTGACAGAAATGCTTCTATCCATTTATGCAGTTGTCCAGAGATACCATAAGATTTTAGTTTTAGGAGTAGTTTGTCGTGTACCACTGAATCAAAGGCTTTACAGAAGTCTACGTAGATTGTGTCTATTGTTGTGCCCTGAACAAATTGTATAGTCCATATGTTTTTACAGTGTAAGAGTTGCAGATTACAGGATAGTTTTTTTTCTGAAACCCAATTGTTTATTAGAGAGTAGGTTGTTTGTCTCTAAGCGGAGGATAATGGATTGGTTAATAATTAATTCCATGACTTTACAGGTGACACAGCCTAAAGAGATTGGTCTGTAATTTTCAACTAGGCTGGGGTCTCCCTTTTTGAAGATGGGGATGACCATGGCTTGTGACCATAGGTTTAGCAAGGAGATGGTTCTGAAAGATTTTTCAAAGATTATGCTTAGAGGTTCGGCTATGGCAGTGGATAGCTTTTTTAAGAAGTAGGCACATATTCCATCCGGTCCAATAGATAGAGATGGTTTTAGATTGCATAGTGCTTTTTCAACATTGTCTTCTGTAAAATAGATACGTATTAGATCATTGTAGTTGTCTGTGGTTCGGCTAGGAAATACTGGGCATGATCCATTGCTGCTTACAAATACTGAGCCAAAGAATGTGTTAAAGATGTTGGCTTTAATGGTGGTGTTGCAGTCTTTACCATTAGATCCTGTCAGGGGTGGGATGGACCTTGAGTCTTTTAGTTTGTCATTTACAAAATTGTAGAAAGCGTGGATGGAATTGGTGCATAGAAGGTTTTCCTCTTGTTTAATGTGATAATTGGTGCATTCAGTCTTTAACTGGTGGCATAAATTTTTGTATCGGCTTTTGAAGTTGGCAACGTGACCAGATTTGTTTTTCTGCCAGAGTGATCTCTTTTTGGATTGATAAACCTGTCTCATTAATTTATAGAAGTTTATAGAATTGAAGAAGTGATGTGGTTTATGAACATTAATCTATTATTTTATATTCTATTACCCACAGACTCTTTAGAGACAAAAGAACAGGAAGTTTTCAGAAATGTATGTTTTTTTTCTAGAAAATGTACATTTTCAATTTTCCATTACATCCTATGTTTAATTTTGGATATATTTTTATTGTCATATGTGGCACTAAAGTTTTTTTTAATTGATGTACATATTATAATGATAATTTTCTTGCAAAATTTAAGAAAAAGTTAATTATTTGACTTATTAGGTCTTGATCAATTATTTCTAAAATAATTGGTTTCTGTATAAAAATTATTCAATAATCAGAGTTGGAAGGGACCTTGTAGGTCATCTAGTCCAGCCCCCTACCCAAGTGGGATACCCTACACCATTTCTGACAAATGGCAGTCCAATCTCGAAAGTCTCAAGTAGTAACAAAAATCAATTTAGCTTGTTTACAAATTCAGAATGAGTCATATGCAAACAATGTACACCATATCAATAATTCTGTTTTGGAATTCAGAAAAATATTTTTCCATAAGAGCTAGGTAAACTTGTTGAAGTTTGAGCTAAAGAGCTGCAGTGGCACAGTAGTTATAATGCAGTACTGCAAACTACATCTGCTGATTGCCATCTGTCTTCAATTTGGCAGTTTGAATCTCTCATCTCAAGGTTGACTCAGCCTTCCATCCTTCCAAGGCTGATAAAATGAGGATCCAGATTGTTGGGGGCAATATACTGATTCTGTAAACTGCTTAGAGAGAGCTTTAAAGCACTGTGAAGCAGTGTAGAAGTCTAAGTGCTATTGCTAAAACAGATTTTCAAAATAGCAATCATTTTCATGTTAACATGTAATCCCTATCAGTTTTAGCCCACTACTGTTAAAATATCTGGTGACAACTGTAAGTCTTATCAGGAAAACAAAGTTCCTTGCCCTCACAGAATTAAATATCAAGATGTTAGGTAGAATATGTCCATATATGGCTGTATTGGTAAAATGAAAATTGTGTATTTATTGATAATGGTGTGTCGAAATCCAGAAGGTCTCTACTTTGATGATATTAAAGAAAAAAGTAGAATAAAAATAAAATCAGACTTTTTATAATGATCGTTTAAGTAACACATAAGGAATGGCTGATTTCATAGTCATAAAATACAAACTTCTGTAAGGAAATATATGTTTATGTCTGAATGGATTCCTTGTAATGCAGGGGTGTCAAACTGGTGGTCCATAGTCCAGATGCATCATGTGCAGGACATGCCCACCCCAGCTCTCCAAATTGGAAAAATGTCACAAAACAAAACATCAAGTGATGGCAACATGACATGATGAGTTTGACACCCATATTATATAATGGATTCTTCCAAGTAACATAGCTGTATTGTACATTAAATAAAAAGAAAATGAGTAAGTTAATTCAAATGTTGTCAATTATTCAATAAGAACTGGAAAATTAGCGGGAAAAATGGACTGTGAATTGCTACTATCCTTTTTGGCTGTATTAATTTTAGCTAGGAAACAAGTTTTCAGATCCAACTATTGAAAACAACAGTAGAACCAGTTTTATGAACTTTCTGGATTCATTTGGTTGGCCACTATGTGTCACAGAATGCTGGATTAAATGGATTAATGCTTGATATAATAGGGATTATATTCTTACTTTTTGATCCCTCAAATTTAAAAGAGCTTGGATTTCAAATGTTTTGAAATGTTTTCCAGCTCAAAGTTGTGATATGCACAAGTGGATATGAAAAATCAGATGGTAGAAATAAAGATGGAGATGGATAATCTCTATCATTTACTCAGAATGCAGAACACTTTAGTCACCCATCATGTAAGTATATTATTATGGGCATTTGCATAGATTTGGGAATCTTATATTTAACTGATTATTGTATTATATGGAGTTGAGATTTAGCTATTGGTGTGATATAGAATGCATCATGTGTTTTCAAGAACAAAGTTAGAAAATGAACTCTTTATACACAAGTACTTAAGAAATGGCTTGAACTGGTAGCATTACTTTACACATTCCAAAACTAAGCCATATGGTAATGATAAATGATATGAGCTGCAATTTTTTTTGAAATGTAACCTTGATGGGTTATTTATAGGTTAATTATGAACAAGTAAAGTAGCAGTAGCTGTGAAACTTTCGTTATCTTTGATCTGTCATTTTTTATTATGAAATAGTAAAAATAAATATTAGAGGATGAAATCATTTAGGCTCTGTGCATGAGCCCTGTGCTAGGCTTTTAGCAAAGTGATTCTATAAGCTGCCTTTTGGTAGAATGTTTAATCAGACAATAGCACTGTGCCCCCCTGCCCTTCTTGTTTAATTGTTTCCTGAGCAACATCTCTTCTTCCCTTTGCTCCATGCTCTGTGCAAAAACAGAAGTTCATATTCTTGACTCTCACCAAATTATATACAGTAAATCTTTTATCTTTTACATCATGAATTCCTTGATTTTTGATGCATTCCAGTATGGAACAAAATAATAGTTTTGATTATATTCCAAGATCATCAACTTGTCTTTTCCTATCTTTCATCTGGACAGCAGTTGCTTCTCATCTGAAACTATGGTAAAATAAAGTTTGCTTTCAGTCAGGCTGCACTCTTATTTCATTGATACATTCATGTCTTTTTCTTGTGAATGATATGGAAATTGTTTGACCTTGGGACAAATATTCCAAGCTATGTATTTAAACTCAATCCAAATTTTAAATATTATCTCTGATTTTGGAACACAGATAGTTTAAACTTTGGAAAAATTCATAAGTTAAAGGTATTATGTCAAAGATGATATGGCTAAATCTGACTATATATAAGAGCTTGTGCAAAATTATAATTAACAGAACTGAGTATTCATTTTAAATTTCATTATTTATTTAATTTTATTTCATTAAATTTTTATGCTACCCATTTTCCTACAAGATGCCTCTAGATTATATCTTAATAAAAACTATGAAAATCTATCAAATCCAGAAGCTGCCAAAGGTATTGAGGTAGTCTTTGCATATGGTTAAATCCTTGACAAATGCTAATCAGTTTAGACATTTTACCTTTGCTTCAAATGTGAAATTATCTTTTATTAAATATAAAGCATTTACTACATTAATGTATATACATAGTTACTATAGCATAAAAGGAGCAATAGGTTTTACTGAAGGAATAATACTAATATTTTGGATGAGTATGAATTAATATGGAGATTAAATTTAATGTTATGATCCTATATCCCTCTTTGGCTAGCCAAAATTGTTTGTATAGTGTTTAAATTTATGTTTCTTTACAATGTTAATTGTCAGTGTGAAGGTATCCACAAGTTATGCCCTTGAACTAACTTCTTTAAAGAATCTGATTTTTTTGTTTCTGAAATTGCTTCGCTGTCTGTGAAACTAATCTTCCATATGTCTAAGCAGGTGGAACATAGTATGAATGAAAATAATAAACAATATCCAAGCTATAAATATGGAAATAACCATGTTTAAATAAATGCTTACATCAAGTGAAAATTATACTGACAGAAAATATCTAGGAAAAAAACAACAAATATGTATTTTGTCTAGTTACACATTTGTTGGTTTTCTTGAAGTATATTTTGATAATAAAATTACTTAATTCATCCAATTCAATGTTATTTTCATCTGTCCTTCAGTTGGTCTTTTTTTTTTTGCAATATAAGGGCAGTGTTGAATTTATGATTATTTGATATATTCATGTACATTACTATTGGCTGTTTTATATCTATATACTACTAAAGTAATTAAGTGCATGAAATGGTGCATCATTGGTCAACAGTTTTTGAATCAAGGTCCTTCAAATGAGTTAACATACAGATTATGTTCAATATCCAGGAACCATGACTCCCAAAGGAATGAAATTTTGAAAATTGGAGCTGTTTCAGGCTGCTGCTATGGTCACCTGATGGTCATTTTGAGTCTCACAATCCCTCACTTCTTTCCCCACCCAGCAGCAAGGAATTTAGTTATCATGTGGCTCTTAAAAGAAGAAATAACTTTAAATTAAACAAAGAAAAGTCTAGCTACTTTTATTCATTTACATGCCCCTTCTCTGACACAGAAATATGCACGTGTATTTATAGCCCATCTTCATTAAGGAACTCAAGCCACATACATAGTACTCCATCTTTCTATATTTCTTCACAATAACACTGTGAGGTAGGTTGGTCTGAAAGTCACCAAATAAGTTGTGGCTGCAGGAGGAGGAGTAACTGGATATCTTGGGTGTCAGTAAAATATATAGCTCCTAGTCCTTGCCCATTCTGTTTCATTTTTAAACTGTTTCCTATTCTGAAATTGAGTATACCCTTTTGACTACCAGAGATCAGGTAGATTGGTCCTGTCCTACATCTCCAGGTCACATGATCCTATTTTTAAACTGTCTCTGATAGCTCCCTACAATTCAATGGGAAAAAGTCAGAAGGGTTCTAAACTATTTTGAGATAGTTTCCCACGTGCAACATTGGGCTAAAAATTAATTTAAATTATCTTCATCATAATTATGCCATGTGGAAAAAGATGGTTAATAAATCACACCAGACATCACTGGGATGTAGGAGGAGACAAGATGAAGAAACAGAGGATAACAGGGTTGCATATTTCCAGAATCAGAAGAAAAGATACAGGATGAGTGGGGAGGGGAGATGGAAGAGAAAAAGGAAGAATAACTAGAGAATGTATGGTAAATTAATAATTGTGAAAGTTTCTTGGAAGTTTGGAAATACCTGCTTTCAACATCAAGATCTTAATAAAGAAAGAGAGAGGAAAAATGCCGAACTTGCACAGCGTAATATTTCTGCTGATGTTGGTCCTATGACAATATCTACCCTCACTGTTATGTGTCCTTATTCCCTAGAGAAATATTCAATTTTCACGGTATGAAAGAAGAGGTCAGAATAGGCAATTTTCAATCTCTACCTAATGAACTCCTCAATTTATATAGCCATGATTAACCTATTGTAAATGTGCTAAAGACATCAGACAATATAACTGCCTCTTCCAAATGATATCCTTTCTTGCTAAGTCCTTTCAATGAAGAATGAATAGATCTGTTCTGTGATTATTAAAATCCATCATTACATCAGGCATTTAATGACAGATCCCAACCACCAAACCAAATTTATTCAGATTTACAACCTGGATACTTAAGATGGCATAGAACTGAGAAATGGTATACTTCATTGTGATATTGCAGAATTATTGAAAGGAACAGGCAGACAGGCAGGCAAGCAGGCAGGAAGGCTTCTGATGCTGTCTACTTCTCACAAGGAATTTGCTAGACTAATACTTGAATACAGCTCATCAGTCTGGAACCCGCATTACGTATCTGATATTAATACAGTTGAGAAAGTCCAGAAATATTTCACAAGAGTTCTCCACTGCTCTACTCATTGCAAAATACCTTATGCCACCAGACTTGAAATACTAGACCTAGACAACCTAGAACTACACCGCCTTCGGTCTGATCTAAGTATAGTACATAAAATTATACATTGCAATGTCCTACCTGTTAATGAATACTTCAGCTTCAACCATAACAATACAAGAGCACACAGTAGATACAAACTCAAGGTAACCAAACTTGATTGCAGAAAATACGACTTCAGCAACAGAGTGGTCAATGTCTGGAATCCTCTGCCTGACTCTGGTTTCTTCCCCCAACCCCAAAAACTTTAACCTTAGACTATCTACTATTGACCTCACCCCTTTCCTAAGAGGTCTGTAGGGGATGTGCATAAGTGTACCAAAGTGCCTACTGTTCCTGTCCTATTGTTTCTTTTTATTTTTCTTATATGTATCCATTTCATGTATTCATAACTATGATTATACTTATACCTGTTATCTTATAATTGCTTGACAAAACAAACAAACAAATAAATAAATAAATACATGCACACACACACACACACACACACACACACACATACATACATAAATGAAGCTCAATAGGGAAGCTAGCAGGAGTTTGAACTCAATCCCATTCCACTGATATTTGCCTACTCATGGCTATTTTGTTTCTCAGTTTAGAAATAGCTCTGAAATGATGACCCAGTAACTCTGGCATTTTTCAAGTGTATCTCAATAGGATAATTTACAGAAAGCTAGAAGCCATTACTTCAGTGGGAATGACATCTTAGAAAGTTCTTGCTCTTTCAGTACTGCTGAACTTCTGCAGTCAGATGATCTTCATTTACAGGTATTTCCTAATACCTTCTCACAAGTCAGTGAGGAAGCCTGAGAAGCTTGCAGGGAGAAAATCAATGAGGATCTTATTATTACAGAAACATTACTTTGATTGGTCTTAAAATTCTATTACTTGAAACCAAATTCTAAAAACATATCTATCTATTCATTAAAATGTTTATTTAGGCAAATGTTCTGCATTTCAAAACTCACTATTTGACCCATATCCTGGGTCAGATGAATTATATAAATTCAACAGATGTTAAATACTTGAAAATTGGTATAATTGCATTTTACATTTCAGATAAAATTTCACATAAACCCACATATACTTTTTCAAGCGGGAAAGAAAAACAATTAAAACAGATTGCAGTGAGACATAAAACTTTAAAATTTAAAAGGTCACATTGAAAATATTGCAGCATAACCTGCTTTTATATTTAAAACTCAAATAAATTTGCTTTGAAGAGGAAAGTATGAAAAATGTTGTTAATTGATATGAGTCTTAAAAACTGAGGTATCCAAATAAAACTAGATGTGGAAGTTCAGAACTAAACTTTAACTGAAGTTTCAGATCATCTATACTAGGGGTGTCAAACTCAAGGCCCATGGGCTTGATTTGACCCACGGAGTGCTTAGATCTGGGGCCAGTCTGGAAATAACTAAGGACCAATCAGCGGTGCCTCTGCTAGCAAAAATGGGGCACAGGAGGGGCGCTCAGAAGGTTATAAAAGGGAGAAAAAGTAAAATATCTTTTACTTTTTACCTTTCAGGCTTTCAGGATTATGCTATGCCTATGCCAAGAATTGTGTAGTTCTAGACTTCCTATGGAGTCAGTTTTTTGATCTGTCTCTCTTTCATAAGGTGGTCGAGTAGATCAAGTAAATATTAAAAAAACAAAACCACAGAAATGTATGCTTCCCTATTTTTACAAGTTTATAAAACAATGTCTGCAGAAGTGTGGTTCTGTGTCATGCCCACCATGGGCACACCCACCATAGCCATGCCCCCACCAGCCCCCCAAGGTCAAATCCAATCCTGATGTGGCTCTCAATGAAATTGAGTTTGACATCCCTGATCTATGCTCTTCTCCAAAGTTCCAGAAATAATTTAAAATAAACTAACCTATACTTTATAGGATTAAATAAATAAGACATTCACTGGAATTCATTAAATTACACTGTACTTTGGTATAACTTAGAAGGTAGAAATAAGAAATCTGTGTCCAAAAATCTATTAGAGAAAAAGAAGACCATGGAGTACATGATAATCATAAAAATGATGTAAGAGCTGAAGCTAGTGAAGTGCAACCCAGTAAGTCTTAGGTCAATCCCAGACATTGGTGGGATTCAAAAAATTTTTTACTACTGGTTCTGTGGCCATGGCTTGGTTGGTTTAGCAGGGGAAGGATACTGTAAAATCTCCAGTCAGAGGTAGTGTTTGTCGGTTCTCCAACTACTCAACATTTCCGCTATCTGTTCTCTAGAACTGGCCAGAACCTGCTGACTACCACTTCTGGGAACAGACATCATTGAGTTTCAATGCTGAGGAAAATTTGGCTGTTCATTAATTTGAAAAGACAGGAAGAAAAGGCCTAAAATTTAACTTTTGGGATAATAAACACGCAGATGGATGGATACCTTTGTTCTGTCTTAAGTGTTACTTTCAATCTGGATATGACTTCCTTAAAGCAATTATCTTGCAGCTACCCAGAACTACTTGTTTAAGATTGGTAGCTATGTGAAAAAAATTAAGTTGATGTTAGCTAATTATAAGGGCCTTAAGAATGTGCCGTTAAATTTTTAGAAAAATCAAGATTTTATTATCATGCATGTATGAAAAGTGACTGGCAGTAACATATAACCAAAAGAAATCACCAAAAAACAGGTCTTGAATCCTAAAAGTTGATCAGTAATTTCTGGGAGTAATGTTATGAGATCTAAGATAAATAAGAATGTGTAATAATCATCCTATCTTTGGATGAAAAATTGCAATTACTTAACAGTTGGGCAATTCCACATGGTGTAAATTCAGTCCCTCAAAGCAGTTTAAAGCAAATTTGCTCGTCTTCATGCTTTTTGATCTTCAAATACTGAAAACATGTTGAGAACATAACAAACATAATAATCTGATGAATGCTATCCTTTCAGCTGACAGATAAGCCCTTTCAAAAATGACATTTACCAATGTCAACTCAAAGTGCTGCCAACTCTGAAGGAACCAAAACTTGCTTTAGCTTTATTCCACTTAAGAAGGAAATTGAATAAGTTGTTCATCATATTTTCAGTGGGTGTTATGTTCCTTTTGCAGTGAAATGGCTGGCAAACAAATTTAATTAATAAATAAAACAAATTTGTTCATTGTGAAAAAAATCTGTCTTTTTTAAGGGTATCAAAAGATCCTGTTAAAATCGTACTGAAAGTGACATGATTTCACCTCATCATTTTAGCAACTTAACACTTTCCTAGCATCCTAACCATGGTTGTAGTCTCTCCGTTTAAATTAATGGTTATGATAGAGTCTAAACCAAATACAGACTTAATTTATAAGAATTCAGACTCATTATAAAGTGGTTGTACACCACCGTACTATCTACTGTAATCCCCATCAGTTCCTCATTTCTCATGAAATAAAAAAGTTTTTAAAAGTACAAAGAAGCTTGCACAACTGTTATCACTGCCAAAGACAAGGTGGAACATAAGTCTTGCCAAGCTCTCCCCTTAATAAACCCAGCTAACTGTTCTTTCAAAGGATTAAGGTGGCTAGGGCTCAGAACTTGATGAAATATGAGCAAGATTTTTTTCCAAGGATAACTTTCCATACCAAAGGTCTTCAGAATTTCACTGGGCAAAACAAAATGTTGCCTTTCCTTCCCAACTTAGGTTACATCATAGGAGGGAAGAAGCTCAGCTGTTGAATTCAACTAATAGGGTTGATTAAAGATTAAAAATGCTTTTAAAGAATGTATAATTTTTCTATAGAGTGCTGATATACCAGTTGGCAAAGAAAAAATTAAGCAGTAGAATAGGTATGAGATTCCATTAGTCACTAAAGAAGTTGGAAATGAAAGATTCCCATTATTTTTGAACAGATGAAATAATTGAATCTTAAAGGTTGATATCCTTATGCTGTGGACATTTTATGAAGATATTATGCACTAGTAAATTTTAGAGATTTTAATCTAGCTGGCTCTAATAATTATTTACAAAGCTTTTGTGCAATGTAAAAAACAAACTTTAAAATACACAAGAGCTCAAGCATAGAAAATATTAATAAGTTCAGCATTTGGGATTATAAATAAACAAATAAATCACATGTTATTAAGTTATACTCTAAAATATGCATTATACCTGGCTCCCTATGTATACTTCTAAAGAAAACAGATGGCAATTTCTTACAGTTCATGTGTTCAGTGGATGTAGATTGCCTATTATCCTTCCTAAAAGGTCACAAGGAACCAATGCAGGCCCAAGCACATGTATACTAATGGAATTTGTTACTTTAAATAATGGGTAAGTACCTTATTATAATACCCTAATATAAATTTCATTTGCTTGACAGGAGAAAAAAGAAAGAGAAGAGAGAGAGAAAAAACAACAATGAATAATAATGAAAGTTATTTAAATGCCTCCTTAAAAAAACATATATAGCAATACGTAATCAATCTAGGTATGCATCATCATGTCTGAGCTAAATTCATCAAGTAAGAGCTGTATGAATTTATTGGAAATGGAGTGCAACTTTTTTTAGACAAAGTAATGGTGATTAAAATCAAATGTTTATTTTTCCTCCATTGAGTGCACCTACAAAATAGCACTGAATCACAAGCATATCTAATTCTTTCTTATTCTTTCCTCTTTGTCCTTCTCTTATCTACTCCTGGTTCAGGAGAAATAAACTCTAAAATGAAGATGTTTGGGAAACATCTGGAGGAAGAGGAGCTCTGTGATTTAATTGGAGTTTTAAGTAGCACTTCCAGTTACGAAAGATTTAAAACTTAATGTTTTTCCTGTTTATACCTTTTATAAGAGGTACTTGCTTTATAGTTGATGGAAGAAAGTGTTCCTGCTATAGTTTCTTTCAGTTATGCATTCTTCCCTCATTCTCATATCTCCCTGGTTACCCATTGTTCCTAATCTGATGAAAGCCCGTGGGAGCAGTTCCTGTTTATTATCTTTCACTGGTTAATAATAAAGGTGTAAGAAGCTAGGAAAGCACTAAAAAGAAGACTGTATAAACAAAGACACAATACTGACAGACATGTTTTAGCTACTACTTAACCAAAGTATAAGAAACCTATACTTCACTAACATTTTCTTATCTTCACAGAGGAATGTCAAAACCAGATACTTTTTCATCCAATTGAATCAGAAATGGTAGGATAGTAGAATTAGACCATTGAAAAATAAGTAAATAAATAATTGTTAAATGTGTGTTCTTATATAATAAATTAGGATATATATGTTTACCCACAGTTTCAAAACAGCATGAAAGAAAGGTAAAAGGAAAAAAAAATAGGACAATTGGCATTCTCTATAAACACCTGGAAATAGGTTTCATTGCAATGCAGAGAAATAGAGTAAAATATGCAATTAGAAGTCTACAATGTATCAGAAAAATAATTTTATATATTTAGATTAATAATGAGAAACAGTTTGGAATAGTGGTTAAGGCATCTTAAATTTCCATATAATTCTTTTCTTAAAACAGTAAATTGTTTTGGTTTTACTGATTGGAAAGTGGGGTGTTGGCATGCTATAGTTTGTTTCTGGTGTATATATGTGTATTCTGTATATATATTGAACCTGATATTTTATTATTTGATAAAATAAAAAGAATCTATTTAATGTGAATTTCACTGTTAAGTAATAAACAAGATTATCACTGGGTTTTTTCCCCCTTTCTTTTGTAAGGGAAAGAGTCCATATGGAAAGCTAATGACCAATTCTATGGAACTCTGTGCTTGTTTTCTTTAGATAAAAGTCTTATACACAGTTTCCAGGGACTTTGTGATGATCCAAAATGGATGGAATATTGGGTTTGCACATAGTCTTCCCTCATTATTGGATTTCAACAGTTGGTGCTACAGATAGTCATGAATATATGACCACAATGTAGCCCAAAATTTCTGTTGCTAAGTGAGATAGTTGTTAAGCCACAGTTCTTGCCACAGTTGTTAAGTGAATCACTGTAGTTAAGTTAGCAACATGGTTGTTAAATGAATCTGGCTTGTCCATTGACATTTGCTTATTAGAAGTTCATAAAAGGTGATCTTATGACCCTGGGACACTGCAACCATCATAAATATGAGTTATTTGCCAAGTGTCTGAATTTTGATCACATGACGACGAGGATACTTCAACAGTTGTAAATGTGAAAACAGTCATAAGTCACATTTTTCAGTGTGGTTATAAGTTTGAACCATCATTAAACAAGCTGTTATAAGTTGAGAACAACCTGTAGTAAAATACACAAGCTGAAGAGACTAAGATTTTGGTAAATATACAGAAGCAGTATATGGGCCAGGCTATTGTACATGCCCCTATTTTCCACTTTCTCAGTAAATATCAAAAAATCTAAGATTGAGTGGTACACGCTATTTTTTAATTGTAGGAATGAATTACCTTTTTATTATTTGTTCATGGCACATAAAAGTTTTTCTTGTATAGAGTAAGCGTTATCAGTTCATATTATTTCTTTTTTGTTTTTAATTGCTGGGAAACAAAGCATAATACATTAAAGTGGTCAGGAAAAATATGAAATGAATATCTTAATTGTATGGCACTTACTACAAGACTATGTTGAGAGTTGTGCTCTTTGTTATGTATATGTAAACAACATAGTTGGGTTTACAATATATAAACTACAAATATATGTGGCTAGCCCCAAATTTAAAACTGAAATGGCTGTGAAAGTCTGACTCACAAAAGAACACAATACAGAAGCCTGATGATGGCAGATGAGATTCTGCCAAAACGTTGCTACAACTTTAGAAGCACAACTATAATGACGTGGGAAAATACCCAAACAAAGCTGAATACCATACAAATCAATCTATCTATCTATCTGTCTATCTATCTATCTATCTATCTATCTATCTATCTATCTATCTATCTTCGTAGATTTTCACGGGTACAGGTATGTAGGTCTAGGTATGGTTGGGTCTTTTCCTGTGTAAGATTAAGAGTATCTTGGTGACGTTTCGGCGAGGTCCCACTTGCCATCCTCAGGCTGGTGCTTTCGGCTTCATGCCAGTGCTGCTTGTGAGTGGGACCTCACCGAAACGTCGCTAAGATACTCTTAATCTTACATGGGAAAAGACCTGAACACACCTAGACATACATACATACATACATACATACATACATACATACATACATACATTTGTTTTCTGAGGTTCTTGTGGGTATTTGTATGTGGATCTTTGGTTATTTGGGTTTTCTCCCGCGTAAAATTGGAAGCATCTAGGTGACATTTCGATGAAGTCTCATTCATCATCTTCAGGCTTGTGTCTTCGGCTTCGTGCTTCTCAGAGTAATGTGAGCTTGCAGCTGCTTCTTCCTTTTAACTGCTAGTGGGGATGTGACTTTATTGGGTGGGGGCTTGGCTGTGTTCTGATTGGGTGGGGGTATGTTCTCATTGGTTGGGGGTTGGCTGTGTTCTGAGTGGTTGGGGGGTTGGCTGTGTTCTGATTGGCTGGGGGTGTGTTCTGTTCAGGTGGGGGCTTGGTTGTGCTCAGGTTAGTCTTAGTTGCTGGGGGATTTGAGCTGGTGAGCTGTGATCCTGCTGTTTGGCTTCGCGTTCGTGGTCGTGCCGCACCTTCATGGTGGGCGTCAGTTCACTTGATGTATGGGTCAGAAGGGTTTGAAGCGGGTACTGATGCAACTGCGATCTGACCAACCACTGCCTATCCAATACATACTTCACCTACAATGGACAAAAATACAAACAAATAGAAGGAGCACCCATGGGATCACCTCTCTCACCTGTCATTGCAAACCTCTACATGGAACACTTTGAAACACAAGCTCTAGAAAAATATGATCACAAACCCAAACTCTGGCTCAGATACATAGATGACACCTTCATAATCTGGCCACACGGGAAAGAAAAACTGAACAACTTCCTCACACACCTCAACAGCCTACACCCCAAAATACAATTCACCATGGAAACAGAAGCTAACAATCAACTTCCCTTCCTAGATGTCTTAGTATACAAAAAATCCAATGTCTCCCTAGGACACACCATCTACCAGAAGAAAACACATACAAACCGCTATCTACATGCACTCTCACACCATCACCCAGCACAGAACAATTCCATAGCTGAGACTCTCATCTCCAGAACAAAATGCTTAGCCGATGAACAACACCTAAATCCCGAACTACACACTCTCATTAACGTACTAACAGCCAATGGATTCCAAAGATAGAAGATTACCCACCTAATCCAAAAAGAAACTCCAACCAAAATCCAAGACAGAGAACAAGAGAACGGCAAAGCCCTCCTCCCACTTATAAAAGGCACTACAGACAAAATTAGCAAGATCCTCCAAAAACACAACATTAAAACAGCATTCTGCACACACAGAAAAATATCCACCATCCTAAGAAACCCTAAAGACAAAATCAAATTAGAAAACCAAGTAGTATACGAAATCCTTGCACAGCCTGCCCCACCACAGACATCAGACAAACTAACAGAAGAATAAGTGCACGCATTGAAGAACACAAAAACTCAATCAAAAAAGAAGAACCGACCTCTTCCCTGGTCCAACACCTCAAAGCCACAGGACATGAGATTGACTTTAAAAATACCAGAACTATTGCCCAAACCGAACACTTCAACAACAGAATAATCGGAAAAGCCATAGAGATAGAAAAACACCCACACAGCATGAATAAACAAGATGACACTTCCCGCCTACCAGCCATTTGGAAATCCACCCTCATGAACAGACGAGTACCTAACATGAAGAACGACACCAGACCCACACCCACGAGGGCCACACAAGATGCTGCCACCACACTCACATCCACACAGAAGATGAGACATGACCACGGACCAGAAGACGCACCGCAGCTGTACCACTACCCGCTTCAAACCCCTCTGACCCATACATCAAGCAAACTGACACCCACCATGAGGATGTGGCACGACCACGAACATGAAGCCAAACAGCAGGATCATAGCTCACCAGCTCAAATCCCCCAGCAACTAAGATTAACCTGAGCACAACCAAGCCCCCACCTGAACAGAACACAGCCCCGGCCAATCAGAACACAGCCAACCCCCCAACCAGTCAGAACACAGCCAACCCCCAACCAATGAGAACACACCCCAGCCAATCAGAACACAGCCAAGCCCCCACCCAATCAAGTCACACCCTCTAGCAGTTAAAAGGAAGAAGCAGCTGCAAGCTCACATTACTCTGAGAAGCACAGAGCCGAAGACAGAAGCCTGAAGATGATGAATGAGACTTCATCGAAACGTTGCCTAGATACTTAGAAAACCCGAACAACCAAAGATCCACATACAAATACCATGAAAACCTCAGAAAACAAATATATACCACCTACCTAGAAAAAACTACCAAATCCAAAATAAAAGCCTCCCCCATCAGTGAAGAAATCCAGCAAGGAATCATACCCAGAGAAAAATCATCCAGATGCCCCAAGCTTTATGGTCTCCCAAAATACACAAAGAAGGAACCCCACTCAGACCAATAGTCAGCTCCATAGGCTCACCTCTACAAAACCTGGCCAAATTTCTTGCCAAACAACTACAACCCTATGCAGAATCCATCAACTCACACGTAAGAAACTCATTCCAGTTCATCGAGATCATAAAGAAACAAAACTTACAACCTAGCGACCTACTAGTAAGCTTCGATGTCATATCCCTCTTCACCCAAGTGCCAATAAAAGAAGCCTTGACAGCCATCCAAAACAAATACAACCCCCAAGCACATCCTAGATCTAACCAACCACTGCCTATCCAATACTTACTTCACCTACAATGGACAAAAATACAAACAAATAGAAGGAGCACCCATGGATCACCCTCTCACCTGTCATCGCAAACCTCTACATGGAACACTTTGAAACACAAGCTCTAGAAAAATATGACCACAAACCCAAACTCTGGCTCAGATACGTAGATGACACCTTCATAATCTGGCCACACGGGAAAGAAAAACTGAACAACTTCCTCACATACCTCAACAGCCTACACCCCAAAATACAATTCACCATGGAAACAGAAGCCAACAATCAACTTCCCTTCCTAGATGTCTTGGTATACAAAAGATCCAATGGCTCCCTAGGACACACCATCTACCAGAAGAAAACACTACCGCTATCTACATGCACTCTCACACCACCACCCAGCACAGATCAATTCCGTAGCCAAGACACTCATCTCCAGAACAAAATGCTTAGCCGATGAACAACACCAAAAAACCGAACTACACACTCTCACCAACGTACTTACAGCCAATGGATTCCAAAGAAAGAAGATTACCCACCTAATCCAAAAAGAAACCCCAACCAAAATCCAAGACAGAGAACAAGAAAACGGCAAAGCCCTCCTCCCATATATAAAAGGCACTACAGACAAAATTAGCAAGATCCTCCAAAAACACAACATCAAAACAGCATTCTGCACAAACAGAAAAATATCCACCATCCTAAGAAACCCCAAAGACAAAATCGAATTAGAAAACCAAGGAGTATACGAAATCCCTGCACTGCCTGCCCTACCACATACATTGGACAAACTAACAGAAGAATAAGTGCACGCATTGAAGAACATAAGAACTCAATCAAAAAAGAAGAAACGACCTCTTCCCTGGTCCAACACCTCAAAGCCACAGGACATGAAATTGATTTTAAAAATACCAGAACTATTGCCAAAACCGAACACTTCAACAGCAGAATAATCAGAGAAGCCATAGAGATAGAAAAACGCCCACACAGCATGAACAAATGAGATGACACCTCCCGCCTTCCAGCCATTTGGAAACCCGCCCTCATGAACAGACGAGTGCCTAACATGAAGAAGGACACCGGACCCACACCCATGAGAGCCACACAAGATGCCACCACCACACTTCCATGTAGAAAACAGACTCCCACCCATTCAGAAAATGAGAAACGACCATGGACCAGAAGCTGCACTGCAGCTGCATCACTACCCACTTCAAACCCCTCTGAGCCATATACGAAGCAAAATGACACCCACTATGAAGATGCAGCAGGACCACGAACTAGAAGCCAAACAGCAAGATCACAACTCTCCAGCTCAAATCCCCAGCAACTAAGACTAACCTGAGCACAACCAAGCCCCACCTGAACAGAACACGCCTCCAACCAATCAGAACACGGCTAACCCCCAACCAATCAGAACACAGCCAAACCCCTACCAATGAGAACACACCCCCCACCCAATCAGAACACAGCCAAGCCCCCACTCAATCAAGTCCCACCCCACTGGCAGTTAAAAGGAGGAAGCAGCTGCAATCTCCATTACTCTGAGAAGCACAGAGCCGGAGACAGAAGCCTGAAGATGATGAATGAGACTTCATCGAAACGTTGCCTAGATACTTAATCTTACGCGGGAGAAAACCCGAACAACAAAGATCCATATATATATATATATATATATATATATATATATATATATATATATATATATATATATATATATATATATATTATATATAATAATCAAACAGAAGATATATCAAATAATATAATAATAATAATAATAATAATAATTATTATTATTATTATTAATAATAATAATAATCAAACAGAATATATATAATAATCAAACAGAAGACCATTTGAAGAAGGTTTCTCATCTGGAAATTATGATCCTTTAAAACTCATTTGAAATATACATAGGATCAATGCAAGTGATTCAAAGCAAATAATTCATAATTTTAGTTAGTGATGTCTAGCCTTAGCCTTTTGAAGCATTATTAAATAAATCATGAAATGGATTAAGTAGTAGTACTTGCAAAACTGATAACTGATATTCCAATATGAGAGAACATAGTAATAGACAAAAGCTAATTCAGCCTCTTGTTATCCTGACATTTGCATTAATGACAAACATTACATCTTCAAATCTGATTGACATTTCTTACTGTAACATTTATTTCAGTGGCACTGAAGATGCAATTTTAATTTTCCCTAACTTAATTTAAATGCAAATATTAACTCCTCACATTAAGGCATGAGTACATACTTAAGTGTTATCATATGCAGTGTGAATCATCCAAAAAACAAAAAAAACAAAAAAAATGACTACCGTCTCCTGAGAGAGATTTTGTTTTAAGCTGGAAAGCAACCAAACAGTTTGCACAGTATTCTTGCTCTGGTGTTTATGCTTACTTACTCATGTTCTCTGGAATTACAGGTCAACTGATTATGGGACAACATATGAAAAGATGAATGACAAAGTGGGTCTGAAGACCATTTTGAGCTACCTTTATGTCTGCCCAACAAACAAGCGGAAGGTAAATAAAAGAATATGGTTGCTTATAATCATGTCATATTTGCCTTGTTTTGTTAGTTATTATTTACATAGCTATGTTTGTATACATCCTACAGAAATAAAAACAAGCTGTTTAGGCTTTAAAGTACATTGGGACTTTCCTTTTTAAGCTATTTGCATATGGATGAATGGTAATCTTCCATCTAGAAAGTTTCTTGATAAATGTCGATCTTTCATCTAGACAGTGATTGTAATAAAAAAGGTTTTACTAAATTTTATATGTGCTTAGACAACAATTCACTGGAATCTTAGCTTACCTGATCCAAAAGTACAGTGGAGATTCTTTCCATTGTATTCCAATATTGGAAAAGTTTGGCAGCTAAACTTTAGTGCAGCTACTTGACAGGTTAATGGTGCTGAGAGCAGTATTACTCTCTGAGGCTTCAGTTCTTCTGCTCATGTTAACTACCAAAAGCCTCCCAAACATTAATTTGCTAAATGAATAATTATGAAGTTAAACTAATAAAAATACTGTACAGCAATACATCAAGAAATGAAATACCTCAAAATAATAATATAATAATATATAAGCAAATTAGGAAAAAAAATATTGCACTAATTCAATGCAGATAGCTAAAGGAGTAATTACTAAATCCCACAAGGCTACCTTTGGTAGATTGTCTCAAAAATTTGCAATCTCTACATGTCTAAGAACTTTATTTCAGCACAAGCTTCCTCGTATGTTCAAGTGGGACTTCTAAACAGTATAAAAAGAGGGGTGGGGAGGAAGATGTGGGGGAAGGAAACAGCATCAGGGAAATGTTCATGCACTTTAATACAGTCTATTTGTGGAGTTTTTTCTGGCTGGACACTAGAGGATAACATGAGGACGACCGTGGTAGATCTAAATGAGACTGTGTGGCACATGTTTCATAGACTGGCCCAGGGTTGGACTTGACCAAATGGCTGATGATAAAGATGAAGATTATGGTGAAGTTATGATAATTTCACAAATGAGATAAATTTTACGCAGAAAGTTTGATGTGAAGCTTTGTCCCATTCTAGAAGCAAAACAAGTGGAAGCTGATAGCTGGTAGAAAGCTTGAAGTCATTTTTATTCCTGCTAAATAAGGATGAACTCATTATTATTATTTTTTTTGGGGGGGAAGGGCTCATTAAGATGTTCGAATGACATCTACAGAGACCAAATTGTATTTAAAGTTGTTTAACTTTTAAGTGCTTCCAAAGCGAAATGAAAAGGATTTGACAAAATCCTGCAGAGAAAATGTATCCTAAAGCCTAGAAGGTTTTAATCATAC
Organism: Pseudonaja textilis; assembly: GCF_049901715.1. NCBI lineage: Eukaryota > Metazoa > Chordata > Lepidosauria > Squamata > Elapidae > Pseudonaja > Pseudonaja textilis. The sequence goes on from NC_141993.1 coordinate 44,876,304, forward strand.
AGGCATCCTACTGAGAAACAATTTGTAAAGGGTTTTTAATGTGGAAGTACTCATAAAGTCAGGTGGTTATATTTTTTCTCATTTTCTTTACCTATGAACAGCTTACCTTTGAGTTACCAAAATAAAAGCTTTTAAAGAAAGCTAACATTATTTTCTTCTTTTTTTAGGTGAGGGGGAATTTATGTAGTGTATCTGCAGTTACAATGATGCATGAATCTTAGGTGAGATCAAATGAGAAACAAGGGAGCCAGTACTGCAGGCCTGTCAATATTCCATAAATATACATAAACACACACAATTGCTACTAATTTTAAAAACCAACGAAATAGTAATATGGAATTAAAAGAACAAATCAAGACTTTGAATTAAGAAAATTAAAAACTTATTTTCCAAGCTTTCTATTCCTCTTTGATTGTTTAACCTCTCTAATCTGTATAACTAATAGTTCATTTTTTGTATTCTTATTTACCAGATTCCTTTTAACTGATGCAGTCAGTGATATAAATATTCATGTGTGACATTCTTTCCTAATTCTTCAAACATCCTTTGTAAAATTTCTAGTGTAATCCCTTTTTCTGCTAATCCCTCTGTAAATGACCCACTTCTCCATTCCATAATTTACATTATTGTTCTGGTGGTGGGAATTTTTTTCTCTAATTTGGAATTCAGAAAGGGGAAGTAAAATGTAAAAGACAGAAATAATAAATTTAGAGATGAATGTGGTCTAAATCAGTATTTCTTAAGTTTAAGAGATGTGGAGTTCAACTTTAAAAGATGTGGAGGTTGAGAAACACCCTAAACAGTGGAACTAAGAGAGAAATAGTTTTGTTTAAGATTGAAAGCAATTCCAAAGGAACATGGTAAAGACCTTAGAGACAATCTTGTTGAATCTTTAATCAGGTTTTTAGAATGTGATGTGGAATATATGGATGCAGAAGTAGACAAGTGTATAGAATTGGTACAAACTATGCAAAACTAAGAAAAGTACTAAGAGATATACTTGTATATTTTGTCAGGAAGAAGAAAAGAGACCAGCTTCTGCAATGACATTTTAATATTAAATGAAGTATACATATTTCAGAAGTAATTCTGTTTATCTATTCTGAGGTCATAAAAGGACTAAATTACGAAAAGCTCCTGGTCCAAATGGACTATGAGCCTCCTATTATATATATTTTAAGGGTAAATTGTTACAGCCTGAATTTTGTTTTGAACAATGCTAGCGTGAAGTTTTAAAGAACACATACACATACAGTAGTAGTAGGGACTGCCATCATCATACTACTACCATAGTATAGTGGCAAAACAAGGTCTGCATGGAATGTACCATTGACAGATAGTTGAAGTGGCTGGCACAGGAAAATACTACCAGTGGCTAAATAAGGATTGGAGTAAAAACATCACTAAAGCACTACTCACAACATCATAACAAGCACTCAGCCCCAAATCCATAGAAGTAGGGGTCTACCATATTACACTGTGCATAGAGGCTTCGTAGACCAGTCAACAAATAGAAGCAGGGTTTAAAATATAGACCGGAAGAGCATACATTGAATAATGCAATCAACTAGTTAGCATTGTGTAGGGGAAAATCAGCATGGTGCATGAGCTAGACCAGTGGTGGGTAACCTTTTTTGGCTCATGTGCCTAAAATTGTGAGTGCACCTGCTCACGCAGGCTCACATGTCAGCATCCAGAAGGCAATGCATGGTGGGGCTCCCCACACCCCCTGCACATGCACGCGTGATCCCCCTGCATACACCATGCACCTCTGCACATGCATGCCCCCATGCACTGTGTGTCTCTGCACATGCATGCACGATCCCCATATACCATGCATCTCTGTGCATGCACGCATAATTCCCCCACATGCTGCACATCTCCGCACATACACACACAATCCTCCAGCACATGCCTTCTCTGTGCATGTGCATGCATCTCCCACACATCCCCACCCCTGTGCATGGGCACCAGATACCTGACAATCATCTGTCAGGCAGGCGGCACATGCGCATATGCAGTGGGGCTCTTCTGGGCAACCTCTTGCATGCCAGCAGAAGTGGCTTTGCCTGCCATTTCTGGCACACATGCCATAGGTTTGCCATCATGGAGCTGGACCCTCTAAGATAGGAGATTTCACAGAAGGTCGTGGAGAATAACAGGACTAAGATCCTATGGAAATTCCAGATCCAAATACATAAGCAGGTACAGGCTAATCCACAAGGCACCAAGAACCATAAGACAGCAACAGTGACAGCAACACCGGGAAGGAGTATGAATATGGAAAGACTACCAGAACCCGAGGGAGAAAATCAAAATGATATGGAAAATAAAGGCCAAAATGGTTCCAAGAATGGTAGGAGTACTTGAGACTGTGATTCCTAAGCTGAGAAAGTGACTCCAAAAGATCTCAGGAACAGCATCAGAAACACATCTCTATCCAGAATAATACAGGGCTAGGAACAGCTAAGATACTGCATTGAATCCTCAAACTCACAGGCCTCTGGTAGAAGGCTTGAGATTGAAGAAGACACACAACAACCCATAGTATCTTAGGCTGGGCATGTGTATGTGTGTATGTGTGTATATGTGTGTATGAGAGAGAGAGACAGAGAGAAAGATTGCCTCCAGAAGTTGTGGATACTCCAACACTGGAGGTTTTAAAGAAGGGATTGGACAACCATTTGTCTGAAATGTATAGAGTTTTCTGCTTGAGCAAGGGGTTAGAGTGGAAGATCTCCAAGGTCCCTTATACAACTCTCTTATTCTGTTATCCTGAAAGAGAGGGGGAGGGGGAGAGAGGGAGGGACGGGGGAGAGAGAGAAACAGTGGACAGCTTCATCCTTTTAGGATCAACCATCAACAATAAAAAAAAACCAAGCAAATAAGAAATACCTAATAGACTAGCACTTGTAGACTAGCCATGAACACCTTGGAACATACATTCATATACTGTAATGTGTTCATAACTACAAAGATCAGAATCATGTAAGCCATCATATTCCTTTTCATCAAAATGAAAGTTGGGTTTTAAGAAACAGAAAAGGTGACTATTTGTGCTTTTGATGTTGGAGAAGACTCCTGAGACTACTGTGGACAGCCAAGAGGACAACGCAAAAGATCAATTTAACATTTCTATCCAATATTGCCACTTGAAGCACAAATGATCAGTCTCAATTTATCCTACTTTGAACATATTATACAAAGAAGCCAGCTATCTGGAAAAGGGTTTAATGCTGGAAAAGGTGTACAGAAGGTAAGTATAACCAACAGCAAGGTGGATGGATTTAGTTACAGTGGTGATGAATCTCATTGGGAGACTTGAAATAATAGATTGTCATGGAGAACATCTATCTCTGTGGTCACTAAGAATCAAAAACAATTGAATAACACATTTCTCCCTTCCTCCCTCCTTTCTTCCCTCCCTATCTATACGCACATAGACACACAAAGACACACAAAGACACACACAAACCTACATATATACAGTATCATTCTTTTATATCATGTTAATGGCTTATGATGTTATATAAAAACCTGTTTGCTAGGAGTTTGAAATGAAAACATGCAATATATACAATGGCAAATAAAAAATAATGGTGTAGTAAGTGGCCTATCATCAGTAGCAAGGAGCTGCAGAATGACTGTAGTAGTGTTGATGGAAGCATATACATGTGGTCCTCAACTTACAAACACAATTGAGCCCAAAATTAATGTTGTTAAGTGAGAAACATATTATCTGAGTATTTGCCCCATTTTATGACTTTTCTTGCCAGATTTGTAAAGTGAATCACTGCAAATCTTAAATTAGTATCACAGTTGTTAAGTGAATCTGGTTTTCCCATTGACTTTACTTGTCAGAAGGTCACAAAAGGGGCTCACATGATTCTGGGACACTGCAACTGTCATAAATGTGAAGCAGTTGTCAAGCATCCAAATGTAAATCACATGACCATGCAAAGGTTATAAGTGTGAAAAATGGTTTTAAGTCACTTTTTTCACTGCTGTTATAACTTCAAATGGTCACTATATGAACTGTTGTAAATGAACCTGTAAAGAAAATAAATAAATAAATAATAAACTAACTAACTAACTAACTAACAGTTCTAGTTCTAGTTGCAATGGTGCCAGTATAATGCCTTAGTATTGTATGTCTAGCCTTTCCTGCTTGGACATGGAGCTATTTCTTCTCAGCATAGGTACATTTTGTGTGCAGATGATCAATGCTTTTTAGCAGAAGTAAGACAGAGTGTATACTGCAGTGAAGGATATGGATTTGCAAATCAATGCATTCAAGAACAGGGTAGTTATGCTTGACAAGAGAAAAGAATTGCATTTATTTGTTTTGTTGTTTTCTATTCAGCCACATGAAGACTGGCAGTAAGATCTAAATAAAACTTATAAAGCAATATTCATGTGTATTATAAAATTCAACCAAAAATACAGGAAAGGCAAAAACATATACAGAATGAGGGTTAGAAACAATCTATGTTAGAGATCTTCATTTTCAAACTTTTAAAAAAAGGAGTTATTACTGTAGAATGTCAAGAGTACGAGGGCCATTCAGATTTTAGGGGACTGCATATTCCAGGGGGATAAGACAGCTGATAAAGTTTTACATAATTAGTAAAGAAATAGATGTTTCATTGGACAACTAGTAATTTAGCCCTACAATATAACTAAACATTAAAAACTAAAGGAAGTTTGTTATTTATATACATATATTTATTACTATATATTTCATAAGTGGCCAAGACACTTTCTCTTCACTCAGTGTAGCCTAGGCAAGCCAAAAGTTGGACAATCATGATCTAGATCAAATAGATATCTGTGTATATCCTATTTGAATGTTTACTGGGATTAGAGAAATTGAGATATGTTAAAATATGAAAATATTGATTAAAAGGAGGAAAATAGTATATGGTCTGTTGTAAGAAATGAATGTTCGTTAAAAGAAGTGAAAATGGCTATATATAACCATTATACTACTAATCAAGAGAATTTTTATTTTTACTTATTTATTTATTTAGTCAAGCATGCATTTGATAATATATATAAGTAAAACATGATTATTAATACATGAAATAGATACAAGTAAAAGGGAACATTAAGTCAGGGACAGAACAGCACATTGGTGCGCTTATGTGCTTACAGACCTCATAGGAATGGAGTGAGGTCAACAGTAGACAGTCAGAGGTTAAAATGTTTGGGTTTAGTGGAAGAAAACATAGAGTCAGGTGGAATATTCCAGGCATTGACCATTCTATTCCTGAAGTTGTATTTCCTGCTATCGAGTTTTATGCAGTTTACCCTGAGTTTGTATCTATTGTGTGATTGTGTATTGTTGAGGTTGAAGCTGAAGTAATCATTGATGGGTAAGACATTGTAATGGATAATTTTACATACTATGCTTAGGTCAGACCGAAGGGGGCATAGTTCTAAGTTATCTAAGCCTAAAATTTCAAGTCTGGAGTTGATATGTTTTAAAAAATGAATCGGTTATTTATGAACTAGTGTATATAGATACAGAGAAAAAAGGAAGCATAAAATGATCTGGAGAGGCATATTGGTGTTTTGGTATAAACTAAATTATGTATTTATTCATATTAAAACAATTTATATAGTTACTATTTATATCACACTGGTTCTGGATGATGAACAGAAGTTGATACCAGTACAACAAAAAATAAATATTCCACACTTATGGTCTAAAATAATTTCAAATAAAAAGGAAGATTAACATTCTTTTTAAATCATGGCATTTAAGATGTAGAATGCATCACTAAGAAAGTTATCTTGTGTACAAGTAAATTATTAGTAAGGCTACTTCTAAAAGCCAAGGCATGTCTATGGAAGTACAACAATTTATTTTAGATGAATATCTGGTTTATTTATTTGCATGGTTTAGACTTCTGTCTCTTCCTTAATACATGCACATTTTACATAAAGATAACTGGAAGCAGATGTTTGATAACTGTCTTTAACTTAAGAGGTGAAAGTGACATGAAAAGAGTAGAAGAGAGTTGGAGTTGGAAAGAAAGAAACTTACATGTCAATATTTTGTACTACATCTCTTTATATTAGATTATATCAGATTATATTTGTTAGACACATTGAATTACCCTTTTTAGGAGCAGAAATGTTGATGTTTGTACAAATGCAATAAAGAAATCATATTCCAAGATAAATTGCCTCAAAATCTATAGGTTCTCAAGAAATAGATTCATTACGTCTCTGTTTAATAATTAATCTAATTATTTTAGAGCTTGCTACCACATCATATGACAGAAGATACATTAATTGATTCTCTAGTGTGAAGTATTTCTTTTGATGATATTAGAATTTTATCTCACTTTTGTCTCATTTGCTAAAAATATTGTACATAGCACAAATATGAATGAAGTAAAGAGCAATAAAAGAATGATGTAAAGATGATGTAAAGTAATGACTCTAGTTTTGGTTTGTAGTGGCAGCAGAAGAATGATAATGGTTAAATTATGTAGAAAAAGTGGCTTGATTGGTTTTTAAAATAGATACTGGCTTCTTTTCCCTACTCCCTCCTTCAAGATCTCTACCCTTTTCTTGAGTTTATTTTTGTTTGTTAGTATTTAGGAATGGAACATTGTACCTCCAATCCTATGAACTTGGACTCAGTGGTTTATGAACAAAGAGATATTCCTTACCATTTAAATATGAGTTTATGGGCAGTATTTTTTTATTGTCCTCTAGCTCAGGGGTGTCAAACTCAAGGCCTGCGGCTGGATCCGGCCCACAGGGTCCTTAGATCTGGCCCGCGGAACTACCCTGGACAGAGAGAAGGACTAGCTCGTGGTGCATCTGCCAGTGAAAACAGAGTTTGGGAGGATTGTGGGTGGAGGGTTGAAGGAAACCATTGCAACCTAAAATAGAGCTTAGGAGGGCTGTGGGTGGCCCTCCCAAGCTCCGTTTTCACTGCCAGAGGGTTGCAGGAGGCTGTCACAGCTGAAAATGGAGCTCGGGAGTTTGTTTTCTCTGGCAGAATGCTCAGGCCCCACAGGTGCCCTGACATGAGTGACATTGAGCTGGCCACATCCACTCCAGCCCAGCAAAGTCAAACACAACCCTGATGTGGCTCTTAATGAAATCAAGTTTGACACCCCTTCTCTAAATATACCGTAAATATAAAACCAGTTCAAAGGTACCATTGTTATTCCAAATATCTCAAAATTGGAAAAACCATTTAGTTTTTCAAGGCCAACTCTATGTTCTGTGCATAACTCAAATTAACCTATCCCAAACAGATGGCTTTCCACTCTATATTTGAACATATTCTACAGAGGATTCAACCATCTTATATGGGAATTGGTTCTGCTATCAATCCGTTTTTCCCATTAGGAGGGTTTTCCTAAGAATTTGTCTCCTGCTTTAAAGCCTTCTTTTCTGCTTTGTATTCTGAGACAGTAGAGAATAAGTTTTGATCTCTTTCTGTGTGAACCTTTCAAGTATGTGAAAAGTGTTATCATATCCCCTTTTCCTTAGTTGTTTTTTTTCTCAAAATTAAACATGTTCAATTTATTCAACCTCATTTTTGTTGTGGTCTGCCAGCAGCCTGCGGAGATGGCAGCAGAATCAGACAGTGGGGAAGAACATGGCCCAGTCCGGAAATCTGGGGAGGACCTGGATGAGGATCCTGCATCTGATACAGAGATGGGATCAGGGCCATCTGGGTGTTGTGTGTTGACTCCAGAGCCTCCAGAATCTGACAACAGGGGGACAGAGGAACAAGGAGAGCCTGATCCCAATGTGCGTGTGCACAGAGATGCCAGAAGGCAAGAGCAGTTAAGACAAAAGGGGCAATTCATGAGTAAAATTAGAGATAATTGCCCCTCCCATAAAATATAAAGGAAGTGGAAAGGTACAGGAAGCTTTGCAGGAAGCAATGTTGTTCTCTCTGGTCAGTTTGGAACCTGAAAGCTCCATGGTGAATTTGTGCACCATTTGGTTTTGAAAGACTAATTGGTCATTGGCAGAACTTCAAGTAAGATAAAGGTATGTTTTTATTAGACTTCTCCTGAAGAACTTTGGCAGACTTCCATGGGACTATTTATAATTGATTGAAAATCATTATGGGCTGTGAATGATGATAATTCATAGCCGTTGAACTAAAATAAAAGGGTTTGGATTTAACGTGTGTCTGTTGGTGTCTCAGGAAGCCTTGGTCAGAACAATTGTGTAAATTTCCAGTTTCCTGATCCTTTTCTATTAGTCCAATTCCTCAGAATATTCCTAAAGTAATCATTATGGGACACACTGTTTAAGGTGACATTTACCGCTTTTCCATCATTTGGAAATCATATTTCTGCTAATGCAACCTGAAATTGCTTTTTAGCTACCATGTCATATTGTAGAATCGTATTCAGCTTGCATTGAATGACAATCTCAAGGACTTTTTAAATTATTTCATCATGTGTGCTATTACCAAGCCAGGTTTCCATCATCTTCTGATGAGTTGAGTCTTTATATGTAGTTCTTTTCTGTTGATTTTAATTCCTACCGTTCATATGATTCACATTTACATCCATTAACCAAGCACATTCTTTTCAGTCAAACTTGTTCTAGCAGTTCTTCATCTACATATCATAGTTCCTTCAACAACATCATTTCCATAGGTAGTCAGTCATTCACTTGCAACTTTCTTTCCCATTGCAATCCTCTTTCATGGACTGAAAATGAGAAAAAAATGCCACCTGAGTCTCCATGTTCTTCTTAGAACTTCAAAATCTGAGGTAATTTGTCCCATTTGGATTGACTAGAAAAGGAGTATCTTTTAATAGACTTGATGATCCTTGACAATTGTTTTATTCTATCTACTATCCATAATTTCAGGAGGTATCAGATCTATTCTCAGTATTGTGAAGTAATCAAATATTTTCTGCCCTATTGAGTCATCCTCTCCCATTTGTCTTCTTGCAGGTAACACTTGTATTCCCCTTTGCTCTTGAGGCTCCATCATTTTGTCTCCTATTCAGACTCGTTCCTTTTTCTTTCTCAGAACCTGTACTGAAAAATGTTTTTGAATTTCAGTGAAACATAACAGCTTTTGAATTTGTTCTTTCTTTTCTATTATATTCTTCTTCTTGTGGAGAATTGCTTATTTATTAGCTCTTGTTATAAGATCTTTACTGGTTAAAAGATCTTCATTTTCTTTTTTGAAGCACTCTTTCGAGACATTTACTTTTTTCCTCATATGCCTTTTACAATATCCAAAATGAGCTTTGTTCTCCCCAGTTATTTTCAAATTTAAGTGTCATACAAATAAGTTTTATGTTTGTTATTTTTAAGGGATGTTATTTTTTTTACATTTCTAGTTTCAAGATACCCTTTAATAAGCCATACAATTGTGCAAAATTTTGACTTAAATGTACTGTACTACTGTATTGTTTTATAACTTTTTCTGAAGTGGGTTTTCTTTAGCAATCTAATTTCTTTTTCTTGATTGTAATGCTGTTCAAAGACTATAAAAAAATAAAAAGGCCAATTCTTTTCCTTAAGCATTCCAATGAGTTTTCATCTGTTATATACACATGCTTTTAATTTTGTTTGGTGGACTTTGCCACAGAACTTGTAAGTTATGACTGCAGAAACACCTCCATACATTTTCCCTTCTATTCTTGAACTACCCAGAGAAATTCATGACTGCCTTATGGTCTATCCACAATCTCTATGGTGGTTTCTACTTATTCATTAAAGTAGTAATGTTTCAATTATTCAGGATGGTCAATCTTTGCAATCTGTAGCTATTCAGGAAAAGCACACAATGTATCAAATAAAATAATTCTGCACCAAATAAAATGATGTTTTTGTTCTGACCAAGGCTTCTTGAGACCATAATTAAGCACACACTTAGTCCAAACAATTCTTGTTTTATTTCCAAGCTGGGAATTATGTTCATTCCCAGACCATAATGAATCCCAAACAATTTCTTGAGATAAGCACCCACCTTTATCTCCTTTGAATTGCTGCCAGCAACTAAAGTGCCAAATTAACTGTAAAAAGCCAACCGAAGTACAAAGTCCATACAAAGCTTCAAGGTTTAATCTGAACAGAGTGAACTACTTTGCTTCCTGAAAAGGTTTCTCTTTCTTTGCACTTCCTTTATACTTTATGGGAGGGGCAATCACCCCCAAGCCTTACGCCCGAGTTGCCCCTTTTGTCTTAGCTGCTCTTGCCTTCTGGCAGCTCTGTGTGCACACACACTGGGAACAGGCTCCCCTTGTTCCTCTGCATCTCTGCTTCCAGATTCCAGAGGCTGCGGAGTCAGCACATAACTCCCAGATAGTCCTAGCCCCATCTCTGTATCACGCAGATCCCAGACGCAGATCCCTTGTCTGAGTTCACGCCAGACTCCCGGACTGGTCCCTGTTCTTTCCCACTGTCCAATTCTGCTGCCGTCTGCACAGGCTGCCAGCGAACCACACAGCTTTTACACTTTACGTGCATTTCAGCTCATACAATACATAGCTTTCTTGATTGCACTGCTTCTTCCTTGTCCCTTCCTTCTAATAAACTACAAGATGTTTGCAACTTTCATCACTGTAGAATTTTTAATAAAGCTGTGGTACTATGTTTTTCAGCTTTTATTTTACAATACAATCACCATTTGAAAATATGTTGAGAAAGAAAGGGGAGGACTGTTAGCTATATTTTAAGCCAAAAATTCAATAGTAGCAAATTGCTTGCACTGAATTTTTCTTGCATATACTTTAATATGTCCATATTGAAAACATTTGTCAAACTTTCAGATTATTATCTGACCTTTAAACATAGTATATGGAAGGACCTATTAGAAAGATTTAAGACAATGTAACAGAACTAAGGGAATTTCAGAAATAGAGAACATGGAGAATAAGGAATTTGGGAACGTATTAAAACAACTTGACCATATAATTATAGCAGATAAAATAGAACAATGTTTTTGTGTGTCACTGAGGTAAATAGAGATAAATTATTCCTTCTAGAGCTTGTAACCTTGTTTCTGCACATAACAAAAGAACTTGTAAATGTGTGATAAAATGTGATGTCAAAGTAATGTGAAAGGAAGTCTGGGATATCTTTTAATATGGAATATTAACACAATTCTATAGCTATATTTTATTTATTTAAATATTTGTATGGCTGGCCTGGTCAAATTATATAAAACAACTTTTTGGCAGCTAAAATTCTTATAAAGTACTAAACACTATAACATTCTATCTCAAGAACACATATGCTGGGTGTATCTCCAATCTTGGTCTAACTCCTGAGGACAGAACCATGTCTTAACAGTCTTCCAGAAGGCAAGAAAATGGGAGCTATCTGTTCCTCAACAGAACTGCACTGCACTGCACTGCACTCTATTCAATTCAATTCCATTCCATTTCATTTCATAATATAAGTTCCACTACAAAAGCCCTCGTTCTAGGTCCTACTTTTAATAAAGTAGAACTGGAGTGTATCCACTCAGTCCAATTTCCTGGGATGGGTAGATGTCCCTGGGCAGAAATAATCTCTGATTATTCATTCATATTTTATCCATCAGCTAGTTGGTTAAAATTGTATATCATATTTGAAATATACCAGGTTACAGAAGGTTGGTGAACATTAATAAGTTGTGAGTGTTTTAGTATAGCACCACTTTAGTAAATATAAACAGAGAAAAAAATCCAACCTGTTCAATTATTGCCAGTTCTATAATTTTCTAATGGTACCATTAAAGTATTTATTTCCCCAACAGTCTTTAATATATTGTATCTAAGACCCTGCATAGATAATTGTAAAACTATTTATCATGAATGTGAATTTTCTCTTTAATGTTGTCCTAATTCATTTTTTCCTTCTTATTTTATTTTTAAAAAAATAAGATTTTTTTTTCTGTTCCAACATAATGATCATTCAAGAAATGATTCTGCTATTCCCAGAAGATTTTGTAAGACATATGAAAGAAAATATTATTTGCTATTTAAGCTGTTACCAGTCCCTCCTGGGATTTATTTGAGTAAATTACTTTTACTTTTGGATCAATATATAATAATAAAAATAATGTAATAATACCCAGCATATAAATTTTGAGATACTACAATTATAAAAGCATGCTTACAGGTAAATCCATCTCAATGAAATATGGTGCAATATTGTGGTACAATTGATGAGAGTGGCGAAAAAGATAAGGAACAGAAAGCTTTATATGTCAAGTTTAGAAAAGAAATTTTCCTGCATATTTTTTGTCAAAAAGTTTCATGAACAGATTTCCTCCCAATGTCTAATAAACCTATTGTTTAATTTAATGCTGTTATAAGATTCTGTGGCAATAGGGGATGGGCAAAATATATTAATACCTGGAAAGAAGTTTTTAGATTAAAAGATAGAGAGAAATGGGCAGTTTAGAAATAAGAAATATAAGTAAATATAAGTAAATAAATAAAAAGTTGTTTGTATGTTCTTATCTCAAAGCAACTAAGCCTGCAATTACTAGTGATTAAATGGAATGGGGCTTTCAAAGTACATATACAGAGGATTTTCCAGTAAGTTGTTTAAAATATTTTCTTTTAATGCTTTGAATTTTTTTCTGTATAAAACTATAAAAAAATTACACTTCCGAGTGCTTTCCTTTTAAGATTGTTTAGGACAAATAAAATTCTAAAGCAATGAAGAATCAAAGTTAAATTTGTTTGAGAGGCGGAAAAAAAAATCACCCAGCAAGCTGCAGGCCAACTTGTATACTACACTGTGTTATTTCTAAAGTACTAGTACATTTGTTCCTTGTATTTCTCAATGCCATTGTATCTTTACATTTTCAGTTAATTAATAAAACTCAATTTGATAGTATCTGCCAGCCAGGAATGGGATTCGAAAATCCCAGCAACCGGTTTGCTGCCCGGTTGCTGGGTGGGCATGGCCGTTGTGGGCATGGTCTGTCAGAACTTCCTGTTTCTGGCTTCTGGTGGGCCTTCAGGCAGGCTGTTTTCTTCTTTTTTAATTAAACTTTATTAATTATTTTACATTATTAAAAGAAAAAAATAACCATAACATTAACAGTACCGTAACATTTGTATTGTACATCTCTATCTCTTCTGCATTATAAATTTATATACATTGTTATGCAAATATGTACATCTCTCTGTCATCCAAATAGTACAAACTGTATTTACATTTACATTTTCTGTAATGTCCTACATTCATCAAGTCAGAATTCATACTCAATCATTATGAACTTTGGGGATTAAAAAAGATAGCGTGGAGTATAGTAGCAATTTATTCCTAAGGTTTAGTGCTGAAAAGAAGGAAGCTATTGTGGAATATAAACAAGTGAAGAAACTAAGTTTCAATTTAGAATTGTTTAGGTTTTTGGATAGTAGTCTTTGAAGTTGTTGAAATAGGATGTTGGAGTGGAGGAAACAAAACCATGTTACTTATTTTAATTTTCATTATTTTCTATTTGCCTAATTTCCAGCCAATCATACCACATATTCCAAATTTTATAATATTACGACTCTTCTTTGTCTTTTAGTTCTAGAGTCAATTTGTCCATTTTGGCACATTCCAAAATTTTTTGAATTATTAATTCTTATTGATAATGTGCCAAAATGGACAAATTGACCCTAGACCTAAAAGACATTGTGTGTAAGATAATCTAGCCGCCGTTAATATGTGTAATACAATGTATTTAATCTTTTTATCATATTTCTTTTTGAAATATCCCTAGCATAAATAATTCTGGTTCAAATTCTATTTGTTATTTGACAGTTTCTTGTATCCATCACCTCATTTTAGTCCAACATGTTTGCACTTCTCGGCAGGACCACCACATACAATAGAAAGTACCTTGTCTCTTTTTACATTTCTAACATGTCGGATTCATGTTGGGATATGTTTTTGCTAATCGGTTTGGAGGTAGGTGCCATCGGTAAAACATTTTGTATATATTTTCTTTGTAGGCCGCAGATCTTGTTAATTTATAATTTCTATTCCAATTTTTTTCCCATTCTACTAAATCTATGTTGTTTCCTATATATTTGGCCCAGGCTATCTGTTAGCCTTTTACAATTTCTTCTTCTAACTCAACTTCTAATAGATATTTATAAATTTTTGCAATATTTTTCTCATCAGGGCCTGAAAGAATTTTATCCAAATATTGTAGTTCTGTATAAATCCTGTATTCTTCTATATCCTTTTTGTCTATTCTGTAGTTGGAGATATTCCTTGTTGTTTAAGTTTTTGGTTCAATTTTAATTTTCCCTGTTCGTCTAAAACATCTTTATATTTTGCCAATTTACATAAATGTAGATTGTTGGGATGTATCATTCCTTCCATTGTGAATAGCCATTTCGGAATTGTCATATAGTGTCTCTTTCTAATTTTGTTTCAATTTTAGAACAAATCAAGGAATCTCTAATCAAATACCTATGAAAATAAGATTGTTTTTGGGTTTCTTTTTTCCATAAAAAGTGTGCCACCACTTTTGTAGATCATGGCCCTCCAGACTTAATAACCTTTTGTTACTTAAATTAACCCATTCTTTGGTTCAGATCAAAACTGCTGCTTTATAATAAAGCTTCCAGTCCGGAAATCCAAAGCCGCCTCTGCTCCTACTATCCTGTAGCACTTTTATTTTTATTCTTGGCTTTTTTCCCAAGCATATAAATTTTGCTGTGATTTTTTTTTCATCTTTACAAAAAAAAAAATTTCTAATTTTGTAGGGACTGTTTGAAATAAATACACAAATTTTGGTAAAATAGTCATTTTAATAGCCACAATTCTCTCTAACAATGACAGTTGTAGCTTCCCCCATAATTCCAAATCTGCTTTTGTTTGTTGTAGGAGTTTCATATAATTGTTCTCTTTTATTGCTATTAACCAGATACCTAAATACTTGACTTTTTTTTTGTCGTTTGAAGTCCCATTGTTCCTTCTACTTCTTTTTCGGCTTCTGTCAGGTTTTTAGTCAACATTTTGGTGTTTTGTCTGTTCATTTTAAGATCTGATACTTCCCCATATTTTTCAATTGTCTAATTAACACACTTCCTGTCTCTATGGGATCTTTGGGGCACTATGCTCATAAATTCTATACTATGTTGTTTCTAAAGAATTAGTACATCTATTCTTTGTATTTCTCAGTGCTATTGTATCTTTACATTTTCAGTTAATTAATAAAACTCAACTTGATAGTTTTTTCCAGCCAGGAATGGAATTTGAAAATCCCAGCAACCTGTTCCCTGCCCAGTTGCTGGGTGGGCATTGCCATGGTGGGCATGGCCTATCAGAACTTCCTGTTTCCAGCTTCAGATGGCCTCCAGGCAGTCTGTTTTCACTGTCCCAAGAGTCCAGAGGCCTCTCTCGGGTCCCTGGGAAGCTGAAAACAGCTTCCCTGGGCTCTGGAGGCCATCCAGAAGCCAGAAACAGGGCTGTTTCCAGACTTCCAGAAAGCCCATTTTCCGCCTCCCAGAGCCTCCCTGTATAACCTCCACTTACCTCCATCGAAAATGGGCTGTGTGGCCATTTTCCTGACTGGGAGGGGAGGGGTGGGTGGGACCAGACGGTCAGTTGAAATACTGGTTCAGCGAACTAGATGTAATTGTAACATCCTGTTTGCTCGAACCGGTCTGCACTGGTAGAACCCACTCCTGCTGCCAGCACATACATACTATTAATAGCATAGCATCTTCTCATCAGATATTATTTCCTGTAGGTTTAGGTCTTATTTTCTCTTGTCCTGCCTGCATTAATTGTTGCTTTTATATCTTTCAAACCTTTCTTTTTTGCTGCTTTGCTGTACAGTGCATCTCTCTAAAAATAAAAGCGTTGTAGATGCTTTCAGTCTTTCCCTTTTTACAGTTATAAGCTATGATTAATAATATACGTTTAGTATTGTATAATACAGGATTATACACTCTTCAAATTTCCAAGACAAGATGTTAGCAGCTATTCTTCTATTGTAAGAATTAATGGTTATTTTCTTTTAAAAATAGAATAAATAAATAGAATAAATTTAAAAAAAATGCAGTCACAAAAATGTGAGGTATCTGCTATGTATATTCAAGGGAAGTACTAATACCATTCTCTAAAACTTTAGTAAGACCACACCTAGGGAACTGCATCCAGTTTTGTTCAGTTGGCATTGTTTAATTGAAGGGATCAAGATCATGCTGTCCTTACTGAATCTAGTGAGGTAAGCAGAGACTATGAGACAAAGATTATAAAAAAGATGTTGAGACTAGAAAAAGTACAGAGAAGAGCAACCAGGATGATTAGGAGACTGGAGGCTAAAACATGGAATGAATGGTTGCAAGAACTGGGCTTGGCTAGTCTAGTAAAGAGAAGGACTAGGGGAGACATGATAGCGGTCTTCCAATATTTGAGGAGCTGCCACAGAGATGAAGGGATCAAGCTATTTTCTAAAGTGCCTGTAGGCCAGACAAGGAATAATGGAAGGAAACTGAACAAGGAGAGATTTAATCTAGAAATAAGGAGAAACTTTCTGACCGTGAGAACAATCAACCAATGGAACAGCTTGCCCTTGGAAGTTGTGGGAGCGCCATCACTTGAGACTTTCAAGAAGAGATTGGACTGCCATATGTCATAAATGGTGTAAGGTCTCCCGCTTGGGCGGGGGGTTGGACTAGATGACCTACAAGGTCCCTTCCAACTCTGATTATCTGTTATCTGTTATGTATATGGTCATACTGAGTCTTTAATGTCAAGACTTCAGTTTAGAACACAGATTACATAAACTGAACTTTTATTAAATATATACTTAAAAAATTTATATCCCCATCTCTTTCACAAAAGTACAGGTTAAAATAACAATTTAACAAACCAAATCATAATTCCAAGGTTGCAAACAACAATACCAACTTGTACGAACACCAAATTAATGAGTAAATTTGATCCCAATCCCTGAAAAAATAGCTAGATTGTTAGTGCCTTAAAAAAACAAGAGGGTTAGGATCATCCAGATCTCCCGAGAAATGCTGTTCCACAGGCAAAACTGCCATAGAAAGAGAGAAGACCAATAAGATGGCATTGTTTAACTGAAGGGATCAAGATCATGCTGTCTTTACTGAATCTAGTGAGGTAAGCAGACACTACAAGACAGATGCCTCTTCCTTGCCTAAGGAAATATTCTTGGATGTCATCTACATGGATCAATTGTTGGAGAATTCAGGGAGATGGAAAGTTTGGTTTAATAGACAGAATGAAAAAAGTTGGGTGTAATGGGACATATGGAGTTGATAATAGAAACAAAAGTTTAAAAAAAGTAATGTTGGGTGATTCAGGAAGACCTATTTATGAAATAAAGTTGTAAAAATTCATGGGATAGAGCTGTTTCTCACATTTTCCCAACTTTCTTTCTTTCTTTCTTTCTTTCTTTCTTTCTTTCTTTCTTTCTTTCTTTCTTTCTTTCTTGTCAGGCGATTATAAGATAACAGGTATAAGAATAAACATAGTTAAGAATACATGAAATGGGTACATATAAGAAAAATAAAAGAAACAATAGGACAGGGACTGTAGGCACGTTAGTTCACTTATGCACACCCCTATAGACCTCTTAGGAAAGGAGTGAGGTCAATAGTAGACAGTCTAAGGTTAAAGTTTTTGGGGTTTGGGGAAGAAACCACAGAGTCAGGTAGAGTATTCCAGACATTGACCACTCTGTTACTGAAGTTGTATTTCTTGCGATCAAGTTTGGTGCGGTTTACCTTGAGTTTGTATCTATTGTGTGCTCTTGCATTGTTATGATTGAAGCTGAAGTATTCATTGACAGGTAGGACATTGCAATGTATAATTTTATGTACTATACTTAGATTAGACTGAAGGCGGCATAGTTCTGGTTGTCTAGGTCTAGAATTTCAAGTCTGGTGGCATAAGGTATTCTGCAATGAGTAGAGGAGTGGAGAATTCTTTTTGTGAAATATTTCTGGACTTTCTCAACTGTATTAATATCAGATATGTAATGCGGGTTCCAGACCATTGAGCTGTATTCAAGTATTGGTCTAGCAAATTTTTTGTATGTTCTAATTAGTAGTGTGATATTACCAGAGAAAAAGCTATGCAGGATTAGGTTAACAACGCTTAATACCTTTTTGGCTATGAAGTTACAGTGAGCTTTTAGATCATTAGAGATGAGTACTCCAAAGGTCCTTGACAGAGTTTGGATCATCAACAAGGTCTTGACTATTCAGCTTGTATTTTATTTTCTGATTTTTTTGCCAATATGTAAGAAAGAGCATTTATTTGTTGAGATTTGAAGTTGCCATTTGTTTGACCATTCTGATACATAGTCGAGGTCTTTTTGAGGGGTAGCAGTATTGTCGGTGGTGTTGAATAGCATTACACCATCAGCGAAGAGAACGCAGTTGCTCTTAATATGATTACAGAGGTCATTTATGTAGAGTATGAAGAGAGTTGGTCCTAGAACACTGCCTTGGGGGACACCACTGTTCACAGGTACAGAATTTGATAGGATGCTTCCAATTTTGACCATTTGTTGTCTGTTTGACAGGAATGCTCCTATCCATCAATTAAACAATATTAAAGTTGACTTAAAAAGAAATATATATATTTATTAATGAGTGTGTGTATGTGTATGTGTACATGTATGTGTATGTGTATGTGTGTGTCTGTCTATCTATCTATCTATCTATCTATCTATCTATCTATCTATCTATCTATCTTTGGTTATTTGGGTTTTCTCCCACATAAAATGGGAAGTATCTAGGCGATGTTTCGATGAAGTCTCATTCATTATTTTCAGGTTTGTGTCTTCAGCTTTGTGCTTCTCAGAGTAATGTGAGCTTGCAGCTGCTTCTTCCTTTTAAGTGCTAGTGGGGGTGTGACTTGATTGGGTGGGGGCTTGGCTGTGTTCTAATTGGGTGGGGCTGTTCTCATTGGTTGGGGGATTGGCTGTGTTCTAATTGGTTGGGGGGGTTGGCTGTGTTCTGATTGGCTGGGGGTGTGTTCTGTTCAGGTGGGGGCTTGGTTGTGCTCAGGTTAGTCTTAGTTGCTGGGGGATTTGAGCTGGTGAGCTTTGATACTGTTGTTTGCCTTTGCATTCATGGTCATGCCACATCTTCATGGTGGGCATCAGTTCGCTTCATGTATGGGTCGGAGGGGTTTGAAGCTGGTACTGATGCAGCTGCGGTACAGCTTCTGGTCCGTGGTCGTGTTTCATCTTCTGTGTGGGTGTGAGTCTGCTTTCTATGTGGAAATGTGGTGGTAGCATCTTGCGTGGCCCTCGTGGGTGTGGGTCTGGTATATATATATATTTGTTTTCTTAAGTTTTCGTGGGTACTTACATGTATGGCATTCAGCTTTGTTCGGGTATTTTCCCACGTCATTGTAACTGTGCTTTTAAAGTTGTAGCAACGTTGCAGCAGAACCTCATCTGCCATCATCAGGCCTCTGTATATTGTTCATCTGTGAGTCAGACTTTGACTCACAGATGAACACTATACAGAGGCCTGATGATGGCAGATGTGGTTCTGCCAAACGCTGCTACAACTTTAAAAGCACAACTACAATGACGTGGGAAAATACCTGAACAAAGCTGAATGCCATATATATATATATATATATATATATATATATATATATATATATATATATATATATATATATATATATATATATATCACTCTGAGAAGCACAGAGCCGAAGACACAAGCCTGAAGATGATGAATGAGACTTCATTGAAACATTGCCTAGATACTTCCAATCTTACACGGGAGAAAACCCGAATAACCAAAGATCTCTCTCTCTCTCTCTGTGTGTGTGTGTGTGTGTGTGTGTGTGTGTGTGTTTATATTATATTGCTCTTCTCAAACACACATTAACAAACTTATAGATGTTAAATGGAAAAAGCATGGCAACAGATAAGCAGTTTCTGGTATCTGTTTAGCTCTCTATTTGTAACCATCTCAGGGCATATAATGCATCAACACAATTATGGTAAGTCACCCAACTACTTACCCATATAATTCCATCACATGAAAACACAACAAATGTACCAGGAAACATTCATTATCAGATGTGTGTTGGATGCACTGTACTCCACTCTCCCTATGATTCCAGAGAAAGATATATTCTTCTTTGTTGAAAAGTGGATTTTTGCAAGGCAGGTTTTCTACTGTAGAATTTAGCAAAATCAGAACAGTTGTCAAGTTTTTCTTTTCACTAATGCCCAACATATCGGTATGAAGTCAAGCGTAGCCCAGTATCACATCATAATTTACTAGGACTTACACAAAAACCTAATCATAGAAGTCCAGCATAAGCATGTAGTGTGATTATACAAATGGGGTGGAGTGGAGTATTAGCCAATGTCATACTTCTAAATCTATTTTGAACTATTATTTAAATCCTGTGATTATTTATTGGAAGAATAAAATAAATAAAAACATACACTTCCCATTTAATTCTTCATCCGCACAAAATGAAAAAAAAATCTAGCTATTGAATACATTTTACAAATTCTGTCACTTTTTCATTAGTTCAAGGAGATGTGGAACACAAGATGATGCAAAGGTTTTTCTATGAGTGTTTGAAATTTCCTAGGAACATGTTGCCCTAATTTGTGCATTGACAGTTAAATTAAAACTTTATGGATGGATACCAACAAACAAGAATACCAAGGGAGATGTCAAAGCAGCAATAAATATTTAAGAAAGTTCATTAAGAAATTGTGTCTAAATATGCTTCCAAATATTCTTCCCCAATATGCTGCAGAAGTGAGAGCCGTCTCTGGAATTACAAAATGATTGCTTTCTTGAGCAAGTTTCATTGCTTTCAACCTTTCTCTCCCTTCCATTCTGAGTTATTTAGTTGAAGTATCAGCAAAGTAAGTTATATATTAATGATGATTAAGTATATTGCAGGTATTAAGCACCGGCCAAGACAAAAAAAGGAAACAATTATCCTAATTGCAGTTAGTACTAGAAACTTGTTATATCTCAGCTCAGAAGAGTAAATGAGAAAAGCTAGTTTCTCTAAGCAGCCTCTCCTCCTCTTGTAAATTAAAAAGGAAAATCAAAGACAGGACAAAATAAAAATATCTGTATCATCTATATTTATTTAATGTACGTAAAGCCTTACATTATTATCCAGCAGTTTGAGGACTTCTGGAAGAGGTATGGAAAATTGAAGATGTCTCTGTGAAAACAGAAGATAACCACAGCAAAAATAGTGAAACTTCATCAAAATTTCTCTGGACAAGGAGGCAATTGGAGATTACCCACCTGTGTTCTACTGTGTTTCTCCAACAATATGCCCCCCCGCCCAATAGGAAGACCCAGCATATTTTCTAGGCATAAAATGAAATTAAGCCCCTCCCCCAAATTTAGGCCTAGTTTAAAACATGCAAAATTGGGGGGGGGGGAAGGTGGCAGGGGAAACTTGCCATTAGGAGTGCCCCACGGGCAGCTATGCCTCACCATCAGCTGCTCCTAACACCATGGTGGAGCATGGAGGGCTCCTTTACCCCTCCCTTACCCAGGCCCGCAGGCAGGTGGTGTTGGCGTGGATGTCCAGCAGCATTTGAGCCGCTTCTCAGGCCTCTGTAGCTTCAACAGTTCCCACCGATGCTGACGCCTCTCTCGCCAGCGCCGTCTCCAACAACAGCATCTGAGTCACTCCCACTTTTCCCCTGTCCCCATAACAACAGGGGAAAAAAAACATTTTGAGGTACCTGGGAGCACCATGTGCTGCATTTTGGTTTAATCCTGAGCGGCTGGGTGGGTGTGAAAAGAGCCGAGCGAGCATCTCTGCTACTTGCTACCCTTGGTGCTCCAGCCTCGGGCTCTGCAAGTTTGCAAAAGTCCTGGTGCACAGCCTGTTCCTTTATTCCAAGCGCCCAGGCTGAGCTGCAGCTGTCCCTCTCTCACCAGCGCCGTCTCCAATAACAGTGGCAGCAGTGACGGGAACCATGGAAGTTATGGAGGCAGCTCCCTCACCCAAGAAGCAGCTAAAACACTTTCACGGTTCCCGCCGCTGCTGCCACTGTTATTAGAGATGGCGCTGGTGAGAGAGGGACAGCTGCAGCTTGGCCTTGGCATTTGGAATGCAGGAATGGGCTGCACACTGGGACTTTTGCAAACTTGCAGAGGCCGAGGCTGGAGAACCAAGGGTAGCAGCAGCAGAGACTCTCTCTCGGCTCTTCTCACGCCCATCCAGCCACTCAGGATTAAACCAAAATGCAGCGCGCTCCCAGGTACCTCAAAATCTATTATTTTTTTCTGTTGTTACAGGGATGGGGGAAAAGCGGGAGAGAGTCAGACGCTGTGGTGGAGATGGCTCTGGTGCGCAGGGGGGGATAAATTAATCCACCCCCAAAAAAAGACATCTTAGCTGTTTTGGGGGGGCTCCAAAAAAATAAGGCCCAGCCTTATTTTGTGAGAAACATGGTAGGTAGATTTTCCTTATGAAGGAACCACACAACATCAGTTTTCCATGGATCTAAATGCCAAGATTCAAATAAATCGGTGATCTTCCTTGCAACCAATGACACTAAATTTGAAAGCCTCACTTTTAATCATTCTCAAAATTGTCTATTAGCCATTTTTAAATATTAGACACTTTAACAAGTTTCTTATGGCATACCCTCTTATGGCATACAAGAAATAAATAATTGATCTACAAAAGAAAATTGATCAATCTTTGAATGAATCTATGTGACGGGATAAAGAAGAACAAAAAACCTATGGCAATATTTGATTGAATTAAAGATTTTTAGAAGTAAAAGAAAGGAATATAAATTGGTTTATTTGATCAATGTTGAAATAATATTTCCCATCCCCCTAACTTCTTGATAACTCTTCTTGAACTTTTTGATGACATCAGGATAAAAAAGTTGATGTTTTATTGATTTGTTTTTGGATAAGGAATGGGATATGGGATAAAAAGCTATCTACTTAGAGCAGATTACAATTTACTAAATTTGAGTAGTTGTGATAAAAGTTGGAATTTGCTTTTATACATTTTTTTATTATATTCTCTTTTCTTTTTCTTTATGACTTTTGTCCTGCACTTTTTATTTACACTGCTCAAAAAAATAAAGGGAACACTTAAACAACACAATGTAACTCAAAGTCAATCACACTTCTGTGAAATCAAACTGTCCACTTAGGTAGCAACACTGACTGACAATCAATTTCACATGCTGTTGTGCAAATGGAATAGGCAACAGGTGGAAAGCATAGGCAGTTAGCAAGACATCCCCAATAAAGGAGTGGTTCTGCAAGTGGTTACCACAGACCACTTCTCAGTTCCTATGCCTTCTGGCTGATAGTTTGGTCACTTTTGAATGCTGGCAGTGCTTTCACTCTAGTGGTAGCATGAGACGGAGTGTACAACCCACGCAAGTGGCTCAGGTAGTGCAGCTCATCCAGGATGGCACATCAATACGAGCTGTGGCAAGAAGGTTTGCTGTGTCTGTCAGCGTAGTGTCCAGAGCATGGAGGCACTACCAGGAGACAGGGAAGTACATCAGGAGACATGGAGGAGGTCATGGGAGGGCAACAACCCAGCATCAGGACCGCTACTTCTGCCTTTGTTCAAGGAGGGACAGGAGAAGCACTGCCAGAGCCCTGCAAAATGACTTTCAGTGGGCCACAAATGTGCATGTGGGTGCTCAAATGGTCAGAAACAGACTCCATGAGGGTGGTATGAGGGCCTGACATCCACAGGTGGGGCTTGTGCTTGCAGCCCAACACCATGCAGGACATTTGGCATTTGCCAGAGAACACCAATATTGGCAAATTTGCCACTGGCGCCCTGTACTCTTCACAGATGAAAGCAGGAGCACACTGAGCACATGTGACAGACATGACAGGGTCTGGAGACACCATGGAAAATGTTCTGCTGCCTGCAACATCCTCCAGCATGACCGGTTTGGCAGTGGGTCAGTAATGGTGTGGGGTGGCATTTCTTTAGGGGGCCGCACAGCCCTCCCTGTGCTCGCCAGAGGTAGCCTGACTGCGATTAGGTTCTGAGATGAGATCCTCAGACCCCTTGTGAGACCATATGCTGGTGTGGTTCGCTCTGGGTTCCTCCTAATACAAGAGAATGCTAGGCCTCATGTGGCTGGAGTGTGTCAGCAGTTCCTGCAAGACGAAGGCATTGATGCTATGGACTGGCCTGCCCGTTTCCAGACCTGAATCCAATTGAGAACATCTGGGACATCATGTCTCACTCCATCCACCAACAGACTGTCCAGTAGTTGGGGGATGCTTTAGTCCAGGTGTGGGAGGAGATCCCTCAGGAAACCATCCTCCACCTCATCAGGAGCATGCTCAGGTGTTGTAGGGAGGTCATACAGGCATGTGGAGGCCACATACACTACTGAGCCTCATTTTCACTTGTTTTAAGGACATTACATCAAAGTTGGATCAGCCTGTAGTGTTTTTTTCCACTTTAATTTTGAGTGTAAGTCCAAATCCAGACCTCCATGGGTTGCTAAATTTGATTTCCATTGATAACTTTTGTGTGATTTTGTTGTCAGCAGATTCAACTATGTAATGAACAAAGTATTTAATAAGAATATTTCATTCATTCAGATCTGGGATGTCTTATTTTTGTGTTCCCTTTATTTTTTTGAGCAGTGTATTTCTTCTGTTCTTTTCTTTTTCTTTAAATTTAGTTTTGTACTACTTTTTATATTGTAATAAAATGCTTAATAAAGTTAAAGAGAGAGAGAGAAGACAAAGAAGATGAAGAAGAAAGAAGAGAAAGAAAGAGAGGAGGAGGAGGAGGAGGAGGAGGAGGAGGAGGAGGAGAAGAAGAAGAAGAAGAAGAAGAAGAAGAAGAAGAAGAAGAAGAAGAAGAAGAAGAAGAAGAAGAAGAAGAAGAAGAAGAAGAAGAAGAAGAAGAAGAAGAAGAAGAAGAAGAAGAAGAATGCAGCATTTTGCAAGACTAAAAGAGAGATTTATATGATTGTGTTCATGGATATTACAAATTGAAAGCAATACTAGTTAATTATTAAAGTTCCTTTCATATAGGAACTTAATGCCACATAATTATAATAAAGTCGGGAGAAAACTCTGAGGTCATCATTACAATCAAAGTTAGTAGAAATGACATGCATTTCCCAATTCGCTAAAGCCTCAAAGAATATTCTTTCAGTAGTTTGGAATAATAGGAACAGAGCTCAGGATTTAATTAATTTTAATGGAACATAATAGATCAGTGGGTGTGCTTTTTTGAAGAATGGAGCTTTGTCCTTTGAGAACTTACAGAACATTCTAATGGCAAACCTATCATAGAGCAAGAGACTGCCACTGTGTGCATAATAATGGAAAATAATCTGACTAAAGTCAGTTTTTAAAAAGGAGATTTAACAGGGATGCCAAATCAAGACTGCAAAAATCCCGATGACTATAAATTAGATTTTTCTGCTTTTGTTTACTGATATCTAGTTGTCTCTGCATCTTGATTATTTACTTCCAGAATGGTCAAATAAATAAATCTAACGTACTCAACTCCCTAAACATGATTAAATGTCCTATTTTTTAAGAAATTAAGGAAGAGAAAATTTAAAATACAGCTGTAGGTTAATTGAGCAGTCTGAAATTTCTTTTTTAAAAATTGTATGTCTTAACAGCGTTTTCAGTTGACAACTTGAGTGCTTGATTCTAGTGTTGTACTTAACTATCTGACAAGAGACTTACATGCTTGCCCTTAAGAAATGATATACTGAAGATTTGATAGACATGTTTTTCTTATGATCAAGTATTCATGTAAGATCTTCCTGACTTGCCAGTTTCCTGATCTTCCTGACATGCAGTGATTGGTGAAAACTTGCATGTTGCTTAAACTCATAAAAGGGAAGGTAGCCATAATGAAGAATAATTTATGCAAGTATAATTTAGCAGATGAAAGTGGTATCCCTCTCCTGCCTCCCCAATAATTAACACAGAAGTTTTTATGTATTGCAAAATCTGATATATTTAGTGTCTCATTATCACAGTCTGGTTATTCAGTAGCATTTTATAGAGTAGCCAATATTTATGATTCATTGCATGCTACCTAATAATGAATGATAAAAAACCCTTCTTGAATATACGTTGGCATTGCTAATTTCACATGCTTTAGTGGAATGCAAATAATGGATGCAGGAACAACTGTTAATATTGCTTTTATTTCTGGCAGGTTTGAAGGCTAATTGCTATTTAAGTTAATACTATATCATATATCAAGTCACTTGGCTGACCTTAATTTACCAAAGGGTTAACTGCCAACCGGCATGATTGCATATTCTTTGTAATAACTGTGACATTTCCTTTCTTTGATGTGTTAAAGAAATTACTGAACCATTATGAAAAAGTGCTCATGGGTTTGATTTCCTTTATACCTAAAAAGATCTTGTCTTCCTTATGTTCCCTTCACTACTAAATAATCTAAATTATCCAGTCTATTTCTCTTTAAATATTTTCCTAACTGTCCAGTACAGATTAGGGAAATACATATTTCTGTATAAAATGAAGATTTTTCCATTCAGAATTGTTGCAAATAGTTTCTAATACATTCCCTATAAACTGTATTTGTACATAATTTAAAGCAAAGCAAATTTTCCTTCTTCTTCTTCTGTATGTTCTTTTAAAAAAATGTTTAGTTATATTTGTGCTTTGGAAACAAAAGATGGGTCTATAGAGGTCCTCATCTATGATATTATCCATCATGATTAGTGCATTTACATCTATGTTTTGTGTAGCTGGAGGTAATGGCTACCATTATCTGGTATTAGGCATACTTAAATGTGCCTAATTTGGTCTAATTAGATCAATTCTATCCCTTCTACTTAATCTGTTATATAATACCACATTCTGCTTATTCCGTATCACTCTATTGTTCCACTATTTCATTTTTTGTGTACCAGAAAATTCATTCCAACTCTTCAGAATTAACACAGAAGAGTATTTTTTTACTTGTTATTGAATTTGTGACTTTCTTTTTTAATTATTTTTATTACACATTTTCCTTTGTTATATATGTTTCCATTTCTGCAATAGCAGTGTACTGTCTATATAAAATCTCTTTTAAATACACATAATATTATATACACCATAATTATAATATTATTTTCATAATATATATAATATAATATTTACTTCTAATAGCCCTGTACAGTTTAATCTATAATCAAATATAGTCCAGTGATAATATTGCTTATAGTATTATTGCTTATATCTATCTATCTATCTTTCTTCCTTCCTTCCTTCCTTCCTTCCTTCCTTCCTTCCTTCCTTCCTTCCTTCCTTCCTTTCTTTCTTTCTTTCTTTCTTTCTTTCTTTCTTTCTTTCTATCTTTACTTCTATTTTATTGATCATTCTTAATTATAAATTTACTAATTACTAATTTCATTTATAAAATAAGTCCCATGTCAAATAAAATAAGTCCCATGTCAAATTTTTCTCTTTAATTTTCAACATGAACCTGTACATTTTGGTGCAGTCTAATATTTTCTTCATTACATTTTCATCTGTAGGTGTATTTTCATTTTTCCAGTTTTGTGCATACATAATTATCTCTACCATTGTTACATGAAATATTAAATATATAATTCTTTTACTATATTTCCTCAGTAGTCTACCTAGTAAGAACAGTTCTGATTTTAAATCTATTTGTTGTGTTTTCATTTCTTCTAACCACCTTTTTATTTTTAACCCAACATATTTTTGCCATTGGACAGGTCCCCACATATGGAAATAGGACTCCAGTATCTGTTTACATTTCTATGCCCCTGTGAAGAGCTGAGGTTGAAACTATGGAGCATGTCCTTTTATATTGCCCTATGTACAACGCAGGCAGATCTAAGTTACTGTCTCTCCTTGAAACAGACCCTTCTAGACCCAATGTTAGTAATTTGTTCTTATATTGTCTAGGGATGGCTCCTCATATATCACTTCTTTGGTTTCCAAATTTTTTTTAAGAGCTGTAACCATCAGAGGAGAATGCTATAATTCCCATTAGTCAAATTTTTGGTGACCAATTGTTCATGATTAATTTTCCCATGCTCTTCTTTTGTTGTACTTGTGTTTTGGTCTGTGACTGCAAATAAAGTATTATTATGTTTACATTTCCAACACTCTGGGAATATGTTTTGGAACATCTTTGCCATTCTTGCTGGTGGCAAATGCCATCTATAGAACATTTTGTAAAGTTTTTGTTTGTATGTTGTTGATATCGTTAGTTTGTAGTTTCTTTCCTAAAGTTTTTGTGACTTACAAAGGAATGTTCTATGTAACTTTTCAGATTATATCTAAATGGGCATTAAGATGTATGAAGGGATGCAATATGACATTAGAGAACAAATGATACAGAATTCAGTATGTTTTTAAGTGTGGAGTGATGAGAAACACCTATTCAATCTATTTTATGGCAAATGATGTTTGCAATTCAAGCTGATATTACTGTTCTGGAAAGTTTTTCACATCTTGGAACTCACGTACTTCAAATTTTACATCTCATATCAACGTACAAGTAGACAGAAGATCAAAATTGCAACCACAAATATGTTCAGCATTCAGCTTCTGAAATGCAAACTGTGATATTATCATGAGATTTTTACCACCATTTGTAAATTATTGTTCTTCCATGAATTTTCACCTCTATATAGATGAAAGACCAGAACATTGTTTTCTGGAATTAGTTTTAGGCTTTATAATGACATTACAGATAGGTATACTTCCCTTTCCTGTAAAACATATATGCATTAGATGTGTGGCTGTTGCTAATGCTCTATTATCTGTTTGATAATAGTATTTAATATGCTATAAGGAGAAAGGATTGCCTTGATTGAATGCAGTTCCTATCTGTTTTTCTCTATCTTGAATATCATGTTGTCCAATTTGGTATTCTGTGCAGTGTCAAATGCATATTGTAACAGTAACACAAGTATTTAATTCATAGTATTTCCTACTATCAATTTTTTCCTTTCTCTCCCACCCCTCCCCTCCCCACTTTTCTGTGATACTTGTTACTTATGGGAGCATGGTGAGTCCCCAAAAGAAATAGACGCATCACATAGACACATCACAGAAGTACAGTCACAACTTGCTCTCATTATTTTAATTAAGAATTTATCAGACCAATGTTTAAATCAGACCAAATTTAGGTGGAAAGCATGTCAAAAATAACAATTAAAAATGTTCTAGATTTAGTAGAATGCAAATTGCATTCTAATGCTAACTTTTGAACCTGAACCGTTTTAAAGTTACATTCCATACTATCTGGCATTAAGCCACAAAATTACTCAATCTTATATAGCAACCATTAATTTTGTGGCCATCCTTGTGCTGCCTGAAAACATGCCTTAAGAATGTGCCTATTGTTTTCCCTGTTAGTTTCCATCCTCAGGAAGCTCGGAAATCTTGGGGAAATCATATAGGTGTGATTAGCACTTCCAATGACCCAGTTCATGCTGTCTTCCTTGTTTAAGAATAACAGAAAGTCAACCAATTTTCATGGGATATAAAATTCATTTTGGTAGCACAAATAGAGATCATATATTCCTGTTACAATAAGTGTTACCTTTTTTTGCTGTCTCTGCTAAATTGTGTAGCTATATTGGGAAACTACAGTCTGCATAAATCTGACATTTTTTTCATAACTTGATATAGAATTATGTGCATAATTAATCCATACGTGCTAAAATTTAATTACTGCAATCACCCGCAGCAATTTTCACTGGAACATAAGAACAAAAGCAATATCTGCTGAATCAAATCCATGGGCCATGTCATGGAGAACAGGCTATATTGACAGTGGTGAACAAAGAAGCCTATTAGTTGACTTCAGAAATAATACCACTATAATCTAAACCAATAGCCATTGTTCTCCATGACTTCCTTTAACAAAATCTCTATGAATTGGATAAAACAAGGAGAAGAGATCTTGCCTGGGAACTACCAGATAAAATAGGGGACTCCAAAGCTGTATAACAGGCACAGAAAGAAATTTAGAAAAGATCCACCTAACTTATCAGGCTAAAAAGATTGCAAGAGTTTTGTACTTTTATAATTATCATATTCTTACAATGAAATAGGATTAGTTCATCTGCTTTTATTTTCTGTCTTATCTATCTGGGAAGACTGACATGGATTATGAAAGCAATCAGGGAGATGACTGGCATTTGAATCTAGGCTATTGTGTCAGTCTGTCTGAAGAATGGGGTACTATCTCATTGCCTTGAAAGAGAATGTGATTCAGTCCCTCTTCAAAAAGCCATACTTGCATCCCGTAGTTTTTGACAATTACTGGCCAGTCTCCAAATTCCCCGCTCTGGGGAAGGTTGTTGAATGGATTATCTAGACTGATTTCAGTTGGGTTTCAGACTGAATTTAGTATCGAGGCAGCTGTGGTCACACATGTCAATGAACTCTAGTGAAACTGGGATAGTGGTTCTTAGATATTTGCATACTAACCTGTGATTGGCTGAACTGCAGAAGTGGGAAAAGCAAATGTCTGTCAATGGCTGAAGCTGCGGACAACTCCATTTAAAAGGAGCTGCCGTGGCAAGACTTCTTCAGTTCTACACGGAAACAAATAAAACAGTATTACTGATCTGAGCATCCTGCGTCTTTGTTCCGTACACGATCTAACACTGGCAATGAAAGTGGGATAGGATAGGATAGGATAGGATAGGATAGGATAGAATAGAATAGAATAGAATTCTGTATTGGCCAAGTGTGATTGGACACACAAGGAATTTGTCTTGGTGCAAATGCTCTCAGTGTACATAAAAGAAAAGATACATTCATCAAGAGTCAAGAATCATAAGGTACAACACTTAATAATAGTCATAGGGTACAATAAGCAATCAAATCATACTAGGAAACAGTCAATATAGATCGTAAGGATACAAGTGACAAAGTTACAGTTATATAGTCACAAGTGGGAAGGGATGGGTGATAAGGAATGATGAAAAGGATCCTGAAGCAACAAAGGACGAGGTCAACTAGTAACCACATGGCATTGTCAGCCATTACTCAATGAAACCAGCCAGCAAGATGTCTGGATCAAACATCCCTTCAGCTCCTTTCAACCCAGCAGGGGAAGACTGGAATTCCTATATAGACTGTTTCTACATGTTCCTGGAAGCAAACAATCTTCTCAATATCTTGGAACAGAGAAAAAGAACCGTCTTCCTAACACTGCAGGCCCGCAGTATTCAAAATGACCAAGGCACTATCTTCATCCGACGAACTGAAGACAGTGGCCTGGCCAGACCTGAGGGCACACTACACCCCGCAAGCATCATCCGTAGTGCTGAGATACGAGTTTTACAGAAGAGATCAGAAAGAAGGAGAAACCATCAATGACTTTGTGGCTACCCTATGAGAAACCGCTGCCACTTGTGAGTTCCTAAATGCAGACGAGGCAATGAAGGATCTCCTGGTTCTAGGACTCAGAGACCTAAACCTCCAGAACCAGCTAGTCACCAAAAATAACTTTTAAAGAAGCTCTGGAGGAAGCCTCCACCACCAAAGCCTCTCAACAATCTGCCGTGGTGATGAAAAAAATGAACAAGCGGCAGCCACCAAAAGAAGCCGCTGCCATACACCACAAAGATGTCAAATCAGAGCCGGATACAGAAGAGGATGAAGAAATCCACCAACTACAGTCAGAGAAATCCCCAAAGAACCAAGAGAAAGGAAGAAAAAACTTCTAGTGTGCTGGGTGTGAGGGAAACCACCTGCACTCAGAATGCCGGTTCCGGTATGAGATCTGACAGTGATGCGACTGAAAGGGACATATAGCAAGAGCCTGCAAGGCATTCCAGCTGATCAGATGATGCCAGAGGCCTCCAAATTTACCACTGTGTACCAGGACAAGCCAAACCAGAAGTCAGAGGAATAACTATGGCTGAAATAGAAGGAGCAATGACCCGGCTGCTGAGCGAGGAGAAACACACCAGACAGTGACTGTTAAGTTTGAGCAATGAGAGGCTGAACCAGAGCATGAGTGCAACAATACTTTATTATGACAATAAAGGGCTGACCATGCTTGCCACGCCTGGAAACTGGCTCGCAGCAATCAGCGACTGGTTGGACCCCGCAGCCTGCTTTTATAGCTGGCTGCTGGGGAGAACCAGCCAATGAGGAAAGGGGGAAGAACGCTCACTCAAAGTGAGTGGACCTGAGTGAGAACTCCTAGAGTTCTCAGGACATAACACCCCTTCCCCCCAGATGCGAACATGCATAGTCTTTGAGGTAGGCAGGAGGTTTATGTTGGCGCCCGGAACGGCGTAGCTCTGGAATATCGTCTGTCCGTCCGGGGTCTACCTGGGAAGGCAGAGTCGGCAAAGTGTCACCAGTGTGCCCCTCGGTTTGGGCCTGTCCAGGGCTCGTAGGGTTGATCACTGGGGATGTGCTCTCGAAGGCTGGATCGGGCTGGCCAACTGTCTGGGCGCCGCTGTCTGTGTTCGGGCTTTCGGAACCAGCTGTAGGTGTGAACTGATTGCCGGGTGTGATGTGGATGTGAGGCTGAGGATGAAGCCTCCCCTCGTCTAGTGCCTCTGGGTCCCTGCTGGCGATGGTGCTGAGGCGTCTGCGCAGTTGGTCTATGTGCCTTCTCCAGACGCGGCCATCCTCCAGTCTGACCCGATACGACCGCGGCCTGGTGATGGCTACGATCTCGCCCGGAATCCACAGGGGGTCTCCCGCGAAGTTCCTCGCGAAAACTGGCTCTGTAAGATAAAATGTCTAACCCCGATGAGGAAGCGAGGGGAGAGTCAGGCAGTATTGTGGGTGTAGTCTGTCCAATACAGTCCTCAGACGCCTGCCCATCAGGAGCTCAGCTGGGGACTTATTGGTGACTGAACAAGGAGTTGAGTGCTGGCTCATCAGGAACCGCGAGAGTTTGTGGTGCCAGTCATCCTTGTTGAACCTTGCCAGGGCTTCCTTAGTGGTCCTGACGGCCCTTTCAGCCAACCCGTTACTGGCAGGGTGAAATGGGGCTGTGAAAATGTGGCGGATACCCAGGTTGGCAGCGAAGCGGCTGAACTCAGTCGATGTGAACTGTGGGCCATTATCGGAGACAATGGAGTCGGGCAGCCCGTGCGTAACGAACAGGCGTGTTAACACATTGGTGATTGCTAGTGTGGTGGTCGTGGATAGCTGTGCTACGTCAATCCATTTGGAATAGGCGTCCACGACCACTAGGAACATCTTCCCATGCAGAGGGCCCGCTAGGTCGATGTGAATTCTGGACCAAGGAGCGCTGGCGTTTTCCCATCTAGTAGGAGTGGCAATGGGGGGAGCAGGGACGGGATTCCTGGCAAATGTTGCAGGAACTTACCCAATTGACAATGTCCTCGTCTAGACCCGGCCACCACATGTAGCTGCGTGCTAACGCCTTCATTCTCACGATGCCAGGATGTCCCTCGTGCAATGCTTCCAGAACTCGGGTACGCAGTGAGGCTGGGATGACCACTCGAGTGCCCCATAGTAGACAGCCCTGCAGACTTGACAATTCCTGCATGCGAGTCTTAAAAGGTGTGAATTTGTTATCAACATTGCCACCCGGCCACCCCCTCCTCACCCAGTCAAGCACCTGGGCGAGTGTTCGGTCTGTCTTGGTTTTAGTAGCAATGTCCAGGGCAGTGATGGGTAGGTCCAACTGGGTGATCTCGAAAATAGCGTGGACAGGAGCAGGGTCTTCAGCCGGGGCAGGCAAGGGGCAGCGACTGAGGGCGTCAGCGTGGGACAGTGTTTTACCCGGGCGGTGTATAAGTCTGTAGGAGTAGGCTGCTAGAAAGAGAGTCCACCTTGTCATCCTAGGGGAGAGGACTTGAGGGGTCTGCTTGTCCCCGGCTAGGAGGCCCAGGAGGGGTTTGTGGTCCGTGACCAGCTCTAAAAATGGCCAAAAAGGAATTGGTGAAATTTTTTCATGGCTGCAACAGCTGCTAGGGCTTCCTTATCGATCTGGCTGTAGTTGCGCTCCGTAGCAGAGAGCGTCCTTGAGAAAAAGGCGATGGGAGCCTCGGCGCCATTGGGAAGCCTGTGACTTAGTACAGCCCCAATTCCAAAAGGGAGGCGTCTGCTGCCAGTACTAAAGGGAGGTTAGGGTCGAATTGAATAAGTACCGCCTCTGACGTGAGTAGTGATTTGACGGCGTTAAAGGCATGGTTTCCTTGTGCCCCCAGTGCCATGGTGACTTTTTATCCAGTAATCTGTGTAGGGGTTCAGCTACTGATGCTTTATGGGGCAGAAAGGATGCATAAAAGTTCAATAGCCCCAAGAACGCCTGTAGTTCAGTTTTGGAGGTTGGAGTGGGTGCCTCGTGGATTGCCTTAACCTTGGACTCCAGGGGGTGAATGCCAGAGGCGTCAATTTTATAACCCAGAAAGTCCACCTGTCTAGTGGCAATGGCACATTTTTCTTTTTTCAACTTGAGGCCATTCTGTCTGAACCTCTCTAACACAGCTCGAACTCTTTGGAAGAGTTGGGGTCTGTCCCTGGCCGAGACTAAGATGTCATCGAAGTAGGGTACTACACCAGGGAGGCCCTGCAAAATCCGCTCCATGAGGGATTGAAAAATACCCGGGGCAACACTTATGCCAAATTGGAGACGCTTGCATCGGAAGGCACCCCTGTGAGTGACAATTGTCTGGAGTTCCGCTGTTTGGTTATCTACAGGGAACTGTTGATATGCTTGAGACATGTCCAATTTAGCAAAAATGCTGCCTGGTTCGAATGTGTGTAATAAGTGCTGGATGACGGGCACAGGATAAGCGCTAACTTGTAGAAATTTATTGATTGTCGTCTTGTAGTCCGAGCAAATTCTCAGGCTACCGTCTTTTTTGAGGGGTGTGACAATGGGCGTCTCCCACTTGGCGAAATCTGTTGGCTCAATGACCCCTTGTTTTAATAGTTTATCCAATTCTGCATCTAGTTTTGGCCGAATAGCAAATGGGACCCTACGCGGTTTTAGCCTGATTGGGACTGCTTGGGGGTCAACTGAGAATGAGATGGGGGTACCGTTATAACACCCCAGCTCTTCGCTGAATACATCTGAGTAATCAGCGAATAAGGAGTCAGTGTCTGAGGTTGAGACAGCATGGACTCCTGTTATCCCTAGGCCGAGATGGGGAAACCAATCGAGCCCCAATAAGGTGGGTAGATTGCCGTTAACTACCACTAGAGGTAGGTGACCTTTAAAAGCTTTAAAACTGACAAGAAACTTGCCTCTGCCGATTACAGGAATGGTCTTCCCCTGGTAGTCCTTCAGGCCAAACTGGCATCTCTGGAGCCGGCTAGTGGATAGGCTTGGTTGGAGCCTCTTAAGGGTGTTCCACGAGATAATTGAGAGCGCTGACCCTGTGTCAACCTCCATGCGGCACGGTTTACCTTCTAGGGAGACGGAGAGAGAAATTTTACTAACAGTGTGGCAAGTGTGCTTGGCAAGGTGATGCGTGCGACAGTTCAATACTTGCCTCTGTGGTCCCGAGTGTGAGAGAGGGTGCCTTTGTGCTGCGCTTTGGGGAGCTTGGCAGACTCTCGCGATGTGTCCCCTTTATGGCAGTTATTGCAGGTGGCTCCTTTAAACTTGCAGGTGGCCCTCTGATGAGATCCCCACAGGCTAGGCACAGGGTGATGTGCTTGGGTGGATCGATGTTTTCTTGTTTGGCTCCTACCTGCGGCCGTCTGTCGTTGGATAGGCGGTGGACTTCATTTTCATCACTGATAGTTTCCTCTGCTACCACCTCCTCGGAGTGGACTGGAAGTGATGTCAGCTTGGCACTTTGGCCCTGGATTTTGGTGGCTGAGTTTGTTGCCAGCTCAGCTGCCAAGGCTTCCTCGACTGCTTGTGCGAGGTTGAGGTCTTTTTTTGCGAGAAGGCGCCTTTGCAGGTGGAGGTCCTTGACCCCGCAGACTAATTGATCGAGGAGCATGTCCTCCAGGTAGGTTCCAAACCCACAATGCAGTGCTGCTGTTCTGAGAGCGGCCATATATTGATTGATGGTCTCCTTGCTCGATTGCTTCCTCATACGGAAGGTGAATCTCCTGGCAATCTGTGAGGGCCTGGGGGAATAGTGGTTAGTGAGAATTTCAAGTAACTCAGACCACGGAACGTTTTTCAACTCACGAGGAGCCACGAGCGCTGCGGCAGTATCGTAGACGGTGGCTCCGCAGTATATTAGGAAATATGATTTTTTCCGATGTTCCCCGCATCTGCCAGGCCAACAGCATCGATATAATGATTAAAGCGGTTCTTATACGATTCCCACTTCTCCTCGTCTGGCTTGAACGCCGGGAAGACTGGATTGGAACTCATGGTGCTGGGACCGGTTGAACAACCTGAGGAAAAAAATATCTCTGGGGCAGCAGACAATGTTTTAGTGCCCGTGGTGGGCAAGTGATTTCAGCTCAGGAGAGGCTGTTTGCAATCCTCTCTTTTCTCTCTGGGTTAACCACGTTAGGCTGTTAGCCGTTGATGGCGTTTGGATTCACGCCTGAGTGGGCTTCAGTGACTGGCTACAGCGCTGTGCTGTACCTTTTAGGTTTGAAATTCAAATGACAACCGTTTGAATTTCGCGCCTGATACTGAGCGGCTGCGGCTCGCAGTGCTTCACTTTCCCTGTAGCTGGGCTAACAAGCGGCTACAGACGCTTCTAACTCTCGATTCTGACCGCTCTCTCTGGCTGCGGATCAGCGTTCGCTTCTTATCGCTTGCTGGCCGCTTTCTCTGTCAGCGGATCAGCGTTTGCTCTTTTTGTTTGCTCTTTTTGATGGCTGACCGCTCTCTCTGGCTGTGGATCAGCGTTTCTCTTATCGCCGGCCGATCGCTCTCTCTGGGCTGCGGATCGGCGGCTAGTGACTCAGCGGTTGCATGGTGCTTCTGGTAGCCATCCCATCCTCGTCACCAGTGTTAAGTTTGAGCAATGAGAGGCTGAACCAGAGCATGAGTGCAACAATACTTTATTATGACAATAAAGGGCTGACCGTGCTTGCCACGCCTGGAAACTGGCTCGCAGCAATCAGCGACTGGTTGG
Source organism: Pseudonaja textilis (assembly GCF_049901715.1). NCBI lineage: Eukaryota > Metazoa > Chordata > Lepidosauria > Squamata > Elapidae > Pseudonaja > Pseudonaja textilis. The sequence continues at coordinate 44,913,304 of NC_141993.1, forward strand.
ACCCCGCAGCCTGCTTTTATAGCTGGCTGCTGGGGAGAACCTGCCAATGAGGAAAGGGGGAGGAACGCCCACTCAAAGTGAGTGGACCTGAGTGAGAACTCCTAGAGTTCTCAGGACATAACAGTGACTCTGGGCCATTCCAGCACAACCAACGCATAAAAGGTACACGTACAAATAAGCATTGAAGGGAAGCCCTGCCAGATGAGGTAGAAGGTAAAAGGAGCTGCCACAGCTAGAGTTCTTCAGTTCTATACGGAAACAAATCAAACAGTATTACTGATCCGAACATCCTGTATCTTCACTCCACCTGCGATTTAACAATGATAGTGGATATATCCTTGTGCTCCTTGATCTCTCAATGACTTTTAATGCTGACAACTAAAGTAGCTTTCTAAGAGAGCTTCACAACTTGAGGATTGAGGCACTGTTCTATGGTGCTGCCATAGGGTCTACACTTTCTCCCTCTTTTCATCACCTATATTAAACTGTTAAGTGAGGTCATCTTCTGGTTTCCGATTCAGTATCATTAGTACACTGAAGATACCCAAGATTATGCACAATGATGTCTTAAGACTCAAATGAAGCTATCAAGGTTCTGCCCCAGTGTTTGGAGTCTATGCAAATTTGGGTAGGGGGGAAGAACCAACTCAGTTGTACCAAGACCAAATAGTTGTGACAGTTTGGGACCATCCAGATCTTAAGCTATTTCATCTTTCACCCTGAGTAGAGTAGCACTTTCCCCTTCAATATTGGTATGTAATCTAAAGTTTTTCCTGGGCTTAAAGCTACTATTTGAAGAACCAGGTATCAGCTGTTGCCAGGAAAGCATAATATCATTTGCTGTGCCACTTGTGAATTTCCTAGATCAAAGGCCCTTCAGACAGACATTCATACCCTAGCCACCTCACAGCTCAACTACTTCAACATTGAGCTGCTCTTGAAAACCATATGGAAACACACCAACTATTCTAGAATGTGCAGCTTGCATAGTAACATGCATGTCTTTGCTTAACAAATTGCACTTTTGCCAGAAAATTAGAATATTGTGAAAAAGTTCAATATTCTAGGCTCAAAGTGTCCCACTCTAATCAGCTAATTAAGCCATAACACCGGCAAAGGGTTCCTGAGTCTTTAAATGGTCTCTCAGTCTGGTTCAGTAGGAAGCACAATCATGGGGAAGATTAGAGAATAGAGACATAGAGAATCTGTGGGGCATTGCCAAGAGAAAGATGAGAGACATGAGACCGAACAATGCAGATGAGCCGAAGGCCACTATGGAAGCATCCTGGTCTTTCATAACACCTCAGCAGTGCCACAGGCTGATAGCTTCCATGCCATGCCACATTGAGGCAGTAATTGCTCCAAAAGGGGCCCAAACCAAGTATTGAGTATATATGCATGCTTATACTTTTCAGAGGTCTGATATTGTTCTACGTACAATCCTTGTTTTATTGATTGCATGTAATATTCTAATTTTCTGAAATTGTGGATTTGGGGTTTTCATGAGCTGTAAGCCATAATCATCAAAATTATGACAAATCACAGATTGCACTATCTTGCTTTGCATGTAATGAGTCTCTCATATATTAGTTGCACCTTTTAAGTTGCATTACTGAAATAAATGAATTTTTGCATGATATTCTAATTTTTCGAGTTTCACCTGTATATTGGGTTGCAAAGCATTTATAGAAAAGATAGGTGAACTAATAAAGTGTCATAGTTCATCTTAAAAACTTAAACTTTCAAAATTGTGATTAAAGGTAACCTTTTAAATTTTCATTTGTCCTAGAGTGGTTTCTATTCTGTTTCCTCTGAATTTCAAATTACCAGATAGGGAGAAGGTACAGGTTGACTATGGCATAGTGGCAAAATATAACTTCGTCTGGATATGTCTTAAAAGAGTAAGATTGTTTTTATGGGTTTATTGTCTCTAAGAGCTGCCATACATGCTTGGCAAGCTGTCTCTGAGAGCTGCCATAGTTTTTTGGCAAGCTTGTGTCTTCCAGAGAAAAGCTCCCCTATTCCTATGATGATTCAGAATTGGATTGTTGGTTACACAGTGTTAGTTATCTAGTAGAGGAAGCAGAAGCAGAGTGATGAAGTAAGATACAATGCTACACAGATACAGCACAGAGAAAGAGGCAAAAAAACAGGTGGCATTCATAACTTTCCTCCCATTCTTCAAAACAGTACATGCTTGGAGCAGCACCTGGCAGTATAAGCTTGACTCACTATAACATGGAACCTGCCTCTTTCATGCCGAATGTAAAAATAAGATCTGACCCCAAGATGCATTGTGAAGTGGCCAACTATCTTTGAGCCCTCAGAGTGCTGAAAGCTGAACTGAAGTCCCATTTGCCTTGATGAAACTAGCATAGAAGTGTAACAATCAATTATCATCAGCAAGTACAAAATAACATTTATGGCCAGCTACAATAAAAACACAGACTGGTCAAAAACTGAATGAAACCTGAAGCAATATTAGTCTTCCTTTCATCCCTTTTGCAATGTCGCTTAGCAATGCACATTTGGGAGGGACAATAAAGACTTTGTGTACTGATAAATAAGACAATTAGCAATTAGCATCAGCAAACACTCAGCAATTGCATGGATTGGAAATAACATGCTCATTTACAGCGCTAACCTCAATTCACATTGGAAAAGCCTTATTTTTAGCCTGGTCTGCCTGTCCAGGATCTGAATGTTTGTGGATCTAAAATTTAAACATATCTCAGACCAATCCTGGGTGTGTATGGGAGAAATGCATTTTCCAAAATTTATATACCCAACAGTGTAAAAACAGTAAATTTACTTTTCTTCTCTGATGACTTTCTTAACTGCCTTTGACTTGTGTGTGTCAAACACACGTCATGAGGATAACTTTAAAAGACATTGACTTATAACTCTCAAAGATAGTATATTTACACTTTGAGACTCAAAGAATATAAATTTACTATCTTTGAGACTTATTAGCCAGTTATCCTCATGATGAGCTGTGTTAGACACATAAATAAAAGGCATGCACAGCATATTCTGTGTCATAGGATATATTTGTGTGCCACACAAATAAAAGGCATGCTGAGAGGGCTTATCCTCCTAAGTAAGAGTGTTGTAGAAATCCAGATAGTACCAGACTTCTAATCGGATGGAAGTATGGGAAAGAAAAAAGCAGACTAACAGGTGAAACAACAAGTTTGGCAGGCAACAAGTTTGGCAGATTGGTATTTCGGAACCAGATGGCACTGTAAGCCAGCCAGGGGATGTTGGCGGAGAGAGGCAAGCATAGAAAGAAAATACTGCCAAGTCTATCAAGAACTGAAATAATATGCCCAGGTGGAGCAGGCTTGGGTGGTCCTGGCAAAGACACTTGGGAGCTGGCATTCGAGGAACAGAAAGTGACACAAACATTCACCCATTGGACTGTTGCAGTCCACAACCCACCTGAATCATTCAGGGCCAATACAGAAAGTACATAGACATGGCGAAGAGTCATGTTCTTAAAAGAAGTGAAGCAAAGTTTAAACAAAACATGGTTGGATGAAGAGTGATTTTTTAATAAAATAAAACATTTGACAAGATTCCGTTCTGATGATTCCTGATTGGGGAATACAGTTGTGTGATATTTCAGTCTCAGCTCATAAAATGGCTATGGAATATGCAACAGCACAAATATACCTTCTTGGAACTGAAATCCAAAGCATCTATGCTCCTCAATATTTGCTGAGATTTTACTATTGAGCCTAATCCTGATATAGCAGTAGCCTCAGATAATAAAGTGGGGGCATCTTTTGCTTGCTGGAAGAGATCCCATGCAGTGTTAGTTAAAAAGGTGAATCCTTCTGTGTAGCTTCGGCAAGATTAATATACTTTTTTTAGATGAGAGAGAAGATAATTCAGAGATTGATGATAATACTCCCTTCTTTTAATACTCCCTTCATCTCCATTATAGTCGCTTCCCCAATAGAAAGCTTCTTTACCTTCCTCTGTGCCAAAGTATTAGTGTAACTGTTACTGTTGGCACAGGGGGAGCAGCCAACCTTATATCTTTAACCACCCGAATAGCCAGGTGTAAGAGAAAGAATCACCACATTGCATTTTAAATTTATTTAATAAATGCATTTACTAATTCAATTAAAAATAATGTGAGATGGAATGAGAGGAAAGAGCATAGATATATTGAATCTGGACTGCAGGAATTCATACAGTTTCTAGATGATAGCAAACTCTCTTTTCTATCATCTAGAGACTGTATGGATTTCTGAAGCCTGGATATGGGTAAGAGTAATTTGTGAATAAAGTTTAAAGAAGTAATTAGAGTGAAGGTTTGTTGAATAATGTATTTGAAGCTTTGACATCTCTATTTTATTGTTTGTAAATTGTTCCTGAGAGATGACACCCCAAATGTGAAAATGCGGAAGAGGGCATTGTAGGGGTAACAGTGAGAAAATGAAACAACTTGGCACTGCTTTGCAGAGAATTAAATTGTATCATTTGGGAGAAAATGCTCCTAGCCCTGCATTAGTCAGTGAAGGATGGAGGTGTTGAACTTTATAACTGTCAATATCCAAACTGGTTGAGAAGGTATAAACATTCTCCGCTACTGACAACTGAAAATGAGTGGAGGAGGAAGCAGAACCAGGACTACCATATATTCAATGGATTCTCTCTATAGAAGCAATTACATCATCTCTTTATTTTAGTGACTTTGCACAGAGTTTGTAAAGAATGTTATTCTGGTTACTGCTATGAGATTAGTGTTCTGACAAAGACTTCTGGGACTGTAATTAAGCACACGCTTAGTTAAAACAAGTCTTGTTTTATTTCAATGCTGGAAATTATGTTCATTCCCAGCCTGTAATGAGTCCCAAACAGTCCTTCAAGATAAGCACCACCTTTCTCTCCTTTGAATTGCTGCCAACAACTGAAGTGTTAAATGAACTATAAAAAACCAACCAAAGTCCACACGGAGCTTCAAGGATCAATCTGAACAGAACAAATAAAAGGTTTCTTCAGCTTTGCCTGTCCTTTATACTTTATGGGCGGGGCAATCATCTCCAAGCCTTACTCCTGAGTCACCCCTTTTGTCTCACCTGCTCTTGCCTTCTGGCAGCTCTGTGCACATGCACGCTGGGAACAGGCTCCCCTTGTTCTTCTGCCTCGCTGCTGCCAGACTCCAGAGGCTCCAGAGTCAGCACACCACTCCCAGATGGTCCTGGCCCCATCTCTGCATTGGATGCAGAATCCTCATCCAAGTCCTCTCCAGTCTCCTGGACTGGTTCCCATTCTTCCCCACTGTCCAATTCCACCACCATTTGCACCAGCTACCAGTGAACCACAACAATTAGAGGCAAGACATGTGAAAGCTTCCTTATGCAGAATCAAATAACTAACCACTCTAATTTACCATTAGCTCTCTGGGATTTTTGGCAAGAAAGGTTGGCGACTGAATTTATATGCTTTGTTCTATCATTGGTCTATATCCTTGGCCAAACTTAAAACTTCAGGTATCATGGACTAGGAAAGCAGCAATGACTCATTGATTTGAGAAGCAAGGCAAGGAACCATTTTATCCCTCAAAACAGGTGATGTAACACAGAATTGAAAAAAAATAATTGTAGAAGCTTTTTTCATATTATTTTGTGAAGTCACATAGGTGAGATGGGTATGTAGTAATGGGATAAATAAGTTGTTCAATAAATCAGGAGCAATCAAGCAAGAAAGCTGTTCAGAAAGCAGTAGGAATATAAGTAAAGTAAAGCAACTGAATAGTTTCATAAATTATACTATAAACCAAAATTATTGCAGTATTTATTAGTTTAAGCATCACATAAGAAATTTTATCATCTAAGTGGTGAATCCCAAAGAAATATTTTGTCCTAGTAGCATTATTTTAATTTGAAGGAGACATCAAATCTTGTTGGATTACATGGGGCAAAAAATAGTCTCTAATTTATCAATGGACCAGTTAAGCACTCCCAAGTAGAAACTACTGCCAACCATTGTGTCATTCACAGTTCCATTCCTGTGATTTACTGTTCACAAACTATTAGGAGAGACAATTGTTTCATATGGGTTTCTTCCACTCCTGGACACATTTTGTTTCCACATAGCAATCAGGGACCATTGTTTAACATTAGTGGAAAAAGTCCTTTTCTTTTCTTTTTTTATTTTTGTAGAAGAGAGTTAAAATTATTTGAGTTCCTGTGTCATTAACAGATTCTGCTCATTCTTCAGTGGCTATTCAGAATGGTGCCAAAAAGAGAGAGAGATGAATTGGCTCAGCTCTAGATCATCTCTGTTTAATCATTCAATTGTCAACTCTAAAAGCTTCCAAATCACAAGGAAAATAAAATGTGACTTGGCAAAGGAAAGCTGGCATGATTAGTGCTTAATGGACTTTGCCATCTAAGAAACATTCAGTGAGAAAAAGAGCAAATTTCAGTGAAAAGATGGCTTGAAATGCATTTATTCATATATATATATATATATATATATATATACACACACACACACACACACATACATACATACACAAAAAAACCGTATTCAGTAAAAAAAAAAGTATTAAAATCATTTCTATTATCTACCTAAGTAAAATTCTACTTCTCAAAACCTTTACAGAAGAGTATTGTTTTAACAACTTTAGCAGTGAGGACGACATCCTGACTTTACATGGCAAATTGCTAGAGTGTGAGGAAGTTGCTGCTTATATGGTACCCATAAGATTTCTTCTTGGCTAGAATTAATTGGGTGTGCAGTTCCACTTGGAGTAAACAGACCTAATAGAAAGAAAGATACAGATCTGGAAGGACTTTATGGGCAATAATAGCAGCTTGAAATGGCCCCAAAAGTCTATGGATAACCAACTTCTGGATCATTCTTAAGAGGAGACTTAAGTACAGAAGATTACAATAATAAAACCAGAATTAGCTACTTTTAGCACTTCTTGATCCTCAGAAGCCACCATCCCAAAAATGTAGAATTCAAGGTTCTTTTTGTGCCTTTAGATGGTTTTTTTTCCTTGAGTGGGGGACAGCATTTAATAGAATGTGGCTGATTTTTGATAATAGCTAAACAGGCCAGACCTGATTAGTATTTGGATTGGACACTGACAATCCCAACTTGAAAAAAAGCAGAAGTAGACAGTGAAAAAGCTCTTCTATATTATTGCCAAAAACCATGTTGCCACAATTTACATTTCTTAACTAAAATCCAGATAAAATATTCTAATATCTTTGCATTGTTTAATTTGCTATATAATAATAATAATAATAATAATAATAATAATAATAATAATAATAATAATAATAACAACAACAACAATAATAATAATAACTCACCATTACGTTAAGGATAATTTAGAAAGTAGTTGCAAAACCTGTAACCTTCTGATACCGATGGATTAACCATTCCATTCCAATTAGCCAGCATGGCTGCTGATAAAGGATGCTGGATATTATATTCAGCAACCTTTGGAGGGCCACAGATTCCCCCTCTCTGACAAAAAGAATTTGTTGGACCAAATGTGATATGAGGATTTTTGTTTAATATGTGTTGATCCAACTGCGAGTTCTTTAAATTAGTATGACAAAGGATATGGCTGTGTTCCATGACCGCATTATAAAAAGCCATGTAATGGCTAGGAAAAAAATAGCATTTTTATTTTCCACACTTTCATTTTTAAAATACATCCTTACAGAAAGTAGTTGTAGTTTTCACAGCAAAGCAACCAAATAAACAGTCCCTTGGTACTCTGAAGACAAACACATTTACTTGTGAAATATATTTTGCTCAACTATTTCACCAGATGCTTTATCACATTTGTCTTGATTGCACAATGGAGTGGAGTTATTAAGGTATATTTAAAGAGGATTGCTTCAATAAGCAAATTAGTAATACTCTGCTATTTAGGGGAAAGAGAAGAATTTGATGAATGAAGGAGAAGAATCCTAAAAGCCAGAATTGGCACCAGCTATAGATATGTGTTTGCTTTGAATTTCCAACCTTTAAGGCTTTCAGCCTTTAAGGCTGAAAACATCCCCATATTTATAGGAAAATATGCCTACTAGTGAGCACATCAATTGTATCTTTTTACCCAGAAGGAACAAAACATATTGCTGGAGTGGAAAAGCTGGCAGATGAATACACTTCTAATTCATGAATATAGAAACTCCACTTAGAAGACCTACAGAGAATGAGTGCATTTTCTAGTCATTCAAATGTATCGCGGTTTGTAAATTCTGTGATCAGTCAACTAAACAATGTACTTTATTGAGCTCTAAAAACCTCATTTAAGTAGAACTTTGCATATGTGAGTGAGACTGCATTAAAATAATATGCTGTTTTAACTGAGCCCAGATTTAGGAACAGAAGGGAAGTATTTCATCCATAACAGACTAAGGATCTCTTTTTGAAAGTAGGCACCCGGCAATGTCACAATATTTAATTTTATTGTTAAAATATATTTTCCTTTGCTGGATGCATTTATTTTTAATTTACTTTAATACATTATAAAGTAATAGTATCATACACTGATTGAAGGCTTCAAGAACTTTACTGAAAAGGAAGACCGCTATTATAAATTCATGGTATAAGTTACTATTCTTATTCTTTAATCTTTTCCTTTTTTCATTTATTATGTAGTTTTTAATTAGTACCAGCACTAGACATAACAAGACAGAGTAGCATTTTTCTTTAAAGAAAGTTCATCTTACAATATACTTACGAGAGTGAATACAGAATTAACAAATATAAATCCCATGGAAGTAGAAAAGTGGAACGCAGTAATGATAACAGACAGTATTAGTAGGCTGAGAAATTACAGGCTTCTCCCCCTTTGGTCTTGGTGGGATTTTAAAGTTTAAACATAAAATCACTTCACAGAGAAAGAGATACACAGAAAAGAACTGGAGTAGATCTTAGATAGGGCTCCACTCACTGTGAGAATATGCCCCACCCCAAAAACTAAAATTTGAGCAAATGCCATTGTTGTGCAGCCTATAAAATATACAATATGCTGCCTATTGCCTGGATGAAGAATGATATGCATGGCCCTGCATAATTAATTAATTAATTAATTTTTAATGTCACCCATTTCCCTACAAAGTGATTGAAGACTGAATTGCATCCTCAGTAGTGCAGTGCCCAAGATTAAATATAATCTTTGAATATATACATTAAACACTACAATTGGCAGCAGGTATCTACGATTACAGAATAAATCCTTTTCTATATCTAATATATGACAACTTTTAAGCTTTAAACCTAGATTATCTTTATTTAGGGAGATAAACAAACCTTTCTTTTAAAATTACCTGAAAGTACTTTTAAATGCTAAGAAAATTCAAAAGTAGAACATATAGAACACCAAGACTACATTCTTGCAATAAGCTCACAATCTAATTTGTCTTGATATTCACATTGAGGGAAAACAAAGCTTTCACTTGGATGATATACAATTGATTTGCTGTCAGGTGATAAATAGTGCTAATGGTATTGGGCTTATCTATTAACAAAGAATTGATCATCACAGTGAATCCAAAGTTCATGGAGAAAATATAAATCTCTATTTTTGATATTAAGAGATGAGTTATAGAAGCAAAGAAAACATCCTCAGAAAAGTCTATAAGTCTATTTGATTCTCATGTTTAAAACTAGATATAAAGTTTTGTCTGAGTTACTTTGTTAGGTGTATTTTATCACATAGATATGAATCTTCATGCCAGAAAAAAGGTCCATTTCCTATAAGATATGCTATCCATGCATGCATGCATGCTATCCATGCATGCATATTTCCTATAAGACATGCTCTCCAGGCATGTATATTTGTTCCTGGGTTGGATGAGCAAAGAACATTGGAAATGTAGGCCCAAAGTATATAACCTCAGAAGGGTCACTTGAGGCTTGAAGCCAGCCCAGCTGTCCTGCTAAAGCAAGGGCATCAAACTCGATCACATTACGGGCCAGATCGTGATGTATCGCAACATTTGCCTTTCCGGAGCCAGGATGGGCATTGCCTGCATGTGATGTATCCGGCCCATGGTCCGCCAGTCTGGTAGGCCTTTGCTAAAGCAAGGAAGTACCTACAATAGCTACCCTGGGACATATATTTGCTTTTGTTGCCATGCAGGAAATAAAAATTTGAAACTGCAAATGTACAGTTGGAACATACAATGTAAGAAGCATGAATTTGGGAAAGCTGAAGACAGTAAAAGATGAAATGGACTACATATTACATCTTACGCATTAATGAATTGATAGAGAAGAGGGGAAGGTTGAGTTTTATGATCAAATTCTATTTGAAATCGACAGAACATGTAAGCAAGACATGCTGTTTGTGATTGAAGACTGGAATGACAAAATTAAAAACATTTAGGAAAAAATATAGTTGGACTGCATGGCCTAGGAAACCAATATTAAGCAAAACACTATCAAGTGTTTCCAATCAATGCATCATTACTTTACTCCTTTTCTACATTCTGCAATAGCACTTTGATTTATATACTGCTTCACAGTGCTTTACAGCCCTCTTTAAGCAGTTCACAGAGTCAGCATATTGCCCCCAACAATCTGAGTCCCTCATTTTACTGACCTCAGAAGGATGAAAGGCTGAGTCAACCTTGAGTCTGGTGGGATTTGAACTGCCAAATTGCAGGCAGCCAACAGTCAGCAGAAGTAGCCTGCAGTACTACATTCTAACCATTGCACCTCTGATTCAATTCAATTGTCCTAAAACATAATAGTGAAAGCATAAACACTAATCATCAAGCTATTTTAAGTCCTATTAATTTCAATAGTAATAGCAATAGCACTTTTATTTTATTTATTTTTTATTTTATTTGGTTTGTCAATTGCTTAAAAGATAGTAGGTATAAGTAAAAACATAGTTATGAATATATGGATACATATAAGAAAAATAAAAGAAACAATAGCACAGGGAAGGTAGGCACGTTGGTGCATTTATCTTGAGCTGGTAAGAATTGAACTGCTGAACTACTAGCAACAGGAACTCAGCAGAAGTAGCCTGCTAAACTGCATTCTAACCACTGTGCCACCATTGCTCTGTGATAACACATTGCACATCAAAAAAGTATGGACCTTGCAGAATGACACACTGATGCTGATAAAAAATCATTTTAATAAAAGTAACAACAGTCTATCAGTGCTTTAAGTGAATAGAGTTTTGCTAATGCAGGGGGTCATGTAGCCCTTTCAAACTGTTTGAATTTTTATTGTTGAAATCCTACTTATAACATGATTCAGGAGGAATAGAATGAATTTGTACTTACTCACTTTTGCTAAAAGTTTTTCCTGGGCAGTGGTGGGATTATTATTTTTTTTACTATCGGTTCTGTGGGTTGGCTTGGTGGGCGTGGCATGGCTTGGTGGGTGTGGGTTGGTGGGCATGGCAGGGAAATAATACTGTAAAATGTCCATTCCCTCCCCACTCCTGGGGGAAGGTTCCTGCAAAATCCCATTCCCTCACCACCACACTGACCTGCTTTTCAGCTCTGTCTCCTGTGCAGGGCAACAAAAGAAGACCAGCTGGGACTCGGGAGGCAGAGAATAGATGGGGGCAGGGTCAGTCAGAGGTCGTATTTCTCTGAATTGCTCAAAATTTATCCAGAACTGATCAGAACTTGCTGAATACCACCTTGGTTCCTGGGGCTTCTCTAATATTTACTATATGACACCAATAGCCTGCTCAATATGCAAACATATAGGAATAATATCAATTTGTGTTTTTTATAGTTTTATCTATCAACAGTCACCTATATCTATCTAGATTTAGAATGCAACTTACACTATATGACAGTGAAAAAGGTAATCTGAGAAATGCATTGATAAGCAAGATTATTTTCTGTAATTCAGAGACAGTTCTGAAATTCAGGCTTCATAATTTTCTTGGTGCAGCAAATGGATTTGCATAATATATTTGCTAATGTGATCACATAAGGATCCTGTTAAGTTTGAGCAATGAGAGGCTGAACCAGAGCATGAGTGCAACAGTACTTTATTTTACAAATAAAGGGCTGACCGTGCTTGCCAAGCCTGGAACTGGCTCACAGCAATCAGCAGCCAGTTGGACCCCGCAGCCTGCTTTTATAGCTGGCTGCTGGGGAGAACCAACCAATGGGGGAATGGGGGAATAACGCCCACACAAAGTGAGTGGACCTGAGTGAGAACTCCTTGAGTCCTCAGGACATAACACCCCTTCCCCCAGATGCGAACACGCATAGTCCTTGAGGTAGATGGGGGTTTGTGTTGGCGCCCAGAGCGGCGCAACTCGGGAACATTGTCTGACTGTTCGGTATCAGTCTGTGACGGTTGAGCTGGCATAGTGTCGCCAACTCTCTCTGGACTGGGCATCCTCGGAAACCACCGGGTTGGTTTCTGGGGTCAAGCTCTCGAGGTTGGATCTGGTTGGTCAACTCTCTGGGCACTGTCGTCCGAGTTTGGGCTGACCGGAACGACCGCTGGCGCAGACTGGTCACTGGATGCGGTGTGGCTGGGTGGCGGATGAGACGGTTCCCCTTCGACTGGAGACTCTGGATTCTTGTTTGCGAGGTTGCTGAGGCGCCTTCTGAGTTGGTCTATGTGTCTCCTCCAGACGCGACCATCCTCCAGCCTTACTCTATACGATCTCGGCCCGGTGACGGCGATGACCTCGCCCGGAATCCAAAGTGGGTCCCCAGCGAAATTCCTTGCGAATATCGGCTCCTGTAACATAAAATGTCTAACCCCGAAGTGGAAGCGAGGGGAGAGTCAGGGCAGTATTGTGGGTGCAGTCTATCTAATACAGTCCTCAGGCGCCGGCCCATCAGAAGTTCCGCTGGGGACTTATTGGTGACTGTACAGGGGTTGAGTGCTGGCTCATCAGGAACCGTGAGAGTTTGTGGTGCCAGTCATCTCTGCCAAACCTAGCGAGGGCCTCTTTGGTGGTCCTGACGGCCCTTTCAGCCAACCCATTACTCGCAGGGTGAAATGGGGCTGTGAAAATGTGGCGAATGCCTAGGTTGGCTGCAAAACGGCTGAATTCTACTGATGCGAACTGTGGGCCATTATCGGAGACCAAGGAGTCGGGTAGTCCATGTGTAACGAACAGGCGCGTTAACACGTTGGTGATTGCTAGTGTGGTGGTTGTGGATAGCTGCGCCACGTCTATCCACTTGGAATAAGCGTCCACGACCACTAGGAACATCTTTCCATGCACGGGCCGGCCAGATCGATATGGATTCTAGACCAAGGGCGCTGGCGCTCTCCCATGTGGTAGGGGTGGCGATGGGGGAGCAGGACGGGATTCCTGGCAAATGCTGCAGGAACTTACCCAATTGACAATGTCCTCGTCTAGACCCGGCCACCACACGTAGCTGCGTGCCAACGCCTTCATTCTCACAATGCCGGGGTGTCCCTCGTGCAGCGCTTCCAGGACTCAGGTACGCAGCGAGGTCGGGATGACCACTCGAGTGCCCCACAGAAGACAACCCTGCAAACTGGACAGCTCCTGCATGCGAGTCTTAAAGGGTGCGAATTTGTTATCAACATTGCCTCCCGGCCACCCCTCCTCACCCAGTCGAGCACCTGGGCGGCGTTTGGTCTGCCTTGGTTTTGGCGGCGATGTCAAGGGCGGTGATGGGCAGGTCCAACTGGGTGATTTCAAAAATGGCATTGACAGGAGCTGGGTCTTCAGCCGGAGCGGGTAAGGGGCAGCGACTGAGCGCGTCAGCGTGGGATAGGGTTTTGCCCAGGCGGTGGATAAGTTTGTATGAGTAGGCCGCTAGGAAAAGTGTCCATCTTGTCATCCGAGGGGAGAGGACTTGAGGTGTCTGTTTGTCGCCGGCCAGTAGGCCCAGGAGGGGCTTATGGTCGGTGACCAGTTCGAAGAAGTGGCCAAAAAGGAATTCGTGAAACTTTTTCACGGCTGCAACAGCTGCTAGGGCTTCCTTGTCTATTTGGCTGTAATTTCGCTCCGTGGCCGAGAGCGTCCTGGAGAAAAAGGCGATGGGGCCTCGGCACCATTGGCGAGTCGGTGACTAAGGACCGCCCCAATTCCAAAAGGGGATGCGTCTGCTGCCAGTACTAAAGGAAGGTTGGGGTCGGTTGTATGAGCACTGCCTCTGACGTAAGTAGTGATTTGACGGCGTTAAACGCCTGGTCTTCTTTGTGCCCCCAGTGCCACGGTGACTTTTTGTCTAGTAATCTGTGTAGGGGTTCGGCTACTGAGGCTTTATGGGGCAAAAGGATGCATAAAAGTTTAGGAGCCCCAAGAAAGCTTGTAGCTCCGTTTTGGAGGTCGGTGTGGGAGCTTCGTGGATCGCCCTGACCTTGGACTCCAGGGGGTAAATGCCAGAGGCGTCAATTTTATAACCCACAAAGTCCACCTGTCTAGTGGCAATGGCGCATTTTTCTTTTTTTAACTTGAGGCCATGCTGTCTGAACCTCTCTAACACTGCTCGCACTCTCTGGAAGAGTTGGGGTCTGTCCCTGGCCGAGACCAAGATGTCGTCAAGTAGGGTACTACACCAGGAGGCCCTGTAAAATCCGCTCCATGAGGGATTGAAAAATACCCGGGCAACACTTACGCCAAATTGGAGACGCTTGCATCGGAAGGCACCCCTGTGAGTGACGATGGTCTGAAGTTCCGCTGTTTGGTTATCAACAGGGAACTGTTGATATGCTTGAGACATGTCCAATTTAGCAAAAATACTGCCCGGTTCGAATGTGTGCAATAAGTGCTGAATGACGACGCAGGGTAGGCGCTAACTTGTAAATATTTATTGATTGTTGTCTTGTAGTCCGAGCAGATTCTCAGGCTACCATCTTTTTGAGGGTGTGACAATGGGCGTCTCCCACTTGGCGAAATCTGTTGGCTCAATGACCCCTTGTTTTAGTAGTTTATCCAATTCAGCGTCTAGTTTTGGTCGAATAGCAAATGGAACTCTACGTGGTTTTAATCTGATTGGGACTGCCTGGGGGTCAACGGTGAACGAGATGGGGGTTCCATTATAACACCCCAGCTCCTCGCTGAACACATCTGCGTAGTCAGCGAATAAGGAGTCAGTGTCTGAGGTTGAGACAGCATGGACTCCTGTTAACCCTAGGCCGAGGTGGGGAAACCAATTGAGCCCCAATAAGGTGGGTAGATTGCCGTTAACTACCACTAGAGGTAGGTGGCCTTTAAAAGCTCTAAAACTGACAAAGAACTTGCCTCTGCCGATCACGGGAATGGCCTTCCCTGGTAGTCCTTCAGACCGAACTGGCATCTCTGAAGCCGGGTAGTAGATAGGCTGGGGTGGAGTCTCTTGAGGGTGTTCCACGAGATTATTGAGAGCGCTGACCCTGTGTCAACCTCCATGTGGCACGGTTTACCTTCTAGGGAAACGGAGAGAGAAATTTTACTAACAGAGTGGCAAGTACGCCTGGCAAGGCGGTGCGTGCGACAGTTTAATACTTGCCTCTGTGGTCCCGAGTGCGAGGACGGGGGTCTTTGTGCAGCGCTTTGGGGGCTTGGCAGACTCTCGCAATGTGCCCCCTCTTATGGCAGTTGTTGCAAACGGCTCCTTTAAACTTGCAGGTGGCCCTTTGATGTGATCCCCACAGGCTAGGCACAGGGTGATGTGCTTGGGTGGACCGGTGTATTCTTGTTTGGCCCCTACCTGCGACCGTCTGTGATTGGTGAGGCGATGGACATCGTTCTCATCGTTGTGGCCTTCCTCCGCTTCCACCTCTTCGGAATGGACTGGGAACGCTGCTAGCTTGGCGCTTGGGCCCTGAATTTCGGTGGCTGAGTTCGTTGCTAGCTCGGCTGCTAGGGCCTCCTCTACCGCTTGCGCGAGGTTGAGGTCTTTTTAGCTAGCAGTCGCCTCTGTAGGTTGAGATCCTTGACCCCACAAACTAATTGATCGAGGAGCATGTCCTCCAGGTATGTTCCAAACCCGCAGTGCAGGGCTGCTGTTCTGAGGGCGGCCATATATTGGTTGATGGTCTCCTTACTTGATTGCTTCCTCATTCGGAACGTGAACCTCCTGGCGATTTGTGAAGGCCTGGGAGCGTAGTGGTTTGTGAGGATCTCAAGCAACTCGGACCACGGAACGTTTTCAATTCTCTCGGCGCCACGAGTGCTGCAGCGGTATCGTAAACGGTGGCTCCGCAGTAGATTAGGAAATAGGATTTTTCCGATGCTCTCCCGCATCCGACAGGCCGACCGCATCGATGTAATGATTGAAACGGTTCTTATACGATTCCCACTTCTCTTTGTCTGGTTTAAACGCCGGGAATACTGGATTGGAACTCATGGTGCTGAACGGCTGGGCTACCTGCGGAAAAAATCTCTCTGGGACTACGAACGCTCGTGAGTTACTAGTGATATCAGCTCTGGAGAGGTTTGTTGCTACCCTCTCTTTCTCTCTCTCTGGGTTACCACGTTGGCTGCTAGCCGTTGGAGGTGTCTTGATTCGCGCCAAAAAAGTGGGCGTTAGTGACTCTCTACAGCGCTGTGCTGTGATTCCTACTGGCTCGAAATTCAAATGACACCCGTTTGAATTTCACGCCAAGTGCAGAGGCTTCACTTTCCCCGTAGCGGGGCTAACAAGCGGCTACAGACGCTTCTAACTATTTGACTCAGACCGCTTTCTCTGGCTGCGGATCTGCGTTTGCTCTTTTTGATCGCTCGTTTCGCTAGCTGACCGCTCTCTCTGGCTGCGGATCAGCGTTTCCCTTGTCGCCAGCCGATCGCTCTCTCTGGGCTGTAGATCGGTGGCTAGTGACTCAGCGGTTGCAAGGTGCTTCTGGTAGCCATCCCATCCTCGTCGCCAGTGTTAAGTTTGAGCAATGAGAGGCTGAACCAGAGCATGAGTGCAACAGTACTTTATTTTACAAATAAAGGGCTGACCGTGCTTGCCAAGCCTGGAACTGGCTCACAGCAATCAGCAGCCAGTTGGACCCCGCAGCCTGCTTTTATAGCTGGCTGCTGGGGAGAACCAACCAATGGGGAATGGGGGAATAACGCCCACACAAAGTGAGTGGACCTGAGTGAGAACTCCTTGAGTCCTCAGGACATAACAGATCCCATTATCTGAAAAAGAGGAAAAAAGAGAATTAATCCTTAAAACAGCCTTAAGGGTGTGGAAATGATGCCTATCTTCCCTTTTAAACAAACAAGATATTAATTTTAAAAATCAAAATCAAAATCATTGACTTTCTGTTTGAACAATAACAAATTTCTTTCTCAGATTCAGATGTTCTGTCTTGGGCTGGAGCAAGAAAGAATATTACATTTATAGGTTTATGGACAAAGTAGTCTCTGTGTTGTTTCTTGCATTCTTATCTCATTTTTCTTTAAAAAAAATAATCATGAGATGTTCTCTGTCTTCCCCAAATAGCTTCACAAGAAACCTTTGAAACAGTGTTAGAGTTGCAGTTCTGTTATTGTTTGTATTAACACTGCCCAGAAACTACATAGTGGACTCTACAACTTAGCTGGAATATAATAGTTTATACACCTGCTGGATTTTGAGTTATGTCCCAACCACTCTGTAGTTTCTGGGCAGTGTAAATTGTGAGTAAAAAAACAATTCTCTTTATATGCAGTGGAAATTTTTTAAAGCATCATGGAACCATTCTTCTTGCATCCAGTAATTTTGAAACAACAAATGTATGTAGCTCTGAACTGGAAACAATTCTCATTTGGCTGAAGAGGATTCTTTTAATATCCTTGTGCTACCACTAATTTAAAAACATTATTAAAAATATTTTTATAGCCATTGGTCTATTTACATTTGCTGAAATGTAAGGCTCACATTTGAGATATTTTTAATTGTGGGGGAAAATAGTGAGTCAACTGCATTTTGTCTGAATATGCCTTGCTCTTTTCAGGCTCAGGGTCAGAGGTGGGCTGCTGCCGGTTTGAACCAGTTCAGGCTAACTGGTAGTTAAGATTCTGTGCAGTTCTCTGAACCTGCAAATTCCAACACTGGCTGGCCTCGCCTCTCCTCATTTTTCAGGCCATTTTCAGGCCATTTTTCAGGTCAAAACCATCCAAAAAAATAGCTGAAAATGGCCCCAAAATGACCTGAAAATAGCCCAATATACAATCTCAAAATACCCCTAAAATGGTCTGAAAATAGCCCGAAAATAGCCTGAAAATGGTCAAAAAACAGGCCCAAAATGGGTGGGGGTGGGGTCATCCAGTGGTGGGATTAGCCCCAACTGGCTGAATCCTACCTCTGCCTTTGAGGCAAGTGGCTGGGAAGGGGGCTGGGTGTGATGAGTGATGTCACCCACCCAGTCACGTGACCAACAAGCCATGCCTACCTAGCAAGAGAACTGGTTGTTAAAAAATTTGCAGCCCACCACTGATCAGGGTCTCTGAGTATCACTTTCTCTCAGCAACATACTTTGATCAACAGGACAGCACACCAAAGGCTTAACTTAACTTAACTGAAATCTATATTGCGGTGCAGAATTATCTTTCAACTTGGGACAAATTAGCACATTTTAACATGTTTGTTTTGTCACTGTCAACTGGATTACTTATCTGGGCAATATCCTATTCACTCCTGTAATGTTTTGTAATATTTTGGCACTTGGCCTTTCAGTCAAAAAACAACATTATTTTGCAATCTCAACAGTTTGAATGTACCACCCCAAATTTATAATAGCATGTGGAATCAAAAGCTCTCATACAATCCTATGGAGTGACTGAGAATACTAACGATGATCCTCAGTTATTAATTGCCTAATTATTGCTAAACATATTTCTAAACAATTGGTCCTTTGCAGCTTATTACAACTTGAATTGTCTATCATATCCTGTGCCTCCACAAGTTAATTCATTTTGGGATTTAATTTGAGAAAATCATGGTTTGTGAGTAACTGCTACAAAAGAAATGAGAGAATAATCAAGAATGATCCTTGGGTTCCTGTATATAGAACAGTTGCACTGATCTACCATCAGTGGTTCACTGTTCTGTTCCCATGACATCATCTGCATTGGCAGAAAACCAATTTCTTTGGCTCCAATAGAGCTCAAAAGACAAATCTTGTTTTCTTATTTGTGATGCTGAATCTCCATGCTTCTTGGGAGCAGACTGTTTTCCCACTAGTGGAAACCATATTCCATATCCCACTGTCTCAACTTGAGGCTTTCTGGTAACTTCATAGGGAGTCTTATCAGCAAATCCAGCATTAACTAATCTTTTTAGTCTGTTTCTATCAGTTTTCCATTATCGGCAAGAAGCTTCCCAGCTGAATTTTTTCCTTGATCATATAAACATGATCATATAAGCATGTGTAGAATTCTTGTATCACTCCAGCTCCCAGTCCATAGGTTCAGGAGATCTATCTATCTATCTATCTATCTATCTATCTATCTATCTATCTATCTATCTATCTATCTGATTATCTATCCCCCGCCCTCTCTCTCCCTCCTTCCCTCTCTCCCTCACTCTTCTCTTTTCTTCTGGAACTGGGCAATTAAAACAGCTTCAAAATTACAGTGGAAAGGTAGGGTTCTTTCCTCATTTTTCTCTGTTGTATGTAATGAAAGCATGGAGAAGTGTTCTAGAAGAGGGGTGCTGTGTCTTAGATCTCTGCTAGATGTGACCTAAGTCCATATTCATGAGCATGAGTGTTCATGATTAATGTGGTTCAGTGAAGTCTGCCATTGTAGCTTGTAAATCATAGTTTATGACTTGATGTGTTGTGCAAATCCAACCAAATATATCATGGTTAATATAATATCCAAAGTCGGGAAATAAATCAATGATTTCATGAATCATAACTTAGAAATTATAAAAGAGCATGGAATAAAGCTGAATAAACTGTAATTTTTACTGAGCTAAGGAAAGAGTAACCTTTAAAAAAATATTCTGAAATTTAAAGTTGAATCGTAGCATAAATAAAACCCTTTTATTTTACCCTTTTTATACCCCAAATATGTGAATGCCTATAGATATCTTTTTCCTAAGAAAATAAGACACAGTTGGGAAAAAAAGAAAAATAAATTGTATGAATTAAGTAAACTAGGAACATAGTCTGAAATCAATATTTGGCTGGTGGAAACACTAGCAAAATTCTCAGTGTTGATTTAGAACTCATATACTAAATATGTAACTGTCAAAACATTTCTAATAGCTGCTTGAATTATGGTAATGACAATAATATAGATATATTGATTGATTATATGCCATCAAACTTGTGCTGACTTTAATAGCCACAAAGATTGATTTTCTCCAGGGTAATCATATATTACTAGAAATATCAGTTTCCACATAGATATCCATAGCCTGCCAGGAAAAAAAAACAGAATAATGACGCCTGAATTTATTTATTTAAAATAATAACAATATGGCCACTGGTAACAAATAATAAAAACAAATTAAATTCTAATGTGTCATTTGTGCATTAAAATAATACCTTTTCAAATACTTAAAAATGCTGAGCTGACTTCCCCTTATGCCAGAGAGTTTGATGGAAAGACAGATTTTCACAGCTTCTGGAAAGCAACTACCTTAGGGATGTTCATTATTTCAGGCAAGCACACCAGGGGCACAATTTGCATCATGTGACCAGGGGTGGAATTCATTTTTTTTTAACAACCGGTTCTGTGGGCGTGGCTTAGGTGGTGGGTGTGGCTTCATGGTCATGTGACTGGGTGGACATGGCTTGGTTGTCATGTTATTGGCTGGGTCTGGCCAACTTAATATCACTCACATCGAGGCACGCATCTCCTCGCCTGGCCTCTCATGACTGTGGGGATGCTGCAACAGTCATCAGTGCGAAAAATGCTCATAAGTCACTTTTTTCAGTGCCATTGTAACTTTAAAAGGTCACTCCGCACAAGCAAAGTACCAGCAAAGGAGGGGGAAAAAATTTCAGAGAAGTTCCAGAGACAGGAAGTCTAGTCCTACCAAGAATGTAATAAGGGTTAACGGAGAGGCAGTTTCTGTAAGCAGCACCATCCTGCCTTCCCTACAGGATTAGGCCAGTAATTTCTTCTAACAACTGGTTCTCCAAACTGCTTAGAATGTTAAGCAGCGAATAGCGAATAGGTGCGAACTGGTAGAATCCCACCCCTGCATGTGACAATATATTTCTTTTACTTCCTCCCTTTTACTTAGGGTAGAGTTGCATAGTTTAAGTACATAGTTTTTATATGCCTTCTACTATGTTTAGTCATTGTGCACAAATTCATCACTCATTCCTAAGCTATGCTTAAGATGACTTTATACAAAATTTGTTTCTTTGCTACATGTACATGCACATTGTAGTCCTGGATCAATTCATTCCTTTTCAAAAATACTTGGAGACAAAAACTATGCAAAATTTAATTATTATTTTTTAATTCAACAGTATATATTTTAATATAGTTAATATATTTTACATTTAAAGATATTGAGGAAATAATAGTTTTTTTCATATTTCTTATTTCCAGAAAATTATTTATTTTTAGATAAGCTCTTTATCATATCAGAAGGATATCCGAAACATATCTGAATTTCAAAACCTATAGCTCATGTTTTTCATCAACTTCATTTCTCATTTGATTAGGAAATGTCTTGTAACAAAATTAAATGTCTCTTCCATGGATTAAATTTGTGTTACCAAGCTGATACTAAATATCTAAGTCTACATATCTTAGTCTAAATATCTAAGATTCATGAGTAATATTCATTGGTACCACATATGGTACCATATGTTTGGCTATAATATTATGTATTATGTATAATAATATTATACATTTTTCATAATTGTTTGAACAGACATGGAATTAGCAACAGCACTGCCTCATAGTGCTATACATCACTCTCTGGGCAGTTCCACTGTCAGCATATACCCATATACTAAGTGGGTAAGTGTTGGCTCAACCTATATGTTAATCAGTACTGTTAAATAAACCTTGATAAGTTAGGTCATATTAAGCAACAAATCATGATTTACAAGAAACAATGATTACATTCATTAATGATATGCTGAGTACAGTGTGTGAACTGGTCATTTAATGATATTTCTATCATGCTACACTGTTTGGCTATAATATTATGTAAACATATAAGTGACACAGTTGTATAAATTACAGCTAGATAATATTTGATTTAGAGAAAAGGGTTCAATGACATGGAAAAGCTAGATACCATTAGACCTACCTGAATTATTGGGTTTAGATTGGCACTATTATAAATTCTACAAAATATAGCACTGCTTCTTAACTTTGAGCCACTGCATTTTTTCCCAAGAAATACTATTTTTTTCCTCTTGACAAAAACTCAGAGAAACAGTGGCTGGCTTGGACAGTCATAGTCAAGTGAAGATTTAAACAAGGTATGCCTAGTTCTGGTTGATATTTCAACCATTGTATTAATAGTATCATATTGGTTTTGGGTTGTATACAAATAGCTGTCCACTACAATTTGTAGTGAACTTTATGTATAATTCATTATTAGTCTTCCTCTAATTTTCCTCTTCTTCTGGGGAAGAAAATTAGAATTATAAAATTAGGAAGGAAAATGCTACTTCTTGGTGGGCTTTGGTACAATTTTTCAAGGCTTCAGGCTGCAAAAAATAAAATAGTTGGGGTTGTGTGGTGTCTATAAACCTTGAATGCAGATCACTATGTTACGTGAAATTTCTAAAATGGTTATGCTAACATGAGGTCATTTTACTATGATAAATTTCTATAAATCTATGTTTAATTAAAGGTCTGATTCATTTTTTTGGTGTTTTAAGTAGGAGATGATAAGAGAAGAGGAAAAAGAAATGCCAAAGTTAGGTCTACAACATACTCTAGGAACTCTAGCAATGGTCTAGGAACATGTTTATTTGATGGGTCTTTTTTTCTGTTACACTTTTAATAGAACTTTTTCCCTAGAGCATTTCATACTGAAATGCATGTATGTCTGGGATGGATTTTGTATTTGCAACAATCATGCTAGCAGCTTATAGTCATTATTTAATTCATTTATAATAGGATATGTACATAACAATTTAGTTGTTTTCTTGTACAAGTTCCTTTTGTAAATCTTGAATATGAAGGGACTATTGTACCATGCCCATTTCCACAATTACATCTCATCCAAAGATTTATTTCCAGTACTTGAATCCTACAGGTCTGGTTGTTTCTGTAGAGGTATATATGTACTAATAATAGTATAGGTATTGTTCAGCAACAACCACAATTGGAACAGTAAATTCCATCACTAAGTGGCACAGTCATTAAGTGAGATATTCCATGACTACAAAGGACATACTTCTGTAGAAATTGTTAAGCAAATCACCCATGGACATTAACAGATAATCTCTTCTTCAAAGTCTCAAGTGGTGATGCTCTCACAACTTCCGAGGGCAAGCTGTTCCATTGGTTGATTGTTCTCACTGTCAGAAAGTTTCTCCTTATTTTCAGGTTAAATCTCTCCTTGTTCAGTTTCCATCCATTATTCCTTGTCTGGCCTTTGGGTGCTTTAGAAAATAGCTTGACCCCTTCATCTCTGTGGCAGCCCATCAAATATTGGAAGACTGCTATCATGTCTCCCCTGGTGCTTCTCTTCACTAGACTAGCCATACCCAGTTCCTGTAACTGTTCTTCATATGTTTTAGTCTCCAGCCCTCTAATCATTCTGGTTGCTCTTCTCTGTACTTTTTCTAGAGTCTCCACATATTTTTTATAATGTGGTGACCAAAACTGGATGCAGTACTCTAGGTGTGGTCGTACTAAGGCTTTATAGAGTGGTATTAGTACCTCACTTGATCTCACTTGTGTCCCTCTGTTAATGCAATTTAGGATTGCATTAGCTTTTTGGGCTGCTGCTGCACACTGCTGGCTCATATTTAGCTGGTTGTCCACTAAGACTCCAAGATCCCTCTCACAGTTACTGCTATTGAGCCTGGTTCCACCAAGTCTATATGTGTACCTCTGGTTTTTCTTGCCTAAGTGTAGGACTTTACTTTTTCTCTACATTTAATTTCATTTTGTTAGATATGGCCCAGTGTTCTAGTCTGTCAAGATCCATCTGGATCTTGAGGCTATCTTCTTGGGTGTTAGCTATTCCTACCAGCTTAGTATAATCTGCAAATTTGGTAAATTCCCTCATCTATTCTATTCCCTTCTATTCCCTCATCTAAGTCGTTAATGAAGATATTGAAGAGTACTGGCCCTAAGACAGAACCTTGTGGCAACCCATAGCTTACTTCCCTCCATGTAGACTTAGACCCATTAAGGACTACTCATTGTGTATGGTTTGTCAGCCAGTTGCAAGTCCATCTAGTGGTGGTGCTATCTATTCCACTTTTTTCTAGCTTACTAAGAAGTAGGTTGTGGTCTACTTTGTCAAATGACTTGCTGAAATCTAAATATATTATGTCCACAGTATTTCACTGGTCTACTAATTTAGTCACTATTTTAAAGAATGAAATAAGATTGGTTTGGCATGATCTGTTTTTAACAAACCCGTGCTGACTAGTTTACTTGTTTCTTGTTTACTTTCCTTGTTTCTAGATGTTGGAAGATCTGTTTTTTATTATCTTTTCCAGTATCTTCCCGGGTATTGATGTTAGGCTGACTAATCTATAGTTTCCTGGGTCTGGTTTTTTTTTCCGTTTTTGAAGACGGGAACCACATCAGCTCTTTTCCAGTCCTCTGGTAGTTTCCCAGTGCTCCAGGATTTTTGAAAGATATGGTGCAGTGGTTCTGAGATGACCTCTGCCAGCTCCTTTAAACTCTGGGATGTAATCCATCAAGTCCTAGTGATTTCTGCTCATCAAGATCAGACAGGTGTTTTCTTACTACTTTTTGCTTATTTTAACTTTTATATCTGGTCTGTCTTTTACAGTTATGTTTTTGGTGGGTTAAGCTATGGTTTCTAAAGCACCTGTAGGCCAGACAAGGAATAATGGATGGAAACTGAACAAGGAGATGTTTAACCTGGAAATAAGGAGAAACTTTCTGACAGTGAGAACAATCAACCAATGGAACAGCTTGCCCTCAGAAATTGTGGGAGCGCCATCACTTGAGACTTTCAAGAAGAGATTGGACTGCCATTTGTCAGAAATTGTGTAGGGTCTACTGCTTGGGCTGGGGTTGGACTAGATAACCTATAAGGTCCCTTCCAACTCTGATTATCTGTTATCTGTTAATCACAACAAATGAACATCAATCCAATCCAATCTAAACCTAATGCAGTTTGATATGAATGGAACATCATCAATTCTAGAATGTTCCTATGCATTTTCTTATGACCAGTGCCTAATGGTTAAATTTCCCATTACATGTTTAAAATGCTGTTGAAATTTTCAATGACTATGTGTCTATTTGACTTTGTGCCTGTCTGTCTTCATTGCCTCCTCCTCCTCCTCCTCCTCCTCCTCCTCCTCCTCCTCCTCCTCCTCCTCCTCCTCCTCCTCCTCCTCCTCCTCCTCCTCCTCCTCCTCCTCCTCCTCCTCCTCCTCTTCTTCTTCTTCTTCTTCTTCTTCTTCTTCTTCTTCTTCTTCTTCTTCTTCTTCTTCTTCTTCTTCTTCTACTACTACTTCTACTTCTTCTACTATCGCAGGTTTCAGTGTTCATAAACTTTAATACAGAGCTTCCAGATGCTGCTGTTATTGCAGTTTCAAACTTTAAGAAAGTTCTTTCTTAAACAATTTTTTTAAGCTTTAAAGAAAAGCTTTAAAAAGGAAGCTTTCAAAAAATGGCCAGGTGCTGATTTAAATGCTTTATCTTATGGGACTCATGCAAATGTTAATCATTCAATAGAGTTTAACATCTCTGATGAATTACAATCTTTATTTTTGACCTTCTTGTCAGAACAGATTTGCAAATAGTAGATGAGTCATGACCCATAAACCCAAATGCAAAATCCAAATTGAAATATTGAAACATTAGTCCCACTGGGCTTAAAAAGAGTTCAAAACCATCTTCTACTTACAGTTCAATGAAATGTAGATTTTAGTAAACATGAGTAAGATATAAGGCTACAGTTTTAAATTGACAATTTTAAATGTATTTTCTCAGATTATATTATATACACTACTATATATAATCATATAAAAAGGACTGAAAATTTCCTTAAAGGATATCAGAATTTCTCAAAAGTGATGGGAAAGAGTTGCAGTTTTAGGTTTCTAAATGCCTAGAGATGTTGAATCTGTCACTCTGGAATGGGACAAAGAAAGAACTTTTTTGAGGGAATGTGAACAATGAATAGGAGTGTAAGGAGAGATAAGGGTGAATAGATACTAATGGTTTGTGAGTGGGAGGCTCTAAATGCAAGAATTAAATTTGAAATTGAGCTCTGATCCAAATAGGAACCAGAAAAATCCCAGTACTATAACAAAGCATGATGTCAAAGCTCACATAGTTGACAAACAATACATTCAATACAAGCAAAACAATACATTCCATCAAATAGACAGGAAACACAATAGAAAGTAGAAAACTTCACATGGTCAAAACACAACAATCTCTGTCTTACCCATATTCAATTTGCAGTGATCTGGGGACATCTACGACAAAGGACTAGCAAAAATCCCATCATAGTTTATCACACTTTGACTGTACATGACTGACATACTGGAATACCATCAATATAACAATATTGAAAACTCTGATCATGAACCAGGGAAACCAAAGTAAGACCGTAAGGAAAGAATTCAAAATTTCATTTAAAAAATAAAATTCAGAACTGGTTCCTAAGAGATGTATCCCTAAGAATATTCTTTTCTATAAAAGAACAGGCTTCAACAAAAGTCAAAGAGAGACATGCTAAAAAGAATCTGGGCAGTTCTTTCAGCTTCCTTTCATTTTATCTCATTTTTTTAATGTATAGTGAGGACAATAATTTGAATAATAAGAACAATAGTTTGAATTTTTGATTTACTTTTTCCTTCATTGTTAAAATATTTTAAAACTTTCTAAAGTTTATAATTTTCTATTTGGGAAATTTTAGCATTTTTTAAATTTGCGCTTTCATATTTATTATTACAATTAGATATTGTGCTTTTCACAAAAGGCTCTACATTTGATTAGTTTATTATTCTGCTCCTTTTTAAAAAATCAGGAACACCATTTCAGTATTAAGAACATGAAAATTAAAAGTACAGTTCTGTTATCAATTTACATTCAGGATAATATTTCATTATTGTCACAGCTGACTGAATATCAGGAAGGAAAAAATAAAAGCTCATCAAATAAATTATTCAATTAAAATCCGAGCATGTTTGCTGAATAGAGTTTTCTTTTGAACAACAGACAAGTAACTCTCATTACTGGAATTAACAATGCAGCTGATGAAGCTGGAAAATAATGTTTGCAAAAGGAAAGAGATTGTATTCCTCTTTGACAAAAATTACTCTCTGGCTAGACATATTGTCTATGTAGGACATAAATTAGTTCCAGCTGGAATTGGAAACGTTTGTTTAGCCCTTCAACAGTTCATCATTTGGGGAAAAAAGCTTCATCATTCTGAACAATATATGCAATGTTTTAAACTTATAATTTTAAATTTGTTTTCAGATTCAACAAAATTTGTGGTTGAAGAGCGAAGTTTAGAAGTATCTTGGCAAAGACTTAAAAAGAAAAAACCAAATGGTTACTAGGTATTGACTGTTTCCAGGATTACAATGTCAGATACTGCACCTGAGCTTTGTGTGCCTTGCTAAGCCATCATGGTTTTAGCTGCCATTTGTTAAGCCTTGATAAAGTTGAGCCAAATTGGATATAAAAGCTGCTATGCTTATGTTCACCTTCATGGTAATGTAAATAAAGTTATGGACCAATATGGTAGCTGCTTTAGCCATGAAAGCTGAGTGACTTTGGTCCAGTTACGTTCTCTCAGCCAAATCCATCTCATAGGATTATTGAAAATAAGAGGAGGAAGGTATGTTGAATATCCCAAAGCTGCTTGTTTGAAAGGCAACTGGACTTTCTTTTTCCTTTAAGATGTTTCTCTTCTCTCTAAAAAGTTTCTTCAGTTCTAAAAAGCTTCTTGGATGAGAACCAAAACAGCTTCAACAAAAACAAAGTCCAGTTGCTTTTTGAAAAAGCATCTTTGGGACAACCATGACTTGGATGATTGAGAATCTCCATGGACATGTGTTGAATATGTTCATTGCCTTGATGTGTGTAAAAATAATGAAGGCAGTTTATCAATCAAACAAATAAATAAACAAATTTGCATAACTAGCTTTTGAGACCAAAAATAGAAACCACATATTAATGCTGTGGATTCACATTCCATTCAGCTAAATGGTTATCACATTTCCATTCCATGCCTCTCAAGCTGCTGAAAACTAAAATTATTTGGTGTAAAATGTGTTGCTGAGGAATGTGACTATGTATCTTCAGTCTGGATTAGCTTTATTCTTTCCTTAAATTGAGATTACATTATTTGCAGTCTGCACTTTGAACTGTATGAGCATTTGTTACAATTAGCAGTGGCAAGGAAACAAGACATAACAATGTAGACAGGAAAGTGTCCATAAATAAATAATGTATTCTGCAAAGCACCATGCCATCTTCAGGACTATCAAGCCTCTAGATAATTTTGAAATAGAAAACAAAACAGACTAATTTAAGCTTAGTTGATGTATTACCCAATAAATCAAGCAGAGACCATCAGAATTGGATTGCGTCTTTTTCGTTATTCCTTGCAGGTAGAAGAAACACATGCCTTTTAAATTCTGCATTTTGCTTGTACCGGTGAAACTCAAAAAATTAGAATATTGTGCAAAAGTTTATTTATTTCAGTAATGCAACTTAAAAGGGGACCCTACTATATGAGATAGACTCATTACATGCCAACCAAGATAGTTCAAGCCATGATTTGTCATAATTGAGATGATTATGGCTTACAGCTCATGAAAACCCCAAATCCACAATCTCAGAAAATTAGAATATTGTGAAAAGGTTCAATATTCTAGGCTCAAAGTGTCCCATTCTAATCAGCTAATTAAGCCATAACACCTGCAAAGTGTTCCTGAGTCTTTAAATGGTCTCTCAGTCTGGTTCAGTAGGAATCACAATCATGGGAAAGACTGCTGACCTGACAGTTGTGCAGAAAACCATCATTGACACCTCCATAAGGAGGGAAAGCCTCAAAAGGTAATTGCAAAAGAAGTTGGATGTTCCCAAAGTGCTGTATCAAAGCACATTAATAGAAAGTTATGTGGAAGGGAAAAGTGTGGAAGAAAATGGTGCACAAGCAGCAGGAATGATCGCAGCCTGGAGAGGATTGTCAGGAAAAGGCCATTCAAAAGTGTTGGGGACTTTCATAAGGAGTGGACTGAGGCTGGAGTCAGTGCATCAAGAGCCATCACACACAGACGGATCCTGGACATGGGCTTCAAATGTCATATTCTTCTTGTCAAGCCACTCCTGAACAACAAACAACATCTTACCTGGGCTAAAGAAAAACAGACCTGGTCTGTTGCTCAGTGGTCCAAAGTCCTCTTTTCTGATGAGAGCAACTTTTGCATCTCATTTGGAAACCAAGGATCCAGAGTCTGGAGGAAGAATGGAGAGGCACACACTGCAAGATGCTTGAAGTCCAGTGTGAAGTTCCCATAGTCTGTGTTGATTTGGGGAGCCATGTTATCTGCTGGTGTTGGTCCACTGTGCTTCATTAAGTCCAAGGTCAATGCAGCCATCTACCAGGAGATTTTGGAGCACTTCATGCTTCCTTCTACAGATGGGCTTTATGGGGATGCTGACTTCATTTTCCAGCAGGACTTGGCACCTGCCCACACTGCCAAAAGCACCAAAACCTGGTTCAATGACTGTGGGATTACTGTACTTGATTGGCCAGCAAACTCACCTGACCTAAACTCCATAGAGAATCTATGGGGCATTGCCAAGAGAAAGATGAGAGACATGAGACTGAACAATGCAGAAGAGCTGAAGGTCGCTATTGAAGCATCCTGGTCTTCCATAACACTTCAGCAGTGCCACAGGTTGATAGCTTCCATGCCACACTGCATTAAGGCAGTAATTGCTGCAAAAGGGGCCCAAACCAAGTACTGAGTACATACGCATGCTTATACTTTTCAGAGGTCCGATATTATTCTATGTACAAATCCATTGTTTTATTGATTGCATGTAATATTGCAATTTTTTGAGATTGTGGATTTGAGTTTTTCATGAACTGTAAGCCATAATCATCTCAATTATGAAACATCTCAGCTTGAACTATCTTGCTTTGCACATAACGAGTCTATCTGATAAATTAGTTTCACCTTTTAAGTTGCATTACTGAAACAAATGAACTTTTGCATGATATTCTAATTTTTCGAGTTTCACCTGTATATTATAGCCCTGTGAGATTTGGCCTTGCTGCTTCACTTTAATTAGTGAAGTCTAGTTCAGGATGACCCTTTATTCACTTTAGATGCATATATCCATAAACAGCAAATTGTCAACTTCTTTTAACTTCAGGATATTTCAATATATGATGCAAATGTCCTACACTTTTTAGGGAATGCATGCTTGGGCATCCTAATATTCAATATTTCATGCTCAAACATCTGTGCTGGTGAAGTTTTATTTCCATCACAATCATCCAGTATATGTATGTAACCCTGTTGGGCTACGGGTATCATTAAAAATGTTGAATGTATATCATTCAAATTTTCATGAGACTGTTAAGTATCTTACTCTGAATTTTTTTGAAGCTAGATTATAAAAAAAAGAAGAATCATACAAGATCTCATGATTTCTGCAGTCTTCATATAAATGAAGATTTGCTAATATCCCCAACCTTCTGGGATAGTACTATTTTTTTTAAAAAAAGGAACAACTTGTAAGAATAACTAGAGAGTATAAATCAATAGAAATCTTTTTTACCTCTAGACATCACAGAAGCAACCTAGAAAGTCAACTGTCTTCCCCTAAAAACAAATCATATGACTTCTGGGGACAGAATAATTGAGAAAAGGCCATAGGAGCAGCTAAAATATGTCACAGAAAGTGTTGATTTTCCTTCATGACAAAACAGGGTACAATCTGTACTGCTTAGAAGCAGAAAAACTTTGAAACAATTTAATAGTCAATAATCCCAATAAAATTATTTACTTATCACATTTTTACTTTTAAAAGTTGATAGGAACTTTCTACTTACAGTGCTTACTCTATATTTTTTAAAAAAGTACACAGCTAAAGCTTGGCTTATTTACAAAACTGGTTTCAGACATGAAATTAAGCTATTTTCTTAAAAGAATAATTTACCTCCCCAAACTTCTTAATGTTAAAGTCATGGGTCTTAGATCCACAATACTGCCATTCATTTTTAGGTATATTTCATTAGAAAAGCTGCTTTTACATGCCAAGCTCTATTTTATTTTATTTTTCAGTTTATAATGTATGGTTTTATGATAACTACTTAAGCTTTGAGAGACAGAGTGAGCATGACATATCGTGTGCAGTACACAGAAGTTTCTGAGCATGATATGTGATAAGTATATTTATAAAAGTGTGTTATAGGTGATTTTGTTTTGTTGTTACAGTCACAAGGTGTTAGGGATATACCCTAGCAAGATCTGCAGGGCAGTCAGTCAGGCAGGCAGAATATGTGAGATTGTAGCTTACACTCAGTAAACAGAGGCACAGTGCTAATTAAATAGTTTTATTCCAGCAAGAGTTAAAGCATAGTCAAAAACAGTCCATATATCATTCACTTAGTTCAGTCCGTCCAGGGATTATTCATTTGCAAATTCCAGTGTCGAAAAAGAGAGGTCAGTACACTTACAAATATCAGTCCGGTGATATATCTTCTCGCAGTAGAGAGATATGAATAACTCAAATACTCCCCTCTTCCTTGAGCAATTCTTCAGTAGAGGGAAAGACGCAGCTAACAAACCATCAACGTAATCCAGTAAATTGTCAGTAATTGCCAGCGAATCGTCAGGGAATCGTCAGCAATCAATCAGGGTTCTTGCTCCCTCTTATGGTGGTTTCACACCACACCCCAAATTACATGCTTTGCATTTAAAGTGACACACACTTAAACTAACAATCATAGCTTATATATATTATGTTACCCAAACTACGTTAGGTGACCTATGTTATACCTAACATTCTCTCCTTTTGGGTAATATAATAATATATATATCTATTTACAACCTTAACCCATAGTCATCACAACTCTCTTTGTGTTTGACTGCACCTTGGGCTTTTGTGAACTGATCAGCAATATTTTGCTCAGTCATACAATATTCCAATCTTATTAAACCATCCTTTACAGATTGTCTTACATTCAGATATCTAAGATCTGTATGCTTAGATCTCGTTTTTACAGCAATATTTGTAGCCATCTGTATGGCTGCTTGATTGTCCTCATACACAACAATAGAATCATTAACAGTTAATCCCATATCCAACAACAACTGTTTATACAGAATTAAATCAGTACATAATAAGGATAGACATGAAAATTCTGCTTCCATTGTGGACATACTTATGTGTTGCTGTCTAATTGACCTCCAACCAATTAATGTTTTTCCTAATAGTATAGCCATTCCTGAAGTTGATTTCCTAGTGTTTATATCTGTTGCAAAACTTGCATCAGCATATGCACTTAAAATCAAATCATCTTTTGGCTCCAAATACAATGCATAGTGCATTGTCCTTTTAATGCATAGTGCATATCCATTTACAGCCAATGGACTTTTCCCCTGGAGGTAATCTAGCATTCTCATAGACTCCCATCTGTTTTAATGAATTCAGTTCCTTTTGCATTGCTGTATGCCAGTTCTCCAGATCCTTTGCAGGATACAATTTTAGTTCTTCCACAGTGGTTGGAATTTTACTAATCTGGCAA
Source organism: Pseudonaja textilis (assembly GCF_049901715.1). Classification (NCBI taxonomy): domain Eukaryota; kingdom Metazoa; phylum Chordata; class Lepidosauria; order Squamata; family Elapidae; genus Pseudonaja; species Pseudonaja textilis. The sequence continues at coordinate 44,946,099 of NC_141993.1, forward strand.
ACCATACTTGCCTGATACCTATCAGGTGGTCTACTTACTCGTGTTGACCGTCTAGGTAGAACAGGACTCACAGGTGGACTCTTATCTATCACCTGTTCCTGGTTATCTATTTCTTCTTCACTTATTTCTTCCTGTTTTGGTCCTATTTGCTCTTCCTTTACTTCCTCTTTAATTGGATTTTTCTCATCACTAGTATGGTGGCTCGGGCCCCTGTAGGTTTCTATGGTTACACTTTTATTCGAATCTTGTTCCAATTTGTGCCATCCCACATGTTCCAGGAATTGAGCACTAGCACTACAATAAATTTTAGTTGTGCCCTCTTCCCAGAATCTGTAAGATCTATGGTTTGATTCGTAACCTACAAAATATAATCTTTTAGCCCTATGCTGTCCCTTATGTCTCAGTTGTGTGGGAATATGCACCCATGCTGGTGCTCCAAATGTGTGCATATAGCTTAGGTCAGGTTTTCTACCATGCCACTGTGTGAATGGTAATTCACTTGTTGTTGAATTAACAACATTATTCAATATATGATTACCACACATTGTTGCTTCTCCCCACAAATTCTCAGGTAATCCTGAATCTGACAACATAGCATGAGCCATTGCCTGCATTGTTTGGCCTCGCCTTTCTATAAAGGAATTATGTTGTGGCCTATATGGTGCAGACTTTTTATGTTCTACACCTGCCATCTTCAGTCTATTTTGGAATTTAGTATTTATAAATTCCGTACCATTATCAGTTACAAGAGTTACTAGTTTCCTTTTAGTTTTTCTCTCTGCAAACTTCAACCAATTAAAGAAATTTTGATATGTTTCCGTTTTACTCTTCATTAAATAACAGAAACCATATCTAGAATAATGATCCATTATACTTAATATATAACGAGCACCTCCCACACTTGGTTTTTTAGGACCTATAATATCAGCAAATACGACCTCTAGAGGCTCCTTAGTCTTAAATCCATTAATTCTATTTGCTGGCATTACCTTGCTTTTTTCTTGACTGCAAGCATTGCAGTGCAAATACTTACTGCAAGGCTTCAGTTTTATACCTTTAGACAGTTCAACTGTTTGCTTGAGCATTTTAAAATTTATATGCCCTAAACGTCTGTGTAACAAATGTATGCATTCATCATGAGATTTAACGTTATTATACACTGTGTTAGCCACCTCTAATTGATTATCATTTAACACATACAATTCACCTTTTAAAGTTGCAGTCACTTTTTTACCTTCCTTTTCTATTATGCAGTTTTCTCCTCTAAAGGTAACTACATAACCTAGTTTAATCAAAACTCTAACTGAAAGCAAATTAAACTTAAGTTGTGGTACATATAACATTTTTACATTTTCTTTTATGCAAGAACAATATGCTGTACCTGCAGCTTTTGCTTTCAGTTTCCAACCATTAGGTAATGATATCTGCTGTGAACTCGTGGACATCTTAATAAATCTTTTCTTATCTTTTGTTATGCAGTGCGATGCTCCACTATCTACAACCCAAAAATTATTATTGTTCACAGTTTGGTTGCTATACATGGCTAACTCTAAGCATTTTTTATCCTTTTGATGCCTTTTTGCATTCTGGCTGGCATTTTGGCATTTTGCTTTCTTGCAGAATCTAGCCAAATGTCCTTTTCTTCCACAATTAAAACATTTTCTAATTGTGTAGGCTGACGAAGACAATTCCTCTTCTTGTGGTTGTTCCCTTCTGAGTTGATCCCTTTCAATCCTTCTCCTGGCTTCTTCAATTAATCTGCCAGTAATGTCAGTTAATGTGAGGTTATCCTTTGGCAGCACTTCCAATGAAGTTACATAGTCGTCATAGCTCTGATCTAATGAAGACAAAATTATATAAACCTGATGTAGTTCAGTGAAGATAAGCTCTTTTTCATGCAGCTCCTGAAAAATCCTCTTCATAGTGTTTATATGAGTCAACATGTCTCTTTTTTTTTGAAGATGTGTTCTGAACAGCTTCCGTGTAAGATTTATATGAGCTCCTACACTGTCTCGAACATAAATCTTCTTTAAATTCTCCCAGCACTTAGCAGCTGTTTCTTCTCCACGAATATGGACAAGCTGCTGGTCACAGAGTGTCAGTCCTATTATACAGAGAGCTTGTTCATTTTTTAGTTTATATTCTTGTATTTTGTGGGCATCATCTTCATCCTCTGGATCCCATCCATCTACCTCTGGTGGGTTTTGAATTATACTCCACAAACCTTCTCTGCGTAGAAGTAGGCTGCATTTCATAGACCATGAAACATAGTTTGTTCCATCCAGTTTGGATATTAGAGACAAACTTGGTAAATTGACTTCTGCCATCTTTCTCTGGATATTAAACTATAATTAAACATAGCTGTCTGTTTACTGTATTGTGTAACTACACTAACTCTCACTTTATATAAGCCTGTTATATCCTGGTTAGACTGACTGTGCAGCTGGGCCCATAACCAGTGTTAGGGATATACCCTAGCAAGATCTGCAGGGCAGTCAGGCAGGCAGGCAGAATATGTGAGATTGTAGCTTACACTCAGTAAACAGAGGCACAGTGCTAATTAAATAGTTTTATTCCAGCAAGAGTTAAAGCATAGTCAAAAACAGTCCATATATCATTCACTTAGTTCAGTCAGTCCAGGGATTATTCATTTGCAAATTCCAGTGTTGAAAAAGAGAGGTCAGTACACTTACAAATATCAGTCCGGTGATATATCTTCTCGCAGTAGAGAGATATGAATAACTCAAATACTCCTCTCTTCCTTGAGCAATTCTTCAGTAGAGGGAAAGACGCAGCTAACAAACCATCAATGTAATCCAGTAAATTGTCAGTAATTGCCAGCGAATCGTCAGGGAATCGTCAGCAATCAATCAGGGTTCTTGCTCCCTCTTATGGTGGTTTCACACCACACCCAAAATTACATGCTTTGCATTTAAAGTGACACACACTTAAACTAACAATCATAGCTTATATATATTATGTTACCCAAACTACGTTAGGTGACCTATGTTATACCTAACACAAGGCATGGAAAACATCAAGAAATAACAAGACAGAATTTCACCAGTAAAGAACAATATTCTTCCTTGAGCTTTCAACTCCATAGTTTTGCTATGCTAAATAATTTTAGCACAGCAGAAATATTTCATTATTTAATTCCATTTTCCACACAACTTAGTTCAAAGAGCACTCCATTTTTAAAGGTGGAAGGTGAAAGCTTCAGTTTGGACTATAGTCCTTTATTTCACTTTCTTTGCTGAATTTTCATCACTTTCTTTGGTGATATTTATGTGTGTGTGTATAGTCAAGAGAATCCATAAGATTTTTTTCTTATTTCACATAACTCTTATATTTCCAAAATAAATTATTGTTTGCAAATCCCATTTTTGAGCTGCCATTTTTTCTGACCCAACACCTTTCTAGTCCTTATTCTATGCAGGCATTTAAGCTTCATTTCTTTTATAATTGCTTGTAAGATTTGTCACTCGGTTGAGATAGCTATACTCTTCTTTTTATCACAAAACATTGTTTGTCTCCAACTGTCAAAGAAGTGATTACTAAGGGCAGCATATACTAATGACTGGCTCTGATTGGTCTGCTTTTGAGGCTTGCTTGTAGGACATGTTATAGAAAATCAAATTACATTTTGTTATTTTGTTATTATATGAAAAAACCCAAGGTTTGTGTACAAAGTTAATGAAATTCTTAATATTTGTGGGATAAAATTCAATCTTGAATATAAAATAGGGTGCACACGACTCATTTCCATGTGATCCCTCAAAACAGCTATTTCTAAATAAATATTATCTCCCCTTTTTGCATAGATTTTTTTTGTTTAGTGAGATTTGAAATCTCTTTTGATCGGCTTTTGAATGGCATCATGGTATAATTTCTACATTAAGAAAAGAACCAAAATGAAATCAATGATGCTATTGTTTGTATTTTTCCCATTATTTAAATAGTTCTGCCATTTGTATTAAACCATTCTTCCAAGGAACTCAGAATGTTGCAGAGGCTCTTTTTCTATCTCAACAGTCACCACTGTTTTCCTAGCATAATCTGGAAAATGAAATTTGGTTGACAGATAATCACTAGCTATATCATATGACTTTTCTGATATTTTCTTGTATCCCAAATTAGAAAACAGTAACTAGAAACTTTCTAATTTCCAGTAGTCCATATCTTATAAAGTGTAGTCCAAAGATATAATATGTTTGAGGCCCATCTTTCTTAGTGTGCCTTTGTTATGTGGGGAGCTTTACTCTGCTTATAAAAGATATTGTCCAAAAGTCTACATATGTAGGATAAATGCTCTAAAACTGTTGTATTATAGCTACAGTATATAGTATATATTGTACATACATACATACAGTCTTTTTCTCTCTGTCTCTCTTTCTCTCTCTTTCTCTCTCTCTCTCTCTCTCTCTGTGTGTGTGTGTATCTATAGAGTGATATATACATACTTCCAATGTTTTTACTTAGTATACAGTATTAAAAATCATGCAAGTATAGGAAATAGTTGAGTATAATTTTTTTTTAAAAAATAGGGCTTTTAAATTTTTTTTCCTATGAATAGAACAGAACAGAACAGAACAGAACAGAATAGAATAGAATAGAATTCTTTATTGGCCAAGTGTGATTGGACACACAAGGAATTTGTCTTGGTGCAAATGCTCTCAGAATACATAAAAGAAAAGATACATTCATCAAGAGTCAAGAATCATTATGTACAACACTTAATAATAGTCATAGGGTACAATTAGCAATCAAATAATACTAGGAAACAGTCAGTATAGATCGTAAGGATACAAGCAACAAAGTTACAGTCATACAGTCACAAGTGGGAGGGGATGGGTGATAAGGAGTGATGAGAAGATTAATAGTAATAGTAGTGCAGACTACAAATGAGATATTTATATTACATGCATCTCTACGCCTTTGAGCTATATTAAGAACTATTTTAGAAGAAGTGTCAAATTTTTATGGTAAGAAATCTCAAGTGCACATTTTTTTTTAAAGACACTAGTGGAAGGCCTCTTTTTTATTCTTTTCAGATAAATTATGCATATGATAATCTGACAAAAATTTAAAGTTCCCAAGGTTTCTTCACTGAAGTTTTATTACTAGGTAGATGTAGATTGTTTTTTTTTCCACAACCTTCTGGGTAATCCCCTTATACATTAGGTTTTCTGCTATGTCCATTGTGAACAATTCGTTAAAAATCCTTATCTGGAGCAAACATTGTGCTAGAATATCAAAACTCACAGCAATAAAGTAATTAATCCATATCTTGTAATGATATTCACTATAATAATACCCTTCTTGTGTCAAATTATTTCTTTCTGTCTAGGAATGGATAAAACTCCTGTGCACCATAACACAACTCTCTGACCTGGTACTTCTATGCACCATACACAACCTTCACAGCATCGCTTATACAACCTCATGCATCTTTCTTAACCAGAGCTGGCCCAATGTGGCTTCCATGACCTGGGGAGCACCTGTTGTGCATTCCAATGTATGTTGTTTGAACACAATGCCTCCCCTGACCTGCACAACATTTCTTGCATACTTCCAAGCATTCCAAGCCATTCTTATAAACTTGCATCACCCTCTTGCACAGCCTATCTGACCTTCATGCACTGCTTGCACACTTCTGTAACCCTCTCCACATCCTCCTTACCCATTCCACCTCCTTGTGCCTACTTGATCCATATGGACCTCTAGTATATTTCCCCATGTACCCTTCCAATTCATGCTGCACACCAGCGTGGCCTTCCTGACCCATGTACATATCTTGCATCCTTCCTGACCCATACCTCCTCACTCACTCCCTACAAACAGCAGCCACTTACCTTCTGCTGGCCTTTGACTTGCAATTTAATGCTGTTTTCCCAACTGGCTTTCTCCTTGCGAGCTTTCCACAAGCAAAGGGAGAGGGAAGGAAGGAAGGAGGGATGAAGGAATGGAGGGAAGGGGGGAGGGAAGAATAAAAAAACAAGGAAGGAGTAGGGAGGAAAGAGGATGGATGGATGAAGGGAGTGAGGGAATGAAGGAAGGGTGAAGGAAAGAGGAAAGAAAAAGAAAGATTTTTAATACTATATGCCAGTTTACCACAAGGAAATTCAATCCACTGAAATTCATTTGTGTGATATACATGAAAGATCTAATGTTCTGATTATATTTGTTCATCTGTTGTTACATAACCTATATCAGACTGTTACAAATTAACAGGAAGAAAGGGAGGGAGGGAGGGAGGAAGGAAGGAAGGAAGGAAGAAGGAAGGAAGGAAGGAAGGTTCTTGAAGTGTCTTCAGACCTGGGACATGCATATAATTTTGAAGGCAAAGTGTTTTCATTAAATGACTTTTGTTGAAGAATTTAAACAGAATCATCAACATTCTCATCTTAATGTCTGCCATAATTTATGACAGCAATTAGCTATAACATTTATGATCAGAGAAAAAGGAACATATTTATAATGATTTCCATGATACTACCAAGATCTGATTAAAATATTTTTATTTTACCATACAACATTCCTGCTTAAATCATTAATTAATGTTAGTTAAACTAAGTTGATATCTTAAAGCCTTGATTGTGTTAATATGAGATAAATTCTCTATACAATTATCTCCTTGTGAATCATTAAAATTGATGCAGACTTTTGTGCATATTTTTCAGCGTATCAACTACTAGCTAGCCTTGATTTCTGGCAGAAGTAGGATGCAAATATTTTTACTACCAGTTTTGTGGGTGTGGCTCGGTGGGTGGGCATGGCCATGTGACTGGGTGGATATGGCTTCTTCTTTTTTTTGCAGCACCCCTCCCCCGCAGTCCATTTTTTTTTGCCTCCTGGGCCTCAGGAAAGCCTCATGGGAGGCCATTTTTGCTCCCAGGAGGCTTCCCTGAGGCCCAGGAGGCAAAAAACAGAGTGCAGGAGGGCCTGTGCACTTTTTGCCTCCTGTGCCTCAGGGAAGCCTCCTGGGTGAAGCAGTAAGACAGCGAGGCACAGCTGATCCCAGCACAGCTGATCGTCGGAAAAGCTGATCATCAGGAGGAAAAAGAAAAAAGAAATACCAGTTCAGCCTAACTGGTAGCTGGTTTTTTTACTACTGGTTTGGATGAATGATAGCATTTTTTACTACCAGTTCGGCCGAACTGGGCCGAACCAGTAAAATATCACTACTGATTTCTGGTATATGCTCTTTTATTCATAGAGCGTTGCCTTATATAGTGTCAGGCTTCTGGTCTAGCTTGTATCCTTTGGACATAGCATGGCTTGACAAACTGAGGCCTTTAGTCACAGGTTATGTATGTTGCAGTAAAATTCATTCAATTGCTTACCCCATAACTCTATGTTGGCAGGCCTGTGCTTAAAGATGTCAAGGATTGAATTTGAGAATTTGTTTATGTAAGCACTATATTTACTCATTATGCTAACCAATATCTTAGTTTATTTTGGCTCAGAGTACTGAGTTAACTTATCTGTTGGGTTTGGTAAATATAATTATGACTTAGGATAAGTGAAGCCAGCCAAATGGTCTATTCAATAAGCAGCCATTATTGTCATGAGTTGTTTTATTGTTTAAATCCAGCTGTGACTCATTATTGCAAATTGGATCTGGTTAAACTAGTTACTCTTAGTTAGAATTAAGTAGCTATGACTATTATTCCATAACACTCATAATCACAATCAGTATTAATTGCACACATATATTTGTCTTTATGATCAACTAAGTTACATCAATTTGTATTTTTGGTAGGTATAGGAAGTCTGCTTTGCTATCATGGGAGATCTGTAGTAAGAGATTGATCCTCTAGGATTTTGTCTAATCCCCTTTAATGTCTTCTTAGATTTCATTTCATAAGAAATGAAAGTCTTTTGTTAGTTACAATTGGATCTTGAATCTTGGATATTTTAGTTTGAGACAAAATGGCTAAAATTCAAAATGGAACAAATTGGCTCTGTTTATATGTCATGCATAAGTTGACCAAAGGGGATTTAGCATGTTATATATAGTAAACACTAAAACCCTGTTTGGGGAATAGAGAATGTTACACTATTTTTTTCCAGCTAGCCAGGACATTAGGAGTTTGTCAATGTATATTTCTTTTAGTTTTTAATAAATGATTTCATAGTACTCTGATGTTATATTTTATTTTTATATATTACTCTGGTTCTTCAACAGAAATAATATTTAACAAGTAATAATCACTTAATATTAACATAAAGTTTGTGTCAATATGTTAACATTAATTTAATATTAATTACACAATCATTATATTAAATATTTCTCCATTTACTGTCTTTAACACCAATATCCTTACAATATCTGTGGCAAATATTTGTAGCTCAGGTGTAGGATGAAGATGAAGGTTCATTCTCTGAGCTTGTGGGATGGTTTCTGAACATTTCATTACCAGGCTAGGTAACACCATCAATAGATTTGGGGGGTTGTCAGTGTTCTTCTGTTTATAAGAGCTTAGCATGGTCAGTAGCTCTTGTCATGTCAGATGAGGTTCCATCAGGTCTGGGTCCGGTGATGGGTCTTGTGATGGGTCAGGTGTAAGTCACCAGTGAGAGTCTTGTGATGGATCTGGTGATGAGGAAGTTACATCAAGTGAGGGTCATTGCTAGGTGAAGGGGCTTGTGTGGGTTGGTTAAGGGTCAGTGATGTTTCTGGTTGGATGTGTGGTTGATTTGTGTAGCAATAACCTTCCCTAATCATGTGAACCCACCATCAGTTTTTTTTTATACAAACTCATAACATATTATGATAAAAATCTAAGTTTCATCATAGCATCAAAATGGATTTTCTCAAGATTCAAACCGCCATTTGCTTTAAAAATAAAAGTAGGTTATATGTGTGGAAAAGTTTTCATTATTCAACAGCTCTATGATAATATAGGTTGCTTCTTCCTATGTGGAAGTATATGAACATTTTGCCTTCGTCATGAAAAGCTTTGAGATATGCCATATCTCTCTCATTATAATTCAAGGCTATTCTTCGGTCCATGATCTTTTCCCATTTACCTACAGATGCTCTTTATTATACTCACTCTTTCCAGTTCTGTTTATTTATCTTGTGCTATTTATTAATTGGATGTTTGCTGTGTTCTCTTTCACTTTGTTTCTTTTTAATAAATTGTGTTGCAATTTTGTAATCTGACTACTAATTTGAAGCAATTTATGAAACTAGCAATTCAGTGGAAGTCACCGCTTTCATACATATACACAAACCATATTTATCTGAAAGTTTTCTTTGAAACTATCTCAACTGTCTTTGGTAATTATCACTATATTTCATTAGTTGTGCAGTTGTTTTTATTGAACAGCATAGTTACAATTCTATGAGTAAACAGTCTGCCAAAACAAGAGTAGATTGTTTGCTTTGCTTCAATATTGTCAGTCTTCTTAAAAACAATTATTTAAAATAGAAAGATAGGACCGTGGCATGGTCCTATGTTTCTAAAATCTTGCATCTTCAACTTTTATTACTGTTAAGAAAATATGAAAACCATGTACTATTTTTGTTAAATTGGTCATTCTCAAACCATGTATTCAGCCAGCAGGGTTCATTTAACAGAATATAGTGATATTGAAAACAGTAATTAAAGCCATTACTTTCATAGAACATTTGCCATGGACAACCACTTGCACCCACATTCAGAGGTGGAATTAACGTATTATCTGTTGCTTGAACTCTCTTATAGAAAGGAGTTCATTTAAATACTATTCTACATAGATGTTAATTTTCCAGCTTGGACAGTCAAGAGATTAAAATTCTAAATTTCCCAATTTAATAAAGGTCTGTATTTTTTATGTTTAAGAGAAAGAAACCCATCATAATCTACTAGTGCTGATTTTCTCATAAATCCAGGGGAAATATGTCTACTTACCCTTTATTTATCAAGAATAGAAAGAAATAGTACCCAGATATGGGATTACTCAATTTTTCTTTCAGACTGTTTCATAGCTCTTCATTATTGTATTTCATGACTTTAAAGTAGGTCCAAGCAGGAAACAATCTTCGAACTAGATTATAATTTTGGCTTCCAAATAGAAAATCATTTATTCCAGTAGCCTACCTAAACCTGCAATAATATCCAGTTTTGTTTTAGTTTGCTTTAAAAAATGTTGAATCCAATGTATATGAGAAATCCATTGCTTTTTAAATTTAAATTTAGTTAGCATTTTAAGAAAAAAAGGTAATCATAAAACAGTTGGTACTGAAAATGTGCCTATTCCCAAAACAGAGGTTATAAAGATTTTCCACCCCTAATTTCTCAAAGAGGGAAATAAATAGAGGGGAACAAATAGAAAACAGGGATAGTCAATATGTGGAGAAGAATATGTGGGGATTCAATTCTTTATGAAGGAAAATACAATATTCTTTATAGAATATTTTTTATTGGCCATGTGATTTGACACACAAGGAATTTGTCTCTGGTGCATAAGCTCAAAGTAATAAATCATAAATTATAAGACACAATCATAAATCCTAAGATACAATCAACAAAGTGATAGTCATAAGATATCAATAGAAGTAGGTGAATAGAAGAAAGATGAGAAGGATAATAGTAGTACAACCATTACTACATGGTTAGATATCTTTAGGCATAATACATGCTTGTTTTGGCATGCAATGTCCTATAGCAGCATCCTGAGGGGAGCTGAAAAATGGATATGAAACACACCCATTCCTGTCCACCACTTCCAATGGTTTCTCCAAGAGACAACAGCATGCTGTGGGTTTTCCCCCCTTATTTATTCTACCAATTGGATTAAAATATTGATATGGGGGAGGAAAGCTGTCTTCTATGGTGGACTGAAGCAGGGAAATAAAAAAGTTTGCTAAAATGTCAGAATGGTCTTACAGGTTTAGTGCTCCATTACTTTCCATTCCAGTCATAGAAGTAGACTTAGAACAGACAGAATACCCTTTGTATATCATGACTGTAAGATTTCATTCTGAATCCAATTTAGAGATTTGAAAACAACCTCATTTGACTTGGTCTGAGTTGCTTCCTATTTGTATTGAGAGCCAAATCTGAGATGATGTTTGGAGATATGAATCTTTCAGAGTTGAATAGGAGATTCACAAGAGAGATAGAATATTCATGGTGAGGTGGGCATTTAATAAGTAAACATGCAAGTAAGTAAGCAAGCAAGCAAATAAAATATGAATTCAATAGCAATAGCACTTAGACTTAGACATATATACTGCCCCATAGCACTTTTCAGCTCTCTCTCAGCACTTTACAATGTCAGCATATTGCTCCCAAAAACATTGTCCTCATTTTAACGACCTGGAAGGATGGAAGGCTGAGTCAAACTTGATCCAGTCAGGATCAATGATATTTGGAAGTACACCATATGTTTTCTATTGAAGAAAGCCTGGATTTATACATACTGTATATATTTTAGAAAAATAAATTCAGGAAGTTTGTATTAGCTTTCATACATGCATGCAGAAAAACACAAACATTTGTTGTAGATGACATTTACAGAAACAGAACTGCCAAAATGTGAAGCAATTTTTCTGCCACTTACCATGTCAATGCTCTAAAAAGAACCTTTTTTATATAGAACTAAGACAGTCCATAAAGCTGGACTTGAACTATTACACAAGACTTACAGTAAATCATATTTATCCATTCATTTTTCTCCCCTTGCTCAAATTAAAGAAGACTTTTTACAGAAATGTTACCTTTTTACGACTTTTGAAACACTAAATTACTTGCAGATGTAAGAAAATGTTTAGATTTAGTTATGATAATTTTAAGGAACTGCTCCTTATTTTTCTCTGAGACCCACAGAAGTGCTTCAAAATGTCTATTCCACTATAAATTTGGCATTCAGCCAAGTCCAATAAACACTACCACTAGTTAAATAAATGTACATAAAAGTATATGCTTACAAACTGTATGTTCAGATGAATGTCTCTTTGCTTCTATTATTTTTTTCTGTCAGTTGAATATACAATGACTGTATTAGGTATTTGAGGGTGGGTTTTTTTTGTTTAATTTCAATGTGTGCAATACTTGATGTATAAATAAAACAGAAATTACACATAGTAATAGTAAAATACAATTAAAAGAAAATTATAAATTAAATCAAAAGAAACCCTGCTGACAATTAAGAAGTGGGGGATAATTATTTTTTGTCATCTTCTTAATTACTGGTAGAGAAGAAGCTAAAACATCTCCTTGGAGATAGGAAACTTTTGCAGATATTCCTAAACTACAATTCCCTTCTAGCAGCTAAATTTATATGACCAAGGATGTCAAGGATTCTAGCAGATCCTAGTTCAGGACTATCTGGAAGAGCCCAGATATTGCTGAAGCAAGTAACACTTGCTGCTCCAGTGTTACTTGTTTTGTCCTTACATGAATGTAGCATTACTAGAATTATAGTCAAAAATAAAACAGATCTGACTGAACTCTGATTCAACATTATAGCAATAACAATAGTACTTAGACTTATATACCACTTTATAGTGCTTTACAGCCTGCTCTAAGTGGTTAACGGAGTCAGCCTATTGCTCCCAACAATCCTCATTTTACCCACCTCAGAAGGATGGAATGGTCGTCATTTTACCCACCTCAGAAGGACGGAAGGCTGAATCAACCTTGACCCTAGTGGGATTATGTATACTAAACATTCAGAAAGAATGCGTAGCACTACAAGATCCTACAGGCAAGTTCTTCCTTTCTTTCCTTTCATACTTTGTGGTCATTTGGTTCTAGTTACTAGCCATGGGTAGAAGTCTTCAGTCCCCTCTGTACATAGCATACTTTGCAGCAGGTGGTCTAGGTACATTGCTAACTTCATTTCAAAATGAATGTAAAATGCCCAGGCTTGGCTTAGGTATGCATGGTCAGTGCCAAGGTTATTAACAAGACACTTGCCTAGGGTGATGCAGAGTTCATTATCTGTAGAACATTGTGAGAATGGGTGAACTGATGGCAAAGCAGCTGCTGTGTAGGATTTAACCCAGGGGGGATAGGGATTTATACAGACAGGGAGATCCATAGCTGCAGGAATTTCTACTCCATTTATTTTTATTAAGCCTCATAAACACTGAATCGTATATCCACCTCCACTGGGAGACTTGTTCATAGACTTATATGGCTCATTATATGATGTTCTTTTACACCATTCATCTTAAATGCCCTTGTTCTTAATAAGTTCCATTCCTCGTCCAAATTATGGACTTATAATCTATCCCGTGTTTTGTCATCTTACTACAGCCGTACTTTAAATCTATTTAGGGATGATTAGACAATAGGCAATTAAATATTACTTTAAAGGGACTTCAAATCTCAGCGGATATCACAAAGTGGGTGGAAACTAGAACTTATTTCTCTGTTGTTTCAGAGGAGAATTGGAGTTATTCTGTTTTGATATTGGTGCTCTCCTTATTTAAGGGTTAAAATGACATTTTCTTATGTTTCCTGTTCCACATACAATTGATTTTTGAGAGCTGCAATTAGAGGAGCCTCAGACACTTCTAGTCTCAGAATGCAAATTTATCAAACACAAGATAGATTCTTCAAGTCATCCATGTTCTTACTGCACTAGTGAGGGTGATATTGGATTCAGAATAAGGATGACTTAACTACTGCTGTTTATGAAGCTATAAATATGTCTATATGTTTATGAATAAATGTACCACTTGCAGGTGTGTATTAATATAGTTTGTACATTACTGCTTGTTCAGTCGGCAAATCATTTCCAATGCAGTGTGTATACAAGCAACTTTCATTCACATTGCCATTGTTTGTTGACCAAACAGCTTCTATTCTGATGCCATCCTAGAAACAAGGAACTGTTTGTGGGGACAACATTTAAAGCTTGTTTTCTGATTTGCCTCCAATTTAATAAACCACTTCTCCCTAGAATGGGCTGAGAAAGCAAGGTGAAGCTGAGGCAAGGCTGTGTTTTTTTAAAAGTGACATTAATAATGGAAGAAATATGCAGGGTACTTTTTTTCTAGTCAGGAAGTGTGGAAGAAATCAAAGGCTGTTATGTGTAATGCCATAGTTTCTCATAGCTTGCATATGCTGCCTTCTGAGTGACAGTATTTCATTAAACATAAACAATCATAATTTCAGAGTGTGATACGTCTTACAAAAAAACAAGTATTCTTGAATTAAGTCAGCTGATTTTCTGTCATTCTTTTACAAGTGTTACATTGAACAATGGCATGAGACTAACCATAAATGAATGACATCAGAATAAGATTATATTTAAGTTTCTTAGTAGGTATTAGTAGTAGGTATTCTGGCTATTACTTTCAGGTTAATAGATACTGGATTATCACAATTGGCAGAAATCTATAGAGGACATAACCCTCCCCTCAATCATACGTTTTTTAGTTCATCAACTGTATATCTGCATAACAAATCTAGTTAATTATGGTTTTACTTATGTTGCTATAAACTATCCTTCGGAAATATTTGTACCAATTGCTGTGTCAGTGTGTATACCAAAATTGCTGCATTGGCACTGATGCAGTCAATATGATTCTCTATAAATTATAGACAGATAGTTAATAACTTGTAATATTATAATAAAATATTTTCCATGCCTTTGTTTCTGCTCATTTATCTGGTCTTCGTGCACATGGAATTTCAGTTTATGATAGAAAGTTGGTTACTCAGGTAGCCAAGACCACTCATGATTTAGTTCCATAGACTTCATTATAGGACTATTAAAATGCATTGTGTGCCATGCACTGCACATATGTCCTATTTGGATGTAAGAAAAAACTTGCAACCCTGCAGTATAATCTCTATATTAGAAATTTTCGTTTGCAACAAATACCATAATGCCCATGGATAAGCTAGGCTATGAATGTGCTTGTGGCATCCTAACCAAAATATGTCAAACTGACTGAGTTGACATAAATGTCTTTCCTGTTACTAAGTAATGTGACATTCATTCAGCTGCAACTAAGGCTAGTAACCTGATTGACAGCTTCTCTATCGGTGGTATTCAGCCGGTTCGCACTAGATCAGGTGAACTGGTAGCAAGGATTTGGCATGGGTCACCCAACCGGTAGTAAGTTCTGACTGGCCATGTCCTTGACCTGGTCACTGCTGGCTTGCTTGCCCCACCTGCCCGATGCTTACTTACCCCACCTGCCTGATGCTTGCCCCTTAAGGTATTTCTTTTTTTTTCCCCTTCCGACAATCAGCTATTCATACGATCAGCTGTGTCGGGATTCCCCTTGCTGAGGCCCAGGAAGGCAAAAAATGGAGGGAGGGGATAAGTCCCCCCCCATTTTTTTTCTTCCTGAGCCCCAGAAAGCCTTCTGGGAACAAAAACGCCCCTTCCCAGAGGTTCCAGGAAGGTCCCAAAACAGAGCTACGGTGGTGCTGCACACACCCTCCAGGCTCCATTTTTCTTCTTCTGGAGCCCCAGAGGAGCCTTCTGGGAGTAAAAAGGCCCCCGCAAAGGCTCCTCTAAGGCCCAGAAGCCCCCCAAAATGGGTGGGGGATGGCTGCAAAAAGAAAAAAAAAGCCACGCCCACCCAGTCACATGTCCATGCCCACCTAACCACATACACCAAGCCACACCCACAGAACCGGTAGTAAAAAAATTGAATCCCACCACTGTTCTCTATATTATTAAACTGCATTATGTGAAAACATAAAGAAAGAAGTTTGAGGAACAGCATACAGTATGTTAACTTCTTTCCTTCCACCCCTCCTTCTCCTCTTTTTCCTCTTCCCATTCCTTCTCTTTCTCCTCCTCCTTCTTAACTCCTGGTAACTGCCTACATAAATCCCTGCAATTTTCTTGAAAATATTTCAGATGGTTTGCTGTTGCCTCCTTCATAGGGCTCAGAGAGAGAGGGACAAGCACAAGATCTGTGCTAAGACTGACTTGTCACTAGAACTCATGGTCTCCTTGTTTCTGTCTCTCTATCAATATTCATACACTATCAATATCTGATGGTACATGGAAGCTTGTGCTTGGAATATAATAAGAATGAATAATCAGGAGAGTAATTCCTTAATGAAATGAATAAATGAAATAGGTATGCTGTATGTATGGTGGAATGTAATCTGGATTCCCAGAATGGAACCTGCAGTAAAACCAAACCAAAATGTTTGCCCAACTAAAGCAACTATTTGCATTACTACAGTTATACTCTGAGAGCACTAAGGAGGAAGAAGGTTAAAACAGACCTTCCCAGTGACTCTCAGAATATATTTGTAGTTATGCAAATAGTTGCTTTAGTTGGGAAATTTTTTTGGTTTTGTTTTGCTGTCTATAGTAGAGGAACAATAAAAGAAACTACTCAGAAGTAACTCCTCATTTCTTTCTTGGTTCTGACAGAATGGCTGTAAAACTAAGCAAGAGAGCAAGGGTGTAATAGATCCAAATGAAAGTGATCCAGTGCCATTGAATGACATTGATGGATGCATACATGCAGCCAGATGAAGGTGTAGTTTTAATTAAAAAGGAAAAAGTGAAAAAGTTCTGTATATCAGAAATATATTGGCATAATTTAATTTGTTATAGATTTGTGCGAAAGCAGGGATCCACAGGTTAATAATAATTACATGTTATGATCAAATGAATCATGAAATTAGAAAGAACAAAAAATGAGGTGGGCACATTCTGATTAAGTATGGTCCAACAACAGAGCAACAACAGAATTGGAAAAAAAACTTCCCGCAAATCTTTTTGTATCATAATAAAATGTTGTATATTCCTAGTGCTCTTTTGCAGCCCTTGTTGCTAGAGAATAACCCAAATCCAGTCTAGTCTAAATATGACTATATATAGATCAAATTAATAACTTTTAATTATCCATTTATTTTGCATTTCATTCACTGTTATTTTCATTGTCCACATTTATCTCCCTTCCTTTACAACAGGGCTTATAATCTGCTTATTTCATGTATTTGTGAAGTTACTAGGAATCAGTGAAAATGATGCCATAATAATATTAATCATAAAAATGCCACGAGTTTCTGATATACTATATAACAGTAATAATGTGCCTGAATCCAACTCAGAAAGACTTCTAAGTTTTGTTTCTCAAATTTGTGCTTATTTAGAATAATCATTCTGAAATCTATGTTGCATTTCATTGGAACTTATCTAAGTATGGGTACATCTGAATTCACATCACAACTGCTGAAGAGACTTCCAGTTCCAACTACTTAGAATATTATGTATTACTATGCATATACATTATTTCTATCCAATAGAACATCAAATCCAGAATATTTATTCCATTTAATAACTATGTCTGTAGTGCATGCACATCCATATATGTATATGCAGAGAGAATAAAATAAATTAATATGCTAATTGCAATATTAAATGAAATTAAGGGGTACCTATTACATATTCATTTTAAAGCTATTTTGAATAATGAAGGTAACCATCTGTCAATCCATGGGTTTGGGTGGGAAGGGATGGAATCTTGGCACTGTTGATGTCATTCAACATGATGTTATGCTGAAATATGTCTACTTAGTATAATGCCAATGACTATGTGCCTTTTATGAAGCTGACTGTGGATTGTAGTCAGATTTTTTTAGGTTTTTTTTTTTTTGACAAAATAGTCCCTATTTTTTTTTAAAGAAAACCCTTCAATATATTCAACTTTCTTATAGGCATACAATTTCTTGTAGTAATTGCCTATGATCAAAAACTAAAATACTATTATCTGAGTGTAGAACAGAAGAGCCTGGAAGTGGCAGTCACTTGGTTTGGATAATATTCTATGTCTTCCATGTGTATTGTTAGTATAGTAAAGAATCCAATTTTAGCATTTATTTATCCAGATTCCGGGATCTTGTATAAAGTGATTTTTTGAAATAACAGAGAAAAAAAATAAAACAAGCATAGAGGAAAAACCAAGGGACTGGTATCTACTGGACATAAAAGTCAAAATCCAGAGACTACTATGTCTAACTTTATTTATGTAGCAGTGATGCTTAACCTTTTTGGTGCCGAGTGCCCAAAGCACGCATGCCCCAATCCCCAAAATGCGTGCCCCAATCCCCAAAATGCAATGCGAGCACCCCCATCGTGCCCTGCCTCTGAAGATGTGCACATGTTCCTGGCACATGTCCCCCCCCCACAATTTTGGCTTCCAGATTGGGGCTTTTCAGGCCCAAAACAAGGCATGGGGACTTTGCAATCTCTGCAGTTTCTCTCCCCATCATGTCCTAGATTTCCCCTGCATTCCTGCCTCTGGTGCCTTCCCCGATCTCTGCAGTTTCTTCACCCAGTGCGCCCTAGCTTTCTTCTTCATTCCTGCCATGGAGAGGTACCTGTGGAGGGTGGAAATTGTGGAGACTGGGGAAGGCACAGGCAGCAGGAATACAGGAAAAAGCTAGGGTGCACTGGGGGAAGAAAGATAGAGCATGCTAGGGGGGGAAACTTCAGAGATTGGGGAAGCCCCGATCCCCATGCATGCGCAGCAGAGACCCGAAGACCAATGGGAGGCATGTGTGCATGCACAGTGGAGCTGGGGCAATGGCTGGTGTGCCCAAAGAGAGGCTCTTTGTGCCACCTGTGGCACGCATGCCGTAGGTTCACCATCACACTTATATAGCCTCCTTTAGTATGAAAGCTCAAGAAATGAGGGATAGTCATAATAAATTGCTACAAAATGATAAGAAGATGTGATGTCTGCTTTCTACAGTGGAAGTAGAAGCTTTTATATGAATTTCTGTATTTCAAGAGTTCTGGGTACAGTACTTATTATGTGGGATATCTATGAAAGACTCTGATTTATTTCTTTAAGAAAAAACTTCAAATCTTTATAGCTTTCCAGAGGTTATTGTGAGAAAGAAAAGGTTCCTATGGAAAGAATGATAGCATAGGGGACCGATATATGGGGAGTGGTAGAATGTGATACAATTTAAATTACATCTTTAAATTAAAGCAAAAGTAATCACTGATAATATATGTAGAGCTTGCCTTGATATCGTACTGGAAACTCATGTGCTGATCCAAAATTTTCAGAATCGGCTAGAAAAGGCTTTGTACTTTTTGGTACTTGAAAATACCTTCAGGCTTTTATCCTTTTTTGTGAATTTTGGAGAATGTGCTATGATTTGAATGACATTCTCTAATCTTTTCCTTCTTTTGTCTTGTGTTTAATGTGATAATGATCAAAGGAAATACCAGATGAAGAAAGTTATCTTGATATGGCTTGCAATAGGATTGAGTTTGACACCCCCACTCTATCCCTTTCCATTTAGAACACCATCTTTCCTTTGTCTACATTTGGGTAGCTATGTACAGCTATATGGATCCCACTTAAATAATATTTCACAACAGTGATTTTCTACACATTTCAGAATGTTTGTTACATCTTTTTCTTGTTTCAAATTCCAGTTCCCCTCTGTTTTATCTGTACAGATTATGTTGCTTACGGATCCTGAGATTGAGAGCAGCCTGCTGATCAGTTCTGATGAAGGAGCCACCTATCAAAAATACCGGTTGAACTTCTACATCCATAGCATGCTCTTTCATCCCAAGCAGGAGGACTGGATTTTGGCATACAGTCAGGATCAGAAGGTTAATATTACTTTTATGCTCTACTAGGGCTAAATGTATTACTGGACAGAATAAAGTGTCAGTTAACAGCTTGCATATCAGGAAAGACAGGAGATTCAAAGGATATACCTGACATTTACTTCCTCTAACTGCTCCATAAAATAACCAAGTGCTCAACATATATTGAAGAGTACATTAGATTTGCAAGTCTAAAAAGTAGAGGAATCAAAACTTATTTAATTTCTTTAACTTCTACATCTAATTAAATCAATGCAGTTAGTATCTATTCACGTATTTAATTATTTTGTTCTTGTGTCACATTCGAATTGGAATAGGCATAAAGCTCTGGAAATCAAGGCAACTCATCATTCCAGAGAGTCTTACCTGGTCAATTCCTCATTAATTGAAGTAGCCCTAGAGTAAACATGGAAGTTGGTTTATGCTTTACTCAATATGTCTTTGCAGGATAGGTAGTACACAATTTTTCTAGAATGTATATCATGTTAAATGTCTATCTTTTAATGTAGAAGTAGGCAACCTGGAGCACTGGAATGGCAAGCAATACTTCTGTATTGCTTCCAACTCCCTTTTGGGGGGGAAGAGGGTTACATGTCTCCTAAACCATGATTTGAGAGCAGAGTTTCTTATGGTTTTTGGGAAGGAAAAGATACCCAATTATAATTTCAAGCACTTTGTAGAAAAAAAAAACTCCATAAATTATGATGATTTATGAAACAAAAACTTCAAACTTCTTCCCAGAAAAATGACAAGAGCAAGAAAATCCTGATTTCAGCCATTTTGCATCATAACTTTACCTTTTGGTTCCAGAAATTGTTAAATGCCATCTGTAGGTTGCTATTGGTTGTCCATCCCTGCCCTGAATTACTTTGTAAGTGAGACACCTACACTGTGCTGAATGTGGAGGGTAGATAAAATAGATGAATGGAAGAATGTCAAATGACTGGCAATTAGGCCAATGAAAAGGCCTAATTAATTAAAATGATAAGAAAGCAGTAGTGGAAATTAGCAGCACTGATATTTGTTTTACCTCAGGTAAAACAAATTTATCCCAGTCTGTCTTTAGTCTTCGAGTATTTCCTTTAGCCACAGATTGGTTAAGGAAGAGTTTTGCACCAGGCTTCTTTTTCTGACAACATGGAAAATAATTCACATACTTGTGTAGGTAATGTAGGCATTTAGTTCTCTATGTCTTCAGATCATTTAATAAAATAATGTAAGCTGATTTATCATAATATTTGACTCAAATATTTGAAGAATGTAGAATTGGCAAAGGTCATCAGTATCATCCAAAATATTTGAATATTCAGAGGTAGAAATCCTGCTGGTTAACTGAATTAGTTTACTCTAGAACAGGGGTGT
Source organism: Pseudonaja textilis (assembly GCF_049901715.1). NCBI lineage: Eukaryota > Metazoa > Chordata > Lepidosauria > Squamata > Elapidae > Pseudonaja > Pseudonaja textilis. Next base: position 44,967,021 of record NC_141993.1, read on the forward strand.
CAAACTCACGTCATCACAGCAATGTCACATGATGTATCTGGACATTTTTCCCCTTTGCTAAATTGGGCGTGGGTGTGGCCAGTGCATGACACATCTGGCTGGTTGGCTGGGAGTTTGACAACCCTGCTCTAGAAGGTTTAAATCAAGTCAATTCTATTAGAATTTTGAAACACCACCCTAAAAAAAAAGCTTTCTGTCATATAGCAGGGCAAAATATCTGAGCATGAACAAATTGGCTTTACTGTAAGAAAAATAGGCACTTTTCAAATTGGCTGTCTCCAAGTATCAAATTTATTTCTATCCCTTTCTTTCCAAACAAGGTTTATGAGCAATTTTGCGAGGACAAAAATGAAAGAAATACTCAGTTTCTTCTCATAAGTTTTCAGCAAATGGCTCATTTTATAAATATGGCAGAGTTCAAAGGTGAAAAGAAAGATTAAATGAAGGGGAGGAGACAAAATTGCCAAAGGAAAAATAAAAATGTCAAAGTAAACATAATAATTTTGAATTTATTTTACTAACAACAAAAGAAACATATTTCTATATATGACAATTATAAAAATCACTCTTGTATTTTACAAGATAGTGAAATGAAGAGATCCATATGGCATTTGAGGGCATTCTGTAAGACCTTGAAAACCTTTCCAGGTTGTGTTGAGATTCTCCTATTTGTGATGTTTTATATCTTTAGATGGTAATTGTCTGGATTACCATCTTGTAATTATCCGGTATTTATCTTATAATTATTTTGCAGTTATTTTGCAATTTGTTCAGGTTTCAATTATTGTATGTCATTGCTTTTACTCTGTAAGTGGTTCAGTCTGTTGGATTGAACAGCATCAAAACTAAAAACATGGAAACAAAAATCTACCATTAATGTCACTGAGAAACACCATTGGGAATTTATTCCTTAGTTTTCATAAAGCCATATTCCATACATATCCAATGAAAGTGTTTTTCAATTATTCTGTCAAATAGACTTCCATGTGGTAGTCTGTCCAAGTTCTGTAGATAATAACCATAGAATTGGCCCCTTGTTACTTCCATTTATTCTTGCATGGAAGAAAATCAGTTCCTCTATTTCGCAACCTGTTATGGCAGTGGCAGTGATAAGTACATATGTACTTAATCTATAAAAATGATTAGACAAATTCCAGAAAAACATTATTAGATCTCAGCTGATAATGAACTGCCAGGTTCAAAGTTAATCTCTGACTATCACTGAGAAATAAGCAAGAGATGGCTACGGACCTGCTAAAATACCATCTGAAGTCACTCAGTTTGCTTTTTCTATTTCACCTAAATTTAAGGGGAAAATATTGAACTGTATCCTAAATTTCATTATAGGTAGATAAAGGGGAAGAAGTATAGATTACTGTATAGCCAGATTAAAAATAAACAGTATAGTCAAATGGTCACCATTTGCTGACCAATTGAAGACAATCTGGTATATTTTTCAATGAATTTTTATATGAAGAAATATGTCAGGTTGGAGAAATGAAATATATTATTTTTAAAAGCACAAATGATGTCACATGTAAACTTTTGGGCTCTCTTTCAATTGTTGTAATTGTTAGAGAAAACAGCACACTACTGATTGCTTTGTGATGAAATTTCTTTGTAACTTATTATATCCAAGTTTGATCATTTGAAGATATAATTATCACATGATCAAGGCCATTTCAGAAAGAACTAAAGGAGGAGTGTCAAACTCACATTGTCACAGCAGTGTCACGTGAAGAATTGGGAGTTTTCCCCCCTTCACTAAACTGGGCATGGGCGTGGCCAGCGCATGACATATCTGGCTTGCAGGCCGGAAATTTGACAGCCCTGAACTAGAGTATGACTAGCCTGCAAAGAATTTGTTTTATACATGAAATATATAAAACAATATTTGGACTTTTTTGGACTTTTTTAATGGCCATCTTCTACATTTTAGAAAGGAAGGAACATAAGATAGAAAGAAAGCTTTACTTCTGTTTTGATCCTGAAGAAATAACACCTCACTCTGGATTTTATCTCACTGATATATGTCCTGCTGTTGATCTACTCTGATTGAATGAAGGGAAGGAATGTAACAGAATATAAATGCTATTCATCAGCAAAAAATTAGATAGAAACTGAAAATTGGGAAGATGTTTTTCTCAATCTGAAAGATCAAACTTTCAGGTTATTTGTGCTCCCTAATCTTCACCTGTACCTCAAAGATATAACTACAATCATGTTTTTGCACAATTATCACTTTAAAGAAAATATTTCTCAGTAATCAAACGTCTGATCTAGATTTTTGTTGTTCTTTTATTTCTGATGCTAGGCTTTTGTAACTTTTTCTGGTTTTCATTTTTGTTTTCCCCTTTTTCTTTTTTTCCTTTTTATCATTTTTTTAGGGTTACTGTCATATTTGGTTATTTGGTTCTGACTATATATTTATAGTTACTGTCTATAGTATATATAGTTTGTGGTATGCACTTATGTCATTTCAAATATAAATAAAAGCTAGTAGTTTTCTTTGTTGTTGTTCTCATTAAAGCGTATTTTTTAAAGTACTATTGTATTTTAAAAAATCTTTCACATTTAAAAAAATCTTGCCTAAAAGAAGTTACCAAAAGCCTAGCATCAGAAATATAAAATTATAGTTTAGTATACTATATTTATTTTTTTTCAAAATTGTAAGGTATTAGAGCATTATCACACAATCTGAGAAAGTTATTTCCGTGTCTTTTTGAAATATTGGCCTTGCTCTAAGCTGGGGAAGGAGATGATGACGATCACCTGAATACCTTCATGGTTGAATTATTCACCTGATGGAACTAAAGAACTACCACAAAACAGTTTGCTCATGGATATGCATGAAAACTCAGAAAATTACCCTGAGGTTTGGCCAGGTGGATGCTCCCAAGATACCTTGAATATTAAGCAACAATCTCTTATGGGAACTTTTGTAATCATTGCCTGCTTGCTTACCACAAATCAAAGGTAATTTGTTTTAAACCAGTGATTTATTTTTAAAAATAAATGCCCTTTCTACTGCTACATCTTTAAATTGATTACACACACATGCACACACACGCGCACACAAATACACACACACATCTTTGTACATCTTTCAAAACACTTCTATCAATTATTTTTAACCTTTATTTGTTTAATAAAACAGGACAATAATGAAATTACTCACACACATACTCATATGTACACATGCACTTAAATGAAGGCTTATTACCTGAAATCAACCATCCTGATCCAATTCAGGTTGGTGGATAGGTATATTTTTTAACTTCATTTGACTGAGACTAAGAAACAGTAACTCACCTAAAATCATTTAGCCATCTTCTCTGTCCAAAGAAGGACTGTGTCTGCATGTCTATCTGTGCTCAGTAGTATAATTGTGTACTCTTTCACTTTGAAATTCCTTTTTCCTAATCTTATTTTTTACATTTTTCAAAGAGTTTCCAAGTAGTTTCCCTCTAAATTTAAGATGAGTGTCTACTTCAAAACCAGAGGGTGTTCTCATATCATAAGAAATATACCAATGAAATATTCCATCTTTCTAAATCAATGTAGACTGTTACGTTGGTACACAAAATCTCAACATAATAATTATATACTTCCATGTGACAGTTTTCACCTGTTCTTTTCCAAATTGTTCTCTCCTTCTGCTCCTTTTCACAATCTTTAAATTGGTGACAACCAATGAATAATTTTCCTGCATGGATCTTTGGAAATAAATGCAAGATCTCATAAAAATCTCATTCATTTCAGTGTCACAGCTCAAAGTAATATAATAGTAGAAATGTCATCAACCTCTAATTGATGACTTTCGTAGCTCAAACTATTTCATGCCCATACTTTGTACACCTCTAGAATAACAAACATGAATTTATAGTGGTATGTAATATTATGGTACAAATGCAGTTTAGAATAATGAAGGATACAGATTATCTGTGCATAGATAAATAGTTGTCATACATTTTCCCATAATACTGGGGAGGGAAGATGGGGTGGAATAGGTGATTCCACGGAAGACAAGATCTTGAGGTGTTAATTCAGTCTATGCTCTGTGTAACACCTATACTTACTATTTTTTATATTTGAAGGAAAAGAAAAGAAACTTGCCCATCAATAGTGAAATAGTATTTGTTTCTAGCATGCATATTCTGCAATTTAATCAAACAGTGAAGAATTGCCAACTTCCTAGAACTACGCCGCCTTTGGTCCGACCTAAGTATAGTATATAAAATACATTGCAATGTCCTACCAGTCAATGAATACTTCAGCTTCAACCATAACAACACAAGAGCAAACAATAGATACAAACTCGCACCAAACTTGATTGCAGGAAATACGACTTCAGCAACAGAATGGTCAATGTCTGGAATTCTTTACCTAACGCTGTGGTTTTTTTCCCCAAACCTCAAAAACTTTAACCTTAGACTGTCTACTATTGACCTATTATTTCTTTTATATATTTTTTTATTTTTCTTATATGTATCGATGTATTCATAACTATGTTTTTACTTATACCTATTATCTTGTAAGCAATTGACAAATTTAAAAACTAACAACAACATGAAGACAATTGTTTATGGTTTATCTGATTTTGTAGTTAAAACATTTTTTTAAAAAGCAACACGTTGTCACTTTTATAAAGCAGTATAAACAACTGAAAGACAAATTGCCAATGTACATTTCTGAAGGATTAAAAACATGGCTAGGTTATTTCCATTCAACCAATTTTCTACCTAGTCACAATAATATGATTCCCCAGCAAATGTTTGACAAAAACTCCCTGTTAAAACTTTTTATTTATCTGATGTCTTAGTTAAGGTTAAATTTGTGAAGGTTGAGTAGATTTAACCTGACACACAATTCTGTTTCATAGCCATTTCAATATTTGGTTTTTTTTTTATAAATACAGTTTGAATACCATTTGAATAGAGCATTTACCCACAATCATATGTCAATCCCACAAAGTATCCATTATTGAAGAAAATAAAATAGGGGCTTCTCATAGAATCTGGTTGGATATGATGGGATTCTTGGATAATGCAAATATTCTAAGGAATGATTCAATTCAGATTCAATATTTGAATCATATTTCCAAAATGATTGGAGATATCAGATCAAATCCAGTGCCTCCAATTCATTTGGATAGTTTTGAAGACAATTTGTTAATTCAGTGGACTTTCTGGCTTTGCAGTCTCAAATATTAGACACATTTCTTTCCAGTGTTATAATGGGCTTTTTCTCACATTGATATGAGTAAACAATCAGTGAGTATTTTTCATCTTCATAAAACCCTAACCCTTGGAGTAGATCATTCTATTCTTTGTTTGTCATTGTTTGATATTTAGTTGCAGTTTTTTATCATCCCTATTTTTATTAGTTTAACTCCTTTTTATTCCCGCCACCAAATTTAAAATAAAAGTTCCTATATAAGTAAATATATGTGGTTCAGGAATGAACTGTGGAGTTCTTGATGCTCTCAGAGCTTGATTGTTTGCATGCAAGTGTTTCATTGTCCATATAGGTAACAACATAACTGCGAGAGATAAATTTGATTAATAAATAAATACATTCTACCATTTTAAGTTCATTGTGTTTCTACAGAGTCATTTTTAGTGGTGATCAATAGGTCACTTCTTCCTTTCTTCCTGCTTAATTGCAGCTGACTTGTCTGCTTTTCCCCAGCAAATGAAAAATCAGGACAATTGAAATCCCATTACAGGAGCTCATTGTCTTGATCCAACTATAAAGATAATCTGTTATACAGTCTCTTCCAAACCTTCTGAGAAAGCTGCTGAAAAATGTAAAGCAATTCTTTCTGGCCAAGTATTCTATCATTTGTATCTGACACAGATTAAGATCCAAATTTCCAGGTTTACAAAATTCTGTATTGTTGAAACTTTAAAGTCTTTTCATTGTGACAGTACTGTCAATTATTTTTATTCCTGTTGCCCATAGTCTTCTGAACATAAGGGAATTGAGATTTCTTCTGCATTAAGTTATATAATTAGCATGGTTGACAGCACATTGTTAACTGGGTCATTCCCCACAGTAGAACCCATTGTTTAAACAAGAGTTTTTGGTCAACTCAGCAAAAACATTCCCAGATGAATGGTGGCTAATGAAGTTCACTATTCTGGGATTTACTCAGTTGGAGTTATCCCTACCTTTCTTCGCTTTCAATTTACAGCTATTTCCCCCCACCCCCCAAAAGTAAAGGGTTGTACTGACATCACCAGCTGTCACAACTGAGAAATCAGCAGGATGTGACATCAGACATAGTAGCTGTAGGATTCTGTTATCATGATTAAAGGAATCTGGATAATGTGATAGGAACAGCTGTATGGTACAGGTATACTTGCTAAAGTAAAAAAGATAAAAATTGGAGAAATATATTGTTAGTTAAGGACGAAACCAAGCCTGAAATTATTCAGCATTCTCCCCAGTTCTTCTCAGTTAATAACTTAAAATTGTTTTTTTCCTTAAAGCAAATAATAATAATAATCTAAATTTATTATGGATGGGAGATGTAGTTCTACGAGTACAAGTAGTCCTTAGCTTATGACCACAATTGAGCCCAAAACTTATGTTGCTAAGTGAAAAATTTGTTCATTTCATGACTTTTCTCACCACATTTGTCACATGAATCACTGAAATTCTTAAATTAAATTAAATTAAATTAAATTAAATTAAATTAAAAACATGGTAGTTAACTGAATCTGGTTTTGTCACTGACTTTGCTTGTTAGAAGGTCGCAACAATAGGATTACATAACTCTAGGAAACTGCAATTGTCATAAACATGAGTTAGTTGTCAAGCATCCAAATGTAAATCTCATGACCCTGGGGACGCTGATATGGTTATAAATGTGAAAAATGGACATCAGTCACTTTTTTCAATGCTATTGTAACTTTGAACAGTCACTAAATGAACTGTTGTATGTCAAGGACTACCTGTACTCTCATTTTATTTGTATGTTTCTTTCCCAATGTTTCTCAACTTGCAGTTATATTCCAAAGAAGAATGCCCTCATGGAGCAGCTACTGTCTTCCAATAATATATCCCTATTGACAACTTCCATCACTTCAAATTCCAAAGACTTTCTAAAAGACATGGAAGTGAGACATTAAAAAAAAAACCACTCAGTTTTCAAGAAATAACATTTTGGTGAATCTAGGGTAAAATGGAAGAAGTTGCAGATAGAAAAATTGTGTCCTACCGTCCCATTGTTAAATCTATGTCAGATATAACAAGGACATTTGTTTGAGTGATTGACCCATTCTAAATAAAACCTATAACAACGATCAGTGTATTTTGTCATCTCATGTTAGAGCAAATCATTTCTGATTTGGGCAGAATTGTTGCTGCACACATTTTCACGTTAGACGGCTAACGTTGAGAGGAAATAATTAAAAAGAAACATTTTATAGAGCATATTTTTGAATTATCAAGAGCACTTCTTTAGACAATATTTTGTAAACCTTCTTGAAAGGTGTGATAAAAGGAGACTGAGATTTAAAAACAATCTAGGTAATCATTCACATCATAAAGCTTTAAGAGAATTAAAACAGGATGAATGTTTGGCAGAAGATTAAAACACTATATTTCTTTTAACATTTCTTCTTAGTTGTACAGTTCAGTTGAATTTGGAAGAAGATGGCTACTTCTACAAGAATCCATAACCCCAAATAGATTCTACTGGTAAGTAAAAAAATAGTATTTCACCTATCACAGGCCTTTTTCTTACAATGAAGGGTATAATTAATTTATTGGCTGTTTTATTTATGTATGTTGAACTTAAACGGACTTTGGGGCATGGTAAAGGATAGGAAGGCCTGGAGGTCATGATGGGTGAGACATGACTTTGCAACTAACAAAAACAATATGTGTGTGCGTGCGCATTACAATACTATAACTGCATACATTTTCTAATTTTAAGCCAGACTTATTAAACTTAGCAACTTGTTTCTTTGACTAAAAAGTGATGAATGGAAGAGGATACCCAACAGTGTAATTTTTTTCCACTTATTTTATCACCCCAGTAAGTTAAACTAAAAGATAGAGACTATTTTAGCTGATCAATAAACTAAATAATAAACTGAATCTTTTCTTTCTTAATGAAATTCTTCCATGGCACCACAGTAGTTATTCCCATTTGGTAGCCATAGGAGATTAGTATTCACCATGTGTCAGAATTACTCTGCTTTACAAAGACATTTTTTTTCATGCCAGCTTATAATTATTGAATTACAATTCATTGGAACTATAGTGCTAATTTAGCAAAGGCATACCTTCCATTTTGCTAGCATTGGAGCTAATATCTTTTCTATGTTGGAACAAGTATAACATCATCTAAAGCAAACATTTTTTTAAAAAAAATATTATTAGTTAATCATATATGATGTCTAAAAACTGGGACTAGCTTTTACTATTTAAGAATAATAAAGATTTTTTTTTAAAAAAAGTCTCTTTGGTACTTTTTGAAATACTCTATATATTGGAAAATCGAAGCTTTGGTTCCTGTATATGTAGCCATATAGTTTAATTTAGAAATATACTTTAGGAATACATAAATGTTTTAGGACAGCACATAAGCATTTCTAAATACTGATGCCAAGGAGGCCATTGATATATTCTTGCTGAGATTTTCCCCTCTGAAATAATATATTTTAAACAGTTATTTCTACATTATTTTCATCAGTTTTCTTTACAAGTCCCAAAGTTATCTGTGGGAAAGAGAAACAAAGAAAAAGAGTAGCTTTTTGATATCTCCTGAAAACTTAAAATAGCTAATCTAGATAACAATTTGAGTACCTTAGATGATAGATATTTAAGTCTTATATTTTTTTTTCTTTTTAGAAATAGGAGTAAACACACACACACACACACCACAGGATTGGAAAAACAATGAATACAAAATTGGCAAAAGAAAAAGAATGTAAGATTTCCTTTTGTTCAGTTCTATGATGAAATATACAGTTTGGGAGAAGGGTCTAATCACATATAGTTTAGCTAGATAGACAAAACTACTACCTTTAACGAGTTTTCAAGCAACCTCTATAATTTTACAGAAATTGCTGCTTGCTGTATTTCCATTCCTTCTGTGTCCCAATTTTGTAGTATTTTGATGTTTGTTTAGCGCTCTTCACCACTTTGAATTATAAAAATCGTTTCAGTTAACAAAAATATGAAAAAGAATATAGATTTTGGAGTCTCTATATTTGATTTTAGTGTGGGTTCTTTATACAATTTTTCATAGTGTTCCAAATTAATGTACAAACATTGAATAATACTCTATCTTTGTTGAGCATCTTAATATTATTCTACTTTAGAAGGAACTACCAAGTACGAGGGAGAGGGTGGAGCTGGCGTCGGAGCACTACAATGCATGATCTTTATCCTCCAAGATCACCGCCCTGTTGATGGTCCCGATGGACCTTAACCATCCCATAGAGACGGTGATCGATAAGGGCATGTCCTGTCGATCCCAGGGACATCGCAAAGTCCCTGGTTGATCCAGGAAAAGCCCTTTTGCCAGCAGCGGAGAGGCAGCCATTTAAGCTGCTGAAGCTGGGACAGCTCCGGAACGGAAGAGATTGAAAGAAAGTGTGTAAGTTTGGTGAGATGAACATTTACTTATTATTTTTCAAAGAGAACATCCTGAAAGATTTAAAGTGAAATTAAAAGTGAAGAGAAAAGAGTTTAAGCGGCGAAATTAAGCTAGTTAAAGTGAAAGTTCTTTTCCCCTTTTTATTGGAACTTGAATTTGGTAAAGCTTCTTAATTTTAAACTGGACTAGTTTCTTTTAAATTTTCTATTTTTGTTTTTTATTTTCTTAACAATTTTTTGAAAGTCTGTTTTGATTAAGACTCTTCTTTTTGATTTGAGATTTATTCTGTTTTTCAAAAGGAAATATTTCATTTTCTCTTTTTGTTTCTGGCACTGGATACATGAGGGGGGAGTGAAAGTGAAGGAAAAAAGTAGCACTGCCATCTAGAGGCTTTGATATATTGTTTCTTTTTTCTTCTATTTGTTTATGTACTTGTGCTATACTCAAGGACTCTAAGCTTTGCACTGGAAAAGATAGTGGGATGAGCATGGCAGATTGTTTACGCAGGTGCCCATCTGTGAAACTATAAATAACTAGAGTCTGGAATTGAAGTTGAAAGAAAGAAGATTGAAGTAACCTTGAAAATACTGGAACTAGAAACTTTGAGTTGATTTATTAAAGAGCCTTGGATACTCAGTGTCAGTGGCTGGCTTCACATTATATTATTTTTAACCTCCCTTTTTACTTCTCCTCCAGTTGGATTTTTATATTTGGATTTCAACCTTCTATTCCAGGAACTAGAGTGTAATTTTTTTTTACTTTTTTTGCCCTCTTCCTTTTGTCCTTCTTATTAAGAGAAATAATTGGACTAAGGTATACAAGTGCCTGAAGATTTTTCTTTTACCCTTTTTATTTTTTGGAGTGGCAATTGCCTGCCTGTACTCTTTTTTTCTTTTTCCTTTTTCCTTTTTTCTCTTTCTTTCTTCACAGATAAGTACTACAAGATGAGCAGAAAGACAACAGCCCCAGCTTCCTCAGTACCAATAGCCTCTTCACCATCTGGAGGACAAGGGTCAATACAGACAATCTTACAACAGGAGAAAGAGAAGGAAGTGTCATTACAGATGATTATGCAAGGAATTCAGAAGATTGAAAAGAGAATGGAGAATATTGAGCAAAGAACTGAAAAGAAAGATGAGAAAGTAGAAAATATTCTACAAATGATGATGAAATATGAAGACAAGAAAATTGGAGATAATGATACCCAATTGAGCGATGTTGAGAAGGGCAGGTGTGAACCATTAGGATGGGAAATGGATAGATCAGAATTCTACTTAAGATTTCAAAATGTAGAAGAAGGAAAAGGTGAAAATCTTGCTGAAATAATGACAAAAATACTGGCAGAAACATTAGAGATAACCAAAGAAAAGATGATGGACGGGATGGATAAAGTGTTCCATGTCTATACAAGATATGCAATGAGAAACAGACTACCAAGAGAAGTTCACATCAGATTTGACTAAAAAGATTATCAAGACACAGATACTGCAGATGGCAAGAGAGAAAACTTTAAAGTATAAAGACAAAGAAATTGTGGTGCTGAAACAGGTACCAAGAAGAGTAAAAGAGATTAGAAGAGAATACTTATTTTTGACCAAAGAGTTACTTAAAAGAGGAGTAAACTACAGATGGTTGATGCCAGAAGGCCTGTTGTTCACCTGGAAGGAACAAAGACACAGAACTGACACAGTTGAAAAAGCTGAGCTATTCTACTTAGAATATTTTAGAGGAAAGGAGGAAGAAGCAAGAAAGGAAGAATCATTAATTGAATTCCAAGAGCAGCGTATAGCAGAATTGAAAAAAAAAAAAAGAAGTTGCAGTAGGTGGTGTACCCAGAGAGCAATGATAATTAAGACCTACTAGAGCAATAAAAACCCCTCACAAAGCCTAACATGGATAAAAGAAAATTGATTACGATTGATATAAATGGGCTTAATTTGGCCACTAAAAGAAGGAAAGTATTTCACAAATTAGAGAAATTAAAGTTTGATATAATTTGCCTACAAGAAGTACATATCAAAAAACAACATGAATATATATTGAAACAAAAAAATTAGGGAAACTATTTACATTGCTGGCTCAATCTAAAAAAAGGGGTGTGGTATTATATATTAAAGACACAATTTTGGCAGAACTAATTTATACACATGATGATGGAAGGATTTTGATGGTGGAAATAATGGATAATAATGTTAAAACATTTTAATTGCAATTTCTGCTGCGAATGATAACTAAGAAGAATTTTACAGGAAATTACATATGAAAATAATTGAAGTGGACTATGTTAATATTTGTATGATGGGAGATCTTAATGGAATAGTTAATGATCAGTTGTACTATAAAATGCAGAAATCAACAAAGAAAGCTAGAAAGATACTACCAAAATCTTTCTTTCAAAAAAATGAAGAATTTAACTTAAAATTCTTGGAGAGAGAGAAATGTAGAAAGTAAGCCATACACTTTTTACTCAAACAGGCATGTGTCATGGTCTAGAATAGACATGATATTGATGTCAGCAGAATTACTGGCTAATATATGAGAGGTTGAAATAGAAACAAGCACCTGGGCAGACCATAATTCAGTGACAGTTATTTGGAAAGGATATAAGAGGAGATCTAGATGGACCCTAAATAACATGATATTAAAAGAAAAAGGCTTTAAACAGAAAACACAGAAAGAACTTGTTTTCTTTTTTAAAGAAAATAGAAAAGAGGATACATTTCTACAGAGCCTCTGGGACACGATGAAGGCCTACACAAGAGGCTTGATAATAGGCTATACAAGGAAAAGAAATATAAAACAGAAAAAGACTTTCAAAACATTGGAAGATGATTATAAAAGATTGGAAAATGATCTACAGAAGTTCCCACAAAAAAAGACATTAAAAATAAAATGGATATAATTAAACATAAAATGGGACTAATGAAAAAAGAGGAACTAGCACAAAAAATTAAAAATGCTAAACAGAATTACTTTGAAGAGGCAAATAAACCAGGCAGATGGATAGCCTATAAACTGAGAAATGAAAGAGAATCAAGAAGGATTAGTCAATTAATAAATGAAGAAGGACATGTTTGCTATGGAAATGAGGAGAAGAAAAACATTATACAAGATTACTATGGAAAATTGTATTTTCAAGAGAATATTCAAGAAGAAAAAGTTAAGCAATATTTACAGAAAGCGAATTTACCTCAGATACCTAAAGCACTGAAATAATGCTAGAAGGGAACATAACGATGATGGAATTAACAGAAGCCTTAAAAAAAACAGAATGTTGGAAAAGCACCAGGTCCAGATGGCTTGCCAGCGGAATTTTACAAGACTTTTCAGGAAATATTGAATCTTTACCTGTTAGAAGTTATGAACGAAGTTATACTAAAGAAAAGAATACCCAAAGCATGGACAGAAGCATATATTACACTTATACCGAAGGAGGATACAGACCTGCAGCAAGTTAAAAATTATAGACCTATATCCCTATTAAATTCAGAATATGAAATTTTTGCTTCAATTTTGGCAGAAAGATTAAATATATTTAAATAATTTTATCCATATTATCCAAAATGGATTCCTGCCAATGATACAAATCAAAGATAATGTAGAATTATTTTGGATACTCTGGAATACTATGAGGCACATCCTAAAAAGCAAATGGCCTTGATGTTTCTAGGCGCACAAAAAGCCTTTGACAATGTGAGTTGGCAATTCATTTTATTTCAATTGATACAAATGGGCTTTTGTAAAAAATTTATCCAAGCCATTGAAATGATATACCATGAACAAACTGGAAAGGTTATGGTAAATGGAGAACTAACAGAATCTATAGATATAAGAAAAGGGACAAGGCAAGGTTGTCCTCTGCTGTTTGTGTTAACATTGGAAGTGTTGAATAGGAATATTAGAGAAGAAAAAGAAATAAAAGGAATGAAAATCAAAAAGGAAGAGTATAACTTGCAAGTCTTTGCAGATGACCTAGTATTCATATTAGAGGATCCATTGGAAACAGCACCTAAATTAATAGAAAAATATGGAAAAGTAGCAGGTTTGAAAATAAATAAAGATAAAACAAAGATATTAACAAAGAATATGTTAACAAGATGAAAGAAAGAGTTGGAAGAAGATTTAGAAATACAGGTCACAAACAAGGTTAAGTATTTAGGGATATACATTACACCAAGATGTAGCACACGGAAGGAGGACAATTATCTTAAACTCAAACAGCAGATTGTGACAGATTTGACAAAATGGGAAAATTTATAATTATCATTGATTGGGAGAATATCTACAATTAAGATGAATGTATTGCCTAGAATTTTATATCTGTTCCAGACAATTCCAATCTGACTAGGGAAAGAGTTTATTGAAGACTTAAATAGAATTGTGCTGAAATATATCTGACAGGGTAAAAAAGCAAGAATAAAACTAAAGCTGTTACAAGATGCAAGAATAAGAGGAGTGTTTGCCTTGCCCAATTGGGAGTTGTATTACCAGGCGACAAGTCTCATGTGGGTAAAGGAATGGATAACATTAAGGAACAGTAAACTACTGACTTTAGAAGGGCATGACTTGCTGTTGGGATGGCATGCTTTCCTTTAGTACAAGGGAACTAAAACACAGGGGTATTTTAGAAGACATTACATCCGAGAGGCATTGTTTTTGAATTGGGAGAAGATAAAAAGACAATACTACTTAAAAATTCAGTTGTGGATATCTACCATTGAAGCTTTTTCTTATCCAATAATATATAAAAAGGAACAAACAGATATGGTGAGATATTGAATGAAAAAGGTGAACTTAAATCTATGCAAGCATTGGAAGAACAATGTGTAAAAATGAACTGGATATGGTTTGTGGGCCTTGAGTTTGAAACTCCTAATCTAGTGTATGAGTCTGTTTGTATATATTCAATTTATTTTACACTTTTTTGTTTACAGTCTGGTGGTTAGATTTGGTTGTTGTTGTTGTTTTGTCTATGGGTCATTTATTAACAATTATTGTGGCGTACTTGTAAATATATCAATTATACTATATTCCCAACTTGATAGATTATATTCTATCAAGTTGGTATCAATTCTTAGAGACATCACATAGTGTTTTTCTTAATGATAATCTATCCCTAACCTAATTTCTCAGACCTTCCAAAGGTTTAGCCATCTAATTCCCTTTTTTCCTTTCACCTTTCCCAACATCAGAGCCTTCTCTACAAAGCTAGGACATCGCATAACATGTCTGAAGTAGAATAATTTGATTCTGATCATGTGTGCCTCTAGTGAGAACTCAGTATGATGATCCATTGGTTTATTTACTTAGCTGTTCATGATAATCACAGAAATATTGTTCAAATCAATGTTCAAAGCTGTCAATATTCTTCCTATTCTGCTTTCCAACTTGAAGAATCCAATTATTCCATGATAAGTTATTTGCAGGTTGTTTAATTTGAGATTCTTTCAAAAAACATCTACTTCTGTTTCATGATCCTGTATCTTAGGCCCTTCCAATATCATGCTCAAATTACTCATCTTCTTTTTGCAGATATCTTACAATATCATGTGAAAAAATAAAGACTTTATTTTATTTTCATCAGTACCTCTTGATAATAATGGCTACATTAGTGATAATAATCCAATTAGTTTTCCAAAATACACTAACAAAAAAGCCAAAAATGAAAAATCTCTCTAATGAAAATCTTAATCAGGCTCCTATAAAATAATTTTGTTCTTGGATGAGATAGTGGAAAACTGAATATAAAGATTTATATTGTTTATAAAACTCAAGGTCTCATTTAAAATATTTAAAATATATGAGTATTCAAAAGCATTTACCTTTTTTGATTTAGTTATTCAGCTGTCTTCCAATATTTGAGGGGCTTCCACAGAGAGGAATGGGTCAAGCTATTTTCTAAAGCACCTGTAGGTCTGACAAGGAATAATGGATGGAAACTGAATAAGGAGAGATTTAACCTGGAAATAAGGAGAAATTTTCTCACAGTGAGAACAATCAACCAATGGAACAGCTTGCCCTCCGAAGTTGTGGGAACATCATCACTTGACACTTTCAAGAAGAGATTGGACTGCCATTTGTCAGAAATGGTGTAGGTGTCCCTTGCTTTGGTGGGGTGTTGGACTAGATGACCTACAAGGTCCCTTCATTTACCTGGTTTGCAAACAGCATACTGTATTTGTTTGTTACTGAAATCAGTAGTCCCTTTTAACTCTTTTCACAACGTGTTCTACTATGTTTTGTAAACTATGTTTATATTTCTTTTTGCTATGTTACCTCCTTTGCAGTCAATTAAAGTTTTTGATACATTAAAACAAAGGGAAGAGGTGAAAGTTCTTGTGAACTGGTGCAATAAAAGTAACTTGGTTCTAAATGTTAATAAAACAAAGGAGATCATGGTAGATTTTAGAAAGAGACTGCATAGTCATACTCCACTCAGTATCAAAGATACAGCTGTAGAGGTGATCAACAGTATTAAGAACCTGAGGGTGCAGATAACTAACAATTTGAATTGGTCTCTCCACATGTCATCCTTAGTGAAGTGTGCAAACCAGCATCTGCATTTCCTGCATTGGATGAGGAGAGCACTTTTTTCTCCTGTCGTGGCCACTTTTTACAGAGGCACAATTGAGGGCATTTTAACAAACTGCATCACTGTTTGATTTGTTGGCAGCGGGGCCTCAGATAGAAAGTCCATACAGAGAGTGGTAAGGACAGCCAAGATTATAGGAAGCTTGCATCATGTTATTGAGGACTACTGCTTATAAGTGCTATGTGCTTAGAACTCAAAGGATTGTTAGAAACCCCACACATCTACTTTACAGTCTGTTTCCGTTGTTCCCCTTTGGAAGGAGGCTTCCAGCAGGACTACCAGATTTTGTAACAGCTTTTTTCTCTATGCCATCCATCTAGTAAACTCACAAGATTCATTTTTCTCGCCATGTACATGTATGCATCCGAACTAGACTGTGTTATTTTTGTATGTCATATAATATATGTGAGTATATGCATATTTATTTCATTTATTTAGTCATGTTTATGTGGTGTATATTGGAGATGGTGACCCCTTGAGAGCTTCCTGCAATTCCATTTTAATGTATGCTGATTAGTGTACATTCAAAGTGAAAATAAAGTTATTCTATTATATCTAAAGTTTAGACTATTGGTCATGTTAAGGTAAACTTTATTGTAAATTATCCCACTCTTCTTTAGAATGATCTCACACATAACCCTGATACGTCTGAAGTACCAAGCAGAGGTCTTCTTCAAGTGACTATGTGCCATTTGAAACTCAAGTCATCTTTTAAACCACATTTTCAGCCTGAGACAATTCTTCATAAAGAGATTGTCCAGAATTGCTTGTGCAAAGCTTCAGTCATTGGGATAAAGGGAAAATCACCATAAGGCTAGATAGTATAAGCAAGAAAAGAAGTCATTTGCTTTGGGATTTAGGGAAGGGTGACAGTTTGTGGTCCAGATGGTGCTATGCTATAAAAATGACAAACCCTGAATGTCATTTTTCTTGCCAGGGAATTGAGTAGATGAGCACTCAATAAATGGAGAGAGACAGGAAAATGGATGGGAAAGCAAACAGGGTGAAGAACTGATGAGTTGAAGGTAACATGCGAAAGCAAATGTGAGGTCAGTAGTGTAATTGGCAGAATTATGTCTTCTGAGATAGAGAAGCCAGTCCAAAGATCCTATTATATTACCTAAAGTATTATATTCCATAAACTAAATTTCTTTGAAATTTATCTTCAGAATAGAGCTATGAAGAAATTTCCTGCCCTTCAGTAAAAGATTTCTGATGTCAAGTCCTGATGTCATGTCTATTCTTTCTAGTCCTAATAGACTTCAAGCAATAAATGTTCACATATCATTCTGCTACTTATATCACAAATGTAAGAAATTATTGTAAGGGGAGAAGATGTATTCTTATGAAGACAGACTGAATGACTTGTAAATATTCATTTATGTGGCATCTAAAAACATCCTGAGGCATATAGAGAGAGTTTCTAAAAATACTCTCAAAGCTTTCTTTAGATTACAAGTATCATTGATTTATATAGTTATTGGCACAGAGACTTGTGAAATAAATGCACATCCATTCTGATAGCAACATGCATATCTTAGAAGTTTAAAAGCTACTTTTAACAACTTGACCTTACTTGTTAGACTGATGTTCTTATCTGGAAGATCAAACTAAGATGGTGTGGTGATGTTTGCAAAAATTACATATCAGTAATTCAAGCTTTTTCATTACGATGAGCATTTGCTGGAGGCTGATGTAAAACTTGCCAATCAAAGTGACACCGTGACAGCACATCTGGGGAAATCATTTGGTTTAGTTGAAAGAAAAAGCCACAGTAAAGGACAAGGGGAAAATAAATAAAAATATATACATTTCATAGCTTATTCATAGAACAAGTGAGTGTGGGCTGGCAGTTTATTTGGCATTCCCTAAAACTACAACTTCATGAAACATTTTTATGGCCCAGTGGGCTTTGAATTTTAAAAGTCTGGGTCAATGTTAGTGCCTCAGGGTAAGGTGTTCCATTGCTGGTGTCTTTGAAAAGGCTAGTATTCCAAGTAGACTAGGATAGGTAGGCCACCACAATGCCGAGCAGGATGAACTATGCTTCTATGTGCCAGAGGATCAGTACAACAAAATGTTTTGAATTCTCCATAATTAAAAGATGATGCTGCCAGCACAAATGAAGGAAACTTTATACCTAAATAAATCAAGGCATCACTCCGGCAAGTTCTGTAAGCAAGCCAGAAATGTTTGTGTAACATCTTTGCCTCCTGAGGTGACCGGAGGAGCATATGCTTTAGTTGGCACTTTGTTCTCCATTGGGACACTAAAGTTGTTGCACTCTATTTGGTGAAAACACCTTGCAAAAATCTATTCCATTTATTTTGTCTTAGGGATTTACTTCCTCATTCAAGCATGATCTACTTTTTAGATGCCATATTGAACCTTACTACATTTGACTTCTGGGTTACTTATTAACCAAGTTCATATATAAAAAAACAAGAACCAAAACCCTTATTCGCGGGAATAACCAACCTCCCCTGATTTTTTCTCCCAAGCTTCCAAATTTTGATATAATATGGTAACTTAGGCAAGGAAAGCCCAAGTGACCTCCCATTTAAGAAACAGAAGAGGTCACACTGCTCTTCTAGTGCTCCTGCATCACTTCCCCTGATGGGCACTGCGCCCATTAGTTACACTAAATGGCAAATCCCAGAATTCCCACCAGGATAATTGACATCTTAAGCTGGCCAAGGCAGCTTTAAAACTGGTTCTATTCAGTCTTCAAATTGTGGTATTCTATAAAGAAATGTCACATTTTTACAAGGGAAGTTACAACATGCTGAGCTTTTGATATAGTTTTAGGAAGTTATTTGTTGGCCTACTGAAGTTGAAAGAAAATGAACCACCAAAGGCAATATTTCCACCAATCAAATTGCATCAATTAAACATGGATAGTTTGTGATTCTATTGTCACAGGGCAAAACTTGCAGGAATAATTATGCTTTGAAGGTAATCTCAATGAAGGAAATGCAGAAAACAAGCCTTTTTCTTTCACTGATCTTCTGTGGAAAAACAGCCTTCAGAGGAAATGGTGTAGGAGAAGATGATTATCACCTTTGAAAATGTAACTTTTTGGTTCAGGCTTTTCATGTGTAATTCATGGTATCTCTGTGTTACTTTTGTGTTTTACTTAATAGCATTATTATGGTTTATATATTCAGCATATTAGACACTGGATTGATGAGAAACATTTCAGATAAGTTTTTTTAATTAATGAATTATTTAGGTCAGACTTTCAGAATATTGTGCCGTTTCATTACCTCATTGAGGTGTAGGTTGTCTGAGGTACGTTAAGATTGGAGAAAATATTTCAGTATCCATTTGATCAATTCCCTTCATCCCATTCTGAAATTCAATCTGTCCATGATTCTGAGTCAGGTTGCATTTTAGTTTAAAGTCTAAACCAAATAGTTTAGACTTTAAGCTATCCACCATATAACTTGATTTCATAAGCTCAGTTATTAGATACCTGATCAAGCAAAAGAAGACACGGACAATTGGAAAAGAAAAGAAAGACATGTTAATTGTTTAAGTTTTTTGGCATCTGCAACAAAATTACAGCAAAAAAAAAAAACCCTGCAAAAATGTTCTTAGGTCTATGTATATATGAAATTACATATTTCTAATATCAGAAAGACTGGCTTTTCAATATTAATATTTTTCCAACATTTTTTCCATTTTTATGATATAGATCTTAATATAATAATAATATAAATCACTGTTTCAATACAGTGTTTATAAATAAAATTTATTAACATTCTGTTATTTATATAGTTTAACACAGTTTTAGAAATAAAGAAAAAAAATCAATAGTAAGTACAAATTAGGATGTCAAAATTACAAGCATAAAATTATTTGATTTTTTTCAATCAGAATTGTGTATAACATTTTTAAAAACCCAATGCAAATTACATCGAAGTGTTATGTAATAAAGGTTTCAATTTTAAGCTTAGTGTTAAAGCTCCATTGTATTTTTCTTAACATACATATTAAAAAGTCCCTTTGCATCCCTATGACAGGTGTGCACCTTTCTCAATGTCATTTCTTCAGTCCAAAAGGATAGGAGTTTCAGGATTCTGCGTAGTATTTTAGCTGTTCCTAGCCCTGCACTTATATGGATCTGGGATTTGCTGGAGCCATTCTACCAGCTTAGAAGTCTTAGCTCCAAGTGTTCCTGTTAAGTTTGGGAAAAGAGAGGCTGAACCAGAGCATGAGTGCAACAATACTTTATTATACAATAAAGGGCTGATCGTGCTTGCCACGCCTGGGAACTGGCTCGCAGCAATCAGCAACTGGTTGGACCCCAAAGCCTGCTTTTATAGCTGGCTGCTGGGGAGAACCAACCAATGAGGGAGGGGAAGAACGCCCACGCAAGGTGCGTGGACCTGAGTGAGAACTCCTAGAGTTCTCAGGACATAACACCCCTTCCCCCCAGATGCAAACACGCATAGTCTTTGAGGTAGGCCGGTGGTTTATGTTGGCGCCCGGAACGGCGCAGCTCAGGAACGTTGTCTGTCCGTTCGGGGTCTGCCCGGGAAGACAGAGCCGGCAAAGTGTCACCAGTGTGCCCCTCGGTTCGGGCAAGCCCGGGGCTCGTAGGGTTGGTCACTGGGGATGTGCTCCCGTAGACTGGATCGGGCTGGTCAACCGTCTGGGCGCCGCTGTCTGTGTTCAGGCTTTTGGGATCGGTTGTTGGTGTGAACTGGTCGCCGGGCATGATGTGGATGTGGAGCTGAGGATGAGGCCTCCCTTCGTCTAGTGGCTCTGGATCCCTGCTGGTGAGGGTGCTGAGGCGCCTACGCAGTTGGTCTATGTGCCTTCTCCAGACACGGCCATCCTCCAGTCTGACCCGATACGACCGCGGCCCGGTGATAGCTACGATCTCACCCGGGATCCACAGGGGGTCTCCAGCGAAGTTCCTCGCAAAAACTGGCTCCTGTAAGATAAAATGTCTAACCCCCGATGTGGAAGCGAGGGGAGAGTCAGGGCAGTATTGTGGGTGAAGTCTGTCCAATACAGTCCTCAGACGCCTGCCCATCAGGAGCTCAGCTGGGGACTTATTGGTGACTGAACAAGGAGTTGAGTGCTGGCTCATCAGGAACCGCGAGAGTTTGTGGTGCCAGTCATCCTTACTGAATCTCGCCAGGGCTTCTTTGGTGGTCCTGACGGCCCTTTCAGCCAATCCGTTACTGGCAGGATGAAATGGGGCTGTGAAAATGTGGCGGATACCTAGGTTGGCAGCGAAACGGCTGAACTCGGTCGATGCGAACTGTGGGCCATTGTCGGAGACAATGGAGTCGGGTAGCCCGTGCGTTACGAACAGGCGTGTTAACACGTTGGTGATTGCTAGTGTGGTGGTCGTGGATAGCTGTGCTACGTCAATCCATTTGGAATAGGCGTCCACGACCACTAGGAACATCTTCCCATGCAAAGGGCCGGCCAGGTCGATGTGAATTCTGGACCAAGGGGCGCTGGCGCTTTCCCATCTAGTAGGGGTGGCAATGGGGGGAGCAGGACGGGATTCCTGGCAAATGCTGCAGGAACTTACCCAATTGACAACGTCCTCGTCGAGACCCGGCCACCACACGTAGCTGTGTGCTAATGCCTTCATTCTCACGATGCCAGGGTGTCCCTCGTGCAACGCTTCCAGAACTTGGGTACGCAGTGAGGCCGGGATGACCACTCGAGTGCCCCATAGTAGACAGCCCTGCAAACTGGACAACTCCTGCATGCGGGTCTTGAAAGGTGTGAATTTGTTATCAACATTGCCACCCGGCCACCCCCTCCTCACCCAGTCGAGCACCTGAGCGAGCGTTTGGTCTGCCTTGGTTTTAGCAGCAATGTCCAGGGCAGTGATGGGTAGGTCCAACTGGGTGATCTCGAAAATGGCGTGGACAGGAGCAGGGTCTTCAGCCGGAGCCGGCAAGGGGCAGCGACTGAGAGCGTCAGCGTGGGACAGTGTTTTACCCGGGTGGTGTATAAGTCTGTAGGAGTAGGCTGCTAGGAAGAGAGTCCACCTTGTCATCCTAGGGGAGAGGACTTGAGGGGTCTGTTTGTCCCCGGCTAGTAGGCCCAGGAGGGGCTTGTGGTCCGTGACCAGCTCGAAAAAATGGCCAAAGAGAAATTCGTGAAATTTTTTCACAGCTGCAACAGCTGCTAGGGCTTCCTTATCGATCTGGCTGTAATTGCGCTCCGTTGCAGAGAGCGTCCTTGAGAAAAAGGCGATGGGAGCCTCAGCGCCATTGGGAAGCCTGTGACTTAGTACCGCCCCAATTCCAAAAGGGGATGCGTCTGCTGCCAGCACTAAAGGGAGGTTAGGGTCGAATTGAATAAGTACCGCCTCTGACGTGAGTAGTGATTTGACGGCATGAAAAGCATGGTCTTCTTTGTGCCCCCAGTGCCACGGTGACTTTTTATCCAGTAATCTGTGTAGGGGTTCAGCTACTGATGCTTTATGGGGCAAAAAGGATGCGTAAAAGTTCAATAGCCCCAAGAACGCCTCTAGTTCAGTTTTGGAGGTTGGAGTGGGTGCCTCGTGGATTGCCTTAACCTTGGACTCCAGGGGGTGAATGCCAGAGGCGTCAATTTTATAACCCAGAAAGTCCACCTGTCTAGTGGCAATGGCACATTTTTCTTTTTTCAACTTGAGGCCATGCTGTCTGAACCTCTCTAACACTGCTCGAACTCTCTGGAAGAGTTGGGGTCTGTCCCTGGCCGAGACTAAGATGTCGTCGAAGTAGGGTACTACACCAGGGAGGCCCTGCAAAATCCGCTCCATGAGGGATTGAAAAATACCTGGGGCAACACTTACGCCAAATTGGAGACGCTTGCATCGGAAGGCACCCCTGTGAGTGACAATTGTCTGGAGTTCCGCTGTTTGGTTATCAACAGGGAACTGCTGATATGCTTGAGACATGTCCAATTTAGCAAAAATGCTGCCTGGTTCGAATGTGTGTAATAAATGCTGAATGACAGGCACAGGATAAGCGCTAACTTGTAGAAATTTATTGATTGTCGTCTTGTAGTCCGAGCAAATTCTCAGGCTACCGTCTTTTTTGAGGGGTGTGACAATGGGCGTCTCCCATTTGGCGAAATCTGTTGGCTCAATGACCCCTTGTTTTAACAGTTTATCCAATTCCGCATCTAGTTTTGGCCGAATGGCGAATGGGACCCTACGCGGTTTTAGCCTGATTGGGACTGCCTGGGGGTCGACTGAGAATGAGATGGGGGTACCGTTATAACACCCCAGCTCATCGCTGAATACATCTGAGTAATCAGCGAATAAGGAGTCAGTGTCTGAGGTTGAGACAGCATGGACTCCTGTTAGCCCTAGGCCGAGATGGGGAAACCAATCGAGCCCCAATAAGGTGGGGAGATTGCCGTTAACTACCACTAGAGGTAGGTGACCTTTAAAAGCTTTAAAACTGACACGGAACTTGCCTCTGCCGATTACAGGAATGGTCCTCCCCTGGTAGTCCTTCAGGCTGAACTGGCACTTCTGGAGCCGGCTGGTTGATAGGCTGGGTTGGAGCCTCTTGAGGGTGTTCCACGAGATAATTGAGACCCTGTGTCAACCTCCATGCGGCACGGTTTACCTTCTAAGTAAACGGAGAGAGAGATTTTACTAACAGTGTGGCAAGTGCGTTTGGCATGGTGGTGAGTGCGACAGTTCAATACTTGCCTCTGTGGTCCCGAGTGTGAGAAGGGGGGGTGCCTTTGTGCTGAGCTTTGAGGGGCTTGGCAGACTCTCGCGATGTGTCCCCTTTTATGACAGTTATTGCAGGTGGCTCCTTTAAACTTGCAGGTGGCCCTCTGATGAGATCCCCCACAGGCTAGGCACAGGGTGATGTGCTTGGGTGGACCGGTGTTTTCTTGTTTGGCTCCTACCTGCGGCCGTCTGTTGTTGGAGAGGCGGTGGACGTCGTTATCATCACTGACGGTTTCCTCTACTACCACCTCTTCGGAGTGGACTGGAAGTGATGTCAGCTTGGCACTTGGGCCATGGATTTCGGTGGCTGAGTGCGCTGCCAGCTCAGCTGCCAAGGCCTCCTCGACTGCTTGTGCGAGGTTGAGGTCTCTTTTTGCGAGAAAGCGCCTTTGTAGGTGAAGGTCCTTGACCCCGCAGACTAATTGATTGAGGAGCATGTCCTCCAGGTAGGTTCCAAACCCACAATGCAGTGCTGCTGTTCTGAGGGCGGCCATATACTGATTGATGGTCTCCTTTTCCGATTGCTTCCTCATACGGAAGGTGAATCTCCTGGCAATCTGTGAGGGCCTGGGAGAATAGTGGTTAGTGAGAATTTCAAGTAACTCAGACCACGGAACGTTTTTCAACTCACGAGGGGCCACGAGGGCCGTGGCAGTATCGAAAACGGTGGCTCCACAGTAGATCAGGAAATATGATTTTTTCCGATGCTCTCCCGCATCCGCCAGGCCGATTGCATCGATATAATGATTAAAGCGGTTCTTATATGATTCCCACTTCTCCTCATCCGGTTTGAACGCTGGGAAGACTGGACTGGAATTCATGGTGCTGGGACCGGTAGAACTACCTGTGGAAAAATCTCTCTGGGGCAGCAGACAATGTTTTAGTGCCTGTGGCAGGCAAGTGATTTCAGCTCTGGAGAGGCTTTCCACAGTCCTCTCTTTCTCTCTGGGTTAACCACGTTTGGCTGTTAGCCGTTGGCGGCGTTTGGGTTGCGCCTGTGTGGGTGTCAGTGACTTGACTACAGCGCTGTGCTGTACCTTTAGGTTTGAAATTCAAATGGCAGCCGTTTGAATTTCGCGCCTAATACTGAGCGGCTGCGGCTCGCAGCGCTTCACTTTCCCTGTAGCTGGGCTAACAAGTGGCTACAGACGCTTCTAACTATCGATTCTGACCGCTCTCTCTGGCTGCGGATCAGTGTTCGCTACTAATCGCTTGCTGGCCGCTTTCTCTGTCAGCGGATCAGCGTTTGCTCTTTTTGTTTGCTGACCGCTCTCTCTGGCATGCGGATCAGCGTTGCTCTTATCGCCGGCCGATCGCTCTCTCTGGCTGCGGATCGGCGGCTAGTGACTCAGCGGTTGCATGGTGCTTCTGGTAGCCATCCCACCTTCGTCGCCAGTGTTAAGTTTGGGAAAAGAGAGGCTGAACCAGAGCATGAGTGCAACAATACTTTATTATACAATAAAGGGCTGATCGTGTTTGCCACGCCTGGGAACTGGCTCGCAGCAATCAGCAACTGGTTGGACCCCACAGCCTGCTTTTATAGCTGGCTGCTGGGGAGAACCAACCAATGAGGGAGGGGAAGAACGCCCACACAAGGTGCGTGGACCTGAGTGAGAACTCCTAGAGTTCTCAGGACATAACAGTTCCTATCACCATTAGCACCTTGTTGGCTTTTACTTTCACATCCTGTTGAGTTCCTCCTTCTACAGCTGGTACATCTACAGCTTTACATACTCTTCTTCTGGATGTCACTTGGCACTGTTACATCTATTATCTTTGCTGTCTTCTGGTCCTTTTCCACTACAATATCTGGGTAACTGGCCAATACTTCTCCTGTCCATCTGGATATGAAAGTTCTTCTGTTATTCTCCACAAATGTCTATGCAATCCCCATCTGGACTTGTAGGGACAATCCCATAAACTGTGCAGATGTACGTGTACACAATAGCAATATTTGGCTTGTGCCATTCAGTGTGTGCTGTTCCTGTTTGCATCTTATACCCTGCCACTATGTATTGAATGATCTCTGAAGCTTCTATGCACACCTATTATGGTAGATTCCCGTGTCTATGGATGTAGTGTTTAGCACCTATTCTGGAGTTGCTAAGATCAGTGCCTTAGATTTGTTTTTTAGCCTAGACTAGTGATTGGAAGGATTTCTCAATGTCAGATATCTGTTGGTGGTATATCCCAAACAAGGCCTTGTCTTGCCATCATACTATGATGGTTGAATGTGTCAACAGATGAAGGAAAGAAACAGCCAATTTAAAAGGTCTCAGTACATGAAAGCTTGAATGATTACTTTTGTTAAAACACCTTCCCTTCAAAAAAAAAAAAAAAAGCCAAAAAAGAAGACACTCCAAAAGTCACACAATATTTTATTTTAAGGCTATGTTTGCTAAGACAGAGGACATGAGGCCAAAGAGGAGAACATATCATCCTTTTGCCACATGTCTGGTAATGCAACTCACAGTTGCCACTGATTCATTAGGAAAAAATGGTTTGTTTCCACATCACCTAAATGGCATTAAAACATAAAAGACAACCATCAATATAATAATGCACTCATCTTTGAGCCAGGGTAATACCAGTCAAAAACAAGCACTCCAAATTTGGTGGTGAGGGAAAGGAATACACATCATATCTACTCCCAAGTCTGATGAAACAGCCAGGTTTAATAGGTCTGCTAAATTCAAGTAAATTTGGGACTAAATCCCAGAGAGGATATTGCTGCATGGAAAGGGGATAGATATTTATAATGAAGTAGGGTGGGGCAAGTTTATGATGAGGTTTGTAAAGAGACTTCAAATTTTATATTAAAAATCATTAGGTTGCTCTTATTATTTTTAATCAAAATGGATGCCTATGGCAAAATTTAGTAAGTATGCCAAAAACTGCTGAAGAGTTAATTAGCATGAACAAATGTGCAAAGTAATTTCAAATACTGTTTAAGCATTGACTTCTAGAACTGCTGAATGTATAGAAATAACTGAAGCATTTCCTGTGCATTGCAAAACAAAACTTTTTTTAACAGTTGTAAAATAAAATGCCTAATATAAGATGCTAAGACTAAGACTTACAAAATTGTGTTTTGAATGCCTTGGTTTCTATTTGCCCAGCCTGAAATTCTACACAGTAACATAAATTCCCAAAGCAGCATGATATGGTAGCCAGAGTTCAAACTGTTGCATTGGCACACCAATATTAAACAGGAAAAGTTAAATCTTTGCCATGTCAAGCTCAGCTGCTAAAACACATCCATGCTGTTTTCTTGGCAACAGTGTTGAACTGATTTGTCACTCCCTTAAACATTGAGTGAATAAGTGCATCCCTGAAAAAAAAAATGCTGATAATGATGAAATATTGGGTGTGAAGATTTGTGTCTCTTGTTTGATTATGAAATGAAAAGTTAACTCACTTGCACTTATTCTCCATTGCTGATTTGCAAAGTTAGGGACTTTTTCACACTCATAAACAAATAGAACAGAGGAAAGAGTATGTGTCAATGGCTTTATTGAATTTCTTGGGCATAGCAAATAATATGTGTTTTTTAGAAACACAATGGAAGAACAAGGGTCAGGGTTAGAAGTAGCAACAAATTTGCTTAGTAATAAAGGACTCTTTTTAAATTGAGATAGAGGTTAGCATTTTTTCTCTATTACTGTTACAATATTCAAGACAATCATTTGATATAGGTTGATATATATGAGATAGCTAAAGATATATTGATTGATGTGTTATTTTATTACCAAGCTGCTGAGAAAAACTTAAAGAAGATAGTCACATTTGAAATTACTTATAGTATGCTGAAGATTATTGCTTTACAATTGAATAATCATATAGACCAGGCTTTAAGGTTGAATTAAACCACTGGTTGTAAAATCTGAATACAATTTTGAGCATGGGTTGTTCCATATGATTAAACAATAACAAGGAATGTTGTCATATTTATAGGTTCAGATTTATCAACTTTTGAAATAAGCTCTTTTAAGCTCTGGTTACAATCAATGCTTTTAACATACTAGGAAACAAGGTAGAGAGGGATACGGGTTTGGAAATTTCACTATATTTCATGACATCTGTGGTTAAAGATCTGATAAATAATCTGCTGAATTGTACATTTTCTACAATTTTATATTATTATTATTATTATTATTATTATTATTATTATTATTATTATTATTATTATTTTGATCTGGCACCCATATCATGGTTTGAAGTGACACTGAGAGGCTTATAATATGATAAAATATCAAAATAATTATGAATGTAAAAACATTACATTTACAAACAATTCAAACAAACTAAGAACCCTGGGTTTGGAACAGAGATGTGGTAGTGTCTTCTCTATTACTGTAACAATCACCTTCAGCCAACAGCTTCTCCTTCAGGACACCCAGCCAGCCAGCATAGCCAAGTTTTAAGGTTTTTACTGAAGGCTAAAAGAGAGAGGGCATATCTCACCTTCTGTGGCAAGATGTGGGGGCCATGGAAGAAAAGATCCTACCAGCCAAAATTCCTTAGCTGATGAAGTTCACGGTAGGCCACTTCTGCCACCATGAGTAGGACAGAGGAATCCTATGGGGAAAGATGGTTCTGTAGATATTTTGGATCTATACCGTAGAAAATTTTGAAAGTTATAACCAATACCTTGCACATAGAAGCAAATTGGTAGCCAGTTCAGCTCACATAACAGTGATGCTAAATGTGCCACCCCAGGGCCTCTGAAAATGTCTGCACCATTGTTTTCTGAATTAATTGAAGCTTCTGCATACTCTTCACAGGTAGCCACCAAGTGGGTGATGACCAAAGCATGAGTAATTAATCACAGGGCCTCACAATCTAGAAAAGGGCACAATTGATGCACAAGGGAAAGTTGTGCAAAGGCTCTCTTAGCCACAATTACCACCTGTTCTTCAAGCAGGAGACATGAGTCTAGGAGAACCCCAAAGTTGTGCACTGGGTCTGTCTGGGTAGTGCAACCCCCATTCAGAACTATAGATAGTTATGAATACATGGATACATATAAGAAAAAATAAAAAAATAAACAATAGGACAGGGACAGTAGGCACGTTGATGCACTTATGCACGCCCCCTACAGACCTCTTAGGAAAGGGGTGAAGTAAATAGTAGACAGTCTAAAGTCTAAAGGTTAAAGTTTTGGGGGGTTTTCTTACATGTATAGAGAGTAGGTTGGTTATTTCTAAGTGGAGGATGATGGATTGGTTAATAATTGATTCCATGACTTTACAGGTGACACAGCATAAGGAGATTGGTCTGTAATTTTCAACTAGCTGGGGTCTCCCTTTTTGAAGATGGGGATGACTGTGGCTTGTGACCATAGTTTTGGCAAGGAGCTGGTACTGAAAGATTTTTCAAAGATTATGCTTAGAGGTTCGGCTATGGCAGTGGATAGCTTTTTTATCAGAGAAGAATCAGAGTTAGAGCTATGGCAATTAATTGTAAAGATGTTTTACATTGTTTTAAATAATGAAATTATTGTTTGTATTTATGTATGAAGGCTCTGTTGGTTTATAAATCTGAATGTTTTATGAATTTTAAATGTATGAGTCTCAAAATATAAAGGTTAGGTCTCTTGTGTTGGACTTCTGCTAAAAGTAATGAAGTATTTAAATTAATAAACAAATAAATAATATAACAAAGATAGGGATAAAGAACAAATAGGATTGTGCTGTTCATGAAGAATAATAGTACTTTTCTACGTTATAATTCTGTATTTGTCTGACAATATCTTCAGATTTTTCATTTTCAGCAGGAATAAAGACATAAGCTAATTCATTTCAATCCAAATTGGAGTGTAGTTTAAAGTTTTGCCAAATTAGACTTAACTTTGGTTGTTAATTATATTAACATATGCTTTACGCTTAATGAGAAATTTTTAAATTAGATCAGTACATTTTTTGAAAGATGTCATGAATGCTTTTGTTTTAGACAAAACATCTTTTCTTGCCTGCTACCAGAGTTACATTGTGATAATGCTCACTACTAAAGGAATGAAGCAATGGTGTTAATCTAAAAAATTTAATTCTGGGACTTATTAATCTTCCTGCCTATAAACCTGCATAATCATTAAGAGGACAGGACACTTAAGGAGGAGATGTTAACCTATGATGCCAAAAATCAGGAGTCTGCGATGTCATTGGTGCTTTATGACTGATTGTTTTCTTGCAGACCTTTAATTGTTTGCCCGCTCACCCTTAGCATTGGGTCAGGGGCCAGGGCCCCAGGGATGCACTATTCCCTTAGACCCTGGAGCCGCCACTTGCCTTGTCCAGGTTGGGGAATGCGTGATTGCCCGGCTCTGGCCTTGTCCCAGAGCTGCTGCCTGCTTGCCACCTTTTCTCTCTTAAGTGCAATGTGTCATCCAGTTTCCCTTCCTTCAGAGGCCCCGGCCCTTAAATTCCTCACTTCCTCCCCTATGACCACCTCTTTAATCATCCATGGCCACAACCTTACCTTCCTCCTGTGGCTGGCTGCCAGGGAAGGCAAGCCAGGGCTGAGAGCCACCGGGCTCCCACCAGCCTGCATCTCGTCCTCCTTGTCACGAGATGCCTGCAGCTGCTGTCTCTTTTTTTCAATGCGAGAAGACTCCCAGCTGATGCCTCTTTGCCAGCTGGAAATGAGCCAGCTGGCTGGAGGCTTCTTGGACCGAAAAAAAGAGGCAGTGGCTGCAGGCTTTCCCACCACCATCGCTACCCTGTTCTTTGCACTGGCCATACACGCATACCCCATTGCCTGCTGAACCAGAGGGACTTGCCTGGGCAAGTACCTCCAGTCTGGCACAGCAGGCAATAGGGTGCACCCTGGCACAAAGAAAGGATGGCAAGTCCCATCTGCTGTTGCTTTGCCAGCTGGAACTGAGCCAGTAGTCCACATGCTGTCTCCTAGCAGAAGGTCCTGGGACCTCACATGTGCATACATGAGGTTGAGACCTTCTGCGAAGAGACGGTGTGTGGGCAAGTCCCTCTGACACCATGAGATGCATTGCACACACTCTGTGTATGTCCTAGAGGGAGGAGAAGACTTGGGTGCCTCCCTTCCCTTTGCTCTTCTGCTACTCGGAAGGCAGCAGCCCCAACCTGTCACTTTAAAGTACTTCGACGCAGAGAGGGCCCAAAAAGGAACAGGCAGGATGCAGGAACTTCCAACTCCTGGCCAAGTCTCACTGTGTCCCCCTGTCCAAGAAGCCTGCAGCCACCACCTCTTTGCTGACAGAAGAATCCTCCAGCCACCACTCCCAGCTCAGTTCTGGCCAACAAAGAAGTGACTGCTGAAAGTCCTTCATACTTGCAAAAGGAAGCATAAACTGAGATCCAGGCTCAGTTCCAGCTCGCAAAGAGTCATAAAAACCATGCAGGTCCACCCCATTGAGCCTGCTGCACTGGAGGGATTTCCTGGAGCAAGTCTGAGCAGAGTGGAACAGCAGGCAATGGGGTGATCCTGCACAACCAATGCCAAGAACGCACTGGCTAGGCAGTGGCATGTTGGAGAAGCAGAGCAAAGCTGGAGGTCAATAATTTTCACTGCAAGAAGCGTACAGCCACTGCGTGTTTTTTCGGTGTGGCTGGAGTCCAGCCGCACTGAAAAAAACTCACAGCAGCTGCAGAATCTCATGACAACAGCGAGATATGGGCTGGTGGGGAGCCCAGCCACAACAATGGCTCAGCCCTGGCTTGCCTTCCTTGGCAGCCAGCCGCAGAAGGAAGGTAAGGTCATGGCCATGGGAAGACTAAAGAAGCAGTCGTGGGGGAGGAAATGGGGAGATTAGGGGCCAGGGCCTCTGAAAAAGGGGAAACAGGGTGATGTGTGTGACTGGTGAAGGGAAAGCGGCCGTCATGCAGGATTAGGCCAGGCCTTTGACAGATTGGGCCAGGCCTATCTGGGTAGAAAATAGGTAAAAATTCATTTTTTTTTCCTACCAGGTTCTGTGGGTGTGGCTTGGTGGGGGTCATGTGACTGAGTGGGCGTGGGTGTGAGAGACATCAAGTCACTCAGTCACATGACCCTCCCCAACCAAGCCACACCCACAGAACCAATAGGGAAAAAAATTGAATATCATCACTGATGCTTGCCAACAGACAATACTTATTTCAACAAATAACTCTGATAAAACAGTATTTACATTTCATTTAGGTTCAGTTTCATCTTGTTCTCTCCTATGAAAATCAATGCATCCTCAAGGTACCAAAAAGAACATCAACAGTATATCCCTTACAATCCAAGATAGCAATGTACAATTTAGTTTAATAACATACTGAATATACTTTAAGCAAACTGAACTCAATCTGTAGATACATGCAGATGTTAAATATCAAGGGTAAGAAGATCAATCTCAGTAGCACCCATATATAAGGAGGCACTAGTCAATCTCTCCTCCCTTACTGACAAATACTAAATTGAAAAAGGATAGCAAAATGTGCACCAGAGACTGCACTGTAAAATGGCCCTCCAATCTTTAATTCCTGTAAGCAGTGCACATGGCATCAAAGGTCACTGAGATGTTCAAAAGGGCAAAGAGGGATACAGTCCTTCCACCCATGTCCTGACACAGATCATCTAAGGAAGTCAACAAATTACTGATGCTGTCAAAATAGGTGTCTATAAACAACTATTGTGATTTTTAAATCTTAGTCTGGCACACGAAACCAGCTATCGATAAACAGTGATTAAAGTAAACAGTTTTTATTTTGATATTCTAACTGTTTACTTTATGAGAGAGGAGATGGTAAATTAACTGAAGTTATTCTCCACATTCCACATCTCAGAATTTAATCACAATACTCATGCCAGTAATTCTTCCAAATATAGCCAAGGACAAATGATGTTCTGTGTAGTTTTATGGTAAGTTGAGCAAATAAAAGAAGCATCTTTGCCTCGGGGAAAATATGTGTGTTGCAAGAAAAAGGGATTTCCTTATTAAATGTGTGTGCCACGAGATGGTGCATTTGAAAGAAACTATTTCCCCATGTAAACAAATGAATAGTTGTGAGATGTTAGTATCAACTGAGTGAAATAAAAATGAAAATACCAGTGATACATTTTGAGATAGCAAGGTTTGTGTATTGAATTGCATTCATTTATTTAAGTTTAACTGCTGAATATTGCTTTATTTGTTTTATTATGTATGGAAATGTTTTATTCTGTAGTACCATGCCTCTTTCTTCATTTTTGTGATTTTCAGTTTCATTATATTTCCATGCAAGATAATTAATAGCTATTATTGCTGGGCTGAAGTGAAATAAAAAGTTTAAAATTATCCAAATTTTGATGGTTGTCTTATATATTTCAGAATATAAGAATTTTCTACAAAGGCAGACAAAAAGTTTGATTTTTTTATATCCAGGGAATATCTCTGCTTTCAGATTTATTCTTCTACAATTTGCTTTAAAATTCATACAAACAATAGGGAAAGCATACAATAGCTGTCAGTAGACTGAAACCTAGAGTTGTTTTGGTGTGTACTTATGATAATAACACACATTGTGGAAAAAGTTGAAGCATAAATTACAGCTGTATTGGAACAATAAATCATGTATAAAGAGTTTAGAGAGAGATTGTGACATTTAAGTGAACTGAATCTCAGACATTTGCAAAGTGTGATCTTGCTCAAATGAACAAAATGGTGCCATTACCAGTTTTACAAATAGAACATTTTGTATGGCAAAGAAAACACTGAGATGCAACATATTTCACAGTATTAAAATTAATGATAATGTATCTATCCTATAAATTTGGGGCTGGGGAACTTGGGTGAAAAACTGGATTTTGAATTTCTATAAGTTTTAAATTTTTCATTTTCACAAGAACTCATGCTCTAATCAAATACCAATCACCTTCAAATATACATAATTTGGACTTTGTATTATTATTATTGATAGAGTAGAATGTGGGATAGAAAGAACAAGTACAAAGTGTACAATTCAGATTTAACAGCAGCAACTGAGATCCTTTTATCCACACCCAAAACAACTGAAATACTGTGATTGTATTTAGTTAGTTTGAGTTTGATTCTAAATGTAGGAGTTCAGGGATGTTCTCTCCCCCACTTCATATTGATTAATCAAAGGAAAACTTGCATAAATGTTTTGTAATTGTAAGCTTTTGACAACCTTTTCCATTCTTGGACATTACTTGCATTTCATCCAATGGGCTGAGAGCCAAAAATATAAACTGAAATAAATTATAATCCTCTGAGATCTCCAAATCAGGAGATCTGAGACTCTTCCTTATAGATCAGCAAAAATTACCTTTGTACCTTATTTTTCCATCTGGAGAACACTGCTTTCACCATGCCTTCTTAACAGTAGGATAACCACTGCTGTAATTGGCAATTTAGACAGTAGAGTTAACCATTATCAGCACACTCCTTCCCTCTCTCCCTCTTTTCTGGTCACTTTTCTCAGCCCCAGCTGGGAACTGGCCAGGCAGGATGGCATTTACCTATCTGTTCCCTGAGCCAATTTCTAGCTTGGAGAACCAACTAATAGCTTGAACAACAGTTTACAGGTGTAGGTTTCAAACTGGCTTTCATCCCATTGTCAACTTTTGTATAGGCTCCTTTTGAATACTGGCTTTCTGTACTCTGCTTCATTGTGCAATCCCATCTACTTGCCTTTTCGCTCTGGTTCATAGATGCAGGCAGTGACCATATCAGATTGTACTCTTAGTAAAACTGCCACAGCTTGTTGGTTACTTAAAGGGCAAAGCACTGCTTTAACATAGTAACAGTTAAGAATTTCTTAAGGCTATCAAGAATATGGACAGGGATGAGATGAAGACAAGTTCTTGGAGACACAGTACATAAAGGAGATTGTCAGGTCATGATTATGGAGAAATGGGGTAAGGGCTTTTACATTTTATTGATTTGTTTGCTTGCTTATAGGGAAAGCATACCGAATTGCAAAACTCTAACAAAATATTAGATGGAAGGAAAGAATTACAGATTTTTTTTAACAGTGATGGCTCTACAAGTCACCAG
Source organism: Pseudonaja textilis (assembly GCF_049901715.1). Lineage (NCBI taxonomy): Eukaryota > Metazoa > Chordata > Lepidosauria > Squamata > Elapidae > Pseudonaja > Pseudonaja textilis. The sequence goes on from NC_141993.1 coordinate 45,001,942, forward strand.
ATTTTTGCAGTTCAGGATAACTATTTATTTATAAATGTTTACTTATATATATATTGCTGCAGGAGCAGTGCCTTATTGGAAATCTAAGAACACATGAGGAAATCCAAGAACACATTTTTTTTTTGCTATGTCAATCTCTACATTTTATTTGCTAGGTCAGTTTTTCCATTATAGGCACTACTTTCTTCCCCAGTAGATAACACAATGAATTCCAGGTGAAATCTATTTAATGAATTGTTCACTTGAAAATCATGTCAATTAACAATCTAGCAGCTGAATTTGCAACAGAATGAGAAGTTTTATAAATTTTGGTTAGGTTTTCTGTAGCTTTTGTGATGGTGTGGTGGCTCAGTGGTTAAGATGCTGGGTTTGTTGGCTGGAAAGCCAACAGCCCAGGTTTGAGATCTAAGTGCCATACAACAGGGAGAGCTCACATCTTCACCCCAGGTCCTTCAAATCTAGAAGTTTGCATGCAAATGCAGGTAGATAAATAGGTACCACCTTGGCGAGACATTGTGCTGGCCACATGATCACGGATGTCTGGATAGTGCTGCCTTGAAATGGAGATAAGCAGTGGCCCCTGTAGTTGACAGTGATTGGCAGAGTAAAATCCAGACACACCTTTATCTTCTTTACCTTTCTGTAGCTTGGTATGTTGTATGAATCCAGGTTATTTGGGTAGTTCAGTGTATCAAGAACATCCATAAAGTGAGTTAAAATATATTAGTGAGCTGGGTCCTTAGAAGAGGAGAACAGACTCATTATTGCTGTATGTACAGTATATACATACTGTTACATACTGTGTATGTGTGTGTGTATACACACACACATACTATATACATATGTTTCTTTGTTGAGAAACAAAGGTATAAGGAGCAGCAGTGAAAAATGTCACCACTGCTCACTTGTGCCACCATAAAATTGAGATATGTGACATAGATACTTGCTGTCATGTTTATCTGCTAAACCTGAAACCTGAAACTCACTCATAGTAATGACTCCTGTTATTCCTCTTCCCTGGGTTGACAGACTTTGGTAAGATGTAGATTCCCTGCGATATGTGAACCAAGGCAAATGTCCACTCAATTGTCCAGTCATCCAGGCAGATGAACTTGTAGAACAAGAAAATGTTATCTTCTCACCTGATTTTTTGTATTTTTGATGAGATCCACCAAAAGTGAAGACTACAACAAGATTTTGGCTCCCTCTGGTGGCTTTTGATGGCACAGGGATTAAGGAATTTAACTCTAAACAATAAACAATAAACAATAAACTTGGCATAGACTCATTCCTTGAAAGAGGGGGTAGGAGTATTTGGGGGGGGGTTGTGTGTGTGTATGTGTTTGATTCAGGTATTCTATAGCATCAGTCCAGCTTTTAAAATTGTAGTTTCTAATTTGAGGGAGAAAAGTTGTATGTTTTAAATCATGACTCCTCTCAAGGAGCAGATGCAAATTGTGGCTTGGAAGGCCTTTGCACAGCTTTGTATTATGCACCAGTTGCACTCTCTCCTGGAGCATGCTTCTCTACTCAGAGTCACTCACATCATGATTACCTCCAGATTGAATTTCTGTAATGCACTTTACTTGAGGCTATCCTTGAAGAACATCCAGAAGCTTCAACTGATGAAGAGTGCAACTGCATAGACAGTTATGTGTATCCCTTGTCTGTGCACATTATACCTCTTTTATGCAAACTTTTCTGACTGACACTTATGGGTGCAATTCAATGAGGTGTTTTTTGGCTTTTAAAGCCCTACATGTCATAGGATTAAGGCTTTTGGTGGACCTTCCTTTCCAGATTAATGAATATCTGGCTGGTTCTCCCTGCCCAGAAGAGCTCAACGGCCAAAGGAAAAGGGTAGATTTGAACCTCTTTTTAGCTGTTCAGAGCCTTCATCTTCAGAGGCAATCTATCTCAGCATTATAGAAACATGGCTTTATCTTCTGCATAAAATTAGGCTGATATTAGTTTAGATGGGAATTTCCCAAAGGATAAAAAGTATGATTGATATGAAAGAGATTGGACTGCCATTTGTTAGAAATGGTGTAGGGTCTTCTACTGGGGGGCAGGGGTGTTGGATGACTTACAAGGTCTCTTCCAACTCTGTTAATCTGATTACATATTGTACACTCACTCCATCAGGTGCAGCAGGAAGGGAATACTGTGGATCCCAAATACCAATAAGTTCCATCTGACAAGGCACAGAGAGTATATGCCTTTCTGCTCTAGTCCCTGCCCTCTGAAACTGTATTTCCCCTGGGGTGAGACTAGCTCTATTTCTGTCTGCCTTCTGGAATGCTCTAAAGTTTTAGTTTTTCCATCAGACTTGGGGATCAGCATGGTAAGCCTGTAAGATAGTTATCTCTTGCTAAATGTTATGTAAGGTTATGTTATCTTCCTGCATCTTTTTATCCATTATTTATGTGATACATTTTATTATTTTAATTGTGAATGAATTTTAATCATCCAAAGTCATATTCTGTGAGATGTACAGTTATATAAATAAAATAAAATGTGAGTGGTTACATCAATAAAATAGGTGTTTTATTATATACATCCGCTCCTCATTTTAGTGACTACCTCAGTTAGCAGCCATTTGTAAATATGGCAATAATAACAAAAATCAATTATGACCAAATTTTGTGTGCCTGACAATGAATGCGAGTGAGAACAACACTGGCAAAGTTTTGTGAGAGAGCTTTATCTGAATGAGGCAACAGCAACCAGTGATCTTCATACCAATTCTCTCTCAAACGTGTTTAGTTAGCAGCCTTTTCACTTAACAGCTCGGTCATTGCAACAGAACTTCATTAAACAGTGTATTTTCTTACTATTTTTATTAACTTACATAGAGTGTGTGTGCGTGTGTGTGTTAGTATTGAGCAAAATTGGCATATGGTGAATAGTTATATCTATAGCATGTCTACCATACTAGTGTAACATAGACTCTGTGGAGTGCTTTGCAGAACTTGATATGCTGAATAGGGAGAGTCAAACTTGGCTAGAGAAAAGTAACAGAGTTCAGACAGGCTTTTTTTAAAAAATAATTCCTAATTATTCAGCCTCTTTAAATAGAACTTCAGGCAATGCTATGTTGTATTAAGGAGGAACATAATTACTTATGCACAGATGCATACAAAAGTTTAGACATCAGTCAAATTACATGTTTCAATGAGTCTCTGAGTGAACAGAAACTAACAGTTTCTACATTGCATTTGTGCTAGCTACACTCTTTGAACTAGTTATTTCTGCCAAAAGAGGTGTTACAAAGCACTGACAAGAAAGTTATCCATATTTCTGCACCTACTAGTTTCACTGTTTTCTTATCTCGAATCTGTAAACAATTGTACGTAAATAGGAAGCAAATATTCAAATGTGCAGACATGATGATACATTTAACTTTGTAACATGTAGAGATTGTGTTAGCTTCTGTTCATTCAACTGAAACATACAATTTGAGGAGCAGTAAACTTTTGCATGTAACTGTATCTCTGATGGTCTTATCTCCTTAAAATTAATGATGGATACAAATTTTACTAAGTCACAGCTGACAAAAGCATATCCTTTATTTTCCTGAAAAGACCTTTGTGAATTTATAATCTAGTACAGGGGTGTAAAATTCAAATCCCCGGGACCAGATACGGCCCGCAGGGTGCTTAGATCTGGCCCATGGGGCCACCCTGGGAATGGTGAAAGGTCATGGTGCCTCTGCAGCAAAAGCTGAGCTTGGGAGGGCTGCATGCAGCCGTCTTGAGCTATGTTTTCAGTGGCAGAGGATTGCAGGACGGCATCACAGCTGAAAATGGAGCTTGGGAGCCTTTTTTTCTCTGGCAGAGTGCTCGGGCCACCACAGGCACCCCCGACACAAGTGACATTGAGCTGGCCACACCCACCCTGGCCACACCCACTCCAGCCCTCCAAGATCAAACATAACCCTGATACGGCCCTCAATGAAATTGAGTTTGATATCTCTGATCTAGTAGCATGATATTTTGTTGGATTTAAATACAAAACACATGTTTTTTTTTTATCATGGTGGTTTGTTAATTCAGTGTTATCTTTTCTAAAAATTTGTATTAAGAAAATATTGGACTGCAGAACGTTATTAAATAATACCATCAACTGTTTCAAAAGGAGACAAAAGGCTAGCAAAAAGATAAGTGAATGACAGTTCCAAGTTTTTAAAAAGGAAAACATCTAAAGAGATGAATTTGTTTTATATCCCAGCTTTACTTCATAAATTCAACTGGCATGTAAACTTATTATTAATCAGTGTTACACTATTTTTTGATAATCTTTTTAATATGTAATAATATGTTAATTGTTTTTAATATGTTAAAATGTCAAGTTCATTGCTAATTTAATATCTTTGTTTTCAATTGTTAATTTTTATTTATATCCTGGTTTGACTAAAAGTGAAGCTTCCATCATTGTGTACAAAAATGAGATAGCAGAATCATGATTCAGTGGCAGTGGTATCTTTGTGTATGTGTGTTTATTAATCTGTTTATTAATCTAAGAATAAGAAAACTAGTCACATAATTACATATTGAAAATAGGAGTAAGAATACTCTGAATTTAAAATATTTTTAAGAAAAACCCAGTCATCTAGAATTATTTTAAAAATATAGAAAAACACTAATTTCCATGACAAAAAGGTTTTCTTACCTTTTGATTCCTATATTTGATTTGTGTTTTTTTCTCTTCTACTGAAGCACAGATGCTTTCAGCTCTTATCTTTAAATCTATGTTGCCTCCCAATATCTTAACCAACCAGAAATACATCAGAGATTTATTAAGATTGAGGTTCCCTAATAAATACTTCTGCCTTTCCAACTCTTCCAACACTTGGGAATCATTTTCACAGCACGACTTTGTCAGCCTTCCATAACTGTACTGCTGAACAAGTTCTTTGTTTCATAGAATTGTATATCTCAAATGAAACAATTTTAATGAAAATTTTAAAATATTCAGTGTAGCATTTATGAGAAAGGCAACAAAGAATACTAAAAACCTTTTAATATGTCATCTGATATGAATGTGAAAGTGATTCAGGTAAATAAGCCATGGAGAGTTCAAGAAAATGCTGGTGTGCACAGGCAAAACAAGAATTGGTTAGACTGGAAAAATAGAGGTACAGAAGAGATTAAAAAATGAGAAGAAAACAGTAGAGTATATGTATTTTGGTTATGACATATTCCAATTTCCAGAAAGACACAAACACAATAATTGTGGATAGCTAATATTCAGGACAAGCTTGATTCTTTAAAAAAAAATTGGCAGAAAAAAAGAATTGTTTTGAATTTCCCATTAGTGAAATCTAATTAATAAAATTTAAGTCCTGACAGGGCATGAAACATAGTCTATGGAAGAAAATAGTATTTGGGTCCTAAGAACTAGAGTGTAGCTAATATTTCCTTTAAAAAAGAATATACACACACCCAGGCATGTGCACACACAGACACACACACACACAGAGAGAGAGATCAATGAAAGAATATGAATTTTAACTATTCATGTATATATTCAGTCTTTTGAAGAATGACTGTTCTTTTAAAATGCTTCTGACATGAAGAAAAAAGAAGGCATTCAATATATCATTGAGTTTATGGAGATTCTCAGTCATTTAGGTCATGGTTGTCCCAAAGGAGCTTTTTCAAATGGCAACTAGACTTTGTTTTTCCTTGAAGACATTTTCCTTCTCATCCAAGAAGCTTGAACTGAAGAAGCTTCTTAGATGAGAAGCAAACCATCTTTAAGGAAAAAACAAAGAAAGTCCAGTTGCCTTTTGAATAAACACCTTTGGGATAGTCCTGAGCTATACCTTAAAGAAGCCTATATATGCTCAAAATAAGAGTGCATGTGTGTATCCTCCTCAGATGAAATTAGAAGAACCAAATATTATATATAAAGCAATGAAAATTCTTAAGGACCACAAAATTCTTAAGGACCACAAATATTATAGAAAAAGCAATGAAAATTCTTAAGGATCACAAATATTTGAGTTTTCAATATGCATCCTGCAATTACTTAGTTATGCAACTCATTATATTGTGTAAGGAAATTTTAGCCACACAGTTACTTCATTTCTAAATTTTAATGAAATTTCACTTTTAATTATGTTGCACTTAAGAACTTTTAAAAGTCCTGGATTGTTTAGGTTAAAGCCCAACAGTGCATAGCAATGCAGCAATTCCACTGATGCATTCAACTTTATCTGATATTTTTTTTCCCTCCAGCAATTGTCTCTGTAGAAGTTCTCAGTTTCTTTTTGGAGTTTCTTGTATTTATATATATATAAAAGCCTGAGGAATTACTGTGAAAAACTTGTAAAAGAAAACCAACCTTGTAAACCCTAGATATCGTATTATTTATTTATGGTTTAACTTGTTATGGTTTCAAAATTACCTTTTTTATTCAGAAAAATACATAAGGCAGGGAATAGCCTATGCAAGATTGCAGTCTCTTGATGAAATAATTACAATAGAATAAAAAAAGAAAATAATAGGCATAAGGAAGCTGTTGATATAAAGACTATGAACTGTGTTAAAGAACACCAAGAAAATAGGATGGTTTAGATTGCTATCTTAAACTGCATCAAGCAGAGAAATGAAAGGGCTGCTTCATTACATAACCGTCAGCTCTAAAAAGACTATATCCTAAGTGATTTGTATTTTATTTTCTGGGTCTTATATGCTACTCTGATCCATCAGGACTCTGAACATGTCACATTCACTTCTTACAGTATAAAGATTGAAATAGTAAATCAATTTAACAAAATAATATAATAAAAAATAGGAAAGATATTACCATCACCAAGAAACAGTGAATGTTATGTATCAAATTCTGTACCTGTCAACAGTGGTGTCCCCCAAGGCAGTGTTCTAGGACCAACTCTCTTCATACTCTACATAAATGACCTCTGTGATCATATTAAGAGCAACTGCATCGTCTTCACTGATGATGTAAAGCTATTCAACACCACAGACAATACTGCTACCCTTCAAAAAGACTTTGACTATGTATCAAAATGGTCAAACAAATGGCAACTTCAAATCTCAACAAATAAATGCTCTATCTTACATATTGCCAAAAAAAATCAGAAAATAAAATACAGACTGAATAGTCAAGACCTTGTTGATGATCCAAACTCCATCAAGGATCTAGGAATACTCATCTCTAATGATCTAAGTGCTGGAGCCCACTATAACTACATAGCCAAAAAAGGCATTAAGAGTTGTTAACCTAATGTTACATAGCTTTTTCTCTGATAATATTACACTAATAACTAGAGCATACAAAACATTTGCTAGACCAATACTCAAATATAGTCTGGAACCCACATTACGTATCTGATATTAACACAGTTGAGAAAGTCCAGAAATATTTCACAAGAAGAGTTCTCCACTCCTCTACTCGTTGCAGAATACCTTATGCCACCAGACTTGAAATTCTAGACCTAGAAAAACTAGAACTACACCACCTTCGGTACGATCTAAGTATAAATCATACATTGCAATGTCCTACCTGTCAATGAATACTTCAGCTTCAACTATAACAATACTAAAGCAAACAATAGATACAAACTCAATGTTAATCACACCAAACTTGATTGCATGAAATACGACTTCAGCAACAGAATGGTCAATGTCTGGAATACTCTACCTGCCTCTGTGGTTTCTTCCCCAAACCCAAAAAACTTTAATCTTAGACTGTCTGTCTACTATTGACCTCACCCCTTTTCTAAGAGGTCTGTAGAGTGGCCATGCATAAGTGCACCAACATGCCTACCATCCCTGTCCTATTGTTTCTTTTATTTTTCTTATCCATGTATTCATAACTATGTTTTTACTTATACCTATTACCTTGTAAGCAATTGACAAACCAAATAAAATAAATAAATACATAAATAAATAAACTCATGCTAGGCATTTCCAATACATACCAGACCCATGCTTCCTTAAAAAGCCAAGTTATTATGCCTTTCTTAAAACTCAAATCTGGAGCCAAACTATTTTAAGCAGTAGCTGCAACTGAGAAGATTCTGCTCCATGACCCTGTAGATGTTGTTAATAGTCAGAACCTGTGAGCCTGCCCTATTAGATAGGAGAAGTCACTGTGAGTAGAAAATTGTATGTTTAGAAGAATGAAAAAAAAGTATTTTTATGAAAAAAAAGTATATGTAGCAGAAGACGTTTTAAAACAGTATTTTTTTATTTTTATTTTATTTAATATTACAATTAAGAAAACAAAACTAATTGCAAAGAAGGAAGGAAGGAAGGAAGGAAGGAAGGAAGGAAGGAAGGAAGGAAGGAAGGAAGGAAGGAAGGAAGGAAGGAAGGAAGGAAGGAAGGAAGGAAGACTATAGGAATATAGAAAAAATATGTATTAAGAAATAATTTGTCCCTTTATCACAAGCATAAACAATTTCAATAAATTATCACCTTCTCTTAAAATATAGCAAATGATCTCTTGTTCCATCTCTTATCTATAAACAAATCATTAAAACCTCATTGTTTAGTCTTGATCAGCAAATGTTCATTAAAGCTTAGTAGATGTAATAGCTAATATATTTTAACTTTGGTCAAATAAATTATATTTCTTCCTTTTAACAGTCCTAAATTTTAGTCCATTCAAATATCGTCCGGGAAGTTTATTATTTTTTTTTGTTCCCTTTCACAACATTTTTCCAAACTTCAGCACATCTTTTTTGTAAATCCAATGTAGAAAAGTTATTCAGATCATTGTTTTGGTTTATTATTTTCATATCTCTTTTGAGTTATTAATATTGCAGATGCTTTTATTTGTATAACCCAGTGTAGCATATTTTTCCATATCATTCCTGAAGGTTTAAATACAATTTCAGGTTAGTCTCAGTCTTGTCCAATAAAACTTGCTCCTCATTCATAATGTTTAAGTACAATCTGTCTATAATGGCAGACCTCTCCCTGTCCAGAGAAGAATTGCAAACAGTCAATCGATTTGCCAGTTCTTCATTCTGCCAAAGTCATCAGGTCTGCTCTTAGTGAAGTCACATTCAGTTTGCCATTTCTTCCCTGGTCATTAAAAGCATGAAATTGATCAAGTATTAGATTAGTCATAAAAATTGTGTTTCTCACATTAAAAAGTGGATTAGAAATATCTAACTTCCCAAAAGTATTAGCCATTTATTTAAGAAAAATGGTTACCCTCATTGATATCTCCATTATATAGCTTCATTTGTGTATTATAACATGTATCTTATTAAATGTATTAAATGGCACTAACAATATCACAATAAATTGAATTAACATCTCCAAATTGTTGCACAACCTTTACTGCTTCATGAATCAACTGCACTGGGAAATTAAGCAGAAACGTTCTCATCGGAACAAAGAAATATTTTGTGGTATAACCGAAGGATTCAGAATACACAAAGCACATGAAAGAGACAGAGACAGAAAACACTTGTGACCATAAGGCTTGGCCCAACTAAATTGTGGCTTTTTTATGACACTTATTACTTAGCTGTAACAAGTGTTTTGGGAGAAAAGCCCTGTAGAACCAAATTTAACAAAGTTATAACAAAGCTATATATGTATTATCTGAATATATATGAATGTGGAGGGGGGCTGTTTGAGTGTGGTGCCTCAAGTGTGTCTATTGACTCCTGGCAACTGCCTAGACAAGCCACTTAAGTTGTTCTATCCACTGATTTCCACACCTATCAATTATGATTTTTTTAAAAAAATATGGGTCAATTTGGTTGACCTATCAACCATTAGATACCAGCAAGGAGAAGGGGTTTTTTTTTGGCGGGGGGGACAGGGTGGGTTCATGTCTTGACTGCAATGTAGTAGCCATCTAGATTTCTAGATATGTACTAGATATGCATTACTGAGAAGCTGAAGTTTGAGAAATAATTTAACTATTGGGAATCATAGTGGGGATTATAAACTAACCTAGAAGTACTTATATAGTATAGCTCATATGGTGTTATTTTAAAGACATTCATCTGCTTAGCCGTTAGAGTTCACCAGCTGAATTTGGGCAGATTCATCGTTTCTTGAGATACTAAAAAATGACATTTTATATTTTTATTTATTTATTTATTTATATTTCACATTTCTGATCCACCCATCTACCTCCAAGGGAACTCTACTGGAGTGATTGATTGAATGATTGAATTAACACTGAAATATTACCTATTAGGTGTTCCAGATAACTTCTTTTAACTAAATGTTTTGCTTATTTCTAGTAACATTACAGTGTTCATTTTTCTTCTCTCAGGTCTAAAATGGGTACTAGCAAAGATCCAGACATAGTCCACATGGAGGCAAAAACACTGGATGGCCGTAAGTGCTGTGACCACCTTTTTATCATTTTCTCAGAATATAATTATGTAATCTACCAGCATTCATCTGAATATAGGATTGCATTAGGGAGATCCAACTGATGCTTTTAAGATTATTTTTAATCTGGTCATGCAATAAACATTTTGAAATAAATAGAAATTGAATATAACATTCTGAAATAGAAAACAATATTTTCAGAAGTAGAAAGATTTGCAATTTGTGACAAACTGAAAAAAGGCATAAAATGAAATATACATAATTCATAACAATATATTTTCTAGTAGGCATCATTTGATTTGCTAAAAGGTAAAATCTTCAAGCTTTTGACCCTTGGTTTATCTGTAACAAACTAGCCCTTAACTTATTCTGATCTTCAATTTACTCTTCCTGAGGAAAAGTTAGCAAAAAGGTAAATTGTTTGCTTTCATTCAAAAATCTTCAGCGTTGACCATTTTAACCAGCCTATGATTGCTGTAATAGCTTAATTATTGTATTTATATGCTCACACTATATATGACAATAAGATTTACTGGTTATTTTCTATGTACAGTGCTTAAATATTGCTCAAACTGATGCTGTCAGATATATTTGGACTAAAACAGTGGAATTTTCAGCTGGAATAACCAATTGATGGGAATTTTGAAAATTTCAATCATAACACATCTGAAGGACAAAATATTAAGAAGGTTACTTTAGGAGCAAAAGTTATTTTGCTTTGTTCAAGTATCGATGGATAAAGATTTTCAAATTTTAAATTTCAAATGTCACTGTTAATTGTACTTTTTTGTTTCTCTACAACACGAGTGTCAAACTTGATCACATAACATGATGTCACATAACACATCATGACTTTTTTGCCTTTGCAGAGCTGGGGTGGGCATGGCCTCCACGTGATGCATCTAGTCCATGGGCCACCAGCTTGAACCCCCCGCCTTGTTCTACAACATACGCGCATGTACTTTAAGATAGAGTGAAATGTATTAGGGCACATTCTGCCATTCATTCCTTAGGTAGCCAATCAATTTTAAAAATGTAAATTAATATTGTATATAGTGTCAAGTATGTATAATATGAGTAATGAACCCAATCAATTCAGTGCTTCAAGATGAACAACTTTCTCAAAGAACTGTTTTATTGAATACATAATTTTGGCATGCATGAAAACAAAACCATTTCCCGTGTTTTCCATATAATTAAAGAATAGATAATTCCCTCTCTCATTGTCACAGGTCACATTGTCCAATTAGGCATTCTACCATCTATCTGGCAACTCCTTCTAGTCTCTGACCAGCACCTGTTGAGATGATCTTGGTTGATCTGTTGTTATTTTCTGGTCTGACATTCTAAACCTTTCCTCCTTCCCATACTATGTAGCAAGCTGAGAAACAGAAAGATAGCTGTGGCAGACCTGATCCATTTCAAAGTGGACACATAGCATATATGTGTAGTATTCAGCTTATATTTAAATAATATTCAGTAGTAACATTTGAAATATTTAATTTTAATCTAACATTAACATTTTGCAAACTCCAGAAGAATTGTTCAGAAAGAATAATTATGAGAAATGAAATAAAGTTCGGTGTTTATATTTCAACATTTTTAGCTAGAGATGCTTAGAAGGTTTTCCCATTCATCACTAGCTATCTTGAAATTCCCCCCCCCCCGCCTTCAATATCTATTCTATTTTGATAAACAGATGAAATTAGTTAGTTAGTTTACTTTATTGTCATTGCACCTCGTACAATGAAATCAAACACCAGCTTCAGTGCATATCGTGACCATGAAAATAAACACAAACATACATCCTTTACACTCCACACATTGAACCAAAAACCCCCAACACCGCACCAACACTGCACTTTATGATAGAACTCAAAAGAGCTACTGCCCTGGGATAGAAACTGTTTTGCAGCCTATTTGTGCTTATTTTTATTATTCTGTACCATAGAGTGGAATGTGGTGTCAATTTCCATATTTCTAAAATTGTTTGCCCTAAATAAGACATACTAATATGAATCAGTGCTATAATAGTATTAGGAAGATGCTCTCTCAGCATAACCACCCTTTAAGTCAATAAAGTTTTTGAAAAGATCAGTGGGACCACAAGACCCAAACTAGTATCTGAATTTCAGATTTCTTTGGGATCATTAAATATCAGAGAATGTACTGAGTAAACATCCTTTTATTCTATAATAAATCTGATTCTTGCTCACAGTCCATTACACATCTCCTTCAGCTATCCAACACTAAATTAGCCCATTGTGGCCCTTCTTACTTCAGTTTTTGTTTTGGCCAGTGTGATGTGCAATTAAATGAAATTTAGTGATACTATCTACACTAACCTTATCAGTCAAGCAATCCATATCTACTTATGTAATCAGGATGCAATATTCTTTTACTAACAGTATTTTCTATTGGGTGTCAAAGATGACTTGCTCATACTATTCTCTTCTGTGGAGGTTGAGGGCAACTGGTTGCAGGTAACAGATGTGACCATGCCTTTCAAAGTAGAGTACCAGTGAGTGAGGCAGTGAACCAGGCAACCCGCTTCATCCATATAGTCCAGCTCTTCTAAGAGATAGAAGCAAAACTGCACTAGGTTGCATTAAATAACCATTAAAGGATATTAATGTATCTAGACCAAGATGGATTACCATGGTTGAAATTTTTTGTCATCTTTCTATAATTTTGATATATGAATTCACTCTGCAACCTAGAAACTGTGGAATAATATGGTATATGTCATATTAAGGTAAAGAAAGAATATGACATTTGTTCTAGTATCTTTCTGATGAATAAGATAAAATCCAAATAATATTGGCATGTACACCAGAGGTTTCTCAAAAGTAAAATAATGCAGGGACTTTCTTAACATCAAAAGGCAAGGATACAAGTGGTGGGTGGCTGCATTCTTCATGCATCTTTCAATAGAAATGCTTCCTCATGCTTCCTGACCTATTCTAGTCTGGAATTATTGTTTGACAAGAAATCTTCTTGAAATGAATATGTTTGTAAGCTCTGGTACAATTTTCCACATTCTAGCTGTCTAATGCTAATGTCCCACAGTCAGTGAAGAAATTGAAAAGGTTGGGCATTTCAGTAAACCAAAAGTTTTCTCAGTTTAGCCACTCCATCTAAATAGGGGTGTCAAACTCACAGCATCAAGATATTGTCATGTGACATATCACGACTTTTACTTCGCTAAAACAGGGATGGGCATGGACAATGTATGACCCATCTGGCCCATGACCATGAGTTTGACACCCCTGATCTACCCTAACCTTATCAGTGAGACAATCCAAATATAGTTTTGTAATCAGGATGCTGCATGTTTCCAGTGTTGCTGTAACAATCAAAGCAGCAGCTGTTGCTGGAGATGTACATGCTGGCAGTGAGAAACTTAACATCCAAATTATTGGTGGGAGGGATAACATCTCTGCTAGAGAAAAAAATAAATTAATTCCAGATCTCAGCAATGAAATATATTAATTGGCATGAATTAAGTGTAAGTGATTAGGTGCTTCCTGTGGTACTGGATAAATAAAGTACCCACAGGGATTAACTATCAAAAGAATAATTGTTGCTACATGGCTTCCCAGTGAACCTAACTTAAGGAAATAAAGGTTATTGTTATAAGATTCTGAACATATTCCCAATATTTATATTATTTTTCTGAACTTTTCCTGAAATCCTTTTAATACTTTGAAGTCTCAAGAAAGCAATTATCAGCTTGCTTCTGATCACCACATATAGAGCAAAAAATGTGAAATTATAGTGATGTTGTTATAGTTCTTTACTTACATCTGAATGTCTAATTGAATATAATAATATAACATAACATAATGATATTATATGCTATATAATGATGCGGTCAACATTTGATGTATTTTATAAATAAGAACTTTATCAGAACTTAGTAGGATATCTATTAATACAAATACATGGGAACATCAGTTGAGTATAATTGCAGAGGGCATAAAATATATTCAGCATATTAATTACCAATACAATGCAACATACCCCCCCCCAAATAGCAACATTTAGCAAAGTGTTCAGTTATTGTCATAATTTAGAAATAAATTGTGGGAAAGAATATTTCTCTCAATGGTCCAAGGTCAGACCATAGAAAGAACCACAGCATACATGCCCAATAACAAAGAGCACATCAACGTAAGGCAAACCAGTCTTTAATCTTCAGTCCGGAGCCTTGGTACACTGTGAGTAGGAACATCAAAGTCCCTTGAAAAGTCAGCACTGGGAGCTTCAGCCTCCCAGCCCGTAGGCACCACACCCTCATGTCATCTAGCCACACACCCCAAGTCATCCAACATGTGGTACCAGCCTTCCCTGCCTTCCAGCAACCACAGTTCTTCCCACCCCTTCTGGAGCTATGTTCTGTCTCCTCACACCATTGGCAACAACAGTAGTCCCATCTTTTTCATCTAAGTGGGCCAGCTGGCAGGTGATCAACTGGCCAGTAGAGCCCATCTGTTCTGGACCTCTTGCAGCAGCCTCCCAACTGGAAGCTCGATCCATAGGCATTCAGCTGTTGAGTGGCTAGCAGACGAGCGGAGAAGTCCTGCTGCTGCAGCTGCGGCCTCACTTGTTGCTCCTGTTGCTCTTGTGGCTCCATCTGCTTTGTGAAGCTGCCTCACTGGTTTATTTTGGACTGACTCTCCAGGTATGGTGACCCCTGGATAAGGGCTGACCCTTTCTTCATCAAGCTGTAATATGCGATGCTCTGTGGAAATCTCTGGCAGGAATGATTCCCTAGGAGAATATTACTATGAACCATCTCCACCACCGTCCAAAAGAATTTTAAAAGCTGGTTGTCCTTAGGAGTACTTTTTTATGAAAAAAAACAAAATACCGCAGTGGCGGGGGCTGATTCTTCACATAACCAGTAGTTCATTGTTCACTTGAAAAAAAATGTTTTCAAATCTAATTTCCCTTAACTTTCTTCTTAGACAATTCTTTTTTCTTTCAAAAATGTAGTCATTGCTGTCAACACATAGCCTTCAGAATTTTCTGCAATAGTCCACTTATGTGTTACCATAGCCGAAAAGACAAAGTCATCCATATATTCTGTTAACATTAGATATAACTTAGAAGTATTCCAAGTCATAGGAGCTATATCTCTGTAAAAAAGGAAAGATACCGAAGAGGTCATGAAGTTCAATTTCTAATATCTTGGGCAGCTTTATTCTCTGACTCTTGGTCTATGTTTTTCAATTCTTTCTTGCTCCTACGAGACAGCATGAAGATTCACATAAACTCAAGACACCAATATTCACTGGAAAAAAAACATAAACTTTATTCAAAATGGGTTTAAGTCTTCATGTGCCTTATAGGCCCATTTAGATCTTAGGTTAGTGTAGTGAATCTGGCCAAATCTCTAGAGATGGCTCAAGAAAAAAGGAAATGATACAAAATACACAATATAAATTGCTGAAATAGAATGTTCTTGTACTGATGATTTAATTTTGAGGCCTGCAATTTAAAAAAAATAGAGAAAGCAGACAAAAGTATAGATCAGGGGTGTCAAACTTGCAATGTCATGTAATGTATTGGGACTTTTTTCCCCTTTGCTAAACCAAGTGGAGGCAGGACCAGCATGTGACGCATCTGGCCCATTGGCCATGAGTTTGACATTCCTGGTATAGACATTCCTACGTGTACTTCAGCTATCTCTTCATTTGATTTTTTTAAAAAAAATCAGTTTTATTTATTTTTTTCTCTTGCACACTTAAAAAAATTCAGTTGGGGTTCTTTTTATCTAAAAATCCTCTAAAAGTCACAAGAAAGCAAGAAAAAGTTGTGCCTATTTATTGCACTTTCGCTCTCTTATTGGCTATCATAATGTGACTAATTTTTGCAGACAGAGATCTCTATATGAAATATTTAAGTACAGGTAATCTTCAACTTACAACCACATCTGAGCCCAAACTGTCTGTTGCTGAGACAGTTTTAAAGTGTTTTTTTCCCATCTTACAATCTTTCCTGCCACAGTTGTTAAGTGAAACACTGCAGTTATTAGGTGAATAACATGGTTGTAAAGTGAATCTGGATCCCTCATTGAAGGTTGCAAAAGGTGATTACTTGACTCCAGGGCATTGCGATCATCATAAATATGAATCAGTTGCCCATCTGAAGGCTGACCATGGGGATGCTGCATTGACACGTGTAGAAAATGGTTGTCACTTTTTTCATTGCTATTGTAACTTCAGACAGTCACTAAATGAAAGGTTGTAAGTCAAGGGCTTCCCATAAAAGATGATGAATATCCAGAGCTGAAATCATCTTATATTTATGTGTGTTTCTTTGTGTGCTTTCAGATGCACAGTACATCACCTGTAGGATGCAGAACTGCTCTGAAGCTGTAAGAAGCAAACCTTTCCCTGGATACATTGATTCCGACTCTCTCATTGTCCAAGATGATTATGTATTTGTTCAGGTCTGAAACAATTTTTCCCCCTTCTATTGATTACAAATCATTTTTTTCAATGTTAAACTCCCTTTCCTAACAGATGCAACACAATAGCTTGAGTACAAGCTATTTCAGGACATCACCCAATTTGTTATTCCCATTGGGATGCTAATTGTTTCTTTTGGCCTTTGGTTCAAGTACTTTGTTAACACAACGGTCATGAAGGGTGGGGTCTAACTTATGTTCAAGGTGTATGGAAATAATTTCTCTTGTCACTCAGCTCTCCACATTGTCTATTCCAAAAATGTTCTCATATTTCAACAGGTTTTTAAGTTTGCATGCCAGTGTTCCAATATCACCATTACAACAGACCAATCAAGGTTTTCTTTTTTATTAGTTTGAAATGGGACAAGATAGAGTCTCTTTTTAGAGATAGAATGGAGATATAGAAAGGGAATGCTTGAGATAAGACTAATCAGGCATGATTGTCATGTGTGGGCTCCTATTATTGTGAAAAAGGAAGAAAATTAGATATATTCAGCTGAGCTATGTTCCAGGTGGAAGCCAGAGAATATATCTGAATAGTTTTAAGTTTCATTATCTTCCTGCTGCTATCCCCATCATAACAAGAAGGAGGAAATAAAGTGCCGGCAAAGTGGAGATGAGCTATAAATTATCTGTCTTTCAAGTATTTCTTGAGGCTGAGGTTCCTGGCTTGCATCAGCATATATATTTTGAAGCTGGATTGTCTATAACCAGGAATTTTTAAGTGGGCTAAAGGTAGAAAATCCTGAACGTGTTACCAAATGCTGTCAGCTGTACCACTCTAGCCTCTAAGTTCTCTGAGAATATCATTTCCTTCCAAATAGAATAAATATCAACTCTTCTGAGAGGTAGAACAATACATTGTCTCATTTCTTTTCTTTTTGTGTGTAGAAAAAAGTGTGATAAATTCGGCTACCATGGAAAATATGGGGAAAACTCTTTATTTGTTATTTCATTCATTGTTTGACACATCCATAATTAATAATGGATCAGGCCTTAGTGTACACTTAACAGGTTTTACATATTCATAGTTTTGACTTCTAATTTTTTGTTTATCCATGTGTAAAAGAGAGACATACTTTTGAATATGCATAGTGTATATTTTTAAGGGCTAAGATTAAGTAACCTATTTGTGTATTTGTTCCCACTTATCATTCACTATACCAGGGGGCTGCATGTGATTTCTTCATTCTTATCCTGTAGAAGCATCCTGATCAAATGGTGATAATAATCTTTCTCATGCAGTGTTGCACATTTGTTTGCACAGCTCTTTCACAACCTTGGTAGAAGGAACTGTTGATTGTATACTAGTGCTGACCTCCAATTGCTATGAATACTCTGTTGGCAATACTGAGCAACATGATTGAGAAAGGCCCCAATGAGATTACAAAAGAACTGCAGCAGAAGCTGGCATGAGTAATGTGAAGCAGACAAAGTGATCATCTACATCACCAGTTGAAGAAATCATTCTGGGGAACAAAAATCAATTACCATGAGGAAGCCATGTGGAACCTCACAGCTGGACAAACCCAGAAAGATAAAGCAAAGAAAAAGAGACATGAATAGAAGTACAGTTGATTGCTTTACAAGAAAGAAGGAAGACATAAATCACTATAGGTTCTGAAACCTAAAGCCTGATTAAATAGTATAAAGGAAAATCCGTAAGTGAAGAGAAGCTCTTACAACCTCTACATGGTACAAAGTTAAATTCTGCCAATTTGAACATATATTAGCTATTTATCTCAATTTTGGGGTAAAAGTCCCCAAATTTGTCAGAACTGTAAACCAAAATGTACAGGTTACTGCAAATAATATGTTGAAAATGATAATTCACACCAAATAGATTCACAATATAATGTTACTTATGCAACAATAATTGGCATGGCCTTTTCTCCTCAATCCAAAATTATCATCTAAAATATGCAAACAAAAACATGTCAATAAGCCGGAAATGTTTTTGGAAGAAAGTTCTTTGGACTGTTCAAACAAAATTGACATATTTGGTTATAAGCACATAGAAAAATTTTGGGAGAAAAGGTGAAAAATATGTTGGAATCATTAAGCATAAGATGGGCTGCATTATTATTTGAAATCATGTGATAGTAGTAACATAGGAAATAATATATATGAAAAGAAGAATGAATTCAACTATATGTAACAGATAACAGATAATCAAAGTTGGAAGGGACCTTGTAGGTCATCTAGTCCAACCCCAGCCCAAGCGGGAGACCCTATACCATTTCTGACAAATGGCAGTCCAATCTCTTCTTGAAAGTCTCAAGTGATGGTGCTCCCATAACTTCTGAGGGCAAACTGTTCCATTGGTTGATTGTTCGCACTGTCAGAAAGTTTCTCCTTATTTCCAGGTTAATTCTCTCCTTGTTCAGTTTCCATCCATTATTCCTTGTCAGGCCTACAGGTGCTTTAGAAGATAGCTTGACCCCTTCTTCCCTGTGGCAGCCCCTCAAATATTGGAAGACTGCTATTATGTCTCCCTTGGTCCTTCTCTTTACTAGACTATCTAAGCCCAGTTCTTGTAACCATTTTTATGTGCTAGAGTTAATGTCTCACAGTCAATGAAGAAATCGAAAAGGTTGGGCATTTCAGTAAGACAGCAAAATCAGCTGTATGCCCTTCAGAGCTCCCTCAGTATATCTGAAGTTGGGAAAATGTCAAAAATGCAATATGTGCAAGGAGGTATAGAATATTTCTTAACTATAAGAGAGTATAGTGTATTTTGGTTTGGTATACTGGTTAAGGCAATAGGCTAGGAATCAGGAGACAGTGAGCTCTAGTATTGCTTTAGGCATACAATCAGCTGGGTGACCCCAGGCCAGCACCTTCCTCTAAGCCATAGGAAGAAGGAATGGCAACCACTTACACAATCTTGCACGGATGTGTCCAGACAGTCACCAGTCAACACTGACAGAAAGGAAGGAAGGAAGGAAGGAAGGAAGGAAGGAAGGAAGGAAGGAAGGAAGGAAGGAAGGAAGGAAGGAAGGAGACTCTAAACTTCTGCATTTTCCTTGTTTTCTTATTTTAAGTCTGTAAGCAACAGCACAAACATAATATATACCTATTCAAGATGTCACGTACAGCTGCCTGGCATAGGGCTAAGTCAGTGTCTGTTCACTTAAAGTTCATTGAAAATGTAGAGTTTGACCAGAGGTGCTAAACCTTCCCAAGCTTGTGATATTTCTTGTGTGTATCTTGCTACTCCAGCAATTTAGAGAAAATATTTTTAGAGCAGAATTGTGCACTGAGATTGCTCTTAATTACATTCTTAACATATTTTAATGTTCACTTTTTAAAAAAGATAATATACTTTATTTAAGAAAGCTAATAAAAATGAAACAAAGTTCTAGAATTCTATTTCATGTTCAGTAAGATAGTTATTTCTCCTATTGTTTGTTAATGAATTGTTACAGATTTTTTGTTTTGTTTTGTCACTCAGTGTGACTAGAAAAAGATTGATTTTTGTTTTGGCCTCCAGGATTTTGGAAAGGGCAGGCAGTCTCATGGGTTGTTGCTTGAAAATTATTTCATTTCTTTGGCCTGCTGGAAGAAGTGGCTGGCTGTAGCATGTATAAATATTACTGTTACACAGATGGAATACTCTATGGAGAGTTTGGTGTACCATCTACGACTCATCAGAATCTTAGGGCCCTTGGCTTGGAGTGGGAGAAAAAGTATTTTTTTCCAAAGCTGACTAGAACAAAAAAGCTTTTCTCATTGTCTAAATTGGAAATATTACATGTAACATATTGACTTGAGTACAGTATTACAATTTTTGCCTATGTAATTGGGGATGCTGAATGCTGCTTCTGTACATTTGTAGGTTTCATTTGCTCTTTTCATCTCCTTGGCAGTCTGCATAATTTATACCTATTAATGCTGTCTTTTTCCGTAACTGAATAAGGGCTATTTCATCTCCTGCTGTATTTTCATTGCCATCCTGGAACCATTGTGACATAACTGCATTTCCCTTTATAACGCACCTGTTATTTTTTACATGGCTTTAAAAAAAGAGAGAGAAAAAGCAGTGATAATGTCACCTCAATTAAAATAATAAGGAAAAGCAATGTTATATGTTGCAGCTGACATCTGGAGGTCGGCCACATTACTACGTGTCTTACCGCAGAAATACTTTTGCACTGATGAAACTTCCTAAATATGCTTTGCCAAAGGTAAGTTATCATGGTTCCAATATTCCTATATAATGTTAGATGACAGACCAGAGGAATTGCAACTTGTGGCCAATTTGCTCAGAATTGTTTTAATCAGTGCATGTATCCCTTTATTTTTCAAGAACATGTTAAAGCAGCAAGCAAAATACTCTCTAAGATCAATATTGCAGCTATTCAAGGGCATCAGTTCAAAATGCAGATTGATTTTTTTTCAGTTGGTGGAAATTACTAATTAGTATTTCGTTTTCATCAATAATTACATTTTGAGGCTTTCTATTAAAAAGCTTGGCCTTCTGATGTGCTACTAGCTTCCATATTTCATTGAGTTAAAGGAATTAAATGAGATTTTTTTCTTCAGAAAGTACACTTTTGTATGCCTCTAATTTTGTAAAAACAGAAAATTAGCAATGGAGCCTAAAAGAACACGTATTACATAGCCGTTTAAAGGATCCTAGTAAAATATATCAATCAAGAGGAAGCTTATTTCATTTAAAATTTTTAAAAAGTCTGTGTTACTTTTTATATAAAAGGAAACAAAATCTCAAGGCTTTTCTTTTTTTAAAAAAAACTTGAAGGACAGAAAAAATGATTGTTAAGGACTTTTGTTCCCCATACAAAATGTTTTGATACATTGTAACATGGTCTGGGAACATAGTTTATGAAATTGCTTGTCAGATTCAAGGTCTGAATTTTTTGATATGTTGTGACTTAGGTCCATATTACAGGAAATTAAATGAAACCAAGATGTCCACTCATAATGAGATCAATATTCTTGACTACAACTATTAGGAATATAGGTTTTTAAACTTTCATCTTGAAACTAGATCCTTTTTCCCCTTTCTTAATTAGGTTTTAAAAGTTATGGTTATAAAATTTAAGAACATTTGAACTGAGAGGTTTCAGAAATTAATCACCTTTAAGAGATTATGGGATAGACTGAATTCCTAGGTAGGTCAAATGACATGGGAGGACTTATTCTGTTGAATCACATCATCATGGGACAAGTTTTTATTTGTAAGACATGTTTAAAAAGTCAACAAAGCCTTTTGTAGGCAAATATTGTAATGAATGTGGTAAAGGCCATTTGGAAATGCCACAGTGGAGGTTATGCAGACTATTTTGAATAAGGCAGTTTATAGTGAGATAGTCAAACTTTCCAAAAATTTTAATCTCCATCTATCCATTTCAGTTTTCTGTGAAAATTCAATAAACAATTGAATTATTGAGTTGAAACCCATAATACCTGATTACAATGTGAGAATACTTTTTTTTATCAGTTTTGGACTTCTTGGATTACCTTGCCTTATGAATCACTTTAAATCTAGCCCTTTTTTGTGCATATTGGTAAAACAATAGTCCCAGTAAAACCATAATTCCAACCCCAGATCACAATGCCATATCCCAATTAGTAAAACCATAATCCAGTAGCTGCAATTTTATTTGGTTTTGTTAAGAAATGTTTAAACAACAATAGCAATCATCCATCAGTTTATTTACAATCTTTTCTAATTTAAGGAATTTTATTTCCATGTTGTCTTTATGAGCATGATTCTGGTATCTGCTCAACATAAATTTCTCTGAAGAAATGTATTATATTTCTGTGTGTGTGCGTGTGCATGCACGTTCGCACACACATGGCCTGCTTTTTTTGGAGCAATTGAGTGTTGATCCATTGTCTATTACAAGAATTCCCATCTGAGTCAAACATTTTGAGCTGACGGAGTATGACTGGCTCAAAGTCACCGAGAAAGCTTTTTAGTTAACTGGTTGTCTCCGCTAGACCCAACTGTATCACTCTATCATAAATGAGCTATCACTCATATTTATCTAGTGTAGTATTCTTAACATATTGTGATATAATAAGAAAGATTCCATATAAGATCCATTCTCAGCAGACCATTTACAGTCAGTCACTTACATTCAGCCAATCAATCTCACAGGACTGCTGTTAGAATAAAATAAAAAGTAATAAACATAATCCAAGGTTTTCTCAGAGAAAAGACAAAGTGTGTATATATATATATATATATATATATATATATATATATATATATATATATATATATATATATATATATATATGCACTGTCTAATAACACAAACACTCCAAAACATACTTTTCTGTAAGTAATTTCTATGAATATAATGAACATATTTCAACAAATAAATTTTCTGCAAAAATTAAGCAATTGAAAGACAAATTATATGGATCGCCATTCCTTAATATATAATCGCATGACAGAAGATCATACCTGAGCTTTTCAAAAGCCCATTATGATACCAATTTATGGCATATATCTGTCACATCTCTATTTAAAAGTAGTCCCCTTGTGGTACTATTCCAAGAAAGACAATAATCTGCATGTCTACAGTATCTGTTGTCACAAAACTCACCTGTTGTGGTTCTCTTAAGTGGCACTTTCTAGATTACATAGAAATCATGGAGTGTCTTATCTAGCAGTAGGTTCTGCTGTTTTAATATAATGTTGTGCAACCCATAATCCATGGGGTCATTCTTTCCACATATAATGTAGACTCATGCCATTTCCCTTGTAGGACTCAGTGAAGCATTTCTGCTGACTGTCCTTTTACTTCTTGGCCACTTTGATAGGATGAGTGGAATAAAGGGAGTGGTGGACTACATGGAACACTGTACCATTGCTCCCCATGCTGGTATGTCAAAAATCAAGGGAGCAACTTGGATGAGTGCAAGCAAGGTAGGGCTGGTTACATGGTACCAATGATGGGTGATACCTCTCATTGGTACCATCTAACCAGCCCTACCTTGCTTGCACTCATCCAAGTTGCTCCCTTGTTTTTTCTTCAAAGACCACTGCTGGTAAGAGGTTTTCTGTCAGCTGATTGGGTGCATGGTTAGAAAAAAGCAGGATAAAGGGTGGGAATGTGGTCTTCCCATCTTCCCATGCACCTACTGGTTTTAGGTGGACGTGAAAAATAGCTCTTTGGGATTATATTTACTTAAAATTAAATGATTTACATTATAAGCCAAGGTGGACAGAAAACAAAATCATATATTTTTTTCTGTAGATCTCTTTCCCCCAACCTTCCTTTCAAATGACAATAGATACATTCTAAAATAATGAGTTTAATGATGAAAGGAAATGTTAGATATGTTCTTGCTTTCAAGTTCTTCATAAAACCTTTTCCTAAATACAAAGATAAGTAATTTTGATATTTTTAATATGGTACTTGTTACTTTACCTAATTGGATTGTATTGATTGGCTGGGAGGATTTAGAAATGTTGATCTTGAAAAGGCTGTTGCTTAGAGTATCTGGAATTTAAATTGGCAAAGAATAAAGAAAGTAAAAGGAACCAAAAGGAAGAGCAAAACATTCCCCATGTGTCATAGACAAGGTGGAATAATTTTATGCCTCCTTATGCAGGCCCATAATAACTAAAAATATCTTTCTTCCCTCTTTGTGCATGAGCGTTTATTAGCTAATATAATTCATTATAGAAGTAATTTGAATTAAATATCTTCTAAGCAACTTTTTCCGAAGTAGGATAATGCTTTCTCTAACGAGCCCCAAGGGTCCCTCTCTGTCACCTTGTTCAAGGAGCAGCCGATGTTAAATCCACCTGCAGGGTAATATTTAAGGCAACAAGGTGCTTCATTACAAGCTCACACAACTTCAAAGCATGAGCTTCTAAATCTGTATGCACGGAGACACAGTGAGAAAAGCGTGTTTAGGATGCTATTATCAAAGCAGGTGGCTGCCTTTATTAAAAATGAACAAAGCACAACACAGTCAAAAGGAAATGAAACAAGCACGGCCTTTTATCGGTAGAGAGTCTTTAATCTCTTTCAGCTCAATTACTTTCTCCAAATAAAATCAATGCTGTAAAGGGTTCTTAGTACCATAGCAGCTTATGGGATTTTAGTATAGAATTTTACTACTGAGACAAAGTAACTTTTTCTCTGGATTTCTTGTCTTGATGTTTCTACTGGTTTAGGTAAAAGGAAATAGTAAAATATGATGCTTTTCATGTGGTCATAGTGAAATAATTATTCTAGGCATCAGGCAGCAGCATTTGAAAATGCTGACTTGCAAACCTCATTAAGACTATCATGCATAATAACTCCTGTCAATGGATGTTGGCTATTATCATTCATTTAGTCCATGGATTTGGATTAAGAATGATAAGCATATAAAGAGGTCTATTTGGTGCCAGGTACTTTGGCATTTAGATATGCCTATCACTCTCAAACTATAACAAACATCAAGAAATGTAGCATCTGTATACGTTTAGTTTCAGCTCTTGGTACTGTACAAATAATAAAGTTGTACAGATATAATTCAATAGAAAGATTCAAACACAAAAGTAGTTATGTATACAATACATCACTTAACATTATCTGACAAATATATGATTTTCTATTGAAAATGTTAAATAGATGCAAAATGTTTCATTACAACACTGGCTGTTTTAAGTTTCTGAGATAAAACTTTCTATAAATATTTGGGTTCCAATTCACTGTATTTAGTTTGAAAATAATTTGAAAAAAAAAACTGCACTGAGAAATCAAATATTGGTTCTTATCACAATATTTGGAACTATGTCAAATTTATTCGTATCAATTAACCTAGTTTAGAAGCTTTCTTTCTACCATTAAAGAGCTATTGTTAATTAAGTAAACTCCTAGAATAAATGTATTTATTGCAACATTGTCGGCCATCTTTTTTCCCAAGTCTATTTGGATTGATGCATTTAATCAGAAAGACTAATAATCCCCTGGCTTTACTTATACAATCAGTCATAGCTTGGCTTTATTTCTCCATAGCTTATTGATTAGTCTATGATTCAATGCAAACCAGAGTATAAATTTCATAAGCAGATTAAGAATGTTATGTGAACCAGCCATTTTCCAAGGGAACATAACTAATTGTCTGCAAGTAAAAATAAATAATGATTGTTTTATAGCTTGTATATCAAGATACTTGTCTTTAAGTTGATAACATCAATACAATATTATGTTTTAATTGACTTTTTAAAAAAAATTATATTAGATTGCTTAGACAATAACATTCCAAAATAATTTTACATAGTCATTTCATAACAATAAGGAATAAGGAAGTAGGTTAGCATAAGAGACAGACAGAGACAGAGAGACAGACAGAGACAGAGACACACACACAGAGAGACTGAGAGGGAGAAAACAAGGTACATTTTCTGTAATTATGGAAAGAATCATTTTAATCAAGTTATCAGGGCAACATAAACTAGTATGCTAGGGAAGAAAAGTGAAAAAGGAGAGTTCTTTCTCTAAAAAACAAACTCTCAAAATAACCTACAGTTTCAACAGCTAAATTAATTATATCCTAGATTGCCTTCATTAAATTTTCAAAAAGTTTACATTCCCCATATCAAGTGAGCAAAGGGGAACTTGCAATTTCATGGTGATTCAGAAAGCATAAGACTTTAGTTCTTTTCATATGCCCAATTCAAATGATGCACATAATATTGTACTTTGTTTCCTCTTTAGGAAAGTGCAAAGGTCAGATAAATGTGCTGCATGTTAATGTGAACTGTCCTTCAGTGCTGAGGCTGGGACATTTTCAGGGCTAGCGATACCACATTTTTCCAGGCAGGCTTAAAACAAAGCCATCATGGTTGTTGTCAGGATGGAGGCTGGGGGTTACACCCATTAAATTTGAACCTGCTTTTCTTCCTTTCTTTTTTGCCTTTTATCTCCCTCTCCCAGCCTTCTCTCCTACTTAACTCCTCTATGTCAGTGGGAAACATGTTTCATGGCGTGATTTGCCCAGCAGAAACAACAGACAAATTGCTGAATCTGACAGAAAGAACAAGGGCGTTATTATGTAGTGCACTTGAGTAGCAGTTGTTGTCCATGACAAGTTTGCTGACAGTTCTTTTGCCTAGTAAAATATAGACTGAGAACAAGAAGAAGAATGGTGGAAAGAGTGGCAGATAAACAATGTACAATCACAACTACCAGGAATACTAAGTATTGCTTCTCAAAACTGGTTGAATACACCTAGAAGAGAGAAAGAACTAGGTCATCTATACAGTAGAACCACCAAACTCTGCAACTGTGAAACTGTTTTCTCCTTGCTTTTTCACTATCTTCAAATTGCAAATATAAGATCTTAACAGAGAGGTGGAGCCAATTATAAAACTGTTTAATCCAATTATGATTATAAGAGCTCAACTTCACATCTTGCTAACCACTACACAAAGATGCCCCATTAACATCCCTTCTTCCCCCCAGAGGCAGTTTGGACATATCTTTAGTTGTTTTATCAACAGCTGTCTTTCATCTTTTGATGTTGTTTTGCTAACAATTTAGGACAGACTTAGAATAACTTTATTGTCACTTTAAATGTACATTAATCAGCATACATTAAAATGAAATTTCATTGCATACAGCTCTCAAAGGATCACCATCTCTAATATATACTACATAAACATGACAAAAATATAAGTAAGTAAGTAAGTAAGTAAGTAAGTAAGTAAGTAAGTAAGTGTATACACACATATATTATATGACACAGAGAAACAACACATTCTAGTTTGGATGTATAAATGTACATGGTAAGAAAAACAAATCTTGTGAGTTTACCAGACAGATGATAGAAGGAACAAAACTGTTACAGAATCAGGTAGTCCTGCTAGCAATACTTTGAAACCTGCTCCCAGAGGGGAGCAACAAAAGCAGACCATAGAGTGTATGTGTGGGGTCTCCAACAATGCTATGAGCTAAAAGCACATAACACTTATAAACAGTAATCCTGAATAACAGGAAGCAAGCTTCCTATAATTTTCTCCACTGTTCTTACCACTCTCTATATGGACTTCCTATCTGAGGCACTGTTGCCACCAAACCAGTGATGCAGTTTATTAAAATAATCTCAATCATGCCTCTATAAAAAATTATAGTGCCTCTTTGATATAGTCAATGATGTGGTCAGGATCTGGCAATTGGTCAGATCTCATTAACCATTTTAGGTTGCTGAGGACATATCTCCCTTCCCAGATCAACAGTTTCCAGGCCCATTCTGCATTTGACAATAGGAGACTCTGATTCCTTCAAAAATCATTGTTCCCCTGTACTGCCTGTAATCATCCAAAGCTGCTCCATGGGATTATGAGATTTCAAGAAGAAAGAAACATCTCTCTTCACTTTTATTATCAGCTCTGACAGATATTCCAAGTATAGCAGGTATTGAAAGGTGGCAAGAGAAGAAGACAGGCAACTGTTTATCGAACATCTCTTTGAGCCCATGAATTAACCATAGAATCAGAATCTTGCAGGTAAAGGTAATCTCCTCTTCACCAGCACCTGTCAGTAAACGGTGCCCCACCCCACCCCAGGAGCTGACAAGCACACCATGAAGCAAGTGAGTTTCCATTTGCTAAATTCCCATCTGGTTACAAATTAGATTCAGCCCAAGTTAACTTCTGAGCACAAACTCAACCAAGTGCAGAACGTACATTGCCTGTGTTCATTAAGGCTTAAGGCTTTCTATTTTAAACAATGCATCCTCAATCTCCCAGCAAAGTAAATACAGGACTGTCACTGAGGTTTTTTTCTGGGGGGTGGGTAGGGGGTGGGTTATTGCATACAGACTCTTGGGTAGTATGATCTATGCCTGATGGTTTTGGCTCATCTTATGACAAAGCCTATTCTCTTTGTCTTTGCAGCAGATTACTGATCATAAAAGTTTGGTAAACTTTACTTCAAATATTCAATCACAGCACAGAGATACACAGTACTGCCTGTCAACATAGCATTGTTGGAGACCCCACACATCCACTTTATGGTCTGTTTTTGTTGCTCACCTCTGGGAGGAGGTTTCAAGGTATTTCTAGCAGGACTACCTGATTCTGTAACAGTTTTGTTCCTTCTATCATCACAGTTTCTGAAATAAAACATAGATATGTGTCTGTCTTGCCTTTCCTCTTTTCGAAAAGATGAAAGAGTACAAATTCACACAAACACAGGCAGGCAAGCTGGCTCGGACTTCACAGAGTTAATTCTTTGGAACTGATAATATTCTTGGCATTCCAACATGTCCTGCCTGCCAAGTCCGAACTGATAGCAAATAAAATTTTATTCACAGAAAATCACAAGGCAGTCCACAAAGAAAATCTGAAGTAAGGTTAAACTTTGTCCCATACAAAGTTTCAGGAGAAAACACACCCACTTTTATCCCCTGTGGGGTGTGGCTCAAAGCTCACTCTCTGACCCTCCCACACCTCCTATGTTTCTGCTCATGTTTCTCCCTATGATGCTGCTTAGGATCGAGCCAACACTCTTCCTCTTTACTCCCTGTCAGGGGCTGCTCTGATATGCCTGCCTCCTGATTAATCTCAGGCTGTTCCTCTCGATTGTCTGATGGAACCTGAGGCATTATCAGGGAGGAAAGTCCCGGGGAGGAAGGCATTCCCAGTTCCTCCTCTTCATCTTCCAGGTCCTCTTCCTCTGACAGCATAGGCTCAGAAATCGGGGCCACAACAGATATGTATACACATACATAAATGTAAAAAGCAGGCAGGGACTAATCAAAAATGGAGAATGTAGACTTATATTTTGGGTGATAACAAGATAATGCCATACTGTGAAGTTTTTAAGAACTTTGTTTTAAAAAAAGAATGTTTATGAGTTACAGTAGCATAGGAAATTAAATGAAATGGACTACAATTAAATTCCACAGCTGTGGTGTAAAGCAACATCAAGTTTATGAAGGCGTGAATTTACTCTCAATTTTAAATACAATAGATTGGATTTTTTTTTTTTTTTGAAAATCCCCATCCATAATGCAACAAGAGTCTTAACTGTAAATTTTGACATTTTGTGCAACAAATACACTCATTTTCATTACTGCTATACAATACAATGACTAATATACATGCTCACTTATGTGATTTCATTTCATTATAACTCTGCATATATTAGCAGAACAAAGAATCTGTAAAATATGGATGTGTGTATGCAAGTAAATTGGTTTGGATTTCTGATTAGATTCAATAATGATTGTGAGTTTGGCTTCTAGAGGATTACCCTGCTTGTCCTTGGAACAGTGACAAATGAAATGCCAACCATAATGTCTTTCCGTGCTTTCTCCCTCAGGACATGCATGTTATCAGCACTGATGAGAATCAAGTGTTTGCTGCAGTTCAGGAATGGAACCAGAATGATACATACAACCTTTACATCTCTGATACCCAGGGGATTTACTTTACCCTGGCTTTAGAAAATGTCAAAAGTAGTCGAGACCTAGAAGGCAATGTGATGATAGACCTGTATGAGGTATGTGAAAACAGTATGTATTTTCATCTCATGAAATCATTAGCTAAGGTTGAAGTGTCCCTGATCTGTAACTGGAAATTTAATTGGATGTGTAATGTAATCTCTACAAGGAAAGAATATACAAAATAATATTTCCCCGAAGTTACATTCATCTTTGCAATCAGTATTATATATCAATATTACATATCAGTGCACAATTGTAGTACTGATGTTGATTTGTACATCTGTAGATAACTTTCATCAGCACTCACCTCTACCTTCACCCCTAAGACAGGACAAAAGCACATTCCGATCAATTGCATTTAACTGCTGAATATATAGGCAGCTCTTAAACATTTAGATTTGCATGAAGTGATTCTACACACTTATACATTTCTTCACCTAAAACAAAAATTGAAAATGTTTTCATGTGTTGATGAGTGGTAGGCCAAAAATATACGTGCACAAACTTACAGAGTTGTTTATTCTACCTTGTTACTTAAGTACGCTAATTCTCTCCTTACTTCTGCATGAGGTACTGGCATGGATCTAACTGAGCACGGGTCCCATGTTTCATTGTTCAGACACTCTAGAAATGATCCAGAATTTTTTTGAAGAAAAGTCATACCTGAGTCTACCTACATGCACAATAAAGACTACCATTTTACTTTCCCCACCAACCTAGTATTTGAAAGGATACTTTTGTGAACATTAAAGAAATTTTGGTAGACTGATTGTCTTGACATCCTATTTTGAGCATCTATAAATAGCAAGCACTCTCAGTAAACCTGTAGAAGTCTTAAAGGTCAGTGTTTAAAAGCAGACAAGTGTGGGTGAATAAGCAGGGCATTTCTTGACTACAGTGAAGAAACTTTCTTTCACAACGATATATTAATCCCCTGTGAGCTTTGGCAAGTTGTTGAAAAGCTGTTGTCTTCTATTACCATCAGATTAAGTAGTGGTTCCGCTGCATTATGTAAAGATGTCCTATAGCTCAGAGAGAGGGAGGGAGGGAGAAGAAAGGGAAAGACAGAAAGAAAGCCTTTGTTTTATTAAGCTGATATTCATAGCAGTCTGGATTGAAATTGATGTGATCAGACTAGTCATGTCGCATCTGTTGATTGCCTAGATAGAAGGAATATTGGCTGACATTGAACTTGGCAGAAACCATTTCCTTCACTCTGATTGCTCTGGCCAATTGCTAAGATTGCTATGAATGATGAGCATTTAAGAATAAATGAAGAGAAAGAACAGGAAGAGGAAAAAAATCAGTTGATCAAGTAGAAAAGATAGAAAATAAGTATATGTGTAAGACATATAAATGTCAATATGGGTGGGTTATTTATTTTATTCTTTATATTTTTTCTCTTTGACTCTCTGTTGAATATTTGAATGAATATTCTGATTTATAATGAGCCATTCCTTTTAATTCATTCTACCATTTTCACTAAGAGGCACATTTGGGTAGGGATGCTACTTTTTAATAATACACATACCTGAAAGAGCTATTTGGAGGCATATCTAACAAGTGTGTAAGGATGTTTGTTACAGATGAGGCTAGGTATAGTGGCATTGCTCACTACATATTTGTTTTCCTTGTACTCTGCCCTTGCCCCCACTTAAGTTCTGGTGTTCATCCAGAAGATCTAAAGGAAAACTATACTTGAATCTGCAAAGAAGTAGTGCCATTGTACATGACTCTGCTGTCCATATACTCACTTTAGACATCACTTATATGTGAAGACATCTTTTCTATTTAAAGCATTTTGAGATACTCTACCCAATTATTAACTATTAACAGGGAAAGTTTTTTAAAAAAACAAAAATCAGTTTTTAAATACAGTATAACATTGGAGTGATTTTGTTTTTGTACTAAAATATGCATGGGCTATATTCAAGATTCCCATGTCATAATGTTCTTTGGTCATGATTTTTAGTTATAATTATTGCTTAATCATTTAGTCACTTCCAACACTTTGATGGACAATCACACTCAAGAACTGTCTTTCAGTAAATAAGTTCTTCTCATGCTCATGATATCAGTAATGGTATATAGGCTTCAGAGATCCTGTTGATCTCTTTTTTTAATTGCCATCCATTTTGCGAACTTCAAGACTTTTTCCAAAGTTTTAATATTGCTTCCTCTTTATGTATGCGAAATACTTCACTATCAGTGCTTTCCTTTTTTAATCTGTTATTGAATGATATGTTCCTCTTACTTATCAAAATAAGTAAGGTACTCAAAATAATTTTATCCAGCATGACAGTTAAAAGGCATTAATTTTCTTCATTCAAATTTTTAAATGATACAAATTTTACAGACATTATACAAGCAAGAATACCATTCCATTAATAATCTGTATCTTTCTAGGCAATTATTATTTTGTTTAGATTTGTCACAATCTTTTGCCTAAGTTTCCTTATTTCATGTTCAGTACTTTAAGAGCACCAGCTGCAAGATTTTAAGCAGTTTTGCTTGTATTTTGTCTACTCAGTGAACATTGTTATTGACAATACTTTCTGAGGCACACATAACTTTATTTGCTAAAAGTTACAATTCTACATTGATCACTGTACCTTTGTATAGATCAGTGCTTCAGGGTTTTTTGTTATAGTTTTACCACATATTTGTGACCTTTCTTTCTGGCCTTCAGTAAGCATTCAGTAAACATGTGTATTATATTTTAGCAAATGTGAAATAACTTCTTTATATGGGGCTATTATCTGAAATAAGGGTGCAAATTTAAATTTCCAGATTTCATTACTTTTAACATGGAAAAGTATGTGTATGCTTTTATTACTTACCTACAATCCTAAAAAATAATAATATGCTGCCAAATGCTAATTAAAACTGCTTGGTATCCCATCAAAATTTTAGATCAAGCAGAAATCTTTGTACTGCCTTTCCTAGAATATGTCCTCATTTTCTGTTTCCTTTCACCTTCCTTAAAGCTAGACTTTAATAATTGAAGTTTAAGCACTCGTAATATTTTCTAAAACATACATAGCTGTTGAATAATAATTAAACAACAATGGCTATAAAGAAAAAAAACCTCTTTGAGAGTTTTTAGCCATGTCAAGAAAGCAGTTTAGGTTGTAGTAATCAGAAATTTCCTGCTGAAAGACGGAAGGAGTCTGTCCCACCCAACTTACTTTTTCACTGAAGCAGCAATTTACCCAAAGGCAGAATCTCATGCTGCTGTAAATATTGGGTAAAAAAGCAAAAGATTTATTTGATCTTAAGGGAAACTAGAGATATTGGAGTATTGATTTTAAACACATAAACAAAGTCAACCTTTTCTGATGAATGAAAGTTATTTTTCATTTCTTCTCCTTTATCCTTTCCACTTCTATTCTCAGTGAAATGAATTGTTCTGAAAATTTGTGGACCATTTCTCCTAACCTGTACATTCTTGATTTCCTTTGGAATTATGGAAATGTCACACCAACATAACAGGAAAATATCAGATTGTGAAAGTTTATCATCAGTTGTTTGCTATCATTTCTAATGGGAAAAATTGTGTCATTTGCTTCTTTCCATTGCATTAATTAGAATTACTATATAAGACTTGATGACCGTTTGACAATTCATGATAAAACAAGATATAATAAGAGGCAAAAGTGGCTCTGGATATATTTCCTTATATACAGTGGTGTTAAGGAAGAATCAGACAAATTTATGAAAAAAGAGTTTCCAGAATCTATTAAAATAAATAAAATAATAACTAATGCTGTGCAGAAAGATTCTATTGTTGTTTTTCCTACTAGGTCTTTCAATTTGGTGAAAATTATTTTACAATAAAACATTCAATGTGCACCATCAAACCATAAAAACAAATCTATAAAAACTGGTTAAAAGTAAATTAACATCAAAATGAGGGAAAAAAGTAAAGCTTTTTACTTTCACATTTACAAATTGAGCAAGCAAGCAGTTTAAATATTGAAACTGGATAACCATATAAACATATAAAACTATTTAGGTTTCATTTTTACTTTGAATTGTATTTGGAGCCAATGTAAAAGTTTCCTTGACTATAGACACCAACTGTCAAGTAATACCCAGGAGAGCAGAAGAGCCCTCAAGTGAGGAACCTGCTTCTTCTGAAAGAGAATGATCCCCATCTAGATCTAAAATAATAGCAGACATGAAGCCCGTGTTTGCGCTGGCATTGACTTTTCCTTGTATAGCAACTCCAACTATACATCCATTCATAATGGAGTGAAGCCATTGCAAAATAGTGCCATCTCTACTTGCAACCCTCCAAGTGGGCCAGAACAATGCCACTGATAGTATCAAACACCCCTGAAAGATCTAATAGGATAAAGAGAGCTCACCTCTCTCCTTTATGTGTCTGAAAAAGGTGATCTATCAAGTCTGGTTTCTGCCCATTGCCAGGCTTGATCCACAACTAAAAAAGAACAAGATAGGTATGATCTACTCTGCAACTATTGTAATTATACTTTTCAAACTTTTGTATAAGATTGGAATTGGGGTTATATAATAAAGTTAGCAAAAACGGCTTTTCTGGGAAGTGCGCAATATTATCCCCTTCAAAGGAACTGATACTTTCCCTTCTCCCAAAGAGATCCCAAATGCAGACATAAAAATACACACACACACACACACACACAGAGAGAGAGAGAGAGAGAGAGAGAGAGATACACACACAGATATCCAAGATACCCAAACACAGGTGAGCATGATTTATATGAAGGTGTAGAATTTATATTCAAAAAAACACACACTTTTTTTTACCATCTACAAGCTTAAATAAAACTCAGATGATTGTGACTGCTTTGTCCGAGTCACCTCATCAAAATCTACGCTGTTTTTTTTTTTTTTTTATGTTCAACCCTGCAATGCCTTCTACTAACCTGTCTGAATCCACAGCAGTTTCCATCTTATTTTTTTTTTTCCTAACCTCTGGTAAGTAAGAAATCTTTTGATGCAATTTTTACCTCGGAGCCTGCTACATATTCATTCTGCATGCTGGTTCTAAAGCTAAATTTGACAGGTACCAAATGCACACACAATTTGTGTCAAATTTATCTTGTTTTTCAGCCATGTCAATTTCTCCTAGGTAGCAGGGATAAAGGGAATGTTCTTGGCTAACAAGAAGATTGACAACCAAGTAAAAACTTTCATCACCTACAACAAAGGCCGAGACTGGCATTTGCTGCAGGCCCCGGACACAGATCTGAGAGGGAACCCTGTTCATTGCCTACTAGTAAGTGATGGTTTACGGGCATGAGGGAGGAGAAATCTCTCTTATTATACAGTGACATAGCCTCGTTCCCCACAATTGTTTTTGTTTTTAAAGTAACTTTTTAAAATGTTTGAGATGAAAATGAACTTATTTTTCTTTTCACTGAAAAATGAATGTCTGTTCTCGAACATTGAAAAAGAAACCAGATCATTGCTTCCTACCATAGTAAGTGATGATTTAGGCATGAGGAAAGGGAAAACCCTCTTATTATACAGATTATATATGAAAATGAGGTTATTTTTTCTTCTCGCTGAAAAAGAAATGCATATTTTGAACACTTTTGTCCAACACAGATAGCCCTCATGAGTCAGGGCAATAAGATTGCAAGAAATGAGCCATTTGTCTAAGCAAATGGACTTGCTATATTAATTTTTTGTGGTTAACCATGGAATAGAATGCAGATAGCATTATCAGGATAAATTGTTCCCTTCATAAAATAGTATTATTCATTGGAAC
Organism: Pseudonaja textilis; assembly: GCF_049901715.1. Taxonomy (NCBI): domain Eukaryota; kingdom Metazoa; phylum Chordata; class Lepidosauria; order Squamata; family Elapidae; genus Pseudonaja; species Pseudonaja textilis. Next base: position 45,037,937 of record NC_141993.1, read on the forward strand.
CCAGGAACTATGCCTTCTCTGTTATAATTCCTATTCTCTTGGAACAGCATCCCTCCAGAAATCCATTTGGATCCCACCTCAATGACATTCAGAAAATAATGGAAAAATTAGCTGCTTTCTCAGGCTTTAGGGCAGAATTGTGCTTGGGTTTTTTAAGGGTCATAGAATAGAATAGAATAGAATAGAATAGAATAGAATAGAATAGAATAGAATAGAATAGAATAGAATAGAATACTCGGAATGGACCTTGGAGGTCTTCTAGTCCAACCTCCTGCCTAGGCAGGAAACCCAACACAACTTCCAACATCTTTTTAAAAACTTCCAGCATTGCAGCATTCACAACTTCTGGAGTTGTTCCACTGATTAATTGTTCTAACTGTCAGGAAATTTCTCCTTAGTTTTAAGATGCTTCTTTCCTTGATTAGTTTCCCCCATTGCTTCCACCCACTGCACCTGCCCTCAGGTGCTTTGGAAAATAGTTGACTCCCTCTTCTTCGCAGAGGCAGCCCCTGAGATATTGGAACACTGCTATCATGTCTTCCCTAGCCCTTCTTTTCATTAGACTAGACATACGCAGTTCCTGTAACCATTCTTCATATGTTTTAGCCTCCTGACCACTAATTTTATGCAATTTTTATTGTTATACAGGTAGTCCTGACTTACAACAGTTTAACAGTTGTAATGTAAATGAACAGTTGTACAACAGTTCATTTAGTGATCATTCAAAGTTACAATGGCACTGAAAAAAGTGACTTTTGAATTATGACAGTTTTTCACACTGCTATTGCAATATCCCCATGGTCATGTGATCAGAATTAGGATGCTTGGCAATTGTCTCATATTTATGAGGGTTGCCATTTCCCAGAGTCATGTGATCACCTATTGTGGTCTTCTTACAAGTAAAGTCAACGGGGAAGCCAGATTTACTTAACAATGGGGAAGTCAATTAACAATCATCATACTAACTTAATTACTCCAGGATTCACTTAATAAATGTGGCAAGAAAGTTGATAAAGTGGGGCAAAATTCACTTAACAAATGTTTTATTTAGGAACAGTGTGCAGCCTGCAAGTATACAAAAGCAGAATTTATTTTATTTTTGTACCGGGGCAATAAGATAAACCTAAAAAGGCTGGAAGAGGTGCTTTAGGGTGTTATGCAAATTACAATATACATTTAATCAATGTAGCAGGTTTTCAAAATTGTTTTGGCACATGCATGTTAACATACAGTGAGTAAAGCAATAGTGGTGAAAATAATAACATTCTTGAGTTAAACAAGGAGTCTAAGAACATTTCTGTTAGGATGTTGCTTTCTTCTAAGTATCCTTGATGCCCAGTGGTTTATTATCTTCTTAATGCCCAAATTAACATTAACGTGTAGCTGATGGTTTATTTTTGACAATGCCCAAATTAACATTAACGTGTAGCTGATAGTTTATTTTTGACTTGAAAAGTGTGTTTGATGAAAAGTAATTTGCTTGCCTAACTTAATATTATTTTTATATTCATATATCACAGCAAAAATGTTGGCTGCCAGTCACACTATTTGAATTTCTTTCTATATCATGGGTAGGATCCCTTCTAAAAAGGAATCAAACAATGGGAAATCCATCTTTTAATTTCTACCACAAGCTATTCACTTAGAAACACTAATCACTTTATTCTTTCCTCTCTCAAAGACATACAAATAAACATTGCTTTGTTGTCAGTTTTCCAGCTCTTTCCTGTCAAATGAAAGAAACCTGACCACAGCACTTCTTTTTGGTAATGTGTTCAGGCAATTTTAAAGGAAAGGGTCAAGGTACCATCTGTCACTCTTTCCAAATGGAAAGAGTGACAGGTGTACCTTGACCCTTTCCTTTAAAGAGATCACAACAATATGGGTCCTGAACAAATGGTCTCACATGAGATAGAATATTAGTGAGGTTGAACTTGGAAGAGATATGTCAACCTTGGAAAAAGTCATTCTCAACTTCCTCCTTTTTTCTGGCTGGCTCCCAAATTCTGAGACCATTGCCTCTTCCCTAGAAGGGTTTGTCTGAAATCTTGTAAATCATACAAAATATTTACTGGAGAATGGATAGTCTCTTTGCTTTCTTTTTATTGTTGCAGTCCACCTCTTTTAATGCCATATGATGCATATGTGCAGAAGAGTAAGAGAATTCTTCTACTACCCTTGCGATCAATTTATAAAAATAAAAAGGAATAAAATAATGGGGAAAATGTCTTTCTGATATATACTATAAATGTTGGAGAACATGGAGAATTATGTAACTTTCAGGAGTTTACCTTGGATTAGGTAGCTAGTGCCTTGGTTTAACTTGAGGAGTTGCAGCCAACATCCACACAATAAAATGTTATAAATCTGGCTTAATATTTATGTCATATAAAAAATAAGCATGTATATATCTGATGTATCTGATGTATATATTTAATGTAATAATGTAAATGTATTTAGTGTTGCCTGATTTTGAGAGGCGTAACAAAATAACATTCCAGAAAAAACAGCTATGTTGAAGGAATGATTTCCATGAATATTAAAGTGTATTTATTTCATTTAATTCCAATTCTGAAATTGAATAGATTACCTTTGATCTAATTAATGGCCTTTCCTGTTGTTGTGCCTATCCTCTACAACAGCATCCCCCTGGAGATCTGAATGAGTCTAGCACTATTGGCTTTTTGAAAATCATTAAAGAACTGAATGTTCCTTCAGGCATTTGGGCCAGAAGGTTAACTGAGCCCATTTGTCTTCATGGTTTGAAAGCTTTTATTTTGTTATAATATCAGCCATGTGTAATAGTATGATTTATGTATTTTATTTTATGAACAAAGCTGTTTGTTTTTATGTTTTAGCTTTCAATTTTTGTACAACTTCCAGCATCATCTCTGACACAATTTGTATAAATAAATAAATAAAATGGAGCAAAAAGGAATCAGCTTTCTCAAAATAAGCAACCCATACATGCACATACATACAAATATCTAATTATTGGAGATTTATTTGGAATTTCTTCATCAGTCTTCCCCTCTCTTGAGCTTATCCCAGTGCTTTTTTGGTGGCATGAACTGTAAATTTGTATTTGTTGCCATAGTTAATAGAACCAAAACAACCTCTGAGAAAATGAAATTATGATGGTGGAATAAATTGGAAAGTTAAAGTCCAAATCTCAAATCTGAGCCATAAAGCAAACTGGCTTTCAATCTACATTCATATATGCATATCCATTATAATATTTATCATGGAGAAAGCAATATTATGAAACCTGCAGGAAGGTAATGATAAATAGTAAGCCAAACTAATAAAATCCATGGCGTAAGAAAATGCAATAAATTAGCCAAAACTAATTTACAGAAATAATATTGACACTCCCCCATTGTTCTACCTTTGCAACCTAACTTTATTTCCACTGAGTTTATACATTATATTTTATTATAATCTTTATTTTGGAAGGACTCATTCCTACAACTACAATATTTTCTCACTTTTCCCCTTCCTCTTAACCCATTCATCTTCATATAGATCTTTTGCTATTCAGTACTCATGAAATCTCTCCCTATGACTAAACTATTTAACTGTGCTAATATTGGTCACTTTTTTTATTCAGCTGATATTCATTCAGCATATTTACCTGTGTTTCATTATTTACTCTGTTCCCATTGCATTCAATGTACTTTCATGTTTGACCTGACATATCTTAACAGTCACTTCTATGTTACAAAGCAAGAAGAAACATACTGTTATACACAGGCCTCTGTTTCTTTCAGCTAACACTCATTCCTTGCAACAGACCATATATTATCTAGTACCTTTGTATTATTAATTGTACATATTAAAATTTGTCAATTTCACTATCTTTAGTAAATGTGCTATGAAAATACACGACATTAATCTATTTCCTCCAATTTTCCGCCATTTAATATAAAGTGCAGTTTACTCTTAATTTGAAGGTTTATTAATGTATTAATATTTATTTATTAATATTCCTCACTCCATTATGTAGTCTGATATGCACTGAAAATGATCAGCTTCTCAGCCAATGTCACCTCCATACAAATCTATATGTGCATTGATTTTCTGACCAATTATGTGTAATGGCACCTAAATACTCCTTGTTCATCTGATAAGTTGAATTATTTACTATACATTCCATTTTAATGTGGACTTTACTTTTGTCTTATATCATTCCAGTTGCATTTAGGAACTTTCAACTACATGGTCATAGAAAACATTTTCTAATTCAAGCCACTTCATTTGTCATAACCAACATGTGCACAATAAGCTTTATCTTACATAGTCATACATTCCTTAATACCCTTCTAAAGAAGACATATCTGATCTGTGTATTCTCTGCTTGACATAAAACTATACTGCATTTCCTAAATTTTTATCTAAACCACCTCACATATTGTAATATTTCTGCATTTGCAGCACATCCACACTGTAATGTTTCTGTACTTAGAGCAGCCTTACCATTTTTAACATTTTCACAGCATTTGTGACTTGCTTTTCATCATTCATTTTCTTGAACATTAACATTTAGAACATTCATTTGAATTCTGGTCTACATATTACTGTCATCCAAGTACAGATCTCTAAAAACTCCTACCAGCATTCTATCACTTCAGTTTCATCCTAAATCATCTCTTCACTTTCATGTTCAATTCCATTCTCTCTGCTGGAGACTCCTTATTTAGCCCTTTTCACCTACTTTGACATCAAAAACTTGCATTTTCTTCAAACCTGAATTGCAAGGATTATATATGGTTTATGTGAACATAAAATTAATTGGAAGGAGAGTCATTCTGATAAACTAAACAACCTTTCTCTGCCAACAACCAGTTACTTCTTTTGAAATTCCTTCTCATGCACATAGTAGATAAATCCTTAAAACAGTAATATGATAAAGAATTGTAATTTCTTGATTTTTAACTAAACCTAAGTTGGAGAAATCTGAACAAAGACACTACTTTTGATCCATCTGTATCACATTATACTACATTTTAAAAGTCAGAGCCAAATAGGCTAAGGAAGGAGGGGAAAATGGTCCTGCTGTGTGTCTAAAATCTGGTAGTCAGATGCTTTTGAATATTACGGATTGTGGATTTTTCCCCAAGGTCTTTGTAACTTGGGAATGAATGCAATTGTATAAAAGCACTTGCATTACAATAAAAATACTGTAGCTGTATTAATTTCTTTAAGATTTATGCTATGCTATGCTATATTCTTTCGAGTACTGATTAGGATTTCCTTGTTTGTTTGTTTTTCAAGCCATATTGCTCTCTTCATCTCCACCTGAAGGTTTCAGAGAATCCTTACACTTCTGGTAATATTGCCAGTCGCGATACAGCTCCAGGAATCATTGTAGCCTCTGGTAAGAAAGATTCCATGCTATATAACTAAAGTCTACAATTTCTTATTATTAAGTGCAACATAAAAGTTCAAATTTTCAACTTGTGGTTCAAAGGTGACATGAAGTAATAGTTGCAACCAAGAAGATCTAGTTTAAATCTCTTTTTTTTTCATGAACTCTCAAGTTTGGCCTGAGTAAAATCACCGTGTTTCATCTTCTGTCAGCAAAAACAAGGAAGGTAACAAAATTGACTTAACAAAACCTAACAAAAAAGGTGGGAAATATTTGTTTTGTGATACCCTTATTGCTGGTTTGTGGCTATGAAATTGAATCTTGTCATCATCTAAAGGACAACATTTGTCTTACCTTTATTTTTTAAGGTTGGTGCAAGAATTGCAACATGATTAACTAATATATATGATAATAATAAAAATAATATATATAAATATATATAATATATATAACATCCACACAAACTATTGATAAATTAACATTGTTCCATTTTTCTGCTTTTTAATATAAATTGCATCCTTAAGTCATCACTGTTCAGCACAATATATATTACTAAAAGCACAAAGATTTCAGTTTTCTTTTACATTTAAGTTTTATAGGTGGGGTACTTTTCTTTACAGGTAACATTGGATCAGAGTTGTCAGAAAATGATATCAGCATGTTTGTTTCGTCTGATGCTGGAAACACTTGGAGACAAGTGAGTAGCAATAAAAGCAAAAAGTGGTCAACTGGGGGAGGAGAATAGTGTGAAATACCTCTAAGGAGCAGTTTATTGGAGCATTTTACTTGATTGTGCAAAACAACTATTAATCTCCATAAAGAGGCTAATTTTCTGTTAGCCTCCACATTCCAGTCCTCATAAAACAGAGGATAATGTGGACTGGGAGCAGATAATTTCCCCCTCAGCTATCCTCTCTTCATTGAACTTTGAACATGTGTTGATTTGGGGCCAAAAGTTAGTAAATAACTAATATACGGTATCTATGATTATTTTATTTAGTTGGTATTTTGTGTGCTTGAATTTTGTGTGCCTTCCATTGTTTTCACATATTCCCCTTTTCAGATAGACCTGTTTATATAATTAATGTTTGGCTTAAATTATTGGTTTAAAAAGGGAGCTCATCCTATCATAGTTACCCCTTGAGCTAGCATAACATTTATTAATTTCTCTATTGTTTTCAAAATACTTTCCTTTTTTATGCTTTAAGAGGTAGGCTGAAGAAAAAGCCCTGAGTTTCCGTCTGACTAGTGGCAGTCTATCTTAATTACTTTTTACCTTCCAAGGGGAAACTGTGAAAAAGGGTCTGACAAGTAAGATTATCAATAATCACTCTTCATGTATGTAAGAAAACCAAACTAGAATCCCAGTTTAGGGCATCTGTTCCTTTTTGTACAATTATGAACGTTACCATTATAGATATTATATGTTATTGGAAGATTCACATATTTTCACCCTGCATAATATCCTTTAGCAGGTACCATGGCATCTCAGTAGTTACTTTTTAGTTTACTGTTATTTAATTCATTTCTTTTTCCTTTTATTTAATCCTACTCCCACTGATTTATGACAAGAGGAAAATGTGGTTCATCATTTACATGCTATTGTGCTGTTCATTCTCATTTACAAAGTTATACTAACTTAATTCCCTGGTTACAAAACCTTTGAAAAAAAGATGTAGTGACTGAACAAGACTTATTCAGTTAGATATATGCTTTCTCCTTCCCATATTTCACTAAGGCACCAAAAACTCAAAATCTCAATGAACAAGAAGGAGATTGTGTTGTTGCTTTAAAATGTATGGTGACAGCAAAATGGGGATGGAGAGTGGGTGGGTGGGTATGTAACTAAATCCTTCCCCATTGGCTAAAGAAAACAATTTTGTAGTATAGCTTAAAAAGTGGGAGGAGTGAAACTAGTGCCTTACCCAGAAAAACCTCCAAGCAGATTCCTATAGCCTCAGGATTCTTGAGCCTTGTTCTTGAGGCTGAGAGGATAAATAATTATAGAATGTAGATCTGAAGGAATTATCAGAAAAGACAATCCCAGATAGAGGGATCTTCATCTCTTTGATCTAATGAACAAAGACATGAAGGCGGCTTTCTAGTAAATGTATGCAGAATGAGAAAGGGGAATTGAGGAAAACTTGTTCTTGCCTCTATTCTGGGAAAGTAATTGCTCAGTGGTTAGATATATGAGAAAAACAGAGATGAAGGCAGGTCAGTGGAAAACATATTTCTGATTAAAAGAAAGAAAGCTGTTGGCTGCTAGAAAGACAATGGAGATATTTCTGCAGAATCTAGATAAGGCATTCAGTTAGAATTCCCCACCAGCATGCTTTATTTCAATGGGTGTTTGCTCAATATTGTTAAATATAGTTAAGTGGACTAATTTCTGTGGATTATTATAACTTTAATTATTGTCTCAAAATCTAAAGTTCCATATTCATGCTTGGCAAACTGAGCATAAGTTTTTGAAAAGCTATGTTATGCCATTGACTTTAATCATCCATAAGTAGCAAAATACAACTAGACATAAATCAAATCTAACTGCCAGGTATGCCGGCTCATCTTTAGTGAACCATTTATTGATAAGAACAAGAAATAAACAACAATAAAACTAATACATAAGAACATTATCTTGGTTCAAGTGTTAAAGATTTACATGTATTTCAGGTAGATTATTTATACTGATATAACTACAATCTCTTACACAAAGCTAAGAATGAGAATTACTAAATAAAATGTGTTGTTTTCCCCTTGCTTTCCTACTTCCCAAATTAACTCTATATCCATTAACTAAGTATAAGCATTTAAAGAGGTTTAACAATCAGATAATAATATGGACAACAATATGCATGACTCTTGTATATCACTGAATACATTTTAGCAAGTACTTGGCATTTAATTAATATGCAATTACCACCTCATAAACTCAATTCAAGAACATACTTAAGAGAATTAACCAAGCAAAGTCTAAGTGCTCTATTAATACTTATTGAATCTCTTAGACATAAAACATTGGGAGTCCTGTCTATAGGTCTCTAAATATAAATCGAAATATTTTTATGGTACCAATTAAAATATGTAGTATATCTAAAAAATATGGTTCTGCACAAAATTGAATTGATATCTAAAAAGAATTATTTTAGGAGCATCCAACATTCATATCAAACTTCTTTTGGTGGTGGAATAGAAAAGATATCCTCAAACTGACTATCCTATAAGTACAGGAGAGACGATATTTCTTAAATTTTTAGGCTTTAAAACTGAAACCAGCAAGAATTGGTTCCCAAAAAGTGCTAGATACCACACGTTAATTTTAGATTGGTCTGGAGATTGGTCTGCAATTCATGATGATATGTTGTTTACTAAATGAAGTTTGCAAACACATTCCATGCTACATAGATTGCATAGATTATATAGATCTAATCTAAAAGTAAACAAAGCATTTATCACTGTAAGTTGCTCTAAATTAATCAGAAATAGATGGCCTTTATGCTTCCAAATGTAGACCAAGATTATATTTCTAGGAATGTGATGAGAACCTCCACTTCTTAAGCAAGACTTTCAAGGGGGAAATTTGAGGTTCAGGCTCCACCTCTTCTCTGAATCACAACTTCTCAGACAACTGATTGGTTTACCAAAAGGAAATTCCATTTTTGTGGTTGTTAAATCTGCAAGATTTATTTATTTGATTGATATCCCACATTTCTAATCAAATGAATACTTATTAGAGCTATGGTTAGCAAAGTATACAAATGTTGGAATTTACAATATCTTTTTTTCATGTAACTAGAATTTTCATCTAAGAAAGTTTATATGCTGCAATACATGAAAAATATATGCATATATATTTTACTGTTTGTGTTTGGCTTGGAAAGCTACAGATAAGGTACCACTAAATGATTAGTTAAAAAAAAGAATAATGAAGAATAATGAAAAAAAGAATCATTATTCAATAACTGTAAACCTTTCTTTTGAATAAATTATTACTAATCCTGTCCAGGTATCATATTATCTGATATTCTCACCATGTATACATCTATATTGCTAAAGACTTCCATTCTTCAGATGACCAAGCTCCTTTTTTCTTTCCTTCCTTCCTTCCTTCCTTCCTTCCTTCCTTCCTTCCTTCCTTCCTTCCTTCCTTCCTTCCTTCCTTCCTTCCTTCCTTCCTCTTTTTTTTCTAAACAATGAAATAAAATCTTGATCATTCTCATTCCTAACAATATATTTTTTTGGAGGGGGGGGACATTAATATGGTTAAATGTTTATATACTTATTTATTACAAGAGAAACTTGTCGCCCCTTGGTTCTACAAACAAAGGATTCCATTATCTTTTTATGTGTCTCACTAGATCTTTGAAGATGAACACAGCGTCCTTTATCTGGACCAAGGTGGGGTTTTGGTTGCTATGAAACATACATCTCTGCCTATCAGACATCTCTGGTAATTAATGTGACTTCTCTAATTCCATTCATCATAGAGTCCTTCAGTGTGTATTATATGCCATTAGCTGTTGGATTGCGACCAAACTTTTTACTAAGTGCCAGGATATGTCAATTAAACAAATGAGCATGCTACCTCTTTTTCACCCCAATAAAACTATATCTGCATTTTATACATACAATTTTTGACAAACAAAACACTTGCAGGGCAATATTATAATCTACATTAGTATTAAGAAGTTGCATTGTTTTGTTCTAGCTGAAGGTTAGGAAATTTAGCTGCAGTTTAGAAAGATATAAAGAACACTGAAGGTTAAACCCTCTTGATATAGAAGAATAAGAAAAGAAAGTACAAGAAGAGACTAAAAAAGGAACAGGGTGTAAATATTCACGTTGGGGAAAAACAAATTATAATTTTTTAAAAAAGTAGTAACCAAGGACAAATGTAACCAGAAAAAGTGCAGATTCTATATGGAAGAGCACATTTTGATATCAATGCAACTGAACTTATTTTGTTCCTATATTAGGTGTTTCTAATATGGATGAGTTTTTAAAAAAGTTTCTTTAAAGGGATACTGTGATTGTTCTCCCGTACTTTCAAGAGCATCTCTTTGAAACCATTAGTAAAATATGTAGAGTTCTTGAATTTATGATTTGCCATGGAACCAATGTGACAGGATCTCAAGTGGATGGTTGTATCTACAATTACTAAGTGTGAGAGCAGTTGTAGTCCTAATTCTGAGTTATCGTCAGTATTCATACATTTCTGAACATTTATTTATCTCCATTATTGTAGTAGTTATGATGTATAAAAATACATATGGAGTGGGTTTCTTATCTGACTTTAAATCTATTGTTTTATACATAAAAAGGTATTTTTATATTAAAGACATTCTAGGCAAAGAATTGTTCCTCTGTCACTTTGACATCTGTTATTATACTTTTAGTGTACTTCACAATTCCACGTTCTACAATTTTAGCATGATATTCATGTCCTCCAGTGGTGATCCTCCACTGCTGAACTACAGTTTTCCAAAGCCCACATATCACGAGAGAACTTAGTAGCTGTAATTCAATAACCACAACCTTGCATTATCCACTTCCAATCATTCCTAAGAGTGTGTCAACACTTGTTATGTATGCCTTTGGGTGTCCTGTTTTTTAAATGCTTTCTTTTGGTGTCCTATTTTTAATATGTTGATAATGATAGTTTCATTCTAAGCCTTTCCAAATTAGGGAAATTATGCTTAATATGCCTGCAATATATAAGAATAATATTAGATGATTTATGTTCAGCTTTTGCCATTTATCTGCATTTAATTCAATTTCTTCCATTTGCTTTAACATTCCTATAACATTCTAATCCTTGACTTACAACCATTATTGAGCCCAAAATTTCTGTTGTTAAGTAAGACATTTGTTAAGTCAGTTTTGCCCCATTTTATGACCTTTATTGCCACAGTTGTTAAGTGAATTCCGGCAATTGATAAGTTAATAACCAGTTGTTAAGTGAATCTGGCTTACTCATTGACTTTGCTTGTCAGAAGGTCCCAAAAGATGATCACATGACTTTGGGATACAACAATGGTCATAAATATGGAACCAGTTACAAAGCATTTGAATTTTGGTCACATGATCATGGAGATGCAACAAAGGTCATAACTGTGAAAAACAGTCAGCCACATTTTTCAGTATCATTGTAACTTTGAATGGTCACTAAACAAACTGTTGTAATTCGAGGACTACCTGAACTTTCAAAATGCATGGCATTATATATGTGAACATTACACAAAATAATACATAGGAATATATAGTTCTTAGGGAGATTGTGTGTCCTTAAAACAGCTTTTGTTTATTATTCTTTTCTTTAATGTAATCTATTATGAAAAGTTATTTATAATATAGAAAGAAATTATTTTTATTTCTTCTGTTACTGTTTTCTTTTGCTTTTTTATCACCAGGTTAAGTTTTGATGAAGGAAGATCTTGGAGCAAGTACAGTTTCACCTCCATCCCGCTTTTTGTTGATGGGGTTTTGGGAGAGCCTGGGGAAGAGACTTTAATAATGACGTGAGTAGATATTATTTATTTTTATTTATTTAGAAAATGTATATTGCTGCCTACTTGCACATGGCAACTCAAGGTGGCTTACAAGCAGGGGTGGGATTCAAAATTTTTAACAACTGGTTCTGTGGCGTAGGTTAGCTTGGTGGTCATGTTATTGGCTGGGTGTCGCCAACTCAATATCACTCACATTGAGGCACGCATCTCCTCGACTGACCTCTCATGACTGTGGAGATGCTGCAACAGTTGTAAGTGTGAAAAGTGGTCATGTCACTTTTTTCAGTGCCATTGTAACTTTGATCATTCCACACAAGCAAAGTACCAGCAAAGGAGGGGGGAAAAATTCCAGAGAAGTTCCTGAGAACCAAGAATGCCAAGAATGTAATAAGGGTTAACAGAGAGGCAGTTTCTATAAGCAAACCCAGAATGTTTCCTTCCTGTCTTCCTTACAGGATTAGGCCAGTAATTTCTTCTAACAACCAGTTCTCCGAACTGCTTAGAATGTTAACAACCAGTTCTAGCAAATAGGTGAGAACTGGTAGAATCCCACCCCTGCTTACAAGGACATAAAAACACAATATAAAAGAAATAAAAATAAAAAAAATAAAAAACAAAATTAATAAAATAATAACTCCCCACTCTGGGGACCACACACATTCACACCAGCCATTTAATGGGCTCCATTTTGCTCTGAATTCCCCAGGCCCTTTGGCATTGTTAAATAGGTAAATCTCACATGAAATAACAACAATAAGGTCCATTATATTGTTATTAAATATAGGAAATCTAATAGATGAAATATCATTTGTAATCTAAGAATATAAATAGAATGTGAAGTGTTACACTGATTACGTCAATATCAGAGATGGTATTCAGCAGGTTCTGACAGTTCTGGAGAACAGCGGAAATTTTGAGTATTTGGAGAACTGGTAGCAGAAATTTTGAGTAGTTCGGAGAACCAGCAAATACCACCTCTACCTGGCTACACCCCTATCTATTCTCTACCTCCCGAGTCCCAGATGATTAGCTGGGTCTTCTTTTGTTGCCCTGCACAGGAGAACAGAACTGGAAAGCAAGTTAGTGGGGTGGGGAGGGAATGGGGATTTTACAGTATCCTTCTTCTACAATGCCCACAAAACCACACCCACAAAACCACAACACACCCACCAAGCCACTGCCACAGAACCAATAGTAAAAAAAAATTGAATCCTACCACTGGTCAATATGATTCTTGTGCACTCTTTAGTAGATTTTTGCAGATACAAAAATTGATGGGGATATGTTTTGGGTTGAGATTCAAGCAAAGGACCTCTTTGGATATGAACATGCAAAGAAGGAAAGAGGTGCATCTCTTCAGCACATCAGATGTACTTCACTGCCTTACCATGTGGATGCACATAAGCCCAGTCTGTAAAACAAACTAGCCTATTTCAGCAATTCTCTCCTGTCTTGAACTTTAATCATACTGAAGTAGAGCTACTTGCATCTGTGAGATAAAGCACCAAAGTAGATTGTAGTTGATTTATGGTACGTAACATAATGCTTAATTTTTCATCAATCATTAAGTAACTGAAAGTTTATCCACTAATTTCTGTTAATAAATAGATATGTGCATGAGTATGTGTGGGTGGGTGTTTATGTGTAATGTTGAAAGAAAAATTACGCTGCATTTATTATTGCTATATTTGATTACTGAAGTTTTAATTTGTTCAACTTCATGCAGCCAGTTCCAAAAGAATAATCACCATCTACATCAATAATACTGATCAGCAATTTATAAATATTGTAAATAAATGAAAAAAAAAATACATAAATAATACTTGTATTTTGATTTCCTGCCTTCTTGCCTTCCCGCCTTCCTTCCTATAAATCCCACTTTCTATATACTAGCCATCTATGTTCATAATTAAACCTGTAACTTACAATATCATTTGAAAGCTGTTATTATAATTGGAATGTATCACTAAAGAGAAATTGGAAGCTTTTTTATGATTAAGGCCACAATCCTGTATACACCAGAAAAGTTCTTTCTTTTACTAGGGCCATAATTTGTAAGGAGATATGTATAGTATTATATTCGTTTCATTTTGTTGATCTGTTAAAATAATTGTTTGCTACTATTATAATCATTCAATGTTTTATTCAGTGTTTTTGGACACTTCAGCCATCGTTCTGAGTGGCAGTTGGTAAAAGTGGATTACAAGTCCATTTTTGATAGACGCTGTGCAGAAGATGATTATCGACCCTGGCAGCTTCACAGCCAGGTAAAAAGTCTGACCTAGAATTGAACTGAAATTAATATAATAATTAATTAAAAAGTTGGGAATCAACCTAATTTATTGCTTCAAAATCATTGAATTCACTATCTATTCACACTTTGGTATACATTCTACCTGCAACTAGTAAACATTTATGGTGAAAGGTAAAACTTGATTTTTTTTAAAAAAAAGGCTTCATACTTCATTGTTTTGAACTGAATGGTGAATTCTCTCCCTCCCCACCTATTTTAAAAGACAAGGAAGTACAGAAATAGAAAAAGAGCTGGTCCCAAGGCCAGACCAAAAAAAGCTATCTCTGCAGTGTCCAGTTCAGTTTCTGGACAGAAAACAATATCTTCCTCTCTTTAAAATGTGCAATCTTGGAATAGTTCACTTTTTAAAACATGGTGTTCACTGTCCTAGTTTCTCTGTGTCACCTGCCATCCCTGCAAACCAAAATAACCTTCAATTTAAAAGAATTTAATCTAGTCATACTGTTACACTAGACACTGGTTAATGGCACTAATTAATAATCAGTTCAACGTTAATTTGACTGTTGTCAGGGTCTTAATCCTTCTTGTTTGGGAATCTACATGTTGTTTTCTTAAGTTTAGCTGGCTGAGACATAGAAAGTTCATAGGCCCTGAAATGAGATTGCTACTGAACAACAAAACGTTTTCTGTGTTATGGACAGCACTATTTGAAACTACCTAATTACTTGGAAAGCCGCATCACATCCATTAAATTTACAAGAGTATAGAATTTCTAGGCTCTGTCACCTCACTTTTTTTTTTTTAAGGCAGCTTCAATCTTATAAAAGATGGCTAGGAGCTTTATAACCAGGTAAGGACAAGTAGCTTGGATAACATATTGAGCTTGGAGCTTGAAATCAGCAGAATTCATGACTGTTTGACATTAGAAAGCTCCCGGTCATCTCTTGAAAAATTGAGGCTGCCTTTAAAAAAAAAGTTGCTTACTTTTTATTTGATAGAATTTTGGCCAAATTACTAAAACCTCGTTTCTGTACTGTATGTGCTGTGTTTTATTTCAGGGGGTCTCACTCCAGGGAGTATGTGGGTGGAAGTTTTTTTCATCTGATATAGGAATGGGAAAGGAATAAATCCAGGCTCATACTTTTTGCTCTTAGTCATACATATATAGTAGGTAGTCCTTGACTTGCAACCATTCATTTAGCAACCTTTTGAAGTTATAATTGCACTGTAAAAATTGAACCTTGCACTTATGACCACTGCAGTGCCTGCACAGTGACATGAATCAAAATTTGGGTGCTTGGCAATGTCTTTATGAGGGTTGCAGCATTCTGAGGTCACGCGATCAACATTTTCAACCTCACCTTCTGCTTCCAATAAACAAAGTCAAAGGGGGGGGGGGGAAGCTATTATTCACTTAACAACTGTGTGATTTACTTAATAACTACAGTGATTAGCATTGCAGGGTGAAAAGTTTTTGTAAAATTGGGCACAATTCACTTAACAACTACCTTGATTAATAATGAAAATTCTAATCCCAATTATCTGCACACAAGTATTTCTTTGCTATTATAGTCCTACCACCATAATCTTTGAGACACTGACTATATGACGACTTTGTTCTTACAGTAGAAAAATATGAATGGTCCCCACTGTTTCTTTTTGTGTTAGTGTACCATAATTGTTTGCATTTGTAATTTGCAAAAATATACCTGATCACTGTGGTAAAAGCCCCCTCCTCTCTTTTCTTTACTCAGGGAGAAGCATGCATCATGGGAGCCAAAAGGACTTACAAGAAGCGTAAGTCAGAAAAGAAATGCATGCAAGGCAAGTACGCTGGAGCCATGTCCTCTGAGCCATGTGTCTGCACAGAAGCAGACTTTGACTGGTGAGTTGTGCTTAATAACAAAGAATGAAGTCACAGCTTATATGGATTTTGCTATATAGATGTACATGTAGCTTGATTTTCTCCCAGGGGACAAAAAAATCCTAGAGATTGGATAGATGGGAATTGTCTTTCTAATTAATGTGGTACCACCTCAGCATATGCTCCTAACATCACTAAAGTTACAGAACTATATATACCTCGTAAATGGTGACATCAAGATTCAGTATTTCATGATAGGAATGCATGTTTTGTACCATCGTATGAATAGGTAACATACTATTACCAATTCATTTCTACATTAGTGAAGAATAATGCAGAAGTAATCTTGGTGCAATGATACATGTTAATGTTCTCCAAGCACTTGAAAAAGGGCAGCATTAAGGTGATATCAAGCTCTAACCTTTTCATAGCTGTCCAAAAAGGTGCTGTAGGGTAATTGCAACTTAATTCAACTAAATGCAATTACAGGCTTTGTACCCTACAGGTCTCCCATTTATACAAGTACTGTAGTCTCATTTAACATAGTTAGTTTCACTGCAGCCTTTCTTATCAATATAATTCTTCACTCTCCATGATTCCTACATTTAGCTCCTAAATCCTGTTCAGTCTGCAATGTTTTATAATATCAGTGACAAGCTATAAGAACAGAATCAAGCATATAATAAGAATTGAACTTTATGGAAAGCTATACTTTACAGCCTAATTCTGAATTTAATAATCCATTTGTTTACTTCTTTATGCATTTAATCAATTTACATGGTTGCTCAACCCATAATCTGAAAATCTGGGCAACTAACAGAATTAAAGGCTGAAGAAAATCCATCAAGGTGAAAAGCAACACAAATAAACATATAATGTAATTAATGCCAACTATAGTTATTCAATTTCCAATCATTACAGAGAGCCTCATTCTAGGAAAGGCCAGGTCTCTGCGATCTTATTGAGGCCACAAGGTCATCTGAATCTCTGGGGTTATGCTGCTCCTGAGAAGGAACAGGAACTAAAATTCTGCTCATTAAAAATCAGAATTCAAGATGACTGGAATGTAGATTTCTTAGTCCATCTCAACAAATATTTACTAATAAATCAGTCCAAAATTAAACAGTCCAACCTAACAAAAACAGGAATACATGTCAAAATAGGCAAGAAAATGGTAAGATACTACCTATATACTCTAGACAAATTCAAATCACCAGGACCAGATGGATTCCAGCCCAGAATTCTGAACGAGCTGGTGGACGTGATCCTGGAACCACTGGACCAGATCTTTCAAACATCCTGGAGCACTGGGCAACTACTAGAAGCCTGGAAAAGAGCCAATGCCCATCTTCAAAAAATAGAAAAAAAATGGATTCAGGAACCTACAGACTGACGTCAACACCTGGAAAAATCCTGTAAAAGCTAATCAAGCAACAAACATGTGCACACCTAGAAGCAAACAAAGTTATTACTAGAAGTCAATATGGATTTGTCAAAAACAGATGATGCCTGATAAATCTTATTGCATTCTTTGACAGAGTGACTAAATTAGTGAATCAGTGAAATGCTGTAGACATAATATACTTGGAGTTCATTAGTCATTGAACAAAGTAGACCACAACCTACTGCTTGCTAAGATAGAAAAATGTGGCTTAGATATCATCCCTAGATGAATTTGTAACTGCTGAACCACGACATTCAACATGTCATAATGGAACTACTGTATATCTACATGGAATGTGGTATCCAAGGTTCTGTCTTAGGCCCAATACTCTTCAACATTTAAAAAAAATTAGATGAGGAAATAGAAGGGTCAGTCATCAGATTTGCAGATGACCCAAACCTGGAGGAAATAGCCAACACTTCAGAAGATCATCTCAAGAGCCAGCAGTGTGATTCAGCTACCAAAAAAGAAATGCAGTCTTAGGCTGCATCAACAGAAGGATAGAATCAAAATCACATGAAATGTTAGTACCACTTTATACTTAATTGATAAAACCACATTTAAATAGTACAGTTTTAGTCAGCATGATATTAAAAAGACGTTAAGGCTCTAGAAAAAGCAACAAAGATAAGGGCATATGAAGAATGGATTGCAAGATCTGGGTATGTCTAGTCTAACAAAAAGAAGGACTAGGGATGATATGAATCTGTTAGAGTAGACATACCCAGATCTTGCAAAGGGTATCAACCTATCTTTAAAGCACCTGCAGTAGGACTAGAAGAAATTAATAGCAATGTCTCAAGAAGCAATCCGTCCTATAACTAAGAAGAAATTTTTTGACCGTGAGAACAATTAATCAGTGAAAGGGCTTGCCTCCAGAAGTTCTGAATTCTCCTTCACTGGAGGTTTTTAAGAAGTGATTGGACACCCATTTGTCTGGAATGGTATAGGGTTTCCTTCTTGAGTATGGGGTTGAACTAGAATTCTTTCCAACTCTACTATTCTATTAATCATTTTTGGTTTTTTTATTAACTAAATTTATTTGTCTTCCATCATATTTCAAAGAGACTCTGGCAATCTGTAGCATTAAAAGTATTAAAAACAAAAGACATATTTCTAAAATGATAAAAATGGAATTACAATCAAATATATTTTTTTAGCTTTACATTTTTTAAAAATTCTATTTATTTGTTTTAGTTTTAAAAAATCTTTTTTTAAAAAAACAAACAAGAATCGTGTTTGATTATCACACCAAAAGAAAACCTGACATTGCACTTGCAAGTTTCAGATTTGTCACAAATTCTGGGTAAAAGTGTGCAGATTTCCTGTGACAGCAGAATAAGTAATTCCTGAACTGTGTTGAAAGAATTGTATATTAAAGTATAGGAAAGAAAGAAAGTTAAGTTTTTGATTTGTATGCATTGCCCACTTTTTACAGCCAGGGGGCAATAGTGTTTCAGGAATGAATGTCACAATGGAAATGGTGCACTTAGTCCCAGGAATAAATATATCCTAGCAACTGCCTAGAAACCAACCCGTATTTATTTAAGTAATAAATGGATTACACAGTGACATATATGTTATTAAGCATTTCTTTGCCAGATTTTCATGGACTTTATTCCAGCATGAATGGGATTATTCCAGAAACTGATCAAGTATTTGTTT
The DNA here is from genome assembly GCF_049901715.1 of Pseudonaja textilis. Lineage (NCBI taxonomy): Eukaryota > Metazoa > Chordata > Lepidosauria > Squamata > Elapidae > Pseudonaja > Pseudonaja textilis. The sequence continues at coordinate 45,057,041 of NC_141993.1, forward strand.
TTTTAAGAAAAAAAGATAAGTCTCGATTAACATGCAAATACATCGTTGTTGTTGTTGTTGTTGTTGTTGTTGTTGTTGTTGTGATCCTTCTGTGTGAATTCTATTTTCTCTAATGTAGTCATTTTTAATGCAATTTTACATGACATCCATTTCTGAAGCATTTTTTTCATCAGATAAATGCATTACAAGATTTGGAGAAGTACTGAATAAATGGATAACTGTGATCCAGAGAACACAGTCATCCCATGGGTACAAATTAGGTTAAAACACAACTTGAACATAACTCTCCCCATCAGTACATAATGCATCAATGTTCTTCAACAAGAAAGAAAATTTCATTTCTAATTTAATAATTAGGTAAAACAATTTTCAAGTAAAACAATAGGATTTCATTAAAACCAAAATCCTAATAATCCCACAAGGAGAAAAAAAACAGGATCCAAAAAACACATACAATGTAAAGGGCTGTATTAGCCAACATGGAGGACAGATATGCAGAAAAATAGCAGAGCCCATCACTTGCAGCCAGAATACACAGTGAAAACTCTTTCATCTCACAGCAAACAGCAACCACAATTTCAGTTGGCAAACTGAACATCCTAGGCAAATCCAAATGGCAAGGAATTCCCGGAAACTTGGCATTCAGACAAATTAGTCATTTTTAGACACATGTAAATAAATATTTACACATTGTTCAGAAGAGGCAATAAAAAACTAAGAAGGAAACAAAAAGGCCGGAGTGCATCATTTTCAGCATAAACACACAGATAAACTGGGATTATACTATATGGATAAACAATCAAGCAGAAAACCATACCCCAGTAACACTGACAGGAGGGGAGGGGAGCAAATCCCACACTCACCAGCACTGATGATGTTATCTTTTGGAGTAAAGAAACATTTGCAAGCAAACAAGAACCAAGGATTCTGCAGTTCAACCCTGAACTACTTAAATTCTCTAATATTAGAATTTCATTAAGGCCTACTCTTACATTCTAATACAGATTGTCTATTTTATTTCTCCATTCTTTTAAAATTAATATTAAAATGTATATCTGTGTGACATATAATAGGAAGGCTTGGATTAAAAACTGGAAAAAGCTGGGAAATCATATGCATACGCCTTAACAAACTTTCCAGGTTCAATTTATGGTCAGTCACTTCTTCACTCACTCAAAGTCTATTGAAACACATAGATCTTGTAGGCCTCTCATGCTTTCTACTTAGCCTTTTCAGGTAGGTACAGATAGAGCAAACCAAACACATAATAACCTTGATTAACAACTGAGATATATTGTAATTAGAGACACATATAACTTTTTATTCACCGAACACTGAGGCACATAATGTTCTTTCTCCTAAACTTTCTTTTTATTTTCTTCTTCCAATTTATTTAATGTATTCCTTCTGATTTCTTTGTAACTTCTTCAAGCTCCTAGCAGAAATTCCATCCTGCTCTCGATGTTTTCTCCTAAATTTCTCAGCTTTCACCATATTTGCACATAATCATTTCCATTCCTTACTCTGTCCCTAGTTTCTCCACTAATCCTTATTTTTGTAGTTTTCTCCTTTTTGACCTGTTTTATTTTTTCCTACATAATCTTTACTTTCTTCCCCACATTTCAATAGCTTTCCTAAGACTTCATAGATCTATTTCTAAAGTGCTAAAATTAATGGGTGAACTCTGATACCTTTAATGGGTAAATTCTGATATCTTAGAGCAATGAAGTCCACCTATCATTGTCAGTCTCTGATTTCACTTGACAACAATATTTTTTCAAAACTTTTGCTTCTTGAAATACTTTTTGGTGATTAAAATAGATCCCCTCAAACTAATCTTGACAAGATTAATTTAATGTCTATAATGTATTTAACATATCACATAATATTTCTGACTTGCTGCATGAGTTGAACAGGGCCAAAAATGTTTTGCTGATGATTTTTGTTTGTACTTGGTGTCCAATGCATGTTGCCTCAGTATCCAACAATAGTCAGCCAGCATTGAGAATATCCAGTTGTCCTGATATCCTTTTTCCATTGTGCCAATGTCCTGGTAAAAACTTTCACAGTCTTTGTCAATAATTTCATCTAGATTTTCATGAAAAAGTCCAAGTGTGAATCTTCAGTGTCATGTTCTAGTTAGATGATCTTATATGCAATAAGAAGTTTGTCAACCAGCTAAAAATAGTTTGATTATATGTTATGACCATAATGGAGACTGCCCATTATGGTAATGTCATAACAGTCATAAAACAGATCAGTCAAATGACCAGCACAATTTTACAACCTTTTTGTGTGTGTGTTGGCCATGAAAAAAAATGCTGTGATTTTGCTGAAAACTGAAAGTGCTGCTTTTTGGCAAGTATGTCATGTCATTTATGTCACATCATTACATATGCTTCAAATGGCCATACATGTAGCTGTATTGCTGAGAGCCTGAACTGTGGGTCATGTAATGCAAGGAGGGGGACAACCATCAGAACTTTGTATCCGGGTAATAAGTTTCCTTTTTCAGGTCCATTGTAACTTTGAACATTCACTAAGTGACCAGTCAGAAGTTAAGAACTACCTGTAGTGTATTAGAAGCCTATATATCTGTGATTTGTGAACATAATTATTAAGTTTCCCTCAAAGGGGAACATAATCATAACTTGGGAATAGAAACTTGAGGTTGGCAGGAAAATCACTTTAACATTTCCTGGAATATGAAAAAAAAACCCTCAAATGGAAGGATGCTAACGTAAATTTTCATTAGTTGATTGAGATAGGTCTGAAGAAACACCATTCAGAATTCATAATGTTGTTTACAGTACTAATATTCCTAGCATGTGATGTACTTTTCAGAAATTAATTATATAGTCCTAAGGTGCTATTATATAATGTGGCATATTGATGTACATGGGCATATTGGGAACACAGTACGAAAAGATGTGGAGATTGTGTCCTATCCCTGTGAAATTTCAAATATGAATTGAATATTCTTTTAAAACCACATGACTAAAAAAGCTGAGAGCAAGATTTGGGAAAGGCTTCCCTTAATAGGGCACAAACACACACACACACACACACACAAAGAGAGAGAGACATACACACATACACACAGACAGAGAAAGAGAGAGAAAGAGGGAAAGAGAAAGAGAGAGAAAAGGAGAAAGAGAATATGAAGGAGACAGAGAAAGAGAATATGAGAGAGAGAGGCATATAATGTATACATTGGTTTCAGCCTGTCACAAAATCGAAATCAAAATATGCCTTTACCAGATGCTTGGATATAATGCAGCCACTCTGGATGTGCTCCATTCCCCTGCTCAGATTTTAACAGTCATTTTCATCCTCTGCTGCTCCAGATGATGATAGGTGCATTGTGCCTACAGGTAGGCAGCAATTTGTCACAAGCATCAGTGCTCTGTGTGCAACAGAAAGGAAACAACAAATTCATTAGATTGCATATCTGCAAGGTGAGGAAAAGATACTGATGCCTTTATAATGAAATGCAATGGAGCTGCTGGTGACATTTCTCAGCAGCCTATTTGTGTGTTTGTGTGCTTTCACGCTGCCATTCAGGTATACAGATTGATATCACTTATGTCCTAGCATATATAGCTGATTTTGTGCTGGGGAAAAAAATCCATGTACTTTAAGACCAGATCTATAGAAAGAGGAATGGGTGATTACTATTCTGTAATTATAGATCTCTTCCCAGTGTCAACATATTAGAGAAAAAACTCGGGATTTTTAAGGAGCAATACAAAATCTAGGATTTTTTAAGCTATTCCTCTCTTCTCCACAACCACAGATGATTATTTTATAGAGATAATTGATCTGCTATTGTAGTATACTGTGCATTTCCTGTTCATATATGAACTATATCCAGTTTCTGACATTTACAGCAGAACAGGGAAGTACCCTGAAGACTTTATTGAACCATCATAAGCTAAATTGGTGAGACTTGGTTTTAGAATTTGTCTAAGTATAAAATATGTTACAACTGCATGTCAGGAGAAGAAATGACATCAGAATAAAATACTTGTCCAGTGGAATTGACATAGTCAAAGCTATTATAAGAAACTTGACAACTTTAAGGTTGTTGTCCAAGTAAGGTCTTGTAGATGGAAGATTATAGTTTCTTGATCAGAAAGAAGACTAAAATTTCTGATAATTGGGATTATGAATGAATGCCAGATGCCATGGGGAATTTATAGAATATGCCCAAACATGTGTATCTCTATGTGAAGTAAGTGCATGTGTTTGAAATAGATCCATATGATTTTATATGTCAATTTATATTTGAAAAATATATTTCCAATGCAATAATCCACTTGCATATCACCAAAGTAATATTTTTCTTCCCAAATTAGTGATTATGGGTTTGAGCGCCACAGCAATGGCCAGTGTTTGCCAGCTTTTTGGTATAACCCATCATCTTTGTCAAAAGAATGCAGTCTTGGTCAAAGTTATCTCAATAGCACTGGGTAAGTAGTCAAAGCTGCAATGCTGCTGACCCATTACCATATGATTCCTCAGTCTGTGGTTTTCTTTATATCTTGAGGGATACTTTTAGCAAATGGAAAGCTGAGTCAGGATTATTGTAAAACTATAAAAAGTATAATTATCCTGTATTGATGGCAATATAGCAAACCTTTTCAAGTTTTCCAAAATGATAGGTTTACTTTGTCCGTCAACAAATAGGGAAGATTAAGTTTTATCAATATTATCTATGATCCTATAAATTTCCTATCACTATATTTGGCAGGTAAAAATTTATATTGAATTATAAAAGTGAAAGTTTACTCTTTATCCCCTCACATTTGAGAGTTCATTTGGCCCAGCTTAGTAGTGACACATGTTACTTGCTACTTTATTGTGACAAAACAGCACTATATACATTTTCCAGTACCATTAACTCTGATAATTGGTGTGTTACTTCTTCTTCTTAATATCAGAGCATGACATACGGCTAAAGTTCCGTACCAAGTCAATTTATACTGTTTCATGATTCAGTGGTTTAAAAATCTGACGTGTGACAGCGATGGTCTGGAAAAGGGACCTATCATTAGAAACAAGCAGCTTGTAACTAGTCTCTTCAGGGTTCTTTGTTCTTTTCACAGGTACAGAAAGGTCGTGTCTAATAACTGCACAGACGGTGTGCGTGAGCAGTACACAGCCAAACCACAGCAGTGTCCTGGCAAAGCCCCGCGAGGACTTCGGATTGTCACATCAGATGGCACACTGACATCAGAACAAGGGCATAATGTTACCTTCATGGTACAGCTGGAAGAGGTATGGTCTGTTTAACATGTTCCCCACTGGGATTTGAAGTCAGAATCATTTAGAAGAAAATGAATGGGACTGAACAGAATTAATTAACCAGTGTGATTTAACTGATTAGTGACTTGACAAATTTGAGCTGTACATCTGGTCTGTCATCCTGTTATAAAAAGGGCTTGGTTCTTTCCTCCATGGCCTATCTTGTCAGCTATTTGTACCTCTGCCCTCACTGGCACGTTGAAATAAGAATATCTGGGCTAATGTTGCAAAACAAATGGCAACAATGTCACGTACAGCATTTGTAAAGCATGGGTTTCTAGAACATCTCATTTTGCAATTAGCATGTTCACAGTCTAAAAAAGTCTAGATTAAAGTGGTTTTGTAACTGACTTTCAGATAATTATGTTTACTTTATTTTCGCTATATAAAGATTAAGGAAGAAAAAGTTTAAAAAATGCTTCTTAAATGTAAAAAAAGATGCCTTACAAATATATAGCTAAGGGATCTTATGTAGTGTCTTTCAACTGAAGGCTAAAAATATATATAAGAAATAATCAACCAAAAATTATTTAGACAAGTGTAAATTTTAGGGTTGCTAAATATAAAGAAAAATCTGTGGTATATGGCCCCAGCAAAATCCATGCTCTTGAATTTTGCAGTTTGCACATGATTTTGCATTTCCATAGATTTCACTAGTTCTAATCTTTTTTAACTGGTATATCACATTGTCTCTCTTACACTTTTCGAAGGCACGAGGTGTATGCAAGATTCAAAGTTGCATTGGTAAATATATTGGAGTAAATAAATGAACTATGCTATAGACGGAGCTATATGAATGTATAAAAGGAGGAAAAAATTACATTATGCAACTGGAAACCTTGTTTGTACAATAGATTTGCCATATGAAGAACTGTCTTTTCTTGGTTGAATCTTCCCTATCTACCAGAATATGGAGGCAGGAAATGGAATAGATCAGTGGTGTGCCCACACTCACATACCAGCACCCAGAATTCAATGCGTGTCCCCCTTCCCACATCCCCTGCACATGCCCCGCCATCTCCTTACCTGCACTTTGCCTCACAGCTGATTTATTGGCTGGTTTAAGGCCTTTTTCGGCCTCCCAGAGGCTTGGAAAAAGCCTCTGCAAGGCTTTTCAAGTGAATTATAGGCCCGTTTCATCCCTTCTGGTATTACAGGAAGTGACAAAATGGGCCTATAATTTGTCCTGAAAAGCCTTTCAAAGGCTTTTTCCAAGCCTCTGGGATGCCAAAAAAGGCCTCAAACCAACCAGAAAAAAAATCAGCTGTGAGGTGCATGCATGCACAGTGAGGTAAGTTTGCCTGCGGCTCGCGTGGCAGCACAAATGGCTCTGCGTGCCACTTGTTCACCATCGGGGTATAGATCTCCTCCTAAGAAGATACATCTAATAGGATCAAGAATCACCTTCTTCATGGTGGCTCCTTAGCTCTGGAACATCATCTCCATAGATATAAGATTGACACCCATTTTGACACTCTTTTGAAAGGCCCTGAAGACCTGTATCCCATCCCAGTATACAGAGAGAGAGGGGGAGGGAGGAAGGGAGAGAGAGAGAGAGAAAGATTTTACACACACAACCAACCCCTGTCACAGTCTCTTCTACATCTAAGGCACAGAATGGCACCAGAAGGATGACAGCCCCAGGATGCTCGGCATTCAAGATTTGGCCAAAGCAAATGCAGCTCTATGGGTTCAAGGCACAACAAAAGCCACATGACTCCAACATGTTTTGTTATTCATTTGTTTGTTTGTTTATTTATTTATTTATTTATTTATAAAATTTGTAGGCCTCCCATCTTACCTCAAGGTAACTCTGGTCATCATACAAGGTTTCAGGCACAAAGCAGGGAACTTGGTGTCAGTGGGTTCCAGGCACAATGAAAACAGCATGGTCTCAACAAGTTCAAGGCACAACAAAGGCAACTTAACTTTGATAGGTTCAAAGACATGACAGTGGCAAAATGGCTCCAGCAGTTTCAAGGCCTTATGACGGTAGCTTGGCATCAATGGGTTCAAGGCAATAGATCAAGATTGCTCATGGATCAACAGATTACAAACAATTGTCTCTTACAAGTCGCAGGCTCCAATGCTGAAGTAAATAGATACTGACCATTGTACCTATTAGCAAGGCTGAGGCTGCCTCCTTGCAAGTAGCCTTGCTGACCTCCATTGCACCTCCTTCTGCTCAGCTCTGTGAAATCTTGATTGAGTGTAGATGTCAACTCCTCTTCTGCTGGCCAGCTGTAACTGCACCTTTTCTCTGACCTGAGAGGCCAACTGGTCATCCACAATAATTGAATACAACTGTGCCTCCTCTCCTTGCACAGCTGACTGATCATCCATCTGCTTCTTGGTGCTGGATTCCCCTGACATTCCTGGTGTAGCTTCACCTACATCATCCAAATTTGTCTGAGAGCCTTCATATCTCTCTGGTGCTCCTCATAGTGCCTTCTTAGATGTCCCAGAACTAGCATTTCCCCATTGTCCAAGCCAATGCCCAAGGGAGCCATCACAATCTTTGTCAGTAAATCTAGGGAGCTTGATGGGGCATATTAAACAGCTTATTTGATTGACTGTTGTTGCCAGATGGCTCGGGATATATTGCTTTCTAATGAGTATTTAACTTTGTAAGTGGCCCAGAGTCACTGAGAATTAGTTGGATAGTCATATAAATTTTGTTAAATAAATAAAATAAATTTGAAAAAAGGGCAAATTGGAAAAAATGTTATGGACAAGCAATACCATTTGATGATGATAGTTTTCAAGTTCACTTTGAATACCTGAGTTTCACTGAAGGGGATATAGAATTATATGGCTGAAATTAATTTGCATAGTAAAGATGGAATGATATGCATTTAGATTATAATCCTGAATTCATTTATTAAGAAATAAACTCTATTCAAGTCCATGGGACTTAATGTTAATTGGACACATATTTTTTAATTAATGCAAGAGATTAAAAACATTCATAAGCTAAATTTAATAAAACAAAATTATTCCACCAGAAGAACCTTCCATACCATTTCCATCAACCCTGCATTTTCAGCATAAGCAAAAAGTTAATATATATACAGAAAATATAAAGCAAATTACAGATAATTTCACTTTGGAAGAGAAGTAGAAGAAACATGTGCCTGATACAAAGACCAATTAAAACTTCATTTGAAACATCTGCAAGGATAAAGAGATAACACATAACTAAAAACTTCCAACTAGAATGTGAGGCTTGGGATTCAATTTTATAAAATTTGAGTTGCATCTCATTGTTTTAATACTTTGATTTACATATAAATCCTGCACTTTGTAGAAAAAGAATCATGCTTGCAGCCTCTTGAATGAGATTGAAATTGACTGTTTGAGGATATTATTCTCATTAGAATGATTAAAATTAGCAATACCATCTCTTAAGAGCCAAAATGCAGAGGATGTAATCAAGGTATAATGATGTTTGATAAGCCCGTCAGGTTGTTATATCAGAAGAACCAGGAAAACTGGAAGATGAATATAATTAAGTAACATGATCATCAGGCAAACATAAAAAAAGGAATCTTCACTAGGACTTTGCTAACAAATTTGTCAAACAAAAGCAATAACTATGGCAGACCAGCAGAAACATATCTTACTTTCATGCCTTCATAGCATAATAATTTCCCATGAATGAAAGAGGAGTAAAAAAAGAAGAGCTCTTTCAAACTGAACTACATGTTGACATAGGTTTTGAGAGAAAACCATACTAAATTTCAAACTATGCTAAGCTTCCAGTGTTAAATAGCTATTTTGCTGTTTTAAAATAGGAACCATAATAATGGCAGTGTAAGTGCCATTGTAAGTGGAGGAAGTGCAAACTGAACAAGAGTAGAACGTGACATTGGAAAAGTTCTTGAGGAGATGCACTAACATAGTGGTCTCCAACCAGTGGGCTGCGGCCCAGTGGTGGTCCTCAAGAAAATTTTGGTGGTCCGCAGAGAAAGGCCACCCCAACCCCCCCAACCCCCAAAGCTATTAATCCAGGCTGCAGAGGAACACAAGGGTGTGCCACCCACATGACCCGGGAACACAAGGCTTGCATTGCTTGCATTAGGAACAACATGAGGTAGTGAGGGGAAGGGGGAAAGTGGGGAGGGGGGAACTTGCCTGGCCACGAGGTTGCTTCTTTCCGCTTTTTTTGTCTTCTGCTTTTGGCTGCATGCAAGGAAAGCAGCAAAAGTCTTTCTATCCCCCCAACTCTGCCAGAAATGAGTTTTGGGACCCTGCAAGACATCCTGCTCCAAGAGGCTGCAAAGATTCATTTCTGGTGGAGTTTGGGTGAGAGAAAGAAAGGCTTCTGCTGTTTTCCTTGCATGCAGCCTGAAAACAGAACTCAAAGCAGGCTAGGATTGTGGCTGCCTTGGAGGGGTTGGGAGTGTGTGAGGGAGAGAGAGAAAGAGAAAGAGAAAGAAAATCACCAGCCTTCAGGTTAGATCGATCTCCTCCCCACCTCTAAGAACGGAGCTTAAAGCAGGCTAGGAAAGAGGCTGCATTGGAGGGGTAGGGTGTGAGAGAGATCTGTGTGTGTGAGCGATCCAACACTGCTGGGGAATTCACGGGGGGGCGGGGGGATTTGCATGTCTCTGTGTCTTTTCTTTCCAGCCTCAAGGTGGGTGGGGGGATGGAAGGAAGACACACAGAGAGAGAAAGAGAGAGGAGGGAGTGATCCATTGTTGCTTGGGAATAAATGTTAGATAGTACTGTGCATTCAAATGTTTGTCCTGTAATGACTGGAATAAAAATTGAGTGGAAATGTGTATTTCGTGCTTGCTGACAAACTTTCATAAGTGTGAAAGTATAGGGAAAAAAATACTAGTTACACATTACTCTTAACAAAGACAAAACACCAGGACTTTGGATCCTCCCAAACCCAAAGGATAAGAGAAGCCCTTCCTTTGCCTTCGCTCTGTCCCAGAATTCCCATTTAAGTTTATGTTTAATATAAAAAATAAAATTGGTATATTAAATATATTATCTTTAAAAAAAAATCATATTAGTGGGCCTTGGGATTTAAAAGTATGAGTTTGGTGGTCCCTGAGGTCCAAAAGGTTGGTGACCTCTGCACTAACACATGTTCAGAATATACAGGACTCTGTTTTACTGAATATATGGGCTACCTAATTGTAGATACATCACAATTTCAACGTTTACAGAGTATTTTTTTAAAACAAGTTTTATTCAGTTTTCACATTTTAACATCTCTTTTTAGTGAACAGCATGATTACAGGTTTTGCATATACATACAAATATGACCATAGTTACATATTCAATTTTTGTATTCAATTTCTTATCTTAACAATGCTTTTATACATTTTCTATTTTATTATATTATTCCAAATGCTTATCTCATTATTTAATTCACTTATGTTAGCTTCATAATTATTATACTTTAGTACTTTTAACTGTCACATTTGTATATTTCATCTAAATTCTGATTAAAAACACTCCTATAAATTGGTTTCCCCCCTAAAAATCAGTTTAAGTGCGCCACCACTAAGTTACATATTCATTAATTATCTCCCCTTTTAAATCCCATTAAACATTTAATATTTTTATTACCTAAAACATTAAAATTAATGTTACTTAATTTTAAAACTACATAGCATATATAAATCTGATTCTGCATGGTTTTCCCCCTATCATAAGATTTATTTACAATTTCAAAAAAATGACATATTAACCTACTCACTTAATCCTAAACCCTAATGTTAATTCCATTTCAGCTCTTCTCCTATATTGTTTCATTTATTTCAATATATTTAATACATGTATTTCATTAATTATCCCATTCATATTTAGACAAAAAAGCCTGCATTCCAGTCCTAGAAATCTTTCAATATATTTAATAAACATATTCCATTATTTGTTACAATTATCTCTATACATAAAGGAAAAGAGCATTAAATTTCATTATCAAGAAATAACAGTTCTGTTTTCCATCTTATCAATCTATATGTCCCTATTTCATAACTATAAATTTATTTATGTTACCCCCAGCACCTTGCAGAATCCCCTCTCTCAATATTAATCAACCATTATCTCTATGTTTAATTAAACAATTTTTCCCATTTTTTTAAAATCCCATGTTTCTTTGTTCCCAAATCCTGTTTCTTATTTCTTCTTGTATTTTCCTCTTTATTCTTTTACTCCAATTTTTATCCCCCTCTCTATTTATAGCTTCCTTCTACCCTTCGAATTTCTGTTGATTCTTTTTCCTTTTTTTAATTTTCCAGATATTCCCCTCTTTATTTAACTTCTTAAATCTCCTATATTTGTTTCCAATTCTTTTCCTCCTTTTTTCCAGAATTCTTTGTTCTCAATGATAATTAAAGATGGCCCCTTCTATTATTTGCTCCACCTCCTCTTCTGTCTTTTGTCTTGTTCATATTCTGCAATTGCATTCCATAAATTTTAAAGCAAAGCGCAATGATTCACCTCGCTCTTGTAATATTTCTTTCTTGCTTCTAAGTTCCATTTTCAATTCCAGAAGAGATATTGCCATTTTACAACTTTCTAGTTAGCAATTTAATCCAAATAGTGTCTTTGAAGTTAATTTACAACAGTCAGCTTTTATTTTCTTCCTCTCAAGTTTTAGTCCTAAACTAATCCAATGCTAAATCCATGCCAGAATCAACAATTAATCCAAGGGCAGAATCTTCCTGCTTCTTTCTTTGTTTCAATGTTTCAATTATTCAAAGTTCTTGTTTTATTGTATCAATTTTCCTTACAGTCTTTAAGTAACAGTCTTTTAAAAGAAGAACAAATTAGATTTAAATTAGATGGCACTCTTTGTTATAAAAGATCTTCACCCCCTCTTTTCTTTTTTCTGATCAATTATTCAGAGCTTTTTAAACCACAGTCTTCCAAACAAAAAGATCAAATCCAGTTGGTATTAAATTTTCTCTTTAACGATCTATGGTTCAGCTTTATTAGTGTCTATATAGAATCAGAATATACTTAGATGATTCCTTCTTCCAGCTTCTACCTTTCTCGATTCAAAGACCTGCTACTGTCAAAAGCAATTCACACCTTTTTTTTCTCTTTTTCTTCGCCACTTTAAATCCTTTCTTAAAAATTCTTTGAAATGTTAATCCTGGGGGTACCTTCCATTTAATTATATTGTCCCATTCCTCCGCTTCTTTCTCTCTCCTGCTCAATCTTATTCCAGTTTAATCTTCCCCTTCAGGGTGGCCATTTTAGACCACCGCTTCAGGTGTCTTCAAGAGGGAGCAATTGCCAAGCTGGGGAGGGGATTTGCAACTCCCCTCTAGCCGGCTGATGGTCTCCCTTTCCTCTGCCACCCCTAAGAGGCAGCTTCTGCCCCAAATCTGATTGATCAGGGCTTTCCTAGGCCAAAGCACATACCAAAGCCACTCACAATCGCAGTCAGCGGTCCGTCTTCAGGGCAGTTCAAAACTAGAAACCCAAGGTTTACAGAGTATTTTAAACAATGCAACACTATGGTTAAATCCCTAATTTCATATGTTGGTGTATTACTTGGGGATCCTATATAATGCAAGTTTTGTAGCACAAATAATACAGAAGTTGAAAATCCTGCAGTATTATTTTCTGTCTTTTAATCATCACTAACATAGTAATCCACTTTATCCAATATCACTGCTTTTTTAAAAAAATGCTATGGACATTTTCCTGAACCTCTGAAAACTGAAATAATTGGTTTTAATTGCTACCTTTTATTCATCAGAAACAGTATTTTGATTCTCTTAAAATGATTGAAAGTAAACAAGATTTCTTTGCAGTCCCTTAAATAATCATAAAATGATGGTGTTTCAGAGATCCTATAGCTCTTTTGAATGCAACCTATGACTGTATTGACTTTTTTGGCACCTGCAGCACACTACTGACTCATTTTTGAGTGATTGTCAACTAGATTTCAAAGATCGTTCTTGCAGTTACTACACTTGACTCATGTACTGCCTATTCTGTACCTTTGGATTTAGTTTTTCCTGCCTAATTATAGAACGTCACTTTTCTCACTATTGAATTTCATTTTGTTAGATAGGGCTCAATGTTTAAATCTATCAAGTTCCTTCTTTATCTCAAACCTATCTTCTGGAGTATTGGCTTTTCCTCCAGCTTGATATCATCTGCAAATTTGATGAGTTTCACTGATGTAGCTATTAAATAATTATTCGGCCTAAGACAGAGCCTTCAAGTAGCCCATTGACTACTTCCCTTCATACACATGCAGTTCCATTAAATACTACATGTTGGTCTGCCAGTTACAAGTCCATTTGGTAGTGATGCTGTCTAACCATGTTTTTCTATCTTATCAAACTATTGTTATCTAGTATCTTGTTATTATCAAGTTTATCAAATGCCTTGTTGAAGTCCAAGTAAATTATATTTACAGAATTTCACTGGTCCACTAATTTTGTTACTTTGTCAAAGCATGCAATAAGATTTGTCTGGCATGATCTGTTTTTGATGAACCCAAATTGGCTTTTAGTTATGATTTTGTTTGCCTCCAGGTGTTTGCAGATTTGTTGCTTGATTATATTTTCCAGAATCTTCCCAGGTATAGATGTCAGTCTGATAGGTCTTTAGTTTCCTGGGTCCATTTTCTTTTTTCTTTTTGAAGATAGGAACTACAACACCCCTTTTCTAGTCTACGGGTAGATTTCCACTACTTTGATACATTACTCCAGGTTCTTGGAAAGATATGGTGCAGTGGTTCTGAGATCATGTCTGTCAGTTCTTTCAGAACCTTTGGGTGTAATCCATTTGGTCACAGTGATTTGAACTCATCTAAAGTACATAGATGTTTTCTTACTATTTTCTTGCTCATTTTGACTTGCATTCCTAATCTGCAATTTACAGTATTTTTTGAAAGGCTGGACTATTTTTTCCTTTTCCGTAAAGGCAGATTATTTAAAAAAAGTTAAGCAGATTTCCTTTCCCTCTGCTGCTCATCACCTTCTTGCTATTTTCTCCCATTAATGGACAATAACACCTGAGAAAGATCTAAAATCAGACTGAACACACTTTCTATCTAGCAGAATAAAAACAAAATGCATTTGTCAGGGCTCCAACAAATCCACCCCCATTCAAATCATAAGTCTGTAGCTGCTTCTCTCAGAGTAAAAAAAGTTTCATTAGGAATGGCGATGTTGGCATTAGCTGGGTGCAGCCAACATTAAAATACATCATTCATTTTCCCCTTGACCCTGGTCTTCCCCCCATCCCCTGGATGTATATTCTCCAATGGGACACATTCATAGCCAAGACTCATCGATCATGCTCTCCAGTAATATTCTTGTGCGCTGACAGCTTTGGGCTGCCAAGGCGATTATCTAAGGCATTTGAAGAATGCACTACTTTTACCCCCTCCCTTTCTGCTGGCAACTAAAAAGACCAAAGGAGTATTTTTTTTTTTTTTAGTTGACAGCATTAAAATATAAATGATTGGGAATTTATCACAGTTACTTTGTCATTGCTTAAACTATAGTATCTGCAGCAAATAATCAAGGCTTACCACAGTGATTTACTGGACAATATATACTGGATGGAGTCTCCTCCAAAAGAATAATGGGAGACACACCCTTGCTGACAAAGAACTGCACTCATATTTCAGAAAGGAGGGGGAAATGCGTGCATATATATTCATAAGTAACAATATAATGAATACAGTAATAGAAGGGCAGGAAGTAACCCATTATCTACAGAGAACAATGGATTTAGAAGAAACATTTGCATCTTGAGATTCAGGGGTTGCTATGGAAATGTTCTGGTAACACAGATCGCTGTGAGCTTCAGTGGCCTATTCCTTATGTCTCAATTTGTTTAATAGACATTCATCTGAAGACTGATTCTCCCCACAATCCACACAAAGATTCTGCATTCGATTGAGAGCTGCTGTATACTCATGTTCTTATAGCATAATTTAGGCTGATCACTGAGGTGATTTACACCCACTTTTGTAGTACAAAATAAAATTGCAAGTTTTCTTTTTTCTTTGTAGTCTATGGACACTAAAAGCCCTGTGGGACATGGTTTGGTTTTCACAGAAACTTTTGTGCCATTCAATCTCCCTCTGGTTGAACTCAAAGCTGTTCATGAATTTTAAAGCCGGATGCGTCATGTGCTGATCACACCCATGCCCAGTTTAGGAAAGGAGGAAAAAGTCCTGATACATCATGTGATGCCACCTTAATAACATGAGTTTGACACCCCTGATTTAGACTGTGGAAGTCAGAGACTCTAATATACCACCTTCCCTCTCCCCTGTGACCCATTAGATTCCTCTTAATTTTCTCTCTTTGCATAAACAGCTTATACTGAATTCATGCCTAAATCCCTGAATGCAGTTTCTTAAGAAATCACCTGCCTGCTAAATTTTCATGTCAGCCTAGCTCCATTGCTTTCAATAGGAATTTACATTCAGAAGGAATGATAACAAATGCAGGGGTTTTGTATTTCATGAGTTGTCATAACAGATTCTGGGGTAATGAATGTCATTCTTGTTATTTCTTTTGTGCACTATTTTTGACTTTGCAGAAATACTGATTAGATCAACTGCTCCTTGCTCGACCTTAATGTTCTTAGGCCAGCAGGAAGTAACTCAATTGCTTAGCTGGCTTTAGAATGCTTTTCATTAGACAAGGCAAAGTGTGTATGTGGAAATGTCTTTTATTTTATGTATTATTGAAATGGTCTTAACTTGACCAAAATAATATAGACTTGAGAAAATCAGTCTGCATATATGATTTATTTGATCAAGGGTCAAATAAATGTTGCATAAAGAACTGTCTGATACACTGAAAAACAAAAAGGATAAGTATGAAAAATGGAAAGAGGGACATATATCTAAAGCAGAATACCAGTATATAGTCATAATCTGCAAAGATGAAGTCAGGAAAGCTAAGGGTCAGTACTAAGACTCACAACAGCTGTCAACAATAATTTTTAAAAAGTTTCTTTAAACATATAAAAAACAAGAAAAATGTCAAGGAAACAATTGGGCCACTAATGGGAGAAAATGGCAAGGAAATGATAGGCAGCAGGGAGAAAGCAGAGAAAGCAGAATTATTAAATAATTATTTGTATCTGTCTTCATGCAAAAGGAGTCCTAGTAGATAACTACTTAAATATGAGCCAATAGTGTTCTGTAGCCACAAAAAAAAGCTAATGTAATCCTAGGCTGCAGCAATAGAGGCAGAGAATCAAGATCATGTGAAGCATAACACCTGGAATATTACATCCAGTTTTGGTTGCCAAATATAAAAAAGTTTTGAGACTTTACAAAGAGTGCAGAGAAAAGCAACAAAGATAATTAGGGGGCTGGAGGCTAAAAACTTATGAGAATGGTTGCAGGAATTGGATATGTCTAATCCAGGGAAAAGAAGGACTATGAATGACATGATATCAGTGTTTCAATATTTGAGGGGGTGCCAAAAAGAAGAGGGATCACTCTGTTTTCCAAAGCACCACAAAGCAGGACTAAAAGCAATGGATGGAGAGAAAAAATCAAGGAGAGAAAAAATCTAGAACTAAGGAGAAATTTCCTGACAGTGAGAACAATTAACCAGTAGAACAGCTTGCTTTCAGAAGTTGTTGGTTTTCCACCACTGCAGCTTTTTAAGAAGAGATTGGACTGCAGAATGCTTTCTGCTTGTACAGGGTGTTGGTGTAGAAGACCTCCAATGACCCTTCCAACTCGATTCTGTTAAAGCCATTCTTTACAAAAGGGAACATTGAAAGGCAAAGATGTCGTAAAATGTACCTCTGTTGTAAAGTTATTACTTGACTACTTGGTTTGATTACTAACTTCAATAGCATTCAGCATAAAATCTATGCCAACCACATATTTAAGCATTCTGGCTAGATTTATTAAGCAAGGGCTATGTATCTGTATCTGTATAAATTTATTCATTGATAGGAACCAAATCAAGCCAATTGGCAGAAGCTAAAAGGTTAAAGTAAATTGAGAAATTCACTTGAACCTTTACAGTTTACTTATTGCTGTGAGATTTAGCTTGGTGATAAAAAAAATTAAGTAGAAAGCTATATTTTCTATATTTCTTCCTTTCTAACATCTGCTATAATACATGTGTATAACCATCATCAAAGAAAGTATGTTCTTCAGGCCACAGGAAAGTATGTATGGAAACAATATAGGTTAAAACTTGTTGTGTAGAACAGGCACTTTATCTCTGCTCCCTCGTCTCTTTTTCCTGAGTTATTTCATTTGTGGCAGAAAAATAACTGACTAGTCGCATATTTTACTTTTGCTTCTTGTCCTGATGCTTCAGATATTTAAATGTCAGTGTTTTGATGTGCCCTTTTCAGAAATCTACTGGAGCCTGAATTGTATTTAATGGGCAGAAAGCATTTTCAGTTCAAATAATTTAAGCAATTATTGTGAAGAAAGGAACTTTCAGACCCAGTTCAATTCTTCCCATAAAAGAAAATTTGTGAGTAGCAGATGTGGGTCTACTCCAATTAGACAGGAAGATGTCATTGTCCCCCAGCAGGAAATCTTGGGAAGAAACCAAAGGACATTGTGTGCTGAGCTTAGAAATGACTTTTTCCCCTTCATGTAGCAATATATACTACTAAATTTGACCTATCAGTTTTTAGTAATAAGAGATACATATATTTGGAGACATTTTGCATCATCTTTAATAAAGTCTCCACAATTTATTTCAATGTTTCTGAAAGTTCTATCAACAGCTATTGATAATTCATCAAATTTTAAAGATTTTTTTATACAATGGAAGATAAAAATACTCCCATTGCTTTTTAAATTAAGTTTGCATATAAATAAACCAACAAAAGCAATTTTGTACATTTTTTATACTATTTCAATGCCAAAATTATTTGCTTGTTTTAGTCTTTGTACCAGATTTAAATATGTCACTTTTGAGCAACAAAATGACCTTTTTGAGGATATGCAAAATTATTTACTTCTCTGTTGATAATGCCAGAGAAAGTGTTTTCTTTAGAGAGGGAGGTTTCATTAGTTCTTTCTGCAAAAGAAGTTTGCATAAAATAGCAATACAGTTCTTTGCATATTTAACTGAGAATAAAACTGAGAATTGCTTCCAGTTAAACACACAGAACTGTGGTATTTGTAAAGGAGGAATAGAATGATCTATTTAAATGTTTATAAGGATATTACAGCAGGATAATGTCTCTAACTCTCTCATATAACACAAGTGCATGCATGCTCATATGCCCACTGCCTTATATGAAATTTCTCAGTAAGAGATTGACTTTTTAAATTTATTTTTATTTATTTAAATGCATTGGCTCCACAACTCTAGTCGATCCTAATTTATCTCACTTTCATTTTCCAGGCTCTATTCTTTCCTGTTATTCATTCATTCATTCATTTATTTATTTGATTGATTGATTGATTTGTCAATTGCTGACAAGATAATAGGTATAAGTATATACATAGTTATGAATACATGAAATGAGTACATATAAGAAAAATAAAAGAAGCAATAGGACAGGGGACTGTAGGCACGTTGGTGCGCTTATGCACGCCCCCTACAGACCTCTTAAGAAAGGGGTGAGGTCAATAGTTTTTGGGGTTTGGGGAAGAAACTACAGAGTCAGGTAGAGTATTCCAGACATTGGCCACTCTGTTGCTGAAGTCATATTTCCTGCAATCAAGTTTAGTGCGGTTAACCTTGAGTTTGTATCTATTGTGTGCTCTTGTGTTGTTATGGTTGAAGCTGAAGTATTCATTGACAGGCAGGACATTGCAATGTATGATTTTATATACCATACTTAGATCAGACCAAAGACGGTGTAATTCAAGGTTTTCTAGGTCTAGAATTTCGAGTCTGGTGGCATAAGGTATTCTGCAATGAGTAGAGGAGTGAAGAACTCTTCTTGTGAAATATTTCTGGACTTTCTCAACTGTGCTAATATCAGATATGTAATGTGGGTTCCAGACTGATGAGCTGTATTCGAGTATTGGTCTAGCAAATGTTTTGTATGCTCTAGTTAGTAGTGTGATATTACCAGAGAAAAAGCTACGTAGGATTAGGTTAACAACTCTTAAAGCCTTTTTGGCTATGTAGTTACAGTGGGCTCTAGCACTTAGATAATCAGAGATGAGTATTCCAAGGTCCTTTACAGAGCCAATAGTCAAGATCTTGACTATTCAGCTTGTATTTTATTTTCTGATTTTTTTTTGCCAATATGTAAGACAGAGCATTTATTTGTTGAGATTTGAAGTTGCCATTTGTTTGACCATTCTGATACATAGTCAAGATCTTTTTGAAGGGTAACAGTATTGTCTGTAGTATTGAACAGCTTTACATCATACAAGTCAGTGCTTCATTATGTTCAGCTAAAACATAACTGAAATAACAGGAACAGGAGCCTGGAAGATGAAAGTGAGATAAATAAGGTGATCAAAAAAGGAACAAGATATCTATCTTTCATTTGTTATATTTACAAACACACACACACACAAATACATACAGGATCCACTAGAGTTGTGGAGCTTGTTAAGCACAGTTTAACTTGACTAAATTTCCTTCAGGTTTAAGAATTACAATAATTGTTAATCTTCTTGTTTATATATTTCTAGCTATATTTATGGTGGTCTTTTCACTGAGGCCTATGTGTTTAGAATCTCACTGTTCCAAGAGGTAGCAAAATTTTATTCATGCTGGCTGTGTTTAATTTATTTTTTACTCCATTTTATTTTAATTATTTTATCTTATCTTTGTCTGGTCAGCGACCAGCGACAAAATGAGCTTCTTTAAATGAAATTTAAGAAGCAAGTCCCTACACTGAAATAATAAGAATGCTTTCTGTTCTCTGTACTGTGTTCTCTGCCTTTAAAAATTTTAGTCTTTTTTTAGTTTTAGGGATTTTACTGGATCCTGGAAACAAAGATTTCTACTTCCAAACTTAAAATATTTGTAACTAAAGCAGCCTATCCATCCAGGACAATTAATACATAAGAGAGCAAGCATTCAATTGTCTCTAATTTTGTAGCATTTTCATTAATATGAGGTTTCTTTCCTGCTCTCCTATTTAGGGTGACATTCAAAGATCAATAATCCATGTGGATTTTGGAGATGGTAGTGCTGTGTCATATGCCAATCTCAGCTCAACAGAAGATGGAATCAGGCACATCTATCAGAATGTTGGCATCTTCCGTGTAACTGCACAGATCAAAAACAGCCTGGGGACTGACACTGCAGTTCTGTATTTGCATGTAAATTGTATGTAATTACTATTGGTATAACAATACTTTAAAGATAAAATTATGTCAATTCAGATGTTCTGCCTTTGATAAAAACTGTTGATGGTACAGGTGTTAGGTTTTATTTCATGCAAACATATTTTAGAGATGAACCAAGAATTAGAAAAGTGGGTGGAAAGGGAAAAGAATGAGAAAATAAACAGGAATTGCTTTAGGCTATGATTTATGATGGTGTGATTTAGTGATTTAGTTAATTATACATTTTAGTATTACTATGATTATTTTTATTGTTTTTTCATTTTTTTAATGTTTCTGGTTTTAATGCTTATAAGCCACCCAAAGTTGCCTCCAGACAAGATGGCTGGCACAAAAATCAAATCAATACAAAATAAGTAAATACAATTAATGTTTAAACAATTCTAATCAGTATTTAAATAGCTTATTCTTCATTTCCATTTTATGTATGCTAGTTGAAAACTCCAAAATTAATCATAAGTAGAGAGAGAGGGTAATATCCTAAATAACCTAACCCATAGCCAATCAATATGCTGCTGTTTGCTAAGAAAGGTTTTGCCATCCAGTCGCACTTTATATGCAAGTTAACAAGGCTACTTGATGGAAAACCTTTTTGCTTATGCAGGCCATGACCTGAACCAGAAATGGCATTGTTTCTGTCATTCCCATCTGGTAACAGAATTGCAGCCATATAATTGCTCTGTGTGTTGCAACACCATATAATTTACTACATTACTTGTCAGATCTTAAATTGCATAGGATGTGATATTCTCTTCAATAGTTCAAGGATTAAATCATGGACAGTGTGTGTAGGGGTAGAACTTCTTAACTGGTAGTGGTTTTATTCTGGTTTAGGAAAGTAAAAGAGTTTATTCTGTATTTTACATAGAGAACTAATTCTATACTTACATGATAGCATGTATAATCATTCAGTGAAACCAAACTAAAACTAAATTTAAAATTACAGTCTAATAAATAATTGATGATCTAACATCAAGGTTCTCATGTAATTTCAGATAAGGACTGAAATTTCATATGAGGATATAGAACCCTGTGAGATTTCAATATTCTTGCCTTGTATCTTAGTAGATCTTATTTAACAACACAGAATTGTTAAAAGTTTTTTCAGTTTGATTTGATTTGGGCCATTTAAATGATTTCATAAATTCACCATAGGATGAAGATCTAAAAGGCTGATCAACACAGTAGATAGATTTGTCTTGATTTCCCATTCTCCTTTGAGCCAAAGTCATTCTGCCATATCCATGTCTTTAAAAAGTACTAGAACCTGGATTTCCCAACTAGGTTTCCTCACTAGACTACAACCTTTTCTATTGAACATTTTAGCTAAATAAATAAATAAAGCAGATTTTCCACTTTGTATATTCTCCAAGTTTTGCTTCCCAGCTGGTACCATAGGCAAAGTGTCTTTCTTTTTTTTTGTAGTTTGTTTAATGTTACATATTTCTTTCCAATACTTATGAGGTTTTTTTTTTATATAAATACTGCAGGTAATAGAAAGTTGCTTCTTTATCTGACATTTATTTACTCCTTTTTGTTATATGCTTTATCTATTTAGTTATTGATGGACCTATTACCATAAATTAAGGATTTTATAACAATTTTTCTCATAAGTATTATTGATAATTTTGTTTTGCTTATTATTTTCTACATAATTCCTCTCACGATTATATCCTTATTGTGCTTTTTAAGATTTCTTTATCTACTTTATATAATTTTTTACTTGTTCTTTCTCCATGTCATATTTTAATGACAGATTAAATGCATAATCTAACTTTTCAACATTTACATCTCACTGACTCCTCATGTGTGTTGTTTGTTTTTAAGGACAGAAAGAAAATTCCAGGGATAGAGAGTACAAACCCATCATACTACCAATCTTTGTTTTAAAGTTATTAGAACAGTGAAACATGCTTTTAGAAAGCAACTAATAAAAGGTTAATGATGTATGAAATATAATAACAATTTCAAAAGAATTTTTGTGGTATGCAATACCATACTACTGTGGGAATCTCTAATGAATGGGCATACATTACAGGGATACTTCAACTAATCACACCAATGTTTTCTCTAATGAGAGCTGAAGCATTTTCGTATCACCTCATATTTAATTTTTTTAGAAAAATATACATTGCCATGGTTCTCACACTTTTCAATGGAATATTTAGAACAATGGTTTTAAAATTATTAGATTCAATAACTTTTCCCCAGTCTTGAATAATATAATTACCCCCACCCTTTGCCCCCCAAAGCCCCTAGACTCTGTTGTTTTACACAAAGCGTATTTGTGACAGCAACTTGTAAACTGTATATTTGCCTCACAAATATACAGTTCTAAATAGCTCCACTACCATTAGTATCTGCACAATCTCTTAATAACATCCAGAATCATCAGCATATAGGCTTCATGGAACTAATTAATCCTTGTGAATGCAAACCTTTTTAACTCAAAGAACAGAATGAATTTTCCAACTCTTGTTAGATACTTAAACATTGCTAACTATTCATGTAAATAGTAGTACAACACCATCTGCTGTTCCAAAATTGCATTTTTAAATCTGTCTTTTTATCTTGTAATAGTTAATCAGAACTACCTGCTTCAGTGAATTTTCTGTAAACCAGATCAAAAACAGCAGATCTTTCAATGAAGAATATATACATTATTCTTCAGATGAGGTTTTTGAAACAGTTCTTATATGTACAGCCTATACTGCTTTTCATAAGTTATCATAGCAGAGAAATATGGATGTTACATGTGTCATGTCCTCATACATGAGATTTTACATGACTTCCTATCCACCTTGGGCAAAAGGAGGAGAAATTTCTCTATTTTTATATATAAAGAACCTGTATGATGCTTTTTTTTTTTTGAAAACAATTTTATTGGTTTATTAACAAACAAACAAAACAAACAAAACATAAAAGCATCAGCTCTCTTCCATACTTATATACAAACAGTGTGTCGGTTGGTTCATCAGTTTTGTGCATTCATTTCGTAGTCTCAATTACAATTATGTTACATAATAACTCTTATTATCAATCCAAACTTATATATCCTCATATCATTATTAAAAAAAAAAATCATTTGACTATACTTTTATTCATTCATGCCTTATGAGATAACTATAATTTAAGTAATTTATTCTATAACAAATCATATAATCATACCAATTCTATCCTAAAAAAAAAAACACTTTATAAATGTAATGTCAAGTAGCAAAAAAAAAAGAAAAAAAAAGTCAATAATATTCCTTATTGCCTAACATTCTAGATATTCTATTTTTGTATTTCATCGTCCAACCATTGATAGAAAAGATCCCAAATTGTATAAAATTGTTTATCTTCTTGCTCTCTAATTTCAAATGTCAATCTACTCATCTCAGCACATTCCAATATTTTCTTAATAATTTCTTCTTGCAATGGAATTTTCTCATTTTTCCAATTTTTTGCAAATACAATCCTAGCCGCAGTTAATACATTTACAATCAAATATTTCAATTCTTTACTGTATACATCTGGTAGGATTCCCAGTAAGAAAAGCTCTGGTTTCAAATCTATATGTTTCTTTGTCATTTTTTTCCAACCACATGCGGATTTTAGTCCAGTATTTTCTAGTGTCCTCACAAGTCCACTACATATGGTAATATGAACCAGGTGTCTGATGACATTTCCAACATTTTTCCGATTTGTTCTTAAACATTCTTGCTATCCTTGTCGGGGGAAAATGCCACCTGTAAAACATCTTATACAAATTTTCTTTATAAGCTGTAGACATTGTCATTTTATAATTTTGCGACCATAATTTCTGCCATTTCTCTAAGTCAATCCCATATCCAAAATTCCTCCCCCAAGCAATCATAGTTTCTTTAACTTGTTCTTCCTCTAGCTTAATTCCCAATAAGTAACCATATAGTTTTTTAATCACCTTTTCATCAGTACCTGTCAAAATCTTATCTAAATCAGTCTGTTTATCATAAAATCCCTCTGTTTTGGAATCTTCATCATACCTTGAGTGTATTTGCACATATGAAAACCAATTCATCTTTATACCTTGTTCCTCTAAATTTTGTATCGATTTAAGTTCATCCTTTTTCATCTAGTAATTCCCCATATCTAACTGTTTGTTCCTTCTTATAAATTATAGGATAAGAAAATGCTTCTATCGTCGATAACCAAACTGGAATTTTCAAATAACATTGTTTTTGTATCTTCTCCCAATTTAGCCACAAAGACTCCCGTATATAATGTCTTCTAAAATAGCCCTGTGTTTTGGTTCCCTTGTACCATAGAAAAGCATGCCAACCCAACAACAAATCATGACCTTCTAGTGTCAACAATCTAGTATTCCTTAATGTTGTCCATTCCTTAACCCACATCAAATTTGCAGCTTGGTAGTACAACTCCCAATTAGGCAGGCCAAACCCTCCTCTAGTTCTAGCATCTTGCAAAAGCTTTAGCTTTTTCCTCGCTTTCTTACCTTGCCATATATATTTCAACACAATTTTATTTAGGTCCTCAAAATAGTCTTTTCCAAGCCTAATTGGTATTGTTTGAAACAAAAATAAGATTCTGGGTAGAATATTCATCTTGATTGTTGAGATCCTCCCTATTAATGACAGTTGTAAGTTTTCCCATTTCTTCAAATCTAGGGCTATCTGTTGTTTAAGTTTAATATAATTGTTCTCTTTTAATGTACTACATCTTGATGTCAAATATATCCCCAAATACTTAACCTTGTTCGTAACTTGGATTTTCAACAGATCTGCCAATTCTTCTCTTTGTCTTAGTAGCATGTTCTTTGACAAAATCTTTGTTTTATCTTTATTTATTTTCAAACCAGCCACCTCACAATATGTCTCTATCTTTTCCAGTAGCTTCGAAGCTGTTTCTATAGGATCGTCCAAAATAAAAACTAAGTCATCTGCAAAGGCTTGTAATTTAAATTCTTCCTTTTTGATTTTCATTCCTTTTATAGTTTTATCTTCTCTAATATTTCTATTCAGCACTTCCAGAGTCAATACAAATAGCAAGGGAGAAAGGGGACATCCTTCTCTTGTGCCTTTTCTTATATTAATAGAGTCTGTAAATTCTCCCTCTATCATTACCTTTGCAGTTTGCTCATGATAAATTGCTTCTATTGCTTGGATAAATCTTCTAGCAAAACCCATCTGTTCCAGTAAGAGTAACATAAATCTCCAATTCACATTGTCAAATGCCTTTTGGGCATCTAAAAATATCAAAGCCATTTGCTTTTCAGGATGTGCCTCATAATATTCCAAAGTGTCCAAAATTACTCTCATATTGTCTCTAATTTGTCTCTTTGGCAGGAATCCATTTTGATCTGGATGAATAAAATTATTCAAATATTTTTTAAGCCTTTCTGCTAATATCGAAGCAAAAATTTTATAGTCTACATTTAATAAAGAAATCGGTCTATAATTCTTAATTTGCAGTGGGTCAGCCTCCTCTTTTGGAATAAGTGTAATATAAGGCTCTGACCATGTTTTAGGTATCATCTTCTTTGAAATAGCTTCATTCATAACATCTAAAAGTGGAATGCTCAATGATTCTTGTAATATTTTGTAGAATTCTGCAGGCAGTCCACCTGGACCTGGTCCCATTATTTTGTTTCTTAAGTGCTTGGCTTAGTTCCATCATTGTTATATTACTTTCTAACATTTCTTCAGTCTCTTTAGATATTTTAGGTAAGTTTGCATTCTGCAAGTACTGTTTAACTTTTTCCTCATCAATATTCTCTTTCTTGTATAGTTGTCCATAAAAGTCTCGAATAATTTCCTTTTTCTCTTTATTGCCATAACAAACTTGACCTTGATCATCTATTAACTGCGATATTTTCCTCGAGTCTTTCTCCTTTCTCAGCTTATATGCTAGCCATCTACCTGGCTTATTTGCATCTTCGAAGTAGTTCTGTTTAGCATTCCTAATCTTCTGTGCCAGTTCTTCTTTCTCTATTAAATCCATTTTATGTTTAGTTATATCCAGTTTCAATTTGATGTCTTTTTTCTGTGGCATTTTCTGTAGTCTTTTGTGTTCGTCTTCCAGGACTTTAATGGCTTGCCTTTTCCTAATATTCTTTTTTCTTATGTAGTCTATCATCAAACCTCTCACATATGCCTTCATTGTGTCCCAAACATTCTGCGCTGAAGTATCTTCTTTTCTATTTTCTTTAAAGAAAAAGGCCAGTTCTTTCTCGAACCATTGTATAAAGTCCTTCTCCTTTAAAATAGTATTATTTAATGTCCATCTCGATCTTTTTTTTTGTCCCTTCCATTTAATTGTCAATGGGTTGTGATCTGCCCAAGTACTTGCTTTAATGTTTATTTCTTGAATACTAGATATTAGTTCTGTTGAAATCTAGATCATATCTAATCTGGACCATGATAAATGTCTATTTGAATAAAAAGTATATTGTTTGGTTTTAGCATTTCTTTCTCTCCATATATCTTTTAAAATTAGTTCATCTGTCATTTTAAAAAAGGATTTAGGAAGTGTCTTTCTGTTGTGCTTTGCTGTTGTTGCTATATAGTCCAGTTTATTGTCCACAATTCCATTAAAGTCTCCCATCATAATTATATTAGCATAGTCCAGTCCAGTTATTTTCATATGTAATTTTTTATAGAATTTTTCTTGTTTATCATTCGGAGCGTAAATTGCAGTCAAAAGTACTTTTATAGTATTATCCATCATTTCCACCATTAATATTCTTCCATCTTCATCAGCGTGAATCAATTTTGCGGGGATGGCCTCTTTAATATATAAAACCACTCCTCTTTTCTTAAATTGAGTCAAAGAAGTAAATAATTTCCCTAGTTTTGGCTGTACTAACAATTGTTCATGTTGTTTTTTAATATGTACTTTTTGTAAGCAAATTATATCAAACTTTAATTTCCCTAATTTATGAAAAATCTTCCTTCTCTTAGCAGCTGAGTTCAGTCCGTTTATGTTCATTGTAACCAATTTTTTCTCTTCCATGATGATATTTTATATTTAGGTTTGGCAGGTCTCATACATCTTGGTTCACGTTGGTCTTTGATAGCCACCTGTCCACCTATTACGCCTTCTTCTTTTTCAATCTCCATTTGTTCCTCTTGGGATTCAGTTAATGAGACCTCTTTTTCTGCCTCTTTCTCTCTCCTTCCAAAAAATTCTGCGTAGAAGAGTTCTGCTTTCTCAATTGAATCAATTCTATATCTCTGTTCTTGCCATATAAACATCAGTCCTTCTGGGATCAGCCATCTGTAATTCACCTCCTTTTTCAATAACACTTTGGTCAGAAATCGATATTCTCCTCTCGTCTCTCTCACTCTTCTAGGTATTTGTTTTAGGACCAAGATTTCTTTACCTTTATATTTCAACATCTTCTCTCTTGCCACTTGTAAAATTTGTGTCTTGATGGATTTTTTAGTAAATCTAATGTGAACTTCTCTGGGTTGGTTATTTCTCATCTCATATCTTGTGGAAACTCGGTATATCTCATCTACTCCATCCATCATCTTTTCCTCTGTTATTTCCAAAGCATCAGCCAAGATTTCTATCATTACCGCAGCCAAGTCTTGCCCTTTTTCTTCCTCTATATTTTGAAATCTGAGATAGAATTCTGACCTCTCCATCTCCCACTTCAGCATCCCACTTTTTTCTTGTTCAACCACTATTAATCTAGTATGAATATTTCCAATCTTCTCCTCTCTTTGTTTACCCTCTTCTTCAACTTTTTGAAGTCTCACCTCGTACTTCACCATCATCTGTTGGATATTTTCCACTTTTTCTTCAGTCTTCCCTGTTCTTTGTTCAATGATGTCTATTTTTATCTTAAGGTCTTGAATTCCTTGCATAATCATCTGTAAAGTTACTTTTTCTTGCTCTTTATCTTGCTTTAACATTACCTGCATTGAACGTTGTCCTCCAGATGGTGAGGAGGCAGAAGTAGATGTAGAAGCACCCGGAGGTATGAGTTTCCTGCTCATTTTAAATGGTTCATAATCTTCAGATTCTTTCAAATTTTAATCCAATTAAAAACGTAGCCAATTATAATCCAGAGTGG
This sequence comes from Pseudonaja textilis, assembly GCF_049901715.1. Taxonomy (NCBI): domain Eukaryota; kingdom Metazoa; phylum Chordata; class Lepidosauria; order Squamata; family Elapidae; genus Pseudonaja; species Pseudonaja textilis. Next base: position 45,085,666 of record NC_141993.1, read on the forward strand.
AAAAGTCCAGCAGTAAAAAGCCCAGTAGTGAAGGAGAGAAAAAAAAAGAAAAAAAAGAAGAAAAAAGAAAAAATTCTTCAGGTTCTTCCTGACCCTAATCCAATTATAAAGTAGTCCACAATAAAAAATAAAAATAATAATAATAAGAAAACCCAGTAATAATCATAATAAAAAAAAGAACAAAGCAAAAGAAAAAGATTTCTTCAGGTTCTTCACACCTTAATCCAGCTAGAAAATCTCAATTTAAAAAAAGAAAAAAGGAGACCAAAATGATCCAAGAGCATAGATAGAAAAAGCAAAAATCCCAATGAAAACAGAAAAAAAGATAAAAATAAAAATGAAGATAAAAAATTCTAAGGCTTCCCCTTGAAAATAAAAAGTAAAAATAAAGACATTGCTAAAATAAAAATTTACAATAATGCTAGTGGAGGGGGGGGTAGCGAAACTAAAAAAAGGATTAAAGAAAAAGAAACAACACACTGTACTCTGTTTAATTGTCCAAGGCTCTTGTTATGACTCACTTCCCTTTCCCACAGGCTTCAAAGCCAAGCCATAGATATTTAATTGTTGATAGAAATCCAGAAGAACACCTGTAATAATATTCTACTGCGCTCTTCCCTCTATCTTATCAAATTAGAATGTCCTTGAGAAGGAGTCTTTCACAGTTCTCTCCACTTCAAGTAAAATTGCAAGCCTCTAGTTGGCAGTGTTACAAGTTTCTTAGTTCTCACTTTCCCCCCTCCTCTCACAAAAGTGTAATTGAAGTTAAAAAAAAAAGAACAAGAAATATATACATATATATATACAAAAAGAGAAATAACCAAAGGGAGCCTCTAGCCTAAAAAAAAGTTAAAAATCCAAAGGGAGAAATATATATATATATATATATATATATATATATATATATATATATATATATATATATGGATCTTTGGTTGTTCGGGTTTTCTCCCACGTAAGATTCAAGTATCTAGGCAACGTTTCGATGAAGTCTCATTCATCATCTTCAGGCTTCTGTCTTCGGCTCTGTGCTTCTCAGAGTGATGTGAGATTGCAGCTGCGTGTTCTGCAATCAATTTGCCTCCAGCCAATCAGAACATGGCCAACCCCCAACCAATCAGAATACAGCCAAACCCCTACCAATGAGAACACACCCCCACCCAATCAGAACACAGCCAAGCCCCACCCAATCAAGTCATACCCCACTAGCAGTTAAAAGGAAGAAGCAGCTGCAATCTCACATCACTCTGAGAAGCACAGAGCCGAAGACAGAAGCCTGAAGATGATGAATGAGACTTCATCGAAACGCTTGCCTAGATACTTTCTATATATATATAGAAACCAGTCCGGTTATCTACTAAGTAACAATAAAGTCCGGTAGCAAAAAAAATAAAAATAAAGCCTCGCTTTGACGTCTCCCTTAAAAAAACGCCGCTTATTCAGTTTTGTCAAAAATCACACAGATTTCTTCTAGCAATCAAAGTGTCCTTTCAAGCCTCAAAATATTAAAAAAAAAAAAAAAAACAGTTTCTCACCCAGCCGACACACTTTCTCTTTCAGCCTCTTCCTTTCCGGAGCTGCCCCGACTTCAGCAGCTTGGGGGCTGCCTCTTCGCCACCAGCAAAAGGGACTTCTCCTGGGTCATCCAGGGACTTTGCGGTGTCCCTGGGATCCACAGGGTATGCCCCTCATGATAACCGTCCCTACGGGACGGTTTAGGTCCATTTGGACCAGCCAGGGGCGAAGATATCGGCTGCAATCGTAGAGCTCGATTGCAAGCCGTATCATCTCGGCGCCAGCTCCTTCCCTCTCCCAGAACCTGTATGATGCTTTTATGCACATTGACAGCTAAGAAACAGAACACTTTCGTTCAATTTGTGACATATCATTCCTATACATGTATACACATTATTCTATGGGATTCCAACCCTTCTCTGGAAATTTATTTCAAACTTTGGAAGTTTTCAAACAAATTATACGTTGTTTTATTTGAATTTAAAGATGATGCATTAATAAATGTCATGAAACATATTAAGTCATACTATTTCTATCAATAGTATATACATAATCCAGCAATATTTCTCTGAAATAGTACTTGGTAGCAAGGATTTGCAGGTCTTTGAAACAATTTTTGATTATTCTAATTCCTTCTATAGTGGGAGCATGTAACATCTATATTTCAAATAGAAAAGATTCTCCTTTTTTCTGAAATGATATAGGTATTCTTCTGGGAATCATAATCTAGGATTTTTGTAGAATTTAGACAGCGTCCATCTTCTCCTTTTACCTCCCCTTCCTTTCCCTTCCCTTCTACTTCTGGGTGAATGCACAACTGGTAGTGAGACTGGTTTAATCATATGCAGGTTACAACAATGCTGAAATTAGTTTGCAAATGAAGTAGTCTACAGTCCTACCTAAACTGCAGAACATAAAATTTAAAATCTGACAATGATTTTATGAACATGTTTTTTTTTCTTATTTCTTCCTTTCTAATATCTAGGTCCTTTAGAGCATGTCCATTTGTCACTTCCATTTGTAACAACAAAGAACAAAGAAGTTAATGCCACAGCAATATTGTGGCCCAGTCAAGTTGGAACCTTAACATATATTTGGTGGTTTGGAAACAACACTGAGGTCTGTATTTCATGCAGTAAAGTCAATAGCTAATTAATGTTATGGCCACATTATGAATGGGGGAGAATTAACTAAAGAAACAGATTACAGGGCCCTGAAAATTACAGATAAAAATTCTCAGCACTTTTATGACACAAATCAGCTTTTTTAATTAACTTGCTTAATACAAAATATTTTGGTTTTTTCTCATTATACAAAATGTATCTTAAAAATAATATAATTGTTCAGTTTCAAGTTCGTTTATACGTATGTCTGTTATTGTGGGGTTTGAAAGTATACCATTTTCTATTATTTTTATACTCAGGCTTGTATTTATCACCCAGAAAGGGATGTACTTTTGATTGAATGTACATAGTTACTATCTTTACTTTAAAAAAAAAACCCTCCTACCCTGGACACCATTGTTTATACTGTTTCATTGATGCAGGTATGTCAAACTCAAGGCCCAGGGGCTGGATCAGGCCCTCAGAGTGCTTAGATCTGGCCTGCAGGGCCTCAGACAGCTCTCCTGAGTTCCATTTTCACTGACAGAGGTTACAGGAAGTTGTCGCAGCTGAAAACAGATCTCGGGAGCCTCTTTTAGCTGGCAGAACATTTGGGCCACCACAGGTGCTCCTGACATTGAGCTGGGCACACCCACCTTACCCCCCCTCCCCGACTTCAAACACAACCCTTATGTGGCCCTCAATGAAATCAAGTTTGACATCCCTGCATTAATGGAATATTTGTAGATGCCTCAAATCAATGTCTGCTACATTAAACCACTATTTATGATCCATAGCAATTTCCCAATGGGTAGACTTCAAATTCCAGAACTCTACAGCCAACACGACCATTAACAAGAATTCTCAGAGTTGAACAGATATACCTGGAAGTATCAAGGCTGGGAAACACTGCATTAAAGTAATAACATTTGCATCATTAATCACTCAGCTACATGATGCATAGCCAATGGACAATATTTAATTTGCTACCTATCACTGATTTTTTTTTCCTAACGTGCTACATTTAAAAATAATTAGAGAATGGACTTTAACCACTACAGAAGTTATATTAAGGGTGTTCCATTGAGTTCACATGAAGTTAAACATTTATTGTTTACTGAATGGTAGAAACAACAACAATGTGAAATACAAACAACAATGATGGACTTGCACTTCATGGAGGTAGCAGGGTCCTGTTACATAATTAAACCAGGCAGTATTGTTTTCTGCTTAGTTCCATTTTCATTCAACAAAGTTTGTTTTAAACTGTCCTAAAATAGATTCTTGATGAAGACAACTCAATGATATACAAACCTCTGGATACTTAAAAATTATTCAACTTTATGTAAGCATAATAAGTTTATTTGACATAATATTCAGGGTAAAATTCTGAATTCAGGGTATTCTGTTTTTTTATAAAAACATTTATTTATTCTTTTACCATTAAAAATATTCAAAACAGAAAAGAAAAGAAAGTAAAACAGATTAATAAACATCCAAAACTAACAAAAAGAAAAAATATTAAATACATCTGACATTAAATATAAGAAAAAATCCAGCATTCAGGATATTTTCAATCACTGAATGCACCAAATTGTAAGGAAGGATTTATATTTCATATAATTTTGAAAGACTTGAAAGAGAAAGAGAGAAAAGGAAACTTTAAGTTGTCCTGCCTGCCTGAGCTCATCTGCTTTTTAGATTAGCAAGAATATCAGTTTTAAAACATGTTACATGTTTTAAATCATTACGCAGTTGGCATTTTTATACACTGTCCAGACACTTCAGATAGATAGCCTAAATCAATCAAATAAATGAAAGGAAATATAGGTTTGTTCTTTTGAGAATATAGACTTTACTGGGGGGAAAAAAAACAGGCTTTTAAAAACAATATTTTACCACTATTTCTATCAATACTTGAACTACAGATAGTCTGTGGCTTATCACTGCAATTCAGAGCAGAATTTCAGTCGTAAGCCATGAGAGTTATAAGTCATGACACCCATGTACTGTTTTTATTGTGGTTGTTAAGTGAATCCTGCAGTCCTAAGTCCAAATACATTTTCTTGGATGTGCACTTTTCTTGGGAATCATGAAATACTACTGGAAATTGGCATAGATAGAGATAGATAGATAGATAGATAGATAGATAGATAGATAGATAGATAGATAGATAGATCTAGATCTATCTATCTATCTATCTATCTATCTATCTATCTATCTATCACAAATTGCAGTCACATGACCACATGTGGACACTGCAATGAGTTGTAAATATGAGCGGATTTGTCAAGCACCTATGCAGTAATGTGACCATGGGGGTGGGTAGCATGACATTTTATAATAGTTGGAAGTGCTTTGCCTCTTGTAAAATATCCTTTCTGAATGGTCATTAAATGATTAGTCATAACTTGAAAACTACATGTATAAGAGGTGACTATTTTCTTCCACAAGACTTACATGGAACAATGCTGTACTTTTTCTATAACGTTCTACCATTATTCTAGAAAATAACATGATTGCCTTCAATGGTAATTTATTCACACACTAGATGACATTGGAAGATAATAGATATAATAGATACAAACTGTTACTTATTTATTTACCAATATGACACAACACAATTCTTAGTACCAAGAATTCTCTGTGAAGGTAACAATTAAATATATGACACCACTCTAATTCAGGGAAACTTCACTGCTCTAGCACCACTGATCTAGATGTTTTTAGCCCAAACTGAAAGGTTAGAGGGGCCTACCTTTAATGAGCCATTTTTAGGGGCTTTACTAACAATAAAGAAATAGAATGGAAGTTCTAATGTGCACCCTCCATATTAACAAATTTCTTATTTTGAATTGGCTGGATGCAGAAAAAGAATACATGAGTTAACTTTTTAAACTCAAGACAAGCATTTGTTTATTATCACTAACTTTTAGCATCTTATGAGTTTATCCACTGTTTTCTAGATATGTTCTAGGAGACTTTTCTAGATGATAGGTTTCATAGTTTACAGAACCTTTCGTGATTTATGCTTCTGCATACAATTGAAAAATGTAAGAAAAATAAATCTGAAACAATATCTTCCTAATGATTCTTTGGATATCTTTAATCCCAGTTTGTTTTTATCAACATGTTTGTCTTGGCTTTTAATTACTAAATTAATTATTTTTCTTGTTTCTTTTTTATGTATTTGCAGCCATTAATTACTCTAGAAGGGAGTATCACATTTACTTTCTCTACAGAAGGTATGAACATAATCACAGTACAAGTTTCTGCAGGAAATACAATTCTGCAAGACACCAAGATGATTGCAGTATATGGTGAGCCTTGTTTTTTTCACTCTTGTTTATTTATTCCTTAGGTTTCCATGGCCATTTTCCCTTTGCTATGTTCTTGGCTTGGAAAAAAATACACAAGGACAAAAGTATACAAGGCAACTATATGACAATCAGATCAATCAAGAGCTTTGAAGTTGAACTCATATATATTATCTTTTTTAAGTTCAGAGATCTATTTATCTTTCACAAAGTGCATTCTTTGTATTTCACAATAGACTTACACCCAGAGAAATTCTTACTTTTCAGCAATTCACACCTGGGTCATATATTGAAACAGAAATAAATACATGATTTTGACAGAGAGCTGCATTTTGAATTTTTATAAATTTCCCTCAGTGAGCATTTTTGTTGATACAGTGAAATCACCAAGAAAAAAGTTTAAGGTTTAGGGACAAAGAAACAAATCAAGACATCAGGCCTTATTTTGTCCAAAACCTGGGAGGAGAATCTGAATGCTTTGTTCAGTTTCCAAAAATGACCAGGCAACTCATATGGCTTATGGATCACAGTCGCTCTCTTTTTAACAGTTTATTCTCTGTTCTGTTAGAGGTTTTTTAGTGTTGCATGTAAACATAATAGTTCTCTGATATGAGGAACCCAAATATATTTTTGCCATGGGAAAGAGGATTGGCCCAAGATTAATTTTGCTCTCTGAGCAAAATTCAATGCACAAAAGCTACTAAGTAACACAAAGTTTTATTCTGTTCTATCACAAACAGTCCAGGCAATTTATTCAACAAAAATATAACCAAAACAAAAAAATCTCCAATAAAATATTTATCTTCACTAACTTGAAAAAATATAACCCCCAATTAATAGCAATAGCACTTAGACGGATATACCACTTCACAGTGTTTTACAGCCCTCTCTAAGCACAGTTTAGAGAGTCAGCGTGTTGCCCCAAATAATTCGCTCTTCACTTTTACCGACCTCAGAAGGATGGAAAGCTGTTCCAACCTTGAGCTGCTCAGAATTGAACTCCTGGAGTGAGCAATGAATTAGCCTGAAGTACTGCATTCTAACCACTGCACCATCATAGCTCTGGTCAATTAAAATATACTTAAAATAAAAAATGGTATTTCTCAACCCTCAGTCTATTCAGGCAATTTGAAAAGAACCATAAGTGATGGATTAGGGTTAGGGATAGGGATAGCATTGGTTGAGCAACTGATCTATTAAAACCAGGAAGTGTCTTGATATAAAATATCCCCTAAAACAGGAGTTCAAACTCGCAGTGTCACATTGTCGTCACGTGATGTTTTGTGACTTTTCCTCTTCACTAAACCAGAGGTGGGTGTGGCCAGCATCCAGCCCATGGGCTGTAAGTTTGACACCCCTGTTCTAGAAGAACGGATTCTGTCTTGACAGAATATCCAGGTCTCAATATGGTTGTAAGAGATTCAGATACAGATAAAGATAATCAGAGTTGGAAGGGACCTTGTAGGTCATCTAGTCCAACCCCCTGCCCAAGCGGGAGACCCTATACCATTTCTGACAAATGGCAGTCCAATCTCTTCTTGAAAGTCTCAAGTGATGGCACTCCCACAACTTTCGAGGGCAAGCTGTTCCATTGGTTGATTGTTCTCACTGTCAGAAAGTTTCTCCTTATTTCCAGGTTAAATCTCTCCTTGTTCAGTTTCCATCCATTATTCCTTGTCTGGCCTACAGGAGCTTTAGAAAATAGCTTGATCCCTTCCTCCCTGTGGCAACCCCTCAAATATTGGCTATCATGTCTCCCCTGGTCCTTCTCTTTACTAGACTAGCCAAGCCCAGTTCCTATAACCATTCTTCATATGTTTTAGCCTCCCGTCCCCTAATCATCCTGGTTGCTCTTCTCTGTACTTTTTCTAGAGTCTCAACATCTTTTTTATAATGTGGAGACCAAAACTGGATGCAGTACTCTAGGTGTGGTCTTACTAAGGCTTTATAGAGTGGTATTAGTACTTGCCTTGATCTTGACTGTATCCCTCTGTTAATACAACTTAGGATTGCATTAGCTTTTTTGGTGGCTGCTGCACACTGCTGGCTCATATTTAGTTGGTTGTCCACTAAGACACCAAGATCCCTCTCACAGTTACTGCTATTGAGCCTGGTTTCAACCAATCTATATGTGTACTTTTGATTTTTCTTGCCTAAGTGTAGGACTTTACTTTTCTCTATATTGAATTTCATTTTATTAGATATGGCCCAGTGTTCTAGTCTGTCAAGATCCATCTGGATCTTGAGCCTATCTTCTTGGGATTCAAATTAATTGTAAATTAACTATGGCTAAAGGTCCTCTACTTTCTTTAAAATCTTTCCCAAAATGGAAATTTTGGAGACTGGGCTATGTTTCTTTAAAATAGCTGGAGTGAAAGATGGCCTCTGCAGAAGCATTAATAGCATATGTTATGATATGTACAGAATAACCCTTGAGTAACAAGGATATGCATATGGAAATGTTTATGAGATTAGTTGTGAGTAATTATTCAGCCACACACAGATACACTAATTGAGTTAAAGTTTACTTTAAGAAATAGCACAGTCCAATAAATGGTCCTGGTCATATACATTTAACAGTCAAAAGAATATCCAATTACAAAGTTTTCTTACTGGTTGCTTTTGTCATTTACAGTAAACAAAGATATCAAAGTATAAGCACAGCATAAATCTTAGATAGCAACAGAATGTCAGAGAGACAGAATGTCAGAAATACAGAATGTCAGAGATACAGAATGTCAGAGAAAGCAAGCCATGATCTCTAGCTCCCTCTTATGGCAATTCACAATACAATCAACCAATCGGAACATAGTACAAATCAATACAGTAACTTTGTCTTAAAGCTACAAACATACATTGTTGGTTTATATATTGCCAACCCAACTAATTGGTAGACAGATTCCTAACAGCTTAGTTCAAGGTAGGTATGTGACTTCTTCCAACCTAGAGGAGTATGTTTTTACCACACTCCCTTCACTGAATTTATTCCTTAACAGGTTTGACAATCAGTAGGTCTAAGACAGTAGAGAAATACACATATTCACTTTCATCATCACCACACACTTTTGAATATGGGTATGTTCAATCACACGTGTTCATTCACAACTATTCTGTCATTCAGTTCAAGGGAATCTTTAGTAGGAATGTTAGCTTACTGTTTGTCTCTTACTACAAACAGAAACAAAATCACTTAGCCATATAAATGGTTGACCTCAATAGGCGCCTCCATTTTTTTCTACAGTGTATTTTCTATCTGTACATAATTTCAAATGCTGAGCATATTACTTTTCTTAAATCCCCATTGAGTTTGCTCATTCTTTGCAGCCCTACTTTAAAGCAATTGCCATACTGCTTGTCTTATTTTGAGGGATGTTTTCAAGTGTTTCATCTGAATCCTTTCAAAATGCAAACATCCTAATTGCTTTACAAGCTGTCTGTATTTGGAGGAATACTGAAGAAAACACACAAATATACCAAACTACCATATGTGTTTAAAGATATGTAAATGAAGATTTTGTCTAGATTCTTTTTTAAAGTCTCTCCAGTAATTTGGTTCATAGAGCACTAACACTTAATCAGCTGATTACCAATAAGGCTTCAGATTTATCTTCATTTAGAAATTGTTTTGGGTCAGTGAAAAGTTGAAATTGGTTTAATCAGTGGGATTTATACAGAAAACACTATAAATTCAGTGCATAAATCAATGGTTATTTGTTATGTCTGCAGACTTTTTAAATGCCTTAACCCTCTAAAATGGGTGCATAATACAATTACAGCATTACAGTTTCTTAAATGCAGTGGAAAGTTCAACATTTAGGAGCTTTTTCTATAGCGAATTTTTCTTCCTTCTCCTCTCATTCTTCCTCAGCTGTGATTATGTAGACCATTGCAATATAGATAATCCTTGACTCACAATAGTTCAGTTAGGGACCATTCAAAATTATAACAGCATTGAAAAAAGTGACTTATGACCATTGCAATATCCCCAAGGTCACTTGATCAAAATTCAGCTGATTCCTATTTATGATGTTGCAGTGTCACAGGGTCATGTGATCACCATGATAACCTTCTGATAAGCAAAGTCAATGGGGAAGCCAGATTCACTTAACAATGTGTTACTAACTTAACAACGCCAGAGATTCACTTAACAGTTGTGGCAAGAAAAGCCATAAAAATGGGGCAGAATTCATTTAACAACTATCTTATTTAGCAAGACAAATGTTGGACTCAGTTACAATTATAAGTCAATCACTACCTATACTTTAAAAAGATACCTTTGAAATATTTCAATATATAATCCTTTAAAACAGAGGTTGCCAACATTTTGGACCTCAGGGACCACCAAACTCACAAGTTTAAATCCCAGGGACCACTAACTGGTTCTGTTGGTGTGGCCTAATTTGTGGGTGTGGCTTGGTGGTCATGTGACTGGCTGGACATGGCTTGTATGTAAATATTATAAATCTTAATATATTGAATTTTTTATAAAAAAAGCAACTTTTACCCAAAATCAGGCAAAGCAGGCAGGCAGACTGAGTTGCTCACAGAATCATTCAGTGATCTATCTATCTGCCATTGGCTACCTAAGTCTGTCAGATAAAATTTGCTTGCCGTGAGTCTGCACTGAATAGTAGAACCTTCAGCCCTAAGGGAGGTTCGGCTGTGCTTAAAAGCAGAGCCGAAGATCTAAAGACTAGGTAGAAAGTAAGAAATACAACCATTTCCTGCTTTCTAGCTAATCTAAATCTTCTGGCACAATGCTGAACTGCTGATGGTCGGGAAAAAAAGGAAAAATAGCAATTTAGCAGGCAAGTTTGCTGGGTAAGGAGTGAGTGGGCGGGAAAGATTCCGCAGGCCATGTGGGTAGTGCAGCCTTGTGTTCCTGCGCAGCCTAGATTAATTGCTTTGTGGGGGGTGCTCTGGAGATGACATTTCTCTGCGGTCCACCAAAATTTTGTCACGGCCCACCAGTGGGCCATGGCCCACCAGTTCGCAACCATTGCTTTAAAATATGCCAAAGCTCTTTCAAATGTCCTTTTTTTTCATAAGATGTTTGTAGTTAAACTCCAAGTAACTAATTCCAAAATAATGATAAGAAACATATTGCATCCTAGGGATCATGTAAAAAGCTCTTTAGTTGGTGATTTAGGCATAAGCGAAACTTACTGTATTATAGGGCCTCACAAAAGTTTACAATATCAGTTTTCTTATTATGAAAACAAGTTCATTTTACTTATGTTAATAAAAAAGACTGGTTATTTCTTTTGTCAGCATTGTTTGTCCGTATACTATAAATATTTTTAAAATTACATTTAATCACACTACATCATTATTTATGAAAAAAATCCAGCCAGGCAAATGATAAATATGTAATCAGTAAATGCATTCATTTGAAAATAATTTGTATTTTCCACTTTAAATACTTTGCTATTAAATAATTAAAAGGCAAAACGTATGCTTTCAATTTTTTTGTGGTGATCCAAGATTTTCTTTTGGTATGCATATTCATGATACCGTGTGCAATTTTTTAACAAGGGGATTGGGGCCTCAAGAAGTCTAAATTCAGCAGTGATAGATATTTGGGGGGATTTATTAGTTAGAATTTAATATATCAATGTCTCCCTCTTTGCCTAAATGTGTACTATGTTAACGTGAGCACCATTTAATACCCTGTGATTCAATGTTTTTTCTTTCCATTTCACTCTTTCTTTTTCTCCCTTCTAGAGCATTTTCAGTCTTTACGCATTTCGTTTTCTCCAAATCTGGATGACTATAATCCAGATATTCCTGAATGGAGACGGGACATTAGTCATGTCATCAAAGCCGTTCTAGTTGAGGTAAAAAAAATGTTGCCATATTTTATTATTAATTTCCATGAATTTATTTGAAAGGAGCGTTTAGAAGAGTCTGCATCCAATTTAAGACACAAGAATGATTTATATAAATACTACTTCCACTTATCAGATTAATATAAACAATTCTCATCCATTTAATTTCAGATTTTTTTAAAAAAATAAAATTGTATTGTTTTTTTTTAACTGAAGCTTGTCACAAATGCCTTGGTCTCACATCATTGTAATTGTATTCTTATGTGACATGCTAAAAATAGAGTTGTATTTCTTTTCTTTACTAGCTGGAGAAGAATGTTTAAAATACATAGTTTGGTGACTTTATCTTGTAATCTCATTTTTCTATGCAGTCTAAGCCTTACATTTTGTCCATATGGGTCATTGCAGTCTGTCCTGTGCCTGTATTATATAATCATGTAGTTCATTAATCATCCTTCATCATACTTTCTTATTGTTATGGTGCAGAATGACATAGATCAAGGGATGTTGATTCCACAAGTCTATTTAGCACACTGGTGCTAAATAGACTTGTGGAATCAATCCATAGTTCTGTTTTACTAATGAAAGTCTGGAATTGATGAGAACAATTCAAGAACGTTATGGAATATAGATTAGGACATTTTCACTCTAAATAGTTTTTAAGTATTGAAGTGTGGTAACAACTTTTCTTGTCAGGATGCGAGTAATATTTTGGTACAAAATTTGAATGTAATAGTTAAGACATAAAAAATGGATAAACATGGGCTACCACATTTAGACTCATCATGATTTTAAGCCTTAGCAGAAAGAGCCATGATGGTGCAGTGGTTAGAATGCAGTATTGCAGGTTAATTATGCTGACTGCTGATTGCCAGCAATTTGGCAGTTCAATTCTCATCAGCTCAAGGTTGACCCTTCTATTCTTTTGAGGTCAGTAAAATGAGGACCCAGATTGTTTGGGGCAATATGCTGAGTCTGTAAACTGCTCAGAAAGGGTTATAAAGCACTGTGAAGTGGTATAAGTCTAAGTGCTATTGCTAAGTGCTATTGCTATCATCAATGAGAATATGACATAATAAATTTATAATATTGATACATGGAATATACATTAAAACTATGCTTTACCATAGGGAGAACATCTTTTTTTAAAACTGGTCTCATAAATAGAAGGGACCTATTTCAGACTTTTTTTAATTCGAGGCTGATGAGTTCCAATGGTTTCCAACCTGGATTCAGGTTGGAGTGGGGGAGGGGAGGGAGTGACATCATTTGTGGTATGATTGATGCAAATTAGATAATGTCATCACACCTTATATCAGATAAAGCATATTTACAACTTTTATGGCTCCCCCTCCCCCTAAAAGTACATTAAGGTACAAGTCTTACTCATAAAATATTATTTCATTCATTTTATATAGCAACCTTTTTGATATGTGACTTTAAGTGAGGTACAAAGTTTTTTAAAAATAGAAGTCTTAAAGGATTTTAATATAATTAACCATTTTTAGCAGAGGTAGTTCATCAGATAGAAATAATAAAGGCAATCAGGATAGTCTTGAAACTGAACATTCCTGACTGAAATGTTGGGGGAAAGGTTTTTAGAGCCTTTTGGTAGACAAGCAGGGTCAGAACAACCAGATTTTGGTGGGGATGTTTGCAGGTGTGTGGCAGAGGTGTGCTGCAATGTATCATATGATAGTGTTTAAAATGATGGAACCCTATCAGATCTTACTGAATAGCAAAGATAATTGGAAACAAAAGTCTCATATAATAACCAGGCACTGGGATTCCTAGATGCGTATATATATATATATATATATATATATATATATATATATATACACACACATACATAATGTACTAGAGATTCTATTTTTAACTGATGTTATTATAACTATCTCAATGCCTAAATTTCTGTGACTACAGAGAGAACCCCTGATTAAGTCTAACATATCAGTGTGGTAGAGTTCCCACTAGTTTTTTTCTATGTCCAGTGCAATCAGACTCTGAGAAGTGCAAGATTTAAACAGAATTGTTATATGACTTTTCAACTCTGTTTATAAAATTTCTAACATTTCTTTCTCTTAAGATTTTGAACTTCAGAATTAATTTATTTCTCACATAGCAATTATTGGGTTATTTTTTGCCTTTCTTTTTTATTTCTATGTTGATTTTGTAAATACCACAGTGTGTGATACAATCTTTGTTCATGTCATTCATGTTTGTTAATTAATTTTCTTTGCAGATAGTTTTAAACTGTATATTTTTAAGTCTGCAAAACCAGAAATTACATTTACCACTGTCAATGATTCCATGGCGAGAAATGCCTATAGGAGCAGGAATATACTGCTTATAAAAAAACTGGAAAATGTATTTTCTTGGTGGAAGATGTAGATTTGAATGGAATTGTATAAGAGCTGTGGTGACTCAGTGGTTAGAATGTAGTATTACAGGCTAATTCTGTTGACTGCATGTTGCCTGAAGTTCAGCAGTTTGAATCTCACCAGCTCAAGGTTGACTCAGCCTTCCATCCTTCTGAGGTCGGTAAATTGAGGATCCAGATTATTGGGGGCAATGTGTTGAATCTATAAACTACTTAGAAAGGACATTATGAAGTAGTATATAAGTCTAAGTGCTATTGCTATTTGATGATGAGACTGAGAGCACAAGAACCAAAAAAAAAAAAAACCCCAAACCAGTTCTGTGTTTAAAGGTGGTATGCATTTTTCTTTATTAAATATAGTAATAACAAATATTAAATGTTGGAATGATGAGATATAAATGAAATAAATAAAATTAGTTGTATTAATAGTCAGTAAATTTAGAAAAAAATGTAATAGAAGACAAGCAATTCAAGTTTATTTTAGCTGCAGAGACACAACTTTGCCTGTCAGTCTAATGTACTATTACTTTTATTTTCCCCAAATTAGGCAACAATCATTTCTAGTGAACATATTTTGGTAGCAATCCTGCCAGGATTACCCACCTCAGCTGAACTCTTTATTTTGCCCTATAAGAATACCAATGGAGAAAGTAAAGAAACAGCTGAAGATCTGCAACAGGTATCTGGTTTGTTGGCTCTTTTTAGCTGATATAATAATGTTGAACTATTAAGAAATATTCAGTAAGCATTTCTGCTTAATGTAAATGAGATCATATACATCTTGAGATCACATACATACTAGAGATCACATACATCTCGCGTTAATATTAATTTATAGCCATTTGTATTTTTACTTGCATCATTATTATTCATGATTCTGTAACCTTTCAGTTTTCTCTAAATTGTTCCTGCAGTCACTAAATAAGTACACATTAACAAATTTAGACAAAGGGAAAAAAAGACTCAGGATTTCATAGTCTTAACAACCCAGCTTTGTCAACAGCAACTGATGTCCTTATCATTATAAGATTATATTACCACAACATTCAGTTCTTGGAGTTTCCTTGGAAGATCACATGGAAATATTAACTGTGTAGATTGAAGTTACCTATCCACTGGAAGATGATAGCCATTTTAGAGGGTTATTTCTATGCTTGTGTCACTGCAGTTTTAATCAATAGAGTTCAGTTGGTTTAAACCAGTAAACATGGTTTGGATCCCCGTTTTCTTATCTGGATCTAAGCAACCTTAGAATCTACAGCTTAAATAATCTGTTTATTTCAAATTATTCATCTTTTTGGGTGAGGGAGTGGGAAGAAATAAAAAATAGTTGAAATTTTAGATTTCAATGTAACAATATCTATTGAGCACTATTTCTATTTCTACTAGTAGCATACATTTTATAAGACAGGATGAATGAAAGATTCTGACTTCAAAAAGAATTATACACATACATAAATATATTTTTGATTGAGCATTTCTGTAACATGACGGGGAATGTAAAAGTAGACTTCACATTCTATGGTAGAAAGTCTGCAAGCCACAGACAGAATGAAAAAAGGAAATGAGTTGACACATTTTGTTTTATATTCTAAAGAATTCTAACCTAGAAAGGTTTTCATGTTTATTAAGTCTTTATTGCTTTAGAGGAGCCACAATGACTTGGTATTCCCAGTTTCTGGTAATTTTTATATAGTTTTGGTAGAAAGGAATGTGTTAATTTCTTCTCTGTCTACAAAGTCTGTCTACAAAGTCTGTCTACAAAGCCATAATATTAAATTTCTCATTAATGCAAAAATATTTTCATTTGAGTAATGAAATCAGTTTATTACTGTATTACATACATGCTTAATCAGCTAGCCAGTTTTACTTTCATTGACTTTGAACTCTAATAATGATAAATTAATTATTTAAAATATATCTAACCAAGATTATATTTTGTTGGATGCCAGCTCTAATAACTTTATATCATTTGGGTACCTATTGAAAATATTAGAATACCTCTAATAATTTTAGTCTTCCTTATCCCATATGAGAATCTTATGATTCATTAACCACGTGGGTAACTTTTTACCCTGAAAGATATAGTATTTAATCATTTTACAAATTAATAATAATAATAGTAATAGTAATAGTAATAGTAATAAAAACAACAGAAGGTTTATATGTGCAGAAGATATATGTCACTGGAAACAGCAATAATTTGATTTTTCAGCTGAAATAAGATTATCTATATTTAAACGTTTTTCATTTAGCTGCAAACTTAAGCTTTAAAATTTCTGTGTTGATGATGAGCGTATAAAATTTGTAACTCATGAACCTGAACAAATTTTAGTTCAGGCATTTTACTTTTCCTGTAAGAATATGTCAAGCACTATTTATTGTTGATATGTATTTTATACTTAACAAAAATGTTATCAGTACAATGCTGATAGACAATCTTTAGCTGGATTGATTGAGTGATTGTGTATCATTGGGTAACCTAGTGATCACATAGGTAGATTTTCTCCATGCTTATCTGTCCCTAACCTAGTCCTTTACGTCTTCCAATAGTGCACTAATAACTTTATTGTTGATTAACTTCTTCTCTTTCCTTCCATATTTCTCAGCTTCTCCAGATAGCTAGATATACAGCATAAGATCTCAAAAATGCCATAATTTAAGTCTGGTCATTTGTGCTATGAGTGAGAAGTCTGGGTTAATTTATCCAATTATTCATATTTGTTTAAACAGATGTAATAGTATGTAGGAAAACCTTGGGAGATGGGCAAAGAGATGCTACTTAGGGAACTCTTAGGTAAGTGTCATCATAGCCCCCAGCTGCATAATGAGTACAACATAGTAGCAGAGGTAGTATTCAGCAGGTTCTGACCAGTTCTGGAGAACCGGTAGCAGAAATTTTGAATTGTTTGGAGAACCAACAAATACCACCTCTGACTGGCCCTACCCCCATCTATTCTCTGCCTCCTGAGTCCCAGCTGATTGGCTGTGTCTTCTTGTGTTGCCCTGCACAGGAGAATGAAGCTGCAAATCAGGTTAGTGATGAGGAGGGAATGGGATTTTGCAGTAATCTTGCCCCAGGAGTGGGGAGGAAATGGATATTTTACAGTATCCTTCCCCTGCCATGCCCACCAAGCCATGTCCATATAACCGGTAGTAAAAAAATTTGAACCCCACCACTGCATAGTATGAATTTTACTTTCAGACTTGCAAGATTGATGTCAGCCTTACCAGTATGTCATC
Source organism: Pseudonaja textilis (assembly GCF_049901715.1). NCBI lineage: Eukaryota > Metazoa > Chordata > Lepidosauria > Squamata > Elapidae > Pseudonaja > Pseudonaja textilis. The sequence goes on from NC_141993.1 coordinate 45,103,055, forward strand.
TCTCCCAGGTAAATCACGCAGGAAACAGGACTTATTAACTTATTTTATTTTATTTTATTTTAAGCCTGCTTTAACAGAATCTTGCAAGTCTAAAGTACAGACTTCCTGCTCGCAATTTTAACTACTTGATACATTAGGGTGGATCCTTCCTTGTTTTTTTCTTTCCTTTGTTCAGCCACTGATTGCTACTGCCTCTTTTGTCTGATTTATCTGTTTTCTTGGCAGCAACTTTTCTCCTTGATCCCCAAGTCCTCCCCACATTCAATTTCACGGATAGTCCAGACAGGAAGATAAGCAGATATTCTACTTTATTGTAAAGCTACATTAAGAGAAACTTGCAGGTTTGAAAATTCTCCCACTGTCATCTTTACATCTTGATTATGTAGGGATAGTTAGTTCTCTACCATTTGCTTCACGCATTATGCTATCTCTTGCCTGTCCATTTTCAAAGCAGCATCTCTTCACCCAGTCTCCTAAGGTCTTTCCCACATAAAAATACAAATATTCTCAGGATATTCACACCAGTCTAGGTATTCTCCAATATCAATGTTCAAAAGTGTCAATACACTTTCTATCGTGCTTCTTCGAAGTCCAGCCACTCATACCTTCACACTCCAGCCAAATCCAGAAAGATTCTGTTAAATCAGACTGAAATCAGCCCAGTTCATTGTGCTTAGTGTTGAAGTTTATGCTCAGTAGCCAGAACAATACATTAAAAGTATTAGAATATCTGTAGTGATTTTATTCCTTCTTTATCCCAGATGAGATTCTTATGGTACATTAAACAAGAGAATAACTTTCCACCCTGAAAAACATAGTTTTAAATAGGTTTTATTCCTAATGAATTGGTGAATGTGTGCTAATGATCTAATAAGCTTCCTATTGAAGCAGCTTCCATCTGACATAAAACACAGTCCTGACTTCATAGTACTAATAGCAGTAGCACTTAGATTTATATACTGCTTTACAGTGCTTTACTGCCTCTCTAAGCAGTTTACCGAGTCAGCATATTGCCCCCAACAATATGGGTCCTCATTTTATCCACCTCAAAAGGATGGAAGACTCAGTCAGTCTTAAGCCTGGTGAGATTTATACTACTAATCTTAATTTATTGTATAAGTCACAACATTAATGCATCTATTTTGCTGAAGTTTCTAATCCATGATTTACAATGAAATTCTGTGTTTATTTAATATTTTAAAATATTTTAATATTGGAAAAGATAATAAAAAAGCAGAGCTGCCAACATCTAGAAACAAGCAAATTAATAACTAGCAGTCAGCACGGATTTGTTAAAAACAGATAATGCCAAACCAATCTTATTTCATTCTTCACATAGTGACTAAATTAGTAGACCAGCGAAATACTGTGGACATAATATATTTTGATTTGTTATGTCTCACCTGGACAAACAAAGTAATAAGTCCAAATTTCCAACTGAAACACAAATAAGCAGGCAAGTCTGGTAATTACAGGGTTAAATTCCTTAAGCCGACAACATTCTTGGCAGTCTCACACAAGCTGTCTGCCAAGTCCGATAAGGAAGCAGGAACATAAATCACAAGCTGTCACCACACACACAGGATAATTCTGAAGTTTCTCTCACTAAATAACACATTGTCCCGAACAAGAACCCAGAGCTAACCCACCCACTTTTATTCCCTGTGGGGCGTGTCAGTCTCTCATCTCAGTCTCTGATTTGTCCTTTCTTTCTGTGTTGCATCTCACACTTTTGCCTGCGTCTTTGCCTCGCATCAAACCAACATTCCTCAGCCAGAGGCTCTGATACGCCCTCCTGGTTATCTGCCGACACCTGAGGCACAACCAGGGAGGAAGGTCTTGCCGAAGAGGAAAGTCCTGGGGAGGAAGGCAATTCCAAATCCTCTAACAAAGCAGGCTCAAACCTCAGAGCCAAATCCTCCTCTTCCTCATTATCCAAGTCTGTGTCCTCTAACAGAGCAGGCTCAAACCTCCGAGTCACAACACCTTTGTATCTTTTTTCAAATCTTCTTTAAAAATTTAAGTTACATCTTTACAGTTATAACATTCATTTTCTAACCTCTATTTTATAACACATACCTATTTTCAATCGAATTCTGCTTGGTACATTCCCATAAAATACACACTAAATTCTCAAAAGAAAAAAGTATATATGTATATATATATATATCTGTGTATATATGTATAAAAATAGTAAATGGAATAATTATTCTATTCAAGTACAGCTCTGCCATTAATATTAATAACAATATTTTACATTTCTTTTTCTTTTAACAAACATTACCAGTAATATCAGTTGTCTTTCACTTTAATCACCTATATTTCATATTTTACTTATTACTGTTTTTAAATAAAAAACCAAACAATAGTTAGTAACAGTAGTCAATAAAGTTATTCTTATTCAAGTTCATCTTGTCAACTGATAAAAATCTTCCATGTTTCTTTTCAGTTTTTTTTAAACTTTCTTTTTAAACCATTGAGAGCCTTATTCTCTTTACAAACAAATATTCCATTACACATCAGTAGAATTTTTTTCTATCACTTTAATCATCTAAACATATTTTCTAACCCTTTTCTATTTCTAATATAACAATGCTATCCCATGCACCCTTGCAGAATCCTCTCCTTAAGTTAAATTTTAACCATTGTCTCCGTGTCTTTTAAATAGGTTTATTCCTTTAATTCTTGTACTTTTTTTCCTGTCTTTTCCTTTCCTATCTTGTTTCTGTCTTTTGTAGCTTCTTTTCCTTTTCCTCTTCCCTCTCTTTTTCTCCCTCCCCTTTTTATTCCCTTTTCTATCTGATTCTCCCTTCTGTGATCCTCCCTTCTGCTTCTACCTGATGTTATGATTGCTTTTCAAAATTACTCTTTTTGGGGGTTGTTGCTTCAGTGCTTAAATTTTTAACTCCCTTCCCCCCCTTTTCCTTTTTTACCCGACTTAAAATTGCTTGGTCATTAAAGATGGCTTCTTCTTTATCCTGCCCTTCTTGTTGTGCCAGCATTTCTTGTTGTTTTTCATAGTTCAAGATCTCCATTTCTAAAAATTGAAATACGAAGCCAAAAGATCCTCTTCTGTCTTGTGCTTCTTCTTTTTGTTCCTTTAAGTCTCATATTTAACTCTACAAGGAGGGATGCCATTTAAAAAAAATTTAAACAACCCCCAATTGATTTTATTTTATTTCATTAGGATCCTCCATCCAAAGTTCCAGGAATCATCCAATAATCCAAAACTGTTTCTTGCTTCTTTTCTCACTTTCTCTTTCCAGGAGCTTTGTTATCTTATAACAAGGTTTCAGCTACAACGCATCTTTTGCAAGCCTTGTTAAAATTCCACTATCATTTTTTTTTAAGTTTCAGGTGGTCTCCTCCATTTTCCAGATTCCACCCTTTTTTTTTCTTTTTCCCTCCACTGCTTTCTTTCTTTTTTTAAAAGAAAGTTTTTAAATTATCCAAGAATCTTTGTCCCTTTGACACTTTATTTCAGCTAGAAATAGCCTATTAATGTCAAAGTGAATTAGTATCAATTCCTTATTCAAATCTCTTCTTCTTAATGTTCCAAGTCAGTTAAAACTGTCGATGTTAGAGGAAAAAAAGCCAATTCCATTTCCTTTCCCTTTCTCTTTCTCAGCTTAAAATCTTTTTTAGGAATAGTATTAGTCTTTAAAATTCAGATTCCAGGTACCTTAAATAGATGTTCTCCATTCAACCCGGTCAGTCAAACTTTCTCCTTTAAACTTCTTCCTGTACCATCTTGCCCGGTCAGGTTCTTCTTTGAGGCGGCCATTTCTGACCACCACTGCAACCGCCTTTGGGAAAGGGAGTAATGGCCAGCCGAGGGGGAGAGATGCGGCTCAACTCCTCAACCCCACTGGTGGCTCCCCTTCTTCACCACCTCTACGGGGTGGCTTCAGCCCCAAATCCAGGTGGCTTGGGGCACTCCAGCGGCAAGCACAGATCAAAAACTCAGACAATCGCCATTTCGATCCATCGCCAAAAAACCCCAAACCGGAAGTCCAGGGTCAAGTTATTTTCTGAAGCGCTTGTAGGCCATGCAAGAAATAATGGATGGAAACTGCACAAGGAGAGATTTAACCTGGAAATAAGGAGAAACTTTTTGACAGTGAGAACAATCAACCAATGAAACAACTTGCCCTCGGAAGTTGTGGGAGTGCCATCACTTGAGACTTTCAAGAAGAGATTGGACTGCCATTTGTTAGAAATTGTGTAGGGTCTCCTGCTTGGGTGGGGAGTTGGACTAGATGACCTACAAGGTCCCTTCCAACTCTGATTATCTGTTAAATCAAAGTAAGACTTTTATATGCAAAAGCAGAAGGAATGAAGTCATCCACTATTTTACAACACTCAGAGACATTTCTGATAAATCCAATAATAATATAAGTAAAATATAGTCAGAAAACAATAAAATTGTACAAAGGGACTTGAATGAGAGAAAAGTCTTTTTTATGCTGTGAAAATATGTGATATCCTATAGCAAGAGTTACTTGTTATGAATTTCTAATTCCAATATTTGAACTGCTAGAGTTCAGCATCACCACACCACTAATTAAAGTGTTCTGGATTTATAAGTGGACATAGCTGTAGGAATTCTATACACCAAGCAGTGAAAATTAGAAGGCACACCAGCTTTTAAAAAATAAGACCAATATTATACTCCAGTGGCTCCACTGATGAATGTGCATATAAAGAAGTAGGGAGGTGGGCTGTTCCAAATCTGCATTTTAAATTGTATTATTATTCTGAATGTCACATGAATAAAACAGCCTGAACTCATGCAAATAATATCATTTCCAGAACTTCATAGGGATGAAGAAGTATACTGTGAACTGGGTGCTTTAGTTTGTCAAAGGAGACTCAAGAACGTTTCTCTAGTATCAATGTAATTAGTTAATTGGCTAATCAGTTCCATACCGATATTCATTTGTTATTCATTAGGTATTCATTTGTTTCTTACATGTTGGTTCATTATCATCCCACTGGGGGGGGAGGGGTTAAAATGCATAAAAGTATTGTTTCGGGAAGTACTTTACCCTAAATTATGAGATTTTTATATGTATTTATTCTGCTAAATTTTCCATTTTACTGTCATTTTGCCACTTTTTAAAGTCAAGCCTACAATGCCAATGACAATGACATATAAAGAACTTAGTGATGTGAGAAAAATGAATTTATCTTATAAAGAAGAATATGAAGAATATCGAGATTAAATAATTTCCCATGATGCCAAAGTTACAATTTAGCGTAGCAGAAAGTGTGAAAGTCAGTGGCACAGAGGAAAAGCAGCTTTCAACAAGACACTGGAGGGCAGCATTGCACCTTTCCCTGTGAATTCAGGCTCTTGTGCATCCACATGCAATCTTAGTTCATTCATTTTATAACCTAATTACACTGGATTGGATTATCATCACATTGAAATTCATATTGAAACCAATGGCTGAATATAACAAATCTCCTGTTGACATTTTATTCAGAATTCACAAAACATGAGGTATCTTTGTTTTAAACTTGAGATCATGGTTAAACATATTATTCATTTCGAAGTTTTCACATGTTGGTGAATATTTACTTCTGTTCATGTGAATGTTTATTCAGATACAAGATAGATTACCTAACTGTATCTGAGTCCAACCCTCATTGCTTTGGGTTGCAGTATAAACAAAAGGATTTTTCTGATACATTATTTTTGCTATGTATCATATGTTTGACGTGTCCTTCTATCATTGTTATGACTGTATCAGTGGTAAGTAAACAGTGCAGGGGCACTTTTAACTGAAATCCTAATTTGACTTTTAGGATGGCATCTTCACAATGAAGATGGTAGTAGATAATTAAATACACAGGGGCAGAGCCAGAATTTTAGATATACAATAGTTATTTCTTTTTTAAGTTCCTTTTTTAAAATGGATTAAATCTATCCGGAGCTTGTACTATAGTTTTTATATGAATCTTATTAGAGTTGCAGAAAACTGTTTCCATATTTTTAGAGAAATTATTGGTGGGGTGTTTAAAGACTATTATGGCTCACCACATGCTGCTTGGGCCTCAGCTTACTGGCTCCTGTTTTAAACTTCTTCTGCTTCCTATTTTGAAAGTGTGGTTTTGTTTACAAACTTTACCTCTTTGAATTACTGTGGCCTTCAGTTTGCAGATTATGTTATGTTGTATGTTATGAAATAGTTACATTGCACTCAGGTTCACATATTAATTGAAATAAACAGGTTGCTGAAGAATATGGGTCCTGCTGACAAAAAAATGAAATACCTATAATGTAAAATAAATGTGTTCAAGGATTGTGATAATAGTTTTGAATGAAAGTTGTTTGTCAATCTGTTAAAATTAGTTATTGTTATACTTCAAAATTTATGTTAGGGCATTGTCACAATACACCAGCTTTAAAAGTAGAGTTTGACTAAAACTTTTTTGTGGAACTGCTGGTAAAACAAATAATATTTTAAGGAGGAAATTTTACACATTTTACACATTTTATTTAAATGAAGGTTAACTCCAATATCTTCTTGAACTCTACATATTATTTTATCATGTGCAGATCAATTACAGTACATTATCTATTTTGGGGGATGGGGCAAAATCTGGCTCAAAGCAACCATTTTCAACGAAATCAAGGAATGACACTATTAAGGTCATATTTTCTTTTTTCAGCAGGTTTTCATTTGTTACCCTGAGATTAAGTATTATAATAATTATAGCTCCAGCCCTAGTCAGTATTTGTCTAATGGAAAGCCTGAAAGGTTATTCATCCCCTGCTAGGGTCTAAAATTGGGGAGATCAGAAAAAGCATTTTCCAAATATGATAGACTTAATGTGAGTCATAGGGAATGTCTATCAGTATCCTCATAGATATAGCATGTACAAGAAACGCACTCTTTACAAACTACTTCAATTTTAGGCAACTAAAATGATTTCTATTTCAAAATGAACCCTGAATGGTGTTTGCCAAATAAGCAGTAGCCAGTATTAAATTAAGGAGCCAGAAGTACTTAAAAACAATGATAGATAATAGAAAACAACAATAGTCTCATATATGAAAAATAGAAGAGAGAGCATATGTTCGCATCAGAGCTGCATTTTAGGGTAGAGTTAAACATTGAAAATGGACTTGCAATGGATGGAAATGTAATTTGTATGAAAATGTATCATTAACATTTGCAGATGTCTAAGAATTCTTTGAAAGAATCTTACGTGGTTGCATTGGTCTTGTACATAAAATGATTTCTCTGAAATCAGCATCCAGTTACAAAAAAGAAAGTATACTTGCTGTTATATTTACCATTCAATCTGAAGTTTTTCAGTAGGGAATATTTCTGTTAAAAGACATCTGATTATTAAGCGGGCATCTAACAGAGAAGAGAAACCTGCCCTGGTAGATTTGTTCATTCTTTTTATGTATATATTCTTCAAATACCATTTTCTTGATATTTATTTTGTAACATCTCTTTGTGAAGGGAAAATAAAACAGCTTTGTGTAGAAAAAAAATGCATGTAACTTGTATTAAAAGTTTTTTTTTGCAGCATTTGATGGGTGGCATTTCAAAAGTATGTGATATAAGAAGTCCTGATTATAAGAGAGGGTTATGGTAACCAAGCTCTTTATTTTGCCTTAGTCACTTTGTGGGTATAAGGCAAGTCCTATTAAGCTAAATGTAGCTCATAGACTGCAACTTTTAATATTTTTAGTGTAGAACTTCAGTACATATTGTTATTAATAACATCATTCACCAACTGGCAGATTAAATTATGGGGCTGAAAAATCATTCATAAACATCCTTTTTTTTGTTAAGAAAAGATTTATATAACATATTTATTTCATTTCTGCACCAAGACTTTTTAATTCTTTATTTAACAATAAGCATTCTCTGAGTTAGAATATTGTTTTTGTCCTTTGTGGTAGCATACAAAAGAATTTATATATTTTCTTTCTTATTCTAGATTTCAGAAATATTGGTCCAGAAATTAAACCAAAATGCCATTCAGTTCAACTTAAAACCTGGAGTTAGAATCCTTGTTCATGCGGCTCATTTAACAGCAGGTTGGTGCTGATTCTTTAACAATTGCTGGATTGCATTGCTGGAACAGTTAATTGGCAATGCTTTGATGATAGAGTTGTAGATTTTTAATGTTCAGAATATTTTTCAACTTTTCTTTTATTGACATGTATTTAAAATACTTTGTAATACAATACAATACATAGCTACTTAAATTATATTACTTTTATTGAGACAATCACATTAAATGTCCAAAATATTAGAAAAGGGAAAATTCTGTGAATGGAAGTAGTCCTCAAGACTTAGTGGTGTGGGATACCTTTACAAAAGAGATATAATACATACATTTTTAAATTCACTTTTCATGGTTTTGATGACTGCTAGCAGTTCTTTCTATTTCTTTATTAAAATAAATAAATACATCCAGAAACCAAGTCTTGAAAATGTAGTTGAAATTATATGTATATATGGCACTGGCTCCATAGGTATAGTACTTTTGTATGTAAGGATAGAAAAGTACATCATATACCAAATTTTAATTCTAAGAAGATGCAATTTATTCATATAATTTCATTCAAAAGTGCTAGGACAAATGTAGTTACAAAGAAACTACTAAAAAGAAAGATACTTTTTATTCCATAGACTGTATATTCATTTTTGTTTATTAACTTGAATTGTCACAACTATATCAACTATATCAAGTGTTCCTTGATATTAACATTGCTTGAGCTTTATCTACAATAGGTAATAGTCTGAGAACTGAAGCCACATCACTAACTTTCTGCCACAAACAACTTAAATAAAGCATTATTGACTTCCGCTCTGAAACGTCTGTCAGTTTGTGTATCAGATGTTAAGATTATAGAAGCATGGAAGTGCCCTAATGCAGAAAAGACAGACAATTGTACAGACTGTTCAATAACAGTGCAACTTTTGTTGGAAAAGTTCAAGAACATCAGTGATGGTTTGTTTAAAAAAAGAGTGCTCATTTACTTTATGTGCCTATGACTGTATGTACTATTATCTAATTTTTGAATTTTCTTTTTCACTTTTTATAGCTCCACTCATAGATGTCACGCCTAGCCATAGTGGTTCAGCCATGCTAATGTTGCTGTCTGTAATATTTGTAGGATTGGCAGTATTTGTAATCTACAAATTCAAAAGGTATGTGGGTTTTTTTCCCCTGACTTTCTTTCCAACCTTCTGTCAGGTGTGAAAGCATAATTCAAAGAGAGCCTTAGCATACCCATAGCAATGATGGTTTTTGTTAATGTTTTAGGAAGATTCCGGGCATTAATGTTTATGCACAGATGCAGAATGAGAAAGATCAAGAGATGGTCAGTCCAGGCAGTCAAAGTGAAAGCATTCCTAATGTCCCTCAGAGGGAGCTGATGAACCCACAGCAACTAGTAGATGAGAAGTTGGATACCAGGCCATAGGTAAATAAACTAAGCCAGCCAATAGCTGGTTAAAGTTTGCATTCTGATTGGCTAAACCTATTCTGACTTTTCCAACGTCTTCTTCTAAAACACTCAATATTCCCACTGATTCATTAACATATCTAAATTTCTCTAAACTAACACAAATATCTTTACCCTACCCCTCTTCTAATTAATGAGTCATAAAATATGAGGTAAACTTTTTTCCATTGTAATAAATGTCACAATAGTTGCATAGGACTGTGGAAATATTTTCTACTACCATCATAAGTGCCTTTATTCAAGGAAACATTTCCCAGTTTTTGATTCATATTTTGTGGCAACAAAATTTATCTATGAACTTTTTTATGTTTATGACATATGCCATTCAGAGTCACTTACTGAGATGTCATAAATAAACAAAAAAATAAACTTAAAAATAAACATTAGACAATATAAAAATTTCCTTTATGGTATCATGGCAAATTACTAGCTGTCCTTATTACAATACTAGCTGAATTTATTCTGCTATTTTTATTCTTTTATATCTATCACACCATTTAGGCAATCTCTCACAAGAATTAATCTGAGCACAAATGGAAACCATTACAATTAATACAAGATATTTTATTTACATATCTTTGAATAAAAAATTGTGCTTTCTAAATACCTTTGTATAGTCACTGCAGTATATCCCATCACATGTTTCTCAAAATTGCCAATTTTCAGATGCATGGACTTCAACTCCCAGAACTCCCCAGCTCTTAAAGATGGACATCTCCTTATAGTTTTATTGATTTGTGGAACGATTGAAAAAAAGGAAAGTTTGAGTAACCTAAGGCTGACTAATTTAAGATGTTAGCGGTAGTCATTATTTTATATTTCAGCCAGAAATGTATTTACAACCAGAAATGTATTTACAACCATGGTAAACTTTTAAAAGCAGGTATAATACCGCTTCTCCATATAAGTCTAAGAGACCAAGTATTATTTCAGTTTCAATTAAAATTTTTGAATTTCATATAAAGGCAGCCCTATATTAACCAAGTTTGGATAAACTCTGAAGAAAGCTTTACTGGAGGTGAGTTTGTCAATCCACTACTTTCAAATTCTCTGCTGCACATATTAGCATGGCATGGGCCTTTAGAACATAGAATGAAGAGTACCTTGGAGGTCTTCTAATCCACCCCCCTGCTCAAGCAGGAGACCCTCTGTTCTTTGAATATAGATTTTGAATGGACTATGTCCAATTCATCCATTTGTATTCCTGCTGTCTACCTTACAGTAGTATGATCAGCTCACAAAATTTAAGGATAGTTTTTTTTTTTGCTTTATGTTGAAGCTAAATGTCAACATTTGAGGAAAGATGTGAACGATAAAGTGGTAGATGCCAATAAAAATGAAGTATATTTGAACTGATGTCATTTTAAATTCAAAAGTAGATTAAATTAATAGGTACAGCCAATATGTACATGATTTATATATTTAATATTTCCCCAAATTTGACAAAAAACAAAAAGTAATATGTAAGTAAGTTGTGGTGACACAGTGGTTAGTATTGCAGGCTAATTCAGCTTATTGCCAAGAGTTTGATTCTGAATGGCTCAGGGCTGACCCAGCCTTCCATCCTCTGAGATCAGTAAAATGAGGACCCAGATTGTTGGAGGCAATATGCTGATTCTGTAAACCGCTTAGAGAGGTTGTAAAGCACTATGAAGCAGTATATAAGTCTAAGTGCTATTGCTATATATTGCCAACCAGCAGTATTTTGAAAGGGCACAAGTTATGCATCCTTCTGGAAATGAATTATTAATTACTGTATGATCAAATGCATGCAACTGTATTAATACTGAAGCTGTTTCTTGTACTTTATCCTTAATTATAGCTTCATTTCTCTTCCTTCCCTTTCCCTTGCACATGTGGATTAGTATTCAAGGATTGTACTTTTAATGATTTTGGCTGGGGTTATTTGTAGGGTTGCCAGATTTCCAAAGACCAATTCTTGTTCACAAGAGGCTATTGGGAGGAAAATCTCCTGGACATCCTGGACACCAACCAGCGAGCGTGACCAGACAGCCAAGGACTGCCCAGGGTCCAGGACCAGACAGTGCATAGACTCTTGCCCTGCTGATAAGTACACTGGCGGTCAGATGTCTGAGGAATGCTCGTCAGGCGCAGGTGCGCTGGGTTGCTGACCCACTGATTAGTATACTGGTGGTCAGCTGAATGGGTGGGGGACTGGAGCACTGCCGGTAGGGCACAAGGCCAAAGCAACCATGTTAAAGTACATGGGTAATCTGGAGGTCTTCCAGAGCTGCCAGTCATAAAGTTTGATTGTAAATATTGTCCTGGGCAGTGGACAAAACCGGTGGTTTCTATACTGTCCAAGTTCATCATGGATATCTGGCAACCCTATTTGGATTTAGCCTTGGTGGTATCCAAGCCAGTAATTACCATAATGCAACTTAAAAGTATTTTGAAATGTTTGGGCTCAATCTTGGACAATACAACAGACAGAGAGAGAAAGAAAGAAAGAAATCATATCCTTCTGTAATCATATTTTGATATAAGGTGCAGATTTTATGCATATATCTATCTTATTGCTTCAAGACCATTTTATGGCCAGGTTCAGTGATAATTAAATAAATAAACAGACTTTCAAGTTTGTAAGCATTCCATATAGAATTTAATTTTTAGGCAGGTTTAGAGAGAGCATGCTTATTTTTTGTAGTGTTCTATGGTTTGGAAAAATAGATTTCCAGAAGCATATGCACTGGAGTGAAAATTCAGAAGTACTCTTAATATATGAGAGTTGCTAAAACCTATAATGTATGTGACAAAACTATATGTATATGAGTGAAAATATCTCCAAATGCATATAATGATTAGAACAGAAGATTTTCCCTGAAATCCATGCTGCATCAGCAAAGAAAGTAGAGTTCATGGTCAATTCCATAGTTTTAGATAGCCCAAATATGAAAATTCTAGGAATTTTTGAATAAACTTAGTTCCTCAAAAATTCTCTAAACCACTAATGTAAAATCTGATGAGAGAGACGGGGTGGTGGAGAAAGAGAATGATAGAGAGAGAGAGACAGAGAGAGATTGCTCAGTTTCAGGCTTCTAGTCTTTGAGGAAAGACAAGAACCTCAGCAGATTGTCAGAGCCCTGACACTTTATATTTGGTTTCAAATGTTATCAAAAGTAAGCACTTTAACTCAAAGGTATCAAACCAGTCCAGTTTCTTCCTTCTGTCACAGGCTGGGCTTTAATTTGACAAGGTTAAGATATACTCATTAGTATGAGAAAAAGATATGTTCAGCCTTCGAAATGACAAGTAGGAACTCAAGATGAACATAATGTCTCAGTGAGGAACATTTACATCCAAAGTATCGAATATCAGGATACTGAGAAGTTGTCTGTTCCCTCAGTCACATTTTGTTATTTTGCTAATTTAAATTTATTGTTTTTCTCTCTTTTTACTACAGGAAGTATTTCCACAGTTGCTGAGACTCAAAGCACAAAAGAAATTCCTACCTGTGTTAATGTTTGAAAGAAGGACACCACTCTATCTTTACCCCCTTCAAATTTTATTCATTATATATATATATATATATATATATATATATATATATATATATATATATATATATGATCTGATACAAAAATGAGAGAGAGAGAGAGAGAGGAACCATTCACTGCTTTTGGACTTTTGATTCTTCTGACGACAAAAAAAAAAAAGGTTTTTAGCTTTAAGCCTGTGCATGTGGATGTCATTTGGGTAACATATTTAGAATGTACAGATGCTCTATTTTAGTGAGGTAAAAGGAAAACACTACTTCCTCTTAATCCTCTTCCCATTTCTTTTTCTAATCAAGATTTAATTTTAGATGATCCATACTGATATAGGCCAAGAATGTGCATGAGGTATTTTGGAAGGGAAATTAGATGAATGTTAACTTACTGACTTTCAGTATAACTCCTAATGTTGTTGTTTTTTTTTAGCACTGAAGGATTATAGATGACTTTGGCACTATAGCCTACATTCCTGAAATACAGACAAAACTGTAATAGAATTTTAAAAACATAACAGTTTTATGACTTTTTCCTTGTGTTTTCACCTGGTGTTTTATGTACTCCCTGAAATAATTTGTCTGGAGTTCTTTTAGTTTTGTTAAAGGGGGTGTAAAACAAATAGATAAAATGTGTTTTCCACTGCCAAAATCAAAATACTTCATATGTAGTTGTTTGACACTTTCATTCATGCCATTTTAAGTACAAAAACACCAACAACCAAAAAACTATTCTTATAGATATAAATCTAGTCACAGGGTTTGAATATCAGTTTCAACTTGTCTTTTCCCTTTGATATCATTAGGCATCTCTTTTAGCCTCCAATTTAATATAGGCATCCAGTTAAGACTGTTCTACTTAGCATTTGTATTAATAATTTCAAGCATTTTTGCCAGCATCCCATTTATTCATTTTGGAGATAATTATTCATTAGTAGAATGGAACTAATTGGGGAAAATATTATTTCCAATAGTGTCCATATTATATTGCTTCTTCCCAAATTTGTTGGTGGTTTTTAAAATCGTTACAAAAACCCAAAATAAATGAAAGTTATTTGGTACATTGAAGGCATATTATAGATAAATTGGTTCAATCTATGAGCCAACAATCATCAACTTTCAGAGGAATAAATTGCAAGTCCTGTTATCCCTGGACTTTATACAAAAATGATGTTTGTGTGATTTCATTATAAACATCCCACAAAACGTAGATAATAGTATAATAGATAATATGTTTGCATAAGATGTGGACATAACAGAAATCTTTAAATCAAGTTATACTATTTACATGAAATTTTTTCCCCATACTGGGGCTAATTTTACATCTTTTAGCTGGAATATATCAACATCCTTTGTCATATAATTAAATTTTCAGATAGATACTAAATATATTTCCATATCTATTTAAAACTCATCTATCATTTTATTTCATTGTTTTTATTGCATTGTGGAATAAAGCAGGTCCAGCTACAATTCTACAGACTAGACTCAAATACATTATTTTTCTAGACTGAGTCAGTGAAAATGTTCCACTGAGCAGATTTTAGTTCCTCCAAAATTGTAACCAATTGAAAATAATCCTCACTGGGGGACTCGATGTACATGTTAGCTGTAAACTGAAACTTGATTAATGCATTAAAGATATAATCCACATGTTGAGAATGAGTTTTAATTGTAAGCCTGATGATTGAAAACCTGGCCTATTTTTTTAGTGACTTGTTGATTCCCCACTGTTAGATTTTTGTAATGTTTTGCTTCATGAAAAGTTACACTCCCAGTAAAGACATTATCTTTTTACAAATATTGAATTCAGTATGAGAAATATATTTCCATGACACCAGCTCCTGGAGTGCACATGCACTAATGGAATATGAACACTCTCTTGAAATAACCACCTCCCCAGAATGAACTGGATGCCCTTATCTTTCTCTTAATCTATCTGTTTCTAGCATATAGCATAAAGTAACACCAAATAAAGTAAAGACTATCAGAGATTATGTAATTCATTGAAAAATTAAGGTCTTGAAGGTCTGTTATTCAATGCTAGAGCATTGATTCCATAAAGTTGTTGGTTGAGGTATATTACAGAGAGATAAAATACTAATAAAATATCTACCTCACTTACCCAGGTAAGTAAATTAGTCCAATGAAACTGTTTCCCAAAGTACTGAAATTTCTAAACATGTGTTAATTTTTGGAAGTCATATTATTACTATTATTAGATATTTTAAAACATATCCAGTGGTATGATAGTGTTCAGAAGGATCATAACTGAAGACTTTATAGTTAAGGTTATTAACTATAATTATTAATTTATAAATCAATTTAAATAATTAATCTGATTTATACTTTAATGTTCAAACAATGTATTAAAACTCAATAGCCAGATATTTGAATACTTATGCTTAAAACTTTTAAAAAAGTGTTATGAAACTTTAAACTTCAAAATGGATACTAAAAAGTGAGTGCATTAATAAGTATGCTTATTAATATGGTAATCGCTATTTATAATAAAATTAATGAAATTCCATGTATGCAGGGGGAAGTGAAAAATGATCCACTGAGATACATTGTTTCAGATTTTTATAATATGACAGGTTTTCTTAAGTTTAATTTAAACATCATTTAACTTAGATTACTTCAGATTTATGCCAGTTTTAAAGGTCAAACCCTTAATTCTAGCAAATGTTGAGAAGCGATGAGGTCGGAAATATGGCATTAAGATCATCAGTCTAGTAAGCTGCTGGTTATAGGGATATTTATTGCAAATCTTGCAATCAGTACCTAATGAGAAGCTGTTGCCTATGCAACAGGCTTTGGTATGCTTCATCTTCCATCAATGGATGATATTTATAAATATCCTCCTTTACTGGAATTGAAACTGGCAAGATAAGTTTTCCTAATATAAGATGCTGATGTGATTGTTTTGGCACAGCTCTGTTATTAAGGCTGCACATGTATTCTTACTGCCAGTGAGAGTGAGTCAGATAGAACTCAAGTATCCTGAATTAAGCTGCTAGTGTACGACATAAAGCACTATTGCACAGAATCCTTTCGGGAGGATGATTTAAAATAAAAACTGGTGCCTTTTCCTGTGCAGCATTTGGTTATATGAAAGATCTGAAAAGCAATTAAGCTCATAACTCAATATTTCTAACAATGAATTTGGACAACCGTATTGGATATTTTTCATGTTATTTCAGCAACTAGAATTTCTGCTTCCATGAGTCATGATGTTACTTTGCTGCCTTATAGATGCCTCCAACCCAAATAAAACATTGGTGCAGGTTTGGCAAAACAATTGGCCATAAAGAAAGCTTCAGTATTATACTAACAAACTTTTCAGTTTTAATTTTTTTGGAGTCCGATTATTTAAATAATAGTATTAATTACTTAAATGTGTCCCCTAGAAATCAAGAAATCGTTTAATTTTAATCTTCAACCTTATTCTTTTCTGAAGTCCATTTTAATACTAAGACCACATTGCTACATGTGAATATAAGAAATATAGAGTGGGGATAATATTTGGTTTATTATAATGCTAAGAAATCAGGGATGTAGAATAAATCCATATTTTTTTTCATATAATAAGAACAGAATACTATCCATAGTCTCAAAACACAAAAAGTAGATAACTATAAAATAAGTCATATTGATAAGACTTTGGAATTCTTCTGTAGCTTTTTTCACCAGATGGGAATTATGTGTATCCATCGGTGTAGCTGTCAGGATATGGGAAAATAATCAAGGATAACTGTACAATAATTCTCACAATTATAATAGATAGAAGTCCAATATTAGTGGTGTTATTTTTATAGGAAATAAATTTGATTTCTTTTCTTATAGCATTGAACTATTGCTAATTTTGAAATGACTTTTTGATGTAATTTTCACCTCTTGGTTGGATACAATGTAGTGTAATGTATAATTGCTATTGTTTATTGATTTTACAGTCATATTTATTAAACCGATTATGTCTCTAAAGGAAAGTATTGGATTGTCAGTTATTAATTTCTCTCCTTAGAGTGCGAGCACAAATATTTTTTTTTAAATGTAATCTAATCTACATAAAATACTAACAAAATTACAACTGTGCCCTTGTTTATCATCATACAATAGAAGCAATTTCCATACAACAATTTCAAATTCTTTGATTATCAAAGTCAATTTTCTCTACAATTTAGTTTGTTATATGATCCAGTTAGAGTCAGCTCTAGTGACGACATTGGCAAATGCTTGATAATTCAGCCTGTCATGTGTAGTTCTACCAAGTACAGTCCTATAATCAATATGACTTATCTTTCTATTCTCCTTTCCATGATAAATATAGTTTCCCCTCCCATTCATCCTCCATTTGCATCACATGATCCCAAATAGTCCAAATATCTATTAAAATATTCCAAATGGTCTTAAAATGGGACTTAAAATAGTCCCATGTCTACTGCCCCAAAGGAATAGTCTTTATTGGGTATTGATTGATTTTACAAAATAACAGAGTTGGAGGGATCTTGGAGGTCTTCTAGTCCAACCCCTTGGTCAAGCAGGAAACCCTATGCCATTTCAGAGAAACAGTCATCAATCTCTTCTTAAAAATCTCCAGTGTTGGAGTACCCGCTACTTCACTGATCACAATACTCTTATTAACTATCTAAAGAACCATAATATGAAGGTATGTTATTTATCTTGCTCCTTCTTGGTATTCAGGTTTACAGCTATACAATAAAACCAATATAACCAATAAAAGACCATTGCTCTTACCATTTTTCTTGGAGGTGAGGAAATAGAGGGAGTATGCACTTTCCTCAGGATATTTATCACCAGGGGAAACGATAGAAGGAAACAGTTACCTATATAATAATGGCATAGGTTTACTAAATCAAAATTAAGACAAAATTGTTCCTCAATATATTTCTTAGTTCCAGTACAATTAATTAGATCTACACATCATGAAAAACAGGATTTTCTCAGTTCCTATAAGCAGAAATTATCTAAATTAGTAATCAGATATGCACCAAAATTATTTCACAGCTCCTTGATTTCAGAAGTATTTCCTAAAATGGAACACATAGAAAAGAAAATGAGAAAAGTAACAGAAAAAACCTACAGCAAATAAACATATGCATAAATGCTTTTAATGCTCTATTCATATTTCCTTATGAACTTACATGTTTCCCCTTTGGTTTATAAGCAAGTGTTGGATTCTGACCTCATGATTTTCATCAATCTTGTCATGAAATATTATTGCAATTTAGAAAGCAAAGAGTTCAGCCATCTAGCTGTTCTTGATCATGAAAGCTGTTGTTATGATTCGTGGTATTTTTATGTATCAGTCATTCTTTAACATTCTCATCTTTGGCTCACCATTGTTTTAGTCCATTGGTGTCAAACTCAGTCATGTCATGTGACGTGACTTGCAACTTTTTTGCCTTTGGAGAGCTGGGGTGGGCATGGCCTGCACATGATTCAACTGGTCCATGGGGCACCAGGTGACACCCCTGTATTTAGTCTATTCTAACATGTTGTTACATTCCCATGCATTTCTGAGTTCAGGTAGTTTATATGTATGTTTTAGTCCAAAAAGCAATAATACAATTAAGCTTATTAACCATCATGATCACTAGAAAATATAATTGGCTGGGCAAGCAAGCAAGAGTTAGACATGGATTCTATCTGGTTCAACTTGGCTTCTATGTCTCTAAAGTATCTTTCCAATTAGTCTGGTTTAAAAAAAAACACTACTCATTATCTTGTTTTAAGTTTATCATTGCCTTTCTCATTAGATTTACCTCTTTACTTCTTCAATATACTATTCATTCTTATTTTTGATCCCAGGAAACCAAACTATCTACCATTTTAATTTTTTTCAGTGTTAATAGCGTTTTTATCTAAGCATGATAGCAGACAGTAACTTTGTCCTCTTAATATTAAATATTAACATTTTAATAAGTTTTGCTACTTTTTAAACCTGTTGATTAAATAAATGGCATTGCCTATATATTTAAAGCAGTTAGCAGTTTAGCCTTTTATATTGATTCCAACTGTCAGCTTTTCCATTTTCAAGTTTGTTGAATAAGTTGAAAAGATAAGAGGACAATATATATTCTTGTCTTATTCCCCTTCCTATTGTGAAACATTGTTTTTGCACTTTATTTTTTCACTGTAAAGTTTCTTTAAAAATAATTCAATATTCTATCTTGATTAATTTATGTGCTCAAGTCAGTGCTGACTTTTGGCGGACTACATGATTTTCTTGGCAACATTTTTCAAAAGTGGTTTGCCTTTGACTGCTTTCTAGGACTGAAAGACCCTGCCTGCCCCAATACCACTCAGCTGAACTGAAGCTCAAATTGTCTCCCTCCTAGTTTGTAGCCAAAAGCACTACATCAAACTGGTTCCAACTAGCACATATATTAGTTTTAATTGATTCCACATTCTTGCATGATCTACAAAATGAAAGGCCTTCATATAGTCAATAAATAAAATACAAATCTTCCTAAATTCTTTTAATCTCTCACTAACCACCTTAAGGAAGCTGTTGTGGCCCGCTGGCAGCCAACAAAGCTGGCACCAGAGTCAGACAGTGAGAAGGTTGGGAGGAACATGAGCCAGTCCTGGAGGCTGAGGAAGGCTCAAACAAGGGCTCTGTGCCAGAGACAGAGATGGGCAAGGGCAGTCTGGCCGTTATCAGCTGCCTTCGGAGTCGGACAGCAGTGAGGCAGGGGAGCAGCTGGAGCCAGTTCCCAGCCTGCACATGCGCAGAGCTGCCAAAAGAAAAGAACAATTATGAACTAAGGGTCGACATGGTAATAAAGCCACAGGTGGATGGTAAATGGCCCCTCCCATAGGAATTAAAAGAGGAGCAAAGGGGAAGGGGACTTTTGCAAGAAACCATTCATTCATTGCAGCAGTGTGAAGATCTGTCTGTGCATCTCAGAGACTCTGTGCCGAGTCCTTCCTTGTCAGCACTGCGTTTGAAAATATTTACTTGGCAGCTCTCCTAACCACATCCTTGAAAGACTGTCAGGCCTTTGACTGAATTGAGTGCAATAAATTCACCTTTGTTTAATAAAAAGGGTTTTTCCAGGACAAAGAGTCTGCTTAGTGCTTTTTGGTGAAGCCTAGGTCAAAACAGAAGCTACCTGATTTCATGTTCCTCTCTCTTTTCCGCCACCATTCTGTTGATTTGGCTTTTTGTTTTCCATGTATGCTCTAAATTTTTTTTTTGTAAGATTGTAAGCAAAACTTAACTTATATGATGATTTAAATAATAAGTAATAACATGGTAATTTTTATATGTTCTTTGTTTACTGCAGATATAAATGCTTATTTTTTTCTCTAGCCTATTTTTTTCTCTAGCCTTATTTTATATTTGTTTACATATAGCTATTAGCAATTTATCTGCCACTTTCAATATTTCAACTTCTTTATCTTTAAACAATGCAGTGAATAAACAATGCAGGTAGCTTTCTACTTGGTAGATGATAAACTGCTTGTCTCATTTCTTTCTAGTTGAGATTTTCCTGAATATCAAATTATATTTCCATCTTTCTTTAAATTTGATTGCGTCAATGTCTCAATTGCTCTTGATTAATCCTCCCATAACTGTATATTTTACTGTGATTTCACCAATCACCTCTAACTTTTGTCTATTGGTTAACTTTCGTTATTTGACATAACTTGTCTTATGCTACTTTTTCATTTTCCTTATTTTAGATATTGTTTTGAAAAAGCCTCTTCAACATCTTTTCTTCTTTCAAAGTTACAAAAGTATGTTTTTGGCTTTGGTTTTCACCTTTTTAAAAATTTCTTCCCAAAATTCTTCTAGTTTTTTTTTATGCATAGATTGAATGTATTGAATCTATTCCTTATATTGATTTATTCAATCTTATTCTCAATCTTGTAAGTCAAAATGTTCTTGAATACTTACTATATTTAGATTTCTAAAATGATTCTACATATTTGATGCCAATAATTCATAGTTAAAATTTGTACATGGAAGTGTCCAGGCTGAGTGGCCTACACTTCTCCAATTTCTGGTTCCTACACTGCATTCAGTGTTGAACTTTTGATTTCTATTTGTGGATATTGTATTTAAGTTGTTTGACGCAGGAACAAAAGTCAAAGGACCCACTTAGCAAAATTTTGTTAGCCTATGGAAAAATGTGGTGTTGTTTTAATTTACAGAGGGGATATTTTCCTACTTTTATTTTAATTTGATTTATATAGGTATCCTCAACTCATGACCATAAGGAGACTGCCTATTAAGGTTGGAAGTCATGATGGCCACTAAATGAAGTGCCCACATAGCCACTTTCCCAACCCTGCTCTTCCTGATTCAGTCATTAAGTGAACTTGTGGTTCATTAAGTGGAGCATAAGCTGCCTCAGGGCTTTAAGAGAAGCACTGGAAGATCTAGTACAGGCTCTGCCCTGGCTTTCCAAGACCTCACTCATTGCTGAGGAACCCGGTCTTACACTTCCCGCCTTTCAGAGTTACTACACCCTCCTTCTCATCCTATGTCACCTATCACAAATTTACCTTTTGAAGATCTGTGGAGCTTAAATTAGGGAAGACCACTCCATTCCTGGGCCACATGGTACAATGCCAGAAGCAGTTATCATTTTTGGAATGGATGCACTGCACTGTGGACACGTCAAAAATAATGGCTACATCCAAGATCATCCATGTGACTCAGGAATGTAGAAGTTTGCTCTGCTTCCTTAAAAGCAAGCTCTGGTCTACTGCAGACCTTTCCAGAGGTAGGGATGCAGAGCATGTATCTTTGTTCCTGAGCCACATAGATTAATCCTGTAAGCCGTTGCCATTTTCAGAGTGCCCACATTTCATTGTGGTCATCCCAAAAATGACAGCCACTTCTCAGTTTGCACCATACACCCTAAGAACAAAGTGGGATGTTATGCTTCCTGACAAAAAAGTCCTCAGTGGTCTGCAAATTTCACATTAAAGAAGAGCAAGAAGTAGCAATGGCATGATCTCAGCAGCAGCCACCATTTTTAAAATGCCTACATTTCAATGTGGTTGCTTTGAAAATGGCAGCTGCTTTCAGGATCACACCATGTGGTCTAGGAAAGATACCCTGCCCTTCTTTCCTAAACTGAGCTTCAGAGATCTTCAAAAGACAAGTGAGGAGGAAGGTGTAAGGCATTGTGGGATAGGAAGTAGGCCTAAGGCTGCAGGAACCCAGTGGGGAGGAGATGAGGAGGGGGCTGCTCAGGAATAGTATTCAGCAGGTTCCGACCAGTTCTGGAGAACTAATAGCAGAAATTTTGAGTAGTTCGGAGAATTGGCACCACCTCTGACTGGCCCCACTCCCATCTATTCTCCACTTCTTGACTCCCAGCTGATCGGCTGGGTCTTTTGTTGCCCTGCACAGGAGAATGGAGCTGGAAAGCAAGTTCATGGGGTGGAGAGGGAATAGGATTTTGCAGTAACCTTCCCCCAAGAGTGGGGAAGGAGTGGAGATTTTACAATATCCTTCCCCTGGCTTGGGGTGGGAATGGAAATTTTACAGCATCCTTACCCTGGAGCGGAGTGGCAATGGAGATTTTACAGTATCTTACCCCCTGCCACGCCTACCAAGCCATTCCACCAAGCCACACCACACACACCAAACCACGCCCACAGAACTCGTAGTAAAAATAATTGAATCCCACCACTGGGGCTGCTGTAGTGTCCCTGTGGTCAACCATAAGGGCAAATGACTGCAGTGAAAATGGGCCATGAGTAGTTTCTCATAAAATAAGGCCGGGTCTTGGGACATCTTTTTGGGGATGACTTAATTTCCTCCCCCACTTCTATCAGCCGGTAGAAGTGGGTTCATGGTGAAGGGAGTGTGTGTGGCACTCGCCCTGAGGCCACTTCTACCGGCCGATAGAAGCGGCTGGTGTCTCTACCTTCTGGGAGCTTCCATCGGCCAATATAAATGGCTTTGTGGTGAGGGCAGTGAGCATGGGCATTCGCCCCAAGACCACTTCTACTGGCCGATAGAAGTGGCTGGTGACTCTGCTTTTGGGGACCTTCTATCAGCCTATAGAAATGGCTTTTTGGCAAGGGGAGTGCATGTGGGGACTCGCCTGAAGGCCGCTTCTACCGGCCGATAGAAGTGACTGGTGACTCTGCCTTCGGGGAGCTTCTATCGGCCGATGTTCTATCGGCAGTAGATTGGGGTATTCTAGCCTAGGCCACATGCAGGATGCTCCTAAAGGCAAGTTTTCTCTCCCCCCCCTTCCCCCCCATTTCTCTTCACCTCGTAGTTTTAATGAACAATGTGAGAAATGGCAGGGAAACACATGGATTAAATAGGCCTAAATTTTGGGGGTGGGGCTTAATTTCACCTCATGCCTAGAAATCATGCTGGGCCTTCCTATTGGTGGAGGCCATATTGTTGGAGAAACATGGTAGGAAGTCGGCTGTAGGTTGAGGAACACCTGTACTATATCCATAATGCTAAAAGATACTATCATATTTACAAAATATCCAGCAAATATTATTTTGTACTGTAGAATGCTTTATAATGTATTATTCAACAAAGCTTTGTTAATTTAATCTTTTTAAGGTATGTTGGTTCCCAGAGTACTAGTTGAGGTGAAGAAAGCTGGCTTTTTTTCTTAATTGTTAAGGGTTTAAGTGAATTTTTGACAACAGTTTTAGTTCTGATTCATAAATCAAAGACATCAGGACAGTTATATCTGAATGTTCACCTTTCTTTGAATGTACATATAATTATTTATGACACTACTTGTGTATCTCCAAGCATTCAAGGCTTACAATGGCACCCCTTGATGTAATAGCTAGTACAAGGTAGTGGGTTTTTTTATAAGTTATTTCCTCACATGAACTCCTTTAGTTAATGAGGTACTGTCACAGAATTTATCACAATGGAAAATAATAATAAGACAAAGTGTAAAATATAGCAAGATTAAAAAGTGGAGAAAAATGTTGCTTGAGAATATCTCTTAAAAATTGACAAGTGTTTTCTTCTAAAGCAAATCAAAATATTAGATTAGATTAAATTCAACTTTATTGTCATTGCCATGGATACAGGCAATGAAATGCAGTTAGCATCCAACCAGATGTTCATGTAACAGCCATGAGCTGCTGTTTTTTTCATTCTCATAATTGGCATTTTCCCTTTTTTTCCCTCTCCGCTGGCAAATTAGTATTACCTTGTCAGAGTACAACATGTGTACAATGAAATTGTCTGAAACTCCCTTCATGCACCTCTACAACTCACTGTGAGGACAGAAGTCCCTAACGCAGTTCCAATCTTATCACCCTATTTGACCTTGTTGCACAACACGCCATCCCCACAAGTCTATCATACTATGTTGACATGAAGTTATTTTCCATTCAGAAGTCTGACAGCCCACGGGTAGAAACTGTTTTTCAGCCTGTTGGTGCAGCTGGCTGTGCTCCTATATCTCTTACCTGATAGTAGGAGAGTGAAGAAGTGCTGACTGGGATGTAGTCATCCCTGAGAATTTTCCTCACTCTTCTAAGGCAGCAAGCCCTAGAGGTGGTATCAAGGAACAGCCCACAATGTTTTGTGCTGTGCTCACTACCCTCTGTAATGTCTTTCCATCTGAGGCTGTCAAGCCAGCATACTACACCATAATGCAATATGTGAGGACCCTTTCTATTGTAGACCAGTAAAAGGAGATCATCAGTCATTGTTCCACTTTATTCTTTCACAAGATCCTAAATGGAGTTTCTGTTGGACCTTTCCATCCACCTGGGTTATGTTGATTTTTCAGGTAAGATCATCACTGAGATAGACTCCCAGGAATTCAAATGAGGAAACTCTCTCCACACAGCCCCACTTGATGTAAAGTGGGGCGGGTTCCTCTCCCTCCTTCTGGAAATCTAACACCATCTCCTTTGCCTTGCTCATGTTTAAATGCAAGTTATTTTCTAGGCACCATGAGGATAATTTTTGAATATCCCCTCTGTATGCTGTTTTGTCTCCATCTGTAATGAGACCCAATACCATAGTATCATCTGTGTACTTAATGATCACAGTGGATGGGTCAGATGATACACAATCATGTATGTACAATGAGTACAGGTATGGACTGAGCACACAGCCCTGTGGAGAGCCAATGCCAAGCTTCAGGGAGGTGAATACGACAGACTCAGCCCTGACTGTTTGTGGTCGGTCCCTCAGAAAGTCTTTGATCCAGTCACAGATGGAAAAGGGACAGTTCAAGTCAGTTAGCTTTTCGATAAGGATGCTCAGCAGGATAATATTGAAGCCTGAGCTGAAGTCAATGAAAAGCATCCTCACATAGTTCCGGGTTTCTCCAGATGGTTCGCTACAGAATGTAAGGTAGTAGCTATGGCATCATCTGTCGACCTGTTTCCCCTGTAGGCAAACTTATGTTTATCAAAGTCTGGTGTGAGGCATGTCCTAAGGTGTTGGAGAACCAGTCTTTCGAAGCATTTCATCACTACTGATGTTAACACGATAGGTCTGTAGTCATTTAGACAGTTAATTGCTGTTTTCTTGGTTGATCATATACACAGAAGTGAAAGAACTGGGGAGAAATACACATCCCTAATATTAAATATCCATCTGTAATGTTCAAAATATAAAAAATAACTACATATGGACTGCTATCATATATGTATACATGTATGAATTATTAAAGAAATGGATACCGTATCCATATCGAACTTTTTAGTATATCAATTCCATGAACCACATTTTTGGAGGGAGTTATTTGACATTCTGTATTCTGGAATACTGCTTCCTCCTTCTGGCATCTCTAGAGAAATTATGTGTCAAAAAATATCCAACTCTTCTGCTTCAGTTTCTCTGTACTACTTTTTCAGTACTGATATTTTGGCCCTTTGTCTTATTTTTTTGCGTAAAAAAAATCTTCCCCAAAATTTGTATATATATTTTATGTGTGTTTGTAGTGGTATGTTTATCCATGTCAAATAAAAAAGTCTGGATGACTAACAATACCTTTAAAAAATAGAAGCAATATAACATCATTATAAATAACATGTAGAAGTCAAGAAAACCAGCCAACAACAATTAGCATAACCATTATATGGGCTTTACAAGGCCCCAAGCTCTAGAACAAAACCAGGTCTTCAAAATCTTACAAAAATACAGTGGGGGCAACGTGCACCTGATTTCTGGGGAACTAATCCAGAGGACTAGCACTGTGTCAAGGCTAGACTTGTCTGTCTCTATCAACATTGACTGGCATCATCCCCATAAGAAGAAAATGTTGTCTATCCAAATCTCCAAAGCCTGTCCAGAAGAATATCATGGTTGCTGGTATCAAAAGTAGATAAGAAATCAAGACAAACAAGGACAAATAACCTGTTCCCACTCTGTTCCTATCAGAAGTTATCCAAGAGTCGATTCCATATCCAAGTCTGATTCCTGACTGGAAAAAGGAAAGGTACTTGAAAGAGAAGATTTGAAACCTAATAAAAATTGTCTAGAACAGCCAGATCCAGGAAGGAACTTTTGGTAATATATGGTAAATGGCTTTGTCCATACTTAATGCATATGATTATTGTGCTTAAGATGTAAATTTTGTCCAGATTTTAGAATATAATAGAACATACAGAACATATTGATTTTTGAAGTATAAGTTCATACCAAATATATTTCTTTGTCATTTGTATTGGCAACTCCTTGCTGTTTTTTTTAATCTAGACCATTGCATATGCCAAATATTCCTAAAGAAGACAAATGACAAATGTGTCATGGGTATTGTATAGTTTGCTATCTTCAGGTACCTAAATAATGCTCACCTAATAATCATTTGTAGCATTGTATGTCTAAAGGATGAGATATAAATATACGAACAAGGCACAATTTTTAATAAATGAAACGGTTCTGTAGGATCAAACATTTTTTAAAAATATTTTAAATATTAAGTTGATTCTACTTCAGATATCATGTCTCATTTCATACTTGATCTAGGAAGTTGCCACTCTTCTTCTTGGCAGTTGCTTTCCTGGAAAAAAAAGAGAGAGGGAGAGGAAGGGAGGGGGAGAGAGACAGAGAGAGAGAGAGAGAACTTTCAGAAGGAAGAGACCAATGGCTACTTTGGCCTCATTAATGCAAAAGAAGGTAGAGAAATAAATAAGGGAAAGAGCAAGTGCAGATGATCTCAAATTTGTTTGTTCCAATTCATTTTCTTTTGACATAGGCAGGAAATGCAAAATCAGGTAATTTTCCTTTCAAGTACATGTTATTAATTGATAATATAATTTCTGATTTATTTATATAAATCCCACATTTATTATTTTTATATATAAGTCAGACCAGGGATGTCAAACTTGATTTCATTGAGGGCTGCATCAGAGTTGTTTGACTTCATGGGGCCAGGGGCAGGACATGCCCAGAAGCATGGTTGTGGTGGTCATGTTTATAGTAGGCATAACATGGGAATCATGCTGGGGGGAAACCTGTGGTGGCCAAGTGCTAAGGCAGGACTCCCCTGAGACTTCCCTCATCTCATTATACAGGTAAGCCTCAAGTACGAATGTAATAGAGTCTGCCAATTACATTCGTAACCTGAGGATTCATTTGATTGAATCATGCTGAATGAATGTGATCACTCCCTGCTTTCCCAATGCATTTGTTAATCAAATGTGCAGATCATTAAATTCACATGACATATCTCATAGTGGGAAGAGCATGCGGTGGCCTAGTGCTGCAGCAATCCATTCAAGGCTTCCCCCAATCCGCTGAGATACCTTATGCTACCCCGGGGTAGCCCACAATTGATTCCTCCCATCCTGCCCCACTGGGTCCCCACAGACTGGGCCTGCTTTGCTAGTATCCCAGATTCCACTTACTCCTCCTCACCCCATTTCCCATGGATTACTTACTTTTTGAAGATCTCCAGAGCTCCAGAAGAGGCTGATGCATAGGCAGAAAAGCCAAAGTGTTGTATTCAGATGATGACAAAGTTGTAAGAATGTGAGATGTAAGGAAAACATTTTCACTAGCTTCTGTATAAAAGACTTTAGCTTGGAGCCATGTGGTCAGCTGGTAGTAGAAAAGGCATCAACTGGGCCACAACAGCTTCCTGCTTTGGGGATTGAGGTAGTAGTAGCACCCAGTCAATGAGGAGTTTGCTTCCTTTGTATTATCAGGTGAACTGCAAGCCCCTTGTTGATTGGCTGCCATTCCCCAATCCCTGAAGCTACTCATTCAAACTAGCCAGTCAGCAGGAGGCTGCTTGTTGTCTGCCAGATTGGTCAGAAACTAAGCCTGTAGGCTCTCATGGCAGAGAAGTGACTTTTATTCAGATGGGTAAAGCTGTTTTCCTTACATCTCACATTCTTACAGCTTCACGGGCATCTGAACAAAAGACTTTGATTCTCTGCCATGTGGGTCAGCCTCTTCTTGAGCTCTTCGAAAAGTAAGTATAGTAAAGCCATGGGAAAGGGGTGGGGAGGGCTGGAGGCGGCTGACGGAGGCACCATTTCAGTGATGACAGGCCTGGGGAGGCCTCTGGGGGCCTGAACAGAGCCTTGGAGGGCTGGATGCAGTCTCCAAAGGCTCCATTTTAGCCCCTCCCCCATTTTGGCCAGCTTCAGGAGACTGTACAGGCCAAAATGGGCCTTGGGGACCACTAGCAGAGACATCACAGGCTGGTCCTTTGCTATTTCCAGACCGGTCCCACAGGCCAGGTCTAATTACCTGAGGCTGAATCTGGCCTGTATGCCTTGAGTTTGATACACCTGACTCAGACTGAGAACATAGCTAATACTCCTTCCTACTCTTATTTTGTCTAACACAACAACCAACTTGTAAGGTGAGTTGGGCTGAGAGAATATAACTGACCCAAAATCATCTAGTTGACTTTCATTGCTAAGGCAGGTCTCAGAATCTCTTGATTTCTAACCTGATGCCTTAAGTACTAGAACCAAATTCCTCTTAAAACACACACACACACACACACACACACACACACACTTATTAATTTACAAACTAGAGGCCCCACAAACACATAAACCCCAAGACTAAGACCAAAACAACTTTTTAAGTGTTTTTAAAATGCTAAAGAGAAATATCACTGTCCATATATCTTGTCTGTGATCTACATGGTATATTTCCTCAGTCTCTTAACATGACAACACTTAATAGAAAGGACCTGAAGCAAACCCACTCTGTCAGAATATGCCTGGTAGGCAGAAACAGTTGGAAATAGGCAGTTCCCCAGGTATTCAGGCCCTAGTCCATGAAGAACTTTATAGGTAACAGTCAGCATCGTGAATTACATCTGGAAAACAATGCTGATTGCATAGCAGTGGTGACACATAAGCATTCTGAGAGCTATCCATTACTATACACACTGTGTATTTCACCAGCTATAGCTTTCAGATTACCTAGATGGCAAGCAGATGTGGAGCATATTGAAATAAAGCAGTCATGTGATTACCAGGGTATGTGTAGCTAGAAATCTAGAAAGCTATGCACCAGTTTAAAATGGGAAACTTTTATCCCATTCAAGACCAATGATGGAAATTTTCCTCATCTGAAGGGTATGTGTCTGTGTAAAACACCACCAGTTGGTCTGGGCAGGATTGAACTAAAGCCTGTTCTGTGCCATCAACACCTGCACAGCCTCCAGACACTGGATCAGTACATTGACAGATTCATCTGCACAGCTCAGGGTTGAGCTACAAAACTTAGTATCATCAACATACCAATGATAGTAAACCTAAACTTACAGATGACCTCACCCAATCCTTTCATGTAAATGTGAAACAGCAGAGGGGAGACTGCCAAGCCTGAAGCAACCCACAAATGGGGGATCACAGGCATGACATTTCCTTCATTAACATCAACCAACCACTGGGGAAGGGAGTGAACCACTGCAACTCAGGGTCTCCAATTCTCAATTTTCACAGAAGGTCCAGAAGGATATTGTGAGTAATGTATCAAAAGGCACTGAGAGGTCATTGAGTATCACAATGGATACTTTGGGGCAGACATTCCAGTTGCCCCAAAGGTCATCAAGCATGGCTGTCTTTGAACTATATCCCAGTTTAAAACCCAACTGAAATGAGTGCAGATAAATAAATACACAGTATACAGTATCTGTTGATAGTTTGGGTACTAAAGAAAAATATATGGATAGATCAGACACAGATACTCACTGGATTAACATTAAACAGTGTATCTTTAGTTCCTAGCAAAAAAATGCATATTACTGATTTAAATAAGGCTCATGTTAAGACTTACATACATGTTCCCACCTGCACATGTTTATACAAACATCTGGTATATATTTTTTAGTTTTCTGAACAAAAGTGTTACCACAATAACATCCTTTTGAAAAACATAGAGAAGAGTAGAAAAAAATATCAAGACTTCTAGAAGAGTTGCACTAGTAAAAAATGTGTGGGACGTTGACTCTTCTCTCCCCTGATATCTAAATAACTGTCCAAATGAATAGCTTTGTACTACTGTATCCATGCTAAATGTACATAGAACAAAATACTACTGTGCTATCCAATATAAAAGATGAGCATTTTTATTGAATACATGTTGAAGTGCATAAAGGTTCCACTAACACTTTCCTTATTGGTTTTTTTTGTACAACCATATGATGATGAAAGTCAAACCAATCAGAAAACTTTTCAATATTTCATATCATGTAAGAGAACAGAATAAGCAAAGTCAAATCATGAGTTTTAAGTTTTACTTTGGTTTTGAAGCATTGAAGCTTTCCATTCCATTCTAAAGTATGACTTATTTTAATGTAATCGAAAATCATCTATGAATAAAGATGGCAGAGTAGTTGAAACCTGAGCTGGAGAATATTTATTTTTCATTCTGGAGCCAGATGATGCTTGAAATGACATTACTTTCCATTGTTCAAATGGAACTCCGCAGGTATTTTCAGACCTAGCGGTAGGATTAAAGGATTTGACTTTCAAGCCTTTGACTTTGGGATCTTTGGAACATTTTTCTACTTTCATGATGGACAGAAAACAGTATTGTTAAAAAATATGCTTATTCTAGTACAAGGTGCCCCGAGGAAATCTGTGCAATTTCAAATCTTGCCTGCCAAGAAATAAAAAGCTTCTATTTCTCACAATGAGAATAAGCTGAAATGACAAGGAGTTTGACAGAATTCCCAGAAAGAAAAAAATAGTAAATATATCAGGGATATTTGGGGGGGAAATTACTAGAGTCATGCTCTTTTACAATTACTTCATTTTTTGCCTGTATTTGGTCTTATTATGCTAAGTATCATGGTTTCATTATGCAGGTATCTTTGGTCAGTTACCAGCTGCTTGAGCTTCAGCTCTCAGAAAGTTGTCTAATTTCTGTTTTATATTACAGTTTTATACATTCTCATTCAATCAGTAATAATTGGTGTTGTCTGCTGAATAAATATGACCTAATCTTCCATTATTTTACTTTTTATCATGTAGGTTAAATTGTTTAAAGCCTTTGAATATTGCAGAATGTTAAGCAATGTGTCTTTCTCAAGGTGCCAAGGAACATAGTTTCTTATTTATGAAGTGCAAAAGATGCCTCGCAAAAGAAGGAAGTGATGCATTTTTAAATAAGCACTTTTATGAGGAAGGAGTGTTACATATTTTTGCCATCGTGAGACATAACAATAATAACAGCGGTGTTTTTTTAAAAAAAAATCTGAAAAAATAAAGCTCATTAAATTTATAGGAGTTATTCCACACTTTCCAATTTGGCATATGTTTGCAGTCTTATTTATGCTTATGAAATTATGAGTGATTTCCAACTTTGTGTACCCTTCCTGGAAACTTGATGGAGAGACAATTGTAATATTTATTTAATTTTTAAATATATTCATCTGTTAAATTTATATGCCTCTCATGTCACTATTGAATGACTGTAGGCAGCTCGCAACAACATAAAATGAGAATATAAAACATTAAACATTAATTGTAGCCTTGGGCATGCAACTGAGTTATTTTTACTTATCACAGGTGATGACTTCTAGGATCTTTTATAGTTCCTTTCCATCCTATGTTATCTATCCAACCTTTAGTTTGTCAAACACATCTATATTTTTTAAAAATTATAACAGCTCTCAAAGTCAGAGTTGGTTAGAAAATAACAAGTTCATGAATTATCTCTCTGTATTTGTATATTTCCAAACACACATATTAGCCTATTAACTTTCATCTTAAACAAGGACATTTTTTTCACTTCACACATTTTTATTTAAAGAACCATGCTACTACTTCTTATTGTCTACATGGCTTTATGCCTTGATTTTTTAAGCCCACCTATTACTGCAGAGATGGGATATTTCTAATCTGAAATGAAAGTTTTAATCGATTAAGTGTGCAATTTAATAGATTAGTCTTGGCAACCTTGTTGGCATATATATGGAAAAGAATATTGTAATACATCCAAAGAGCTACTTCTTGGTAATATCCATAGGGTTTGCTATAAAATTTGTGTGTAGTTCACCATTAGCTGGTGCAGCCGGCAGTGGAATTGGACAGTGTGGAAGAAAGGGGACCAGTCAGGGAGTCTGGAGAGGACTTGGATGAGGGGCCTGTGTCCGATGCAGGGATGGGAAGAGGACCATCTGGGAGTGGGGTGCTGCCTTCGGACCCTTTGGAGTCTGACAGCAGCGAAGCAGAGAACCTAGGGGATCCTGTTCCCAGTGCGGTTGTGCACAAAGCTGCTAGAAGACAAGAGCAGCTGAAACAAAAGAGGCGACTTGGAAGTAAGGCTGGGAGGTGATTGCCCCTAAGGGATAAAAGTGAGGCCTAAACGATGAAACCTTTGCAGGAAGCAAAGTATTTCGATCAGTTCCGAATCATCCTTGAAGCTTTGTGTACTTTGGTTGTTTTTTTCTTGTACTTCGGTTGGTTTCTTTTATAGTAAATTGAATTCTTCTGTTTTGGGCAGCATTCCACAGAAGTAAAAGGTGTGTGCTTATCTTGGGGATTGTTTAAGATTAGTGTCATGCCCCTGTTAGAGACTGAGGGAGAGGAGGAACAACTGTGTGGCTCCAGAGGTTGTGGAGGAGGCTGGAGAAGGGAGTCAGAGGAAGACCCAGGCCTATCTCCTCTCCATCCTAGGGCACACAGGGAGTAGAGGATAAAGGAGAGATGGGAATGACATGGTCTGGGGGGGACGACGAAAGGGCCTTGATCCTCTTCATTAGCTGCACCTGTGAGAACTGATTAAAAGGATGGACAAGTGTATGGGCCAGTGCTGGAAATAAAGTGTGGAAATATCTCTAGTTTGTCATTCCTCTCTGAGTTTGGCGTCCTTCCCAGTGTGTGTTCCAATATCTGTGGATGTCTTCAAGCCCCTATCTTGCCTGGTTCCCTTAAACGTTTCAGTCTGGTTTGTGTTGCTTTTACTCTTTATAATTTATAAATATTTTTAGTTTAAACAGCATTTCCTCCTTTCTGTAATTGTTTGTGGGGGAGTTTTTTGTCTCTAGTCAAGGATATTTGGAGTGTTGAAGTAAAGTAAATGAATAAAAGGGGCTTCATCTATTTTAGGGACTTTGTTTATTTTGTATCCCACCCTGGGTCATCACAATTAGTTCCAGCTGGGAATGAAAACAATTCCCAGCATTGCAATAAAATGGGTTTTGCTTTTAAAACAAGCTTGTGAATAATTACAATTTATGAAGCCTGGGTCAGAACAATTTGTAACACTAGAAATATAAAATTAAATTAAAATGAAATTAAAATAAACTCTGTATGAAACATTGTTATACATGTATTGTTTCAAAATACCATTTTTTTTAAACCTGTCAGTCAAAGAACAATGAAATATTTCATGTAAGTTATTTTTAAGAGGAGATTTCAATAGATTTCCAAGAGACATATTAATTCTAGTCCATGAGATAGCTGACATATGATGGAATTAAGTATTTCAAGCTATGTGGATTTGATTTTGGAAGATCAAGGAATTAGATAATCACTTAAATCTACAAATAAGAAAACTGAGACACCAATATATAAAATCTAGATTTAGCCTTGCCCTTCTGCATCCTGCATTCAAAAAAATAGCACTAAATTGTCTGGATGGTTTTTTTCCCCCCTATTGTTCTTCTTGTAGAGTTCTCAAAAGAAGGTGGGGCAGATCATGAAAGGAACTTGTTAGGGCTGTGTTCTTGGAAAATATTGGAACCTTTGCTAGTTTAAACTATATTGTAACTTTTGGCAATTTCCCTATGCCATTTACTGGACAAAGATACTGAACACCTTCCAAACTAGATATAGAGAGATAGATAGATAGATAGATAGATAGATAGATAGATAGATAGATAGATAGATAAATAGTTTTTCAATTGTACATATTTTTTTTAAAAAAATCCCACCTAATAGTCCTTTTTATCTTTTATTTAAAAAAACAAAAACAAGAGAGAAATATGAAAGAATAAATGAGAGACCTTTTCATTAAGAAATAAAATGTAAAGTTTGACAAAACAAATAAGCTACTAAATAAAAGATCTTGAACAATTGTTTAAAAGTAACTGAAAAAGATAACTGATGAAAGAATTGCAAGAAGTTAAACAATTAAGGTTACTAGAAGTAAAAGGAGTACAAAGAAAATATAAATAGCTGAATAAAAGGATTTTAAACATATAAATAAATGAAGCAAATATTGATCTTATCAGCTTAGAAAAAGGAAAGAAACACAGAAAATATCAGCAGTAAAAGGGGTTAAATTGTTAGATTTAAAATCAGAAATCACAGAAAAATTTAAAGAATATATTTCATGATTAATGAAGAAGTTGCTGTGAAGAAATACATTGAAATGTCTATAAAAATAATGACCAACATAGAGATATTTTAAGAAATCAGATAACTATCAAAGAAACAAACAAGACAATCCAAAAACTAGACTTGTAAAAGCAGATGGGGCCAGTTGGGCTAATAGAAATACAAAGAATTTGAAGGGAAAAAAACCCTGCAGAAACCACTGATGAACACATTGAATGAAATTAGAAGATTAAGGTGACACCGACAACATGGAAAAAATCATATAGAATTTTGATTTACAAAAGCAGTGATGCATAGAAAACATAGTCCTACAGATCAATTTCTTTGTTGAATGTAGACAATTCACAAAAAATAGTTTGAATGCCTAAGGAAATTGCCTCAGATATAATACACATCAACCAAACAAGTTATATTCCAATAAAAAAACATCACGGATAATAGTTAATCAATAGGAAAGTGTCCATTTCTATTGGCAGAATAATTCCCAGAGAAGAGGTCAAAGAGTGAGGCAAAAACATGTGTAAGTGCCAAAAAACAACTTTTATACAGCCAATGAAGCAGTCTCAGTAGGTTTTAAAATAATCTAAGGTACCTTTTCCCTTATTATTTGTTATTTGTTTAGAAATATTGGCAGAAAAATATCTGAACTGACAAACAAATATCTGTACATAAAATTCAAGGAGAGCAATATAAGCTAAAATGTTATGTAAATTATATAGTATTAACAGAACCACAAGGCAGTAGATGAAAATAATCCATAGTTCTGGAGCATTCATTACAGAAAAAAAAATCAGTATATAAAGTAAGCAAAAATAATCACAAACATTTAACATGAAAAGATTTCTCTTGTAATTTCATCTAAGAGGCAATAATCAAGAAATATATATCAAAACAACGCTGGCAAAATAATGGCAAGAAATAAAGATATCTTGAAAGTTGGAATAACTTAAAGCCCTTTTTTATCTATGGAAAGTCTCAGTCATCCAACACCATCAACTGAATCAAATACCATCAACTGAAGAAGCTTCTTGAATGAGAAGCAAAATGTCTTCAAAGAAAAAGCCAGTATAGAATAGAATAGAATAGAATAGAATAGAATAGAATAGAATAGAATAGAATAGAATAGAATACTTTATTGGCCAAGTGTGATTGTACACACAAGAAATTTGTCTTGGTGTAAATACTCTCAGTATACATAAAGAAAAGGTACATTCGTTAAGAATCAAGAATCACAACGTACAACACTTAATGATAGTCATAGGATACAATCAATCAACAACAAATCATACTAGGAAACAGTCAATATAAATCGTAAGGATACAAGCGACAAAGTTACAGTCCTACAATCACAAGTGGGAGGGGATGGGTGATAAGGAGTGATAAGAAGATTAATAGTAGTGCAGACTTTGTAATAGTCCAGTTTGTAAAAGTCCAGTTGCTTGTTGAAAAACACATTTGGGTTAAGGCCTTTTTTGTTTGGATCAATTATAATTATCAAAAAGAATGTATTCCTCAGAATACATTATTTTATCGAATGTTGCAAATTCTAATTCCAGAAAAAAAAATTACATGATTGATAAGAAACAATAAAAGGAAGTTTATATGGAGTGGAAAAAAAATTTTAGACTCAAACTTAATGTTTTACAAGACTCAAACGATAAAGCTGACCTTGGTCTTCCGAATTGCAAATTCTATTACAAAGCAGGATGTTTGTCCTGGTTAGGAGAATGGATTAAATCTCCAAATGGTAAATGTCAGTATCAGGGATGGGATTCAAAAATTTTAACAACCGGTTCTGTGGGCATGGCTTGGTGGTCATGTGACTGGGTGGACATGGCTTGGTGGTTATGTTATTGGCTGGGTGTGGCCAACTCAATATCACTCACGCATCTCCTCGCCTGGCCTCTTATGACTATGGGGATGCTGCAACAGTCCTAAGTGTGAAAAATGGTCATAAGTCACTTTTTTCAGTGCCATTGTAACTTTGAATGGTCATTCCACATAAGCAAAGTACCAGCAAAGGAGGGGGAAAAAACTCCAGAGAAATTCCTGAAACAGGAAGTCTATTCCTGCCAAGAATGTAATAAGGGTTAATGGAGAGGCAGTTTCTGTAAGCAACACCAGAATGTTTCCTTCCTGCCTTCCTTACAGGATTAGGCCAGTAATTTCTTCTAACAACCAGTTCTCCGAACTGCTTAGAATGTTAACAACTGGTTCTAGCGAATAGGTGCGAACTAGTGGAATCCCACCTCTGGTCAGTATTGGAAGAAACTTAGCTTTCTTGCCTTCTTTGCAACCTTTTAAACTTTTAGTTTACAAGAGCAATTTCCCAAATTTTAAAGGGGCATGGCGGTTAAGATCATTTCTTTTTAGTTTAGTTTACTTTGTTGTCATTGCACCTCGTACAACGAAATCAAACACCATCTTCAGTGTACATCATGACCATAACCATGAAAATAAACACAAACACACATCCTTCACTCTCCACACATTGAACTGAAAACCCCCAACACTGCACCAACACTGCACTATACATCAGAATTCAAAAGAGCTACTGCCCTCGGATAGAAGCTGTTTTCTCAGCCTATTTGTCCTTGTTTTTATTATTCTGTACCATCTGCAAGATGGTAATAGTTTAAAAAAAAGGGTTCCCAGGATGAGAGGGATCTTTGAGAATGTTTTGAGCTTTCTTAAGGCAGCGGGAGCTATAAAGTTCTTCCAAAGAGAGGAGAGAGCAACCAATGATCTTCTGGGCAATGACATTAACCCTCTGGAGTGCTTTCCTTTCTGCCACTGTGCAACTGGCAAACCATACAGAGGTGCAGTGTATTAAAATGCTGTCTATAGTGCAGTGGTAGAAGGTCACCAGCAGTTTCTCATCCAGTTATTTTCTG
This sequence comes from Pseudonaja textilis, assembly GCF_049901715.1. Classification (NCBI taxonomy): domain Eukaryota; kingdom Metazoa; phylum Chordata; class Lepidosauria; order Squamata; family Elapidae; genus Pseudonaja; species Pseudonaja textilis. Next base: position 45,140,715 of record NC_141993.1, read on the forward strand.
AGAAGCCTCAGGTAGTATAATCTCTGCTGGGCCTTTTTGACCAGGGCTGCAATGTGGGCACCCCAGGTCAGGTCCTCTTTAAGAGTAACACCCAGAAACTTAAAACTGGCCACTTGCTCCACTGAGGAGGTATGATTACCTAATTTTACCCTCTGTGAGCGGCCAAACAGGAAATCCATAATCCAAAGGCAGATTGAATTAGAAAGCCCAAGGTCCAGAAGTTTAGACACTAGTCTATGTGGAAGAATTGTGTTAAACGCAGAACTAAAATCTACAAAAAGCATGCTCATATAGCCCCTCCCACTGTTCTAGATGAGTCAGAGCAGTGTGAAGAGTGATGGCTATAGCATCTGTTATGTCCCTGGAACTTGCCAAAGTCCCCACCCAGGTCCGTTCATGCTGCGGGGGCGTTTGCTGCCCCTCATTGGCTGGCCTCCCTCGACAGCCGGCTATAAAAGCCAGCTGCAGGGTCCGGCCAGCTGCTGATCGCTGTGAGCCTGCTCCTGGCAGAGCTAACACGTTCAGTCCTTTATTGCTACAATAAAGTCTTGTTGCATCCAAGCCCTGGTCTAGCCTCTCATTGCTCAACTACAACACTGGCGACGAGGATGGGATGGCTACCAGAGGCAATTCGCAACAGCTGAAATCACTAAAACCGCTGAGCCGCAGCTGCGCTGCCGGAGAGCTCGGTCAGCGAGAGTGAAAGTAATAAGCGTCTGTAGCCGCTTGTTAGCAAGCTACAGGGGAAAGTGAAGCACTGCGAGCCGCAGCCGCTCAATTCAAAAGAGCGCGAAATTCAAATGGCTGTCATTTGGATTTCAAGCCGGAATACAGCGGTGCTGTTATTCCGAGTCACTGACACTTACGTAGGCGCGAAATTCAAAGCGCTATCAGAGGCGGTAAGCCATCACCGCCTACGCTCTCCAGGAGCGCGAAATTCAAAACGCTGCCAACAGCCGTTGCAGCTTAGCCACAATTGCAGCCCAGAGAGAGAACAGAGAGGTTCTGTGGAGCCTCTCCAGAACTGTAGTCACTAGCCTGACAAGAGCACAAGTGCCATTTTGTTGTCCCAGAGAGATTTCTCAACAGCATAACGCGCAGGAGTCCTCATCATGAACTCCAACCCAGCCTTCCCACCGTTCAAGCCGGAAGAAGAAAAATGGGAGTCATACAAGAATCGTTTTAACCACTACATCGATGCTATCGGTCTGGCTGATGCTGGGGAGCACAGAAAAAAGTCATTCTTCCTCAGTTATTGCGGAGCCATCGTTTTTGACACAGCCACAGCACTCGTCGCTCCACGTGAGTTAAAGAATGTTCCCTGGACAGAATTGCTAGAGATTCTCACCAATCATTACTCCCCCAGACCATCACAAATCGCGAGGCGTTTCACCTTCCGGATGAGGAAGCAAGCAGAAAAAGAAACCATCAACCAATATATGGCCGCCTTGAGGACTGCAGCCCTCCACTGCGGGTTCGGGAACTATCTTGATGACATGCTCCTCGACCAGCTCGTCTGCGGGGTCAAAGACCTTCACCTCCAAAGGCGACTACTCGCCAGGAAGGACCTCAACCTCTCCCAGGCCGTCGAGGAAGCCTTGGCAGCAGAGCTGGCAACCCAGTCAGCCACCGAAATTCAAGGTCCCGTTCCCAAACAAAGCTGCGCCACCGTTCATTCAGAAGAGGTAGTCAACGAAGACGACCCTAATGATCAAACAGACATCCACCACCTCACCCATGCCAAACAACCACAGGCAGGAGTCAGGCAAGAAACCAACAGCGCACCCAAACACATCATCCTGTGCCTATCCTGTGGCGGACCTCACTCGAGAGCTACGTGCAAATTCAAGGGTGCCATCTGTAACCATTGCCACAAAAAAGGCCACATCGCTAGAGTCTGCCAGGCCGCGCACAACTCAGCACAAAAGGTTCCTTCCTTTTCCCATTCTGGGCCTCAAAGGCAAGTACTAAATTGTCACACTTGCTACCACGCTAACCACATCTGTCACTCTATTAGTAAAATAACACTTTCCATTTTATTAGAAGGTAAACCTTGTCGTATGGAGGTTGACACGGGGTCAGCGCTCTCAATCATCTCTTGGAGCACCCTCAAGAAAATCCAGCCCAGGCTATCCAGAAACCAGCTCCAGAAGTGCCAGATCTCCTTGAGGGATTATCAGGGAAAAGACATTCCAGTGCTCGGCAAAGGCAAGTTCCTTGTTAATTTTAAAGCTTTTAAAGGCCACCTGCCTCTAGTGGTAGTTAACGGCAACCTCCCCAGTCTTCTGGGGCTTGATTGGTTCCCCTACCTCGGCCTAAGGTTAACAGGAGTCCATGCTGTCTCAGCTTCTGACACTGACTCCTTATTCACTGACTACTCAGACGTATTCAGCAATGAGTTAGGGTGTTATAATGGTACCCCCATCTCATTTGCAGTTGACCCAAGCGGTTCCAGTCCGGCTGAAACCGCGTAGAGTCCCATTCGCCATTTGGCCTAAACTGGACGCAGAGCTCGATAAATTATTAAAGCAAGGGGTCATTGAGCCGACAGACTTCGCCAAGTGGGAGACGCCAATTGTCACACCCCTTAAAAAAGATGGCAGCCTGAGAATTTGTTCAGATTACAAAACAACAATCAACCGCTTTCTACAAGTTAGCGCGTACCCAGTCCCGGTCATTCAACATTTATTGCATACCTTTGAGCCTGGCAACATTTTTGCCAAATTGGACATGTCACAAGCGTATCAGCAGTTCCCTGTTGACAACCAAACGGCCAAACTGCAGACCATTGTGACCCACAGGGGTGCTTTCTGGTGCAAGCGTCTCCAGTTTGGCGTAAGTGTTGCCCGGGCATTTTCCAATCCCTCATGGAGCGTATACTACAGGGCCTCCTGGCGTAGTGCCCTACTGACGACATATTGGTCTCGGCCAGGGACAGACCCCAACTCTTCCAGAGAGTCAGAGCAGTGTTAGACAGGTTCAGACAGCATGGCCTCAAATTAAAAAAGGAAAAATGTGCCATTGCCACTAGACAGGTGGACTTTCTGGGCTATAGAATTGACGCCTCGGGCATCCACCCCCTAGAGTCCAAGGTCAAGGCAATTCATGAGGCACCAACGCCAACCACTAAAGCCGAGCTACAAGCCTTTTTGGGATTATTGAACTTTTATGCATCATTTCTACCTCACAAAGCATCAGTAGCAGAGCCTCTACACAGGCTCTTAGATAAAAAAGCACCTTGGCACTGGGGACACAAGGAAGACACCGCTTTTCGCGCAGTCAAATCACTGCTCACATCTGACGCGGTCCTTATTCAATTTGACCCACACCTTCCACTGGTACTAGCCGCGGATGCTTCCCCTTTTGGGATTGGCGCCGTATTAAGCCATAGACTACCCAACGGCTCTGAGGCACCGATTGCCTTCTTCTCCAGAACGCTCTCAGCAACAGAGCGTAACTATAGTCAGATCGACAAGGAGGCTTTAGCCGCAGTGGCCGCGGTTAAGAAATTTCATGAATTCCTGTTTGGCCACAACTTTGAGCTAATCACGGACCACAAGCCTCTCCTGGGTCTCCTTTCCGGGGACAAGCAGACTCCCCAAGTGTTGTCTCCCAGAATGACGAGGTGGACTTTGTTCATGGCGGCTTATTCGTACAAGCTCATCCACCACCCAGGAAAAATGTTAAGTCACGCAGACGCCCTCAGCTGCTGCCCCCTGCCAGCTCCAGCAGAAGACCCGGCCCCGGTCCACGCCATCTTCGATGTCACCAAGCTCGACCTCCCTGTCACCGCTCTTGACATCGCCACCAAATCCAAGACGGACAAAACCATCGCCCAGGTACTGGACTGGATGAGGAGGGGATGGCCGGGCTCTAACCTCGCAGCCGAATTCACACCTTTTAAGACCCGTCAACAGGAACTGTCTAGCATACAGGGCTGTCTGTTGTGGGGCAACCGGGTTGTTATTCCAGCCTCACTTCGCACACCAGTCTTAGAGGCACTACACGAGGGCCACCCGGGCATCGTCCGGATGAAGGCATTGGCACGGAGCTACGTCTGGTGGCCTGGCCTGGACGACAACATCGTCAAGTGGGTAAGCTCATGCCAACCCTGCCAGGAGTCCAGACCATCCCCTCCTGTCACCACCCCCACAAAGTGGGAGAGCGCCAACGCGCCTTGGTCAAGGCTACACATTGACTTAGCGGGTCCGATACACGGCAAGACCTTCTTGGTGGTCGTAGATTCATACTCAAAATGGATCGATGTGGCCCAACTATCCACAACCACCACACTAGCAGTTACCAAGGCTCTAACTCGCCTATTCGTAACACACGGGTTACCAGATACCATTGTTTCAGATAACGGCCCCCAGTTTGCCTCAACAGAATTTAGCCGTTTTGCCACAAATCTTGGCATCCAACATATCTTCATGGCTCCCTTCCATCCTGCCAGCAACGGATTGGCAGAACGAGCCGTTAGATCCACAAAAGAAGCGTTAGCCAGATTCAGCAAAGAAGATTGGCATCACAGACTCTCCCGCTTCTTGCTGAGCCAACACTCGACCCCTTGCATGGTCACCAACAAATCCCCTGCAGAACTTCTAATGGGTAGACGCCTAAGAACTGTGTTGGACAGGCTCCACCCTCACTATTGCCCTGACACCCCTCTCGCTTCAATGACGGGGGTCAGAGATTTTGTCTTGCAGGAACATGTATTTGTGAGGAACTATGCCGGAGACCCACTGTGGATTCCAGGAGTGATAGTAGCCATCACCGGCCCCCGGTCGTACCGAGTCCAGCTGGAAGACGGCCGCATCTGGAGAAGACACCTGGACCAGCTAAGGAAGCGACAGGGTTCCTTCGCCAGTGTCGGATCGTGGGCTCAGGTCGACCCCCAGGTGCCACACCAAGCTCCCATCGAAGACCATGCCAGAGCCTCTGCACCACCTCCACCCGGACCAGGAGAGTCGGCAGTAGACCGGGACTGCCCGATGGGTCCGCCACCGGCACCAGTAGACGGGGCCACAACATCGCCAACCAGAAGCACCACACCGGTGCCAGTGCAAACCCCAGAGCGAGGCTGCACCCCATCACCAACCCCACCGGGTTCCTTGAACTCTGAGACACTTGGTAACTCACCGGAGTTACGACGCTCGGGGCGCCAGCACAGACCGCCCGCTTATTTAAGTGACTATGCGTGTTCGCATCTGGGGGGAAGGGGTGTTATGTCCCTGGAACTTGCCAAAGTCCCCACCCAGGTCCGTTCATGCTACAGGGGCGTTTGCTGCCCCTCATTGGCTGGCCTCCCTCGACAGCCGGCTATAAAAGCCAGCTGCAAGGTCCGGCCAGCTGCTGATCGCTGTGAGCCTGCTCCTGGCAGAGCTAACACGTTCAGTCCTTTATTGCTACAATAAAGTCTTGTTGCATCCAAGCCCTGGTCTAGCCTCTCATTGCTCAACTACAACAGCATCCTCTGTAGATCTATTTTTTTCTGTGTGCAAGCTGTGGTTTATCAAATGTATGCGGAAGATCAGAAATGATGTGCTGGCAGATATACATGACATCAAAATATTTTTAGCCAGATATAATTCCAAAACTATTATAAATCATATTTATTGGCATACAGTATATCTGTCTCATTCACCTCCCAGATACCCACCATATGATTAGAAAATCTGGTACCAGGCTTTCCTTTTTCAAAGAATAGACTCCAAAATTAGACTCCAAAATTATAGAGTCCAAAATTATACAATCATTCACAATTAAATATTATGAATATTGCATAAATATTGTATAAATATTGTTTGAGGTACCGTGAAAAATCATTTGGGAATATTGGTCATTTCTTAGAATTTTGCTTTTTTTTTAACTTTACACAATTATACTTAAGAACTGCTATACATTTTAATTACCTGCAGACTTCAGTTAAATGGAACTCAGTGTAGAATCCTATTGCTAATTAAATTTCACTCACTATTTCCTTCACCTGAAGGCCCTTAAGAAGATTGTGTTTGTTAAATGTCTTTCAGCCAAATAACCACTTATTTAATTTTAAACTAAATATTTTATTCATCCCCGGAAACTATCTTTTCTCTGTAGGGAGTGGGGGCAAATTGTTAATGGGATGTCATTTAGAAAATTTATTCACTACTTCTAGTTAAAAAGAAAAAAGAAAAATAAACCACTTATTTTTCCAGCAAAGATGTGTGTCTGTATTCAAGTGTAAGGGTTTTCCCTCTTTCCCTTCTAAACTATAACCATTTCAGTACTGATTATATAAAGGACAGATTGAGAATGTCTATTTCTGTAACAATTAATCGGAAACATAGCAGCTTCATTATAACTGAAAAATACTAATCTTTAAACATTTTTAATAATTCTACTTAAAGCAAATGCTCTCTCAATTATATTAGAATTAAATTGAAAGTATCCTTTAAGTTAAATAAGCAAAACAATTATATTTGTCGCTTTGAAATTTTATGTTTTCCACACTTTATTTAACAAGGAATCAGGTCTTTTTGTAATGTTTTGTATATTATTCTACATGATCCAGTACTGATTCTATTCTATGTTAGGGTAAAGCACATGTTTCTGAATATCTGTGTATGTTTTTTTGTATGCAGCATTTCTGATATTCAATTAAAATATATAATGTGTGCATCAACCATACTGATAGCTTTTTTGCATTTTTTCCCCTCATACTACAAATATCAAATAAGTCTGATGTTCAGTTACTCCATGTAAATTTCTTAAGATCTCTTGGTTAAAAGACAGCTTTGCTGCAATTTCTCTCTTCAGAGCATTAGAAATAGATTTGGGTTCCTAGTTGGAAAAATGCCAAGTAACACTTTAAATTACATAATAAATTAGACATTATTGGATCCAGCCCAGTCCATTGCCTCACTAAAAGGAGCTGCTAATCTTGTTGGCACTAATGTGGGAAATAATCTGCTTGTAATTCTGTTCCGATAGAGATGCTGAAGGCACCAGTCAGTGTACTAGCTCTCCAAGGAACCCCCCGAAAGAAAACATTAAAATTCCAACTTTAGTTTAGACTGAAGGCAAGGCAAGATAAAAGAAAGTACCTTAATTTAATACATGGCATGGAAAACATGAATAGAGAAAAGCTTTCACTCTCTCTCTCACAATATTAAATAAGGCTCATTCTATTCCAGAGCAGTAACTATAGTGACTTCTACTGTATAGTGCAATATTAATGCAATATTTGTTTTTCAATTCAATTGTATAGAATGGGAAGGATGTGTGCTTGTGTATTTTTATGGTTATACTGTAATGTACACTAAAGATGGCATTTAATTTTATTGTACGAGGTACAATGATAGTAAACTAAGCAAAACTAAACTAATTGTCTAGTACTTTTTGTAGCAAAAATAGAGGTTTCTTCGGTGAATGAGGAAGACCCTCAAACTGGTCACACTCAACTCTTGGGAATGTCTCTTTGTTCTCACTGTTGGCACAATTAAATTTCTCCTTTGAATTATTCATATTATTCTATTATCAGTAATTATTAATTCTGCTGGCTGTAGGTTGCTATTTCTAAATCATAGGCAACATAGATTAATATCAGCAATTGAAGAACATTAGCACAATTCTTCCCATATTTTTGATATTAGATAGATAGATAGACAGATATGTTGTGTGTATGTGTATGTGCATTTATATGTATGTGTGTGTAAACATTCCAATTTTATATTTGTTTAACTTATATCTGTTATTATCAGTCAAACATTGGCAGTTTACTGTAGTTAAAAGTATGATATACAAGCAATTTTACTATAACACAGTAGAAAAAATAAACTAGCCTAAGAACTTAAATTGTAATGCAACTATTCATAACCAATTAAAGGTTCTTTCATTAACTAAAAGCATTCCATAATTATTTCATTTTCAGAAACATGAATAATATTAGTAATGTGGCATATAAATGATTTTTAAAGGGAGACAGTTCACAATATAGGATATTTTTTATATTTTTAAATTATTCTACATTTATTATTGTGGTTCCCAGCTAGATGGCCACAACAACTGAACTTTGTCTGAAGCTAGAGAGTTAAAAAAGTCAGACTAATTAGTAGCTGATAGAAAACTAGCAGAAAACACTAGGTATATAGTTCAATTAGGAAATTGTTATAGGCTTTTTGAAAATTATAAAATAAGTATGGAGTTTAATTGCTTAATGTGGAATATAAATGAGATAAAAGTCTCCCCAAAAGGAAAAGCTGAATATAATTTGTCTACATGAAATGCATATAAAAAAGAATAAAAAATATTAGATTTACAGAGATAAGAATGCATTTCAGCTGGTATAAGCAAGAAAAAATGAGTTGTTTTGTATATAAATCCACAATTGCAAAGGCTTGATGAGAAGGCAATTTATACAGCAGAACATCAAAATGAGAACAAAAAAGAATGCAAAAGTTTTTAATGTATATAATTTTTATTTTTATTTTTTAGAACTAATAAAATCACAAGGGAGGAAAAACATTTCATGGCAAACTAAACTTCTACTGTGTTAACTCTCTATATTAATAGTAAGAGCAATGGAAATAAAATTAATTTTGTCAATTTAGGACTCTGAGATAACAAATAAGAGAAATGTCTAGATTAAAGATTAAGAAAGGAGATTGAAGAAATGATACTAAAATGACAAAACTATGCCAATTAATAATGCATGTGCTCAAATAATATTTCACCAATACTATGCAAAGTTATATAAGAGATAAAAAAAATTAATTGGCAAGGGCAGATTAATATATATATATATATATATATATATATATATATATATATATATATATATATATATATATAAAATCAAAAATTATCAAAGATAAAAGGTATTCAAAGATAAACAGTGGATAGACCAATAGGGAAAGGGAAATTTGTAAAATATGTGAAGATGAACAAAAGCACAACTCATTGTTCAGATGGATTACTGATTTCTTACAGCAAACATTTTGAAAATGAGCTTCTAGTACTTTGCAAAATTGATAAATTATATTCTAGATAACTAAACAGACAGTTGGACAGGGAAAATATAATACTATTAAATGACTTTAATTCTGTCATCTGAATATTAGAACTTGCTTTCCAAATAGGGTGTTATTTATTAAGCTCATTTTCTCACTTTCTTCCTCCCAGCATTGATTTCCTCTTCATTTGCTTCAATTTCCTTTGCAGGTCAAGGAACATTATTTTTTTTCATATCTAGAGCAGATAGACTGTAATCTTCACATTCAATTTTCATGATGAGGACAAACTTTAGGTAAAGCCATAGTAAGGTATTGAGATATCAGGTAAAAATAACATCAGCATTTTTTTAAAAAAAGTTGTGTTTGTTTTTAAGTATGTGTACAAAAAATAGTACAAGAAGCCACCTACAGTTATACATTTCTCCTCCTGGAGTGAAAAAGAGAGCAGTATTGTTATTAAAATATTATTATTAAAATATTATCGGTATTGTTTGACTGGTTTATAGTAGATCAATGAGAAATAAGCATGTCAAAAATAGAAGGAATGAGATGAGCAATATAGTAGTAAATGATCTGCACTGTATTACAAAATAAGGAGTGAGCTATGCTTAAGGGCACTATTAAGGCCCTGTGGAATGTATAAAGGGCAGTGTTTCACTGGATAACTTTTCATATCAGGCAGCAAAATGTTACATTACATCTTTTTTCATTTATTTCCAATTATATGCAAATGCCAATGCAATAACATTAAGGTATTAAGATTAAAGCATAGACCACTGCATCAGAGGAGAAGAAAGCCATGTTCAAGAAAGTTTAATAAAAAAGTTATTTAAATCAAGAGCAGAGAATCCTGAAATGCGTATGAAAAAAGGAACATTTCTATAAACAAGTTCTCTCTTGTTCATATTGTCAGTATGTTTGTTTTGTAGCTTTCTGTATTTGTGAGATCAGATGTGATAAGAGAAGGATCATTACATGTATTAACCAAAAATGACACTAAATATTGCTATGTTTGCAAAGTTAATTGATTAGGTAATAGGATGATGATGATGATGATGATAGCAATAGCACTTAAACTTATATACTACTTTGCAGTGCTTTACAGCATTCTCTAAGCAGTTTATAGTGTCACCATATTTCTCCTAACAATCTGGGTCCTCATTTTACCAACGCTGATAGGATGGAAGGCTGAATATATCTTGAGCCAGTCAGGATCAAAAGACTCAAATTCCTGGCAATGTGAGCAGAGTTAGTCTGCAATACTGCATTATAAATGCACCACCATGATAATGGTGGTGGTGGTGGTGGAGGAGGAGGAGGATAGGATGAGGATGGAATGACTCTTTCCATTTAATAGTTGCCATTAAATAGTTAATTTGATACATACAAAATGGGCAACAATAGAATGCAGTATGCCAATGTGGAACAGATACAGAGATGACATAAATATTGAATCAGTAGACCTGGCTCCATCCTTGTTCATAATTTATTCCTGATACGTTCTGGTAATCATTGATTGAGGAAATCCCAAAGCAAATTTCTTTGTATATTCACCTTTAATATTTAATTCTGGAATAATGTTTATGACAGAATTTGTTTGAAACCTAATAGCAGGGAACTGCATGAAATAATTTGATTTAGAGATAAACTATGTACTCCATAGAATCTTTTATTTGTTCTGCAACTACTTTGAATATATCTTAGTTACTAAGAGATAAAATTATCTCAAAGTGTCAAAACTAATGTTATGAATCCATGCCAAGAATAAAATATGTGCCAAATGAATACTTTAGACTCATGCAGACAGAAAGTCTTGGGAAGGTAATCAAGAAATTGATGTTCAACATATTTCAAGTGGGTGGATCTTGATATCTTGGTCACCTTAACTTTAATTCAACTCTTTGGTTCCAAGATTGGCTAACAGAATAGAAATATCATGAGGAAGAAACAATGTATTACCGTAGCACACATGGAAATCAGAAAATGATCTAAATATTTTCATGAGAGCAATCAATTTTTGAGATAGGGATACACTATATTTACTATTTACTTTTGCTTTTGGTTTATTAATCTTTTTAAGTAGGTACAGTAGAAATCCCTCAGAAGAACACCTGAACTATTAAATAGGCATTTTTATGGGTTCATCAGTTCTGGTTATTAAAATTTTTGCTTTTCCTCTGAATTTTTCTTTGAATTTCAGAAGTTAACAAAACATACAGAAGATAAATGACATCAGGTGTTCAGAAAAAAAAATAAGTCAAATGAAAATACTTTCTATCCACTGAAAAGAGAAACTGAATGAAGGCAATCCTGTACTTTACATTAACTGTAGATTTACAGATCCTTTATTTTAATTCTAAAATAACTGGGATAAATGACATATCATTATGGGGTAAATCTCTTTTGAATAAGAGGAAGAATGGGTAAGAAGAGGTTCTGAGGCTTACTGTCACTAATCCTGGAAAATTTATTCCTCAAGTACATGCTCCTATTTTATCCATCATGTTAATAAAGTTTTTGAAGTCCAGGTTTGATGTGCAAAGTATCAAGGAAGACTTTTTAAAGGTGGATAAGGGATTATTTACAGCATTCTCTTTTATTCCTGGATATTTGAGCTACATTTTGGGCATTCTTTTTGAATATAATGTTTTTTCCCCCCGTTCAGTGCTTTGTATCCAAGTTGCAGGCTTAGCAGAATTGCAATGATCTTCAGTTATCCATAGATATTCCATTTATTTTTTTTATATTTTATATTTATATATTTTCTAAAAGTAGTTTCATTTTCACATATAACTCTTTCATATTAGAAGCATAGGCTAATAATACAGCTGGCAATTTATTTCCATTATGAGGGACAGCTTTCAAGCCAACTAATTTACATTGTATCCATGGCCAAGAGCTTCTTTAACTGAACAAACAGAATTCTTGAGAGAAGAATTTATTAAATTCATCGTCATTATATTTGTTAAGCAGAAATATCAAAAGCAATCTGATGAATCATCTTTTGGCTCCCTACAAACTATAGGAACGTCAAAGGATACATGGTATAAATTCTTTAACTACCCCTTTAGAAATCTAACACACATCACACAGCAAATGTGAGCAGCCCAATTCTTATCCTGGTCAAGCACTTTATAACCAAAATAATGGTCATAGCATTTTTGACAAACTGGGTGAAATTTTCTTTCCAACATTTAAAAGATGACAGAAAGGTTCAGGATGATTTACATGGTTTCATGACATGATAACAGTGTGTAGATAAGCACAACACTATTAAAATCAATCCAATATTTTAAAAGAATAGAAAGTATATATATTTAAACTGTTTACATTGTGAACTCTGGTGCCAAACTAAGAAGGAATTGCTGTCCAGTCAGTAATAGGAATCTTACCTAAACATGTTATAGGGCGTGTAAAAATTTTCAACTTTCAATTTACAAATATTAGAGGTGTTCAAAAGTTATGACACGCCTTGTGGATTGTAAAGATATTTTGATTACTTTAATATAATTTAGATGTGCTCAGTAACTACATAAATATCCTAACTTTTAAACATTTTGTTTGTGTAATGTGCTGCTCTGTACCATGCATTATACATTCTAACTTTATCTTATGCTAGTGATCAAACCACTAAATTTTGGTCAATTATTTTTGCAAATACAATATGCAACTAAAGTAAAAATAAGGTACTCTAATATCATTATTTTAGCTTAATAAAGATGTGTCACATGAAAACAAAACCTAATAGGAAAAAATGACTTTTGAATTTGGCATGGAAAAGTCATGAGAATTGCACTGGATCCAAGCATTATTCAGATAGAAATCTCTCATTTTGTTTGGATAAGCCTAGCAAGATCAATTATTCACCTTGTCATTACTAAATACCTCATATTTTAATGTAACACACCATAGCTTAACATAGCTGTGATGGGTTATACAGCAAACATATTATCACCCAGCAGCTCCACCTTGCCATATTCATTTTTTTTCTGTATCAGTAGAAAACCAATTACAACAGTTGCATTTGAAATTCAGGAAGTTTTGTTTTGTTTCTACTAAATTTGACTTTCTAATAGTTTTTTCATTAAAAAAAGTTTCCATTGTCAAAGCTATCACATGACTCCAAGCTAATCTGCCTCATTTACAATGAATATTAACTTCACGGAGAATGGTACTAATTAATGCTGCATAAAAGTAATTTGTTTGCAGAGTAGCACAGCAGCATGACAATTATCATGGCAATAGGAAGTTATGCCATCAGCTGCAATTTCCAGTTTAGGCATACTATATTATGTAAGATGGACACAGCTCACAATTCATTTAATTAGGTTTCTTCTTTCTCCTAAACTTCAAAATCACCCTTTCATCTTGTGAATATGTATATGTGTTTGGTTTGTCTGAAGAATGTAGTTCTTCTATGCATCTGCTTTCCATTCTATTTGGTTTGCAAATCATACCACTGGAGTCCTAGTAATTACTAAGAGATAATACTTAATGACCTTGCTTTGTAAGGTTGTAAGGTTACTGCATGTCAAGATAATACTGAAAACTACAGTCATTCCATAATTACTGGTAGTACATATCCAAGCTATTGTTCGAATAAGAATATAGCTTAAAACACTAATTAAACAATCTAGTTTATTAACATAATTTTAAAAGCAGTTTACTTCACCATCCAACTTTATTATTAGTCAGTGACCTGAGAGGAGGCAACATTTCTTAAGGTGGAAAAAGTTTTAGATAAATTAAACTGTGAAATTTGGAACTATAAAAATAAATAGGCAAAAGAAGATAGTATTCTAGGGCAGGGATCCCCAACCCCCAGATCACTGACGGGCAACGGTCCATGGTCCATCAGGAACCACACAAATGAGTGAAACCCCATCTATTCATGTACGGGATCCAGGCAGCATTCAAAACCAAATCCCCTGGTCTGTGGAAAAAAAATGGTCTCTTCAGAACTGATCCTTGGTGCCCAAAATTTTCATTGCTCTAGGGTAAAGTGAGCTTCCATGCATGATATTGTGGATAATCATGGCTCTGTTGAAATATTCAATTATCTTAATTAATTAATTTAAAATGCTTCCATTACGGTTGTGTAAATTTAGATTTGCAATTCAGGGGGGAGATTCACATTTTCTTCTTGGCCATTGCCATAATGGGATACTCACAACTTTCCAAGTACAGGGATATTTAATGACTTCCTCCCACTCTCAGCCCATTGTAAATATCCTTTGATTTAAATGTTTATTTTCTAGTTGCTAAGGCTTAATTTCCTTGTATGGATGGAAAGGAATGAAAAACAGGAATAATTATGTTTGCAATGGTCATAGTCTGGATAGTCACATTGGGAATCCATGTAATAAAGACTGAAATTGGATTTAAGAATAAGAAGCAGCAGTTTAGATTGCAGTGTAGAATATCCAGTCAATACATTTTAAATCCAACAAAAATATCTTATAAAATCAAATTGGAAAACTACATGTGAGACATCAAATCAATTACTTCTGAATACATATAATGAACTGGAATCAATTTCAGAAAAAAGAATAGATCCAGTTCAATGTTTCAGATCAAATCAGTGTTCCAAATCAAATGAAGAGAACGATAAAAATGCCAAACCCAGTCTAAGCATTTGACTGACCATACAACAAAGCATAACAATAATAGATAGCAGAATAGAAGAGAAAGAATTGTGATGACCTTTAAGGCCTATCCTTTTAAGAATTGAGTGCTGATGCATGTATGTGATTTGGATAAGAAAGTATTGTTCTTGGGATGTAGATGAATTTTGACTGAATTCCTGTTGCTTATATCAATTCTATTTCCACATATGGCAATGTTGAAGGACTCTATTACTTAGATTTTTGTTGCGAACAAAAGCAAATATGGAAAAAGCTAGAACAGCTGACAAATTTCTCCCTAACTTTACCTGTAACAAAATCTTTTTACTAGTTGGAGGCTGTCCACAAAAGGCCGGGGATATTCTTGGCTAATGCAGTTATAATTAGCACATTACATCAGTTAAACTAATTCCACATATGTACTCCTGTGATTATTTAATACAATGTTCTGTATGAGTTTTTTTTTAGTTTAAAAGAGTATTCATAAAAAAAGGCTTATTTTCCCTGTGGTCTGTGATTCTTATGTCATTATTAACCAGACAGTATAAGATTCTGCAGTATTCTTAAATAAGTGGTTGTTATTATTTTTATCAAAGTATATTTGTTTTACCTTTTTATTTGAAGTATTCCCATCCGGACTACTGCAAAATACTGTACGTGGAACTACTTTTGAAAAGTATCCAGAAACTTCAACGGGTACAGAGTGAGGCTGCATAAGCTATATTGGATGCTCAAAGAAGGGACATGTAACACTTCTGCATTGGGTACCAGTTTCTCTCTGGGTCCAATTCAAGGAGTTGGCTATAACTTACAAAGCCCTTGGGGACAAGTTACCTACAGTGTTGGCTTCATCTCATTGCATTAGCTGGTCCCACTTGGTCAGGTAGGGAAGGTATGTTCAGACCTCATCAGTTAAAGAACTCTGACTGGTGGGGCTTGGAAAGAGATACTTTTCTGCTGTTGCTCCCACCCTATTGAACATTCTTTTATATTGCAGGTGAGGCAGGCCTCCATTCTCCTGGCCTTCCAAAAAAGGGATTAAAACATGGCTCTGTAGTCTTGCATGGGGAGCCTGGAAGTGCATGTTGAGTCACCATTATCATAAGTTGAGTCACATAGCTGTAAATCAAATCCAGGTTAATCAAATCAGAAAGTGGCCAAAAAGATTGCAAATTGTGATCATGTGACTGTAGGACACTGCAACCCATCATAAACGTGAGTCTATTGCCAATTGCAATTATGTGACCTCAGGGCTGGGGCAATAGTTGTGGACCAATGGTTTTAAGTTCATATTCAGACTATAACTATTTCTAACAGCATTGTTAATTCAAATTTGAAATGTCATTAAACAAATGGTCATCAAGGATTATCTGTGATGTTTAATACTAAGTTCTACACTATATTGATCCAAACATTTCTAACTTACCCATGTATTCCATACCATCTTTGGAGAAAATTAACTGGGTCACCTCTTCCCTTATAGATCAGGCCTTCAGCATGTCTTGATGAGAGATTTTTGTAGTGTATATATAACTCTATTTTTATTACCTTATTTTACTGTTATTTTGTATTTTGGGCTATGTTTTACTGTGATGGTCTGTGGGATATGATGAACAACGAACCATTTTACTATCTTCTTTGATATTAAAATGTGCATTAAGATTTCAAACCTAATTTCAAAGTCTGTTTTCCCATTTCGCTTCCTTTAAGTCCTCTCATACAATTTTTGGGCTAATCCAATATGCCTTATTTTTGAGTCATTATGATCTTTCAGATGCCATTTTACGCATTCTTTTTGTTGAATTCTTTATTAACATCTAATTTTTGCTACCTACAATAATTCTGACTTTTCAAGCTTTCAAAATATGCAAGTTATATAGAACTGTCTTACAATACATATTGACTCAATATTAAGATGACTCCTCTCTAACAACAGATAACTGTATAACTGAGTGGAGACCCAGAAATCTTCAGATAGAATTCAATCTATAGAGAAGACTATATTGAACATAGTCCTCATTTAGGATTATTTCAATATTTTTACATGTCACTAAAATTACTTAAAATGTTAATGAAAAGAGAATTCTTCCCATTTCATCAGTCATACAGGAGAAATGCTCAGTTTCCTCAGATACATTATTTATATCAAAGATCTGAAGAGCTAAGAAAGGTACAACACTGTTGCTGCATTTGATCTACAGCTCTACTAGAACTTTAATGTCTTGCAGAAGATATTAGAAATAATTAGACCTAGGAAGGAGAATTCATTTATTAAAATTTACAGAAGTTTTAATTGGCTTTGATAAGAATGGATTAGATTATGAGTCTTTGGATATGGCTCAGTGACAGAGCATATGCTCTTCATAAAAATAATCCTAGGTTCTTCTTGGCATTGACAAGATTTAAAACATCTGAAACCCTGGAGGGACACTTATGACCAATACTGTGGGAGATAAACTACTTATTCCAACCAATCAATTTATGGCATATCCTTATATTTTTAATTTGTTGAAATTGCTATTCACTTCCAAAAAAATTTACTTTTACAAAGTGCCACTTTTTTTCTTTTGTAATAACACAGATTGCACTGAAGGATGATCACAAAGGTATGGCCACATGTAGCTAATGACAGAAAAGATTGTGATACTGTGTTTCTCATTATGGATTTAATATATTTCCCACCTATCAGCTAAGAAAAAGCTTGAAGGCAACTGATTACATTTTATCTTTGATATATTCTGAAAAATGAGGAACTTTCTTAACAGTGAAGGAGGTTTTTTAGGTTATAGCAAGACACTATTATTAGGCAGTATCGTTAATAGACAGTGCTCAGAGATGAGCATATTAAACTACAGCTTTGAGTTAAGTTTTGTCAAAATTTATCATGGCAGGCATGTCAATTATGTCTTCTAGCTTCTACACCAAGAAATACAAGTCAAAGAATATTGCATCTGAGAGCTTTCATCTGAGCATGACTTGAAAATCTAATCAAGCTGTGCTATACTAAATATTTTGGAAACTCTTCTTGTGAGCTTATCATTAAGAGGGCAGGATTTCTGCTGAAAATAAAGCACGGTATCTCCTGAAAAATCATGAACTTGGCAAGTTGAATCTGTTCCTTGACATCAATTCTCAAAGAAAGCATGGATACATTTTCACAGTTTTAAGTTTAATAAAAAAATTCCAAAATGAATAAGTTCTGTGTACTTTAAAATAAAGTAAAGCTCAAAAATCCCTGTACTAATTTCTATTAAATTTGGAATGCTTCTTCTATTTATATTTTTCAAAATTTTCAAAAAAATTTCATAAATTCTAATAAAAGCTTAAGCGCTATGGGCCTATAGCTCCCAAACAAGGCTCTAAAATTCAGTGTGAACTGTAAGTACCATGCCCTACATCACTGTTCAATTAAATTGATTAATTTAAGAAGCAAAGGAACTTTATTAGGTTTATTAGCTACAGAAGATTCCAGGACAATGTAAGTGACAGGTAGGCTAAGCAAATAAAATGGAGATTTGGAACCATATTTGCAATGCACCCCCGGTTCTAAGTGGCCAGACCCTCCTGCTTTTATTATACACCTAGATAATTTCTAGTTCTGCAAAGTGCAATTGAGAATATATAATTGTTTTATAGATGAAAAGCATATGTCTGCTTCCCCCAATCAATAAAGCTTTAAAGTTGACTTCATTTTCTTCTAGTTCAGTGTTCCTCAATACCCTAAACCTATCATCATCCCGATGAAGTCAATGTGCTGTCACAGAAAAAGACTTTATAATGACAAAAATAATAACTATTTTATTCTTATAACATTTTAAATGATCATTTAAATCAAGGCCATTCTGCTTCAGCTGCTTTGATATCTCTTTCACAAAGAAGTTTCATTAGCAAGATAGTGAAAGAATTCTACAATGTCTAGGTCTAAAAGCAATTATCTTAAGAAGACATCCTTCTTTTTTTTATGAACATTAGAAAAATGGGAAAAGGCTGGGGGAAAAAAACAGCTGAATTAAAATATCACAAAAAACAAATACATGTGCTCCAACACTTACAGCATACAATGTCTACCTTGCATTAATAAAAGTTAAAGTACGTACAACACTGAATATTGGTGGTTTTCTTTCTTTTTCCTTCTGTCCTACCCACGTTTTAAGAAGCACGATTGAGAGCATTTTAACAAATTGCATCATTGTTTGTGTTGTGGAGCGATGGTAAGGAAGAGGCATGAGACCAGAGCGTACAACTAACAAGGCTTTATTGCGGGGAATAAAGGGTTGTCGCGTCTGCTTGCTAACTTGCAGACTAGCGGGCGACAACGGGCTGGCTCTGCCCGACAGCCGGCTTATATAGCCAACTGTCAAACGGAGCCAACCAATGGGAGCGGCTGGTGCTCCCGCTCAAACAGCGGACCTGGTTGGGAACCCCCACCAGTTCCACGGACATAACACTCCTTTCCCCCAGCTGGGAACATGCGTAGTCCTGCAGGTAAGCCGGCTGCCTGCGCTGGCGACCAGAGCGTCGCAGTTCGGGTGAACTGTTGGCTGGTGACAAGTCCAGGCCCTCGGGATGTGCCTCGACGGTCGTCGGGGCACGGGCTTGCTCTGGCGCGGTGTCCTGCGAAGTCGGCGAGTCCCTTTGCTCGGGCTGACCCGAGCGAGTCTCGTGGTCCAGTTGGCAAACTGGAACGCTCGGCTGCTGAGTCGGTGACCCTGGCCGGAAACTCGGGTTCTCCAGTAGACCTTCCTGTTCGTCGGGGAAACCCGGGTCCCACAGGGAGCTTCCGTCTGGCACCGGCAGGGAGACGTTGGCGCTGGCAGGTTGGGTTGGGTTGGTGTCAGCTGCACGTCGCCTTCTGAGTTGGTCCACGTGCCTTCGCCACAAGCGCCCATCTTCCAGGAGGACCCTGTAGGATCTTGGACCTGTGACTGACACGATTTGACCTGGTACCCACAAAGGATCCCCTGCATAGTTCCTGGCGTACACCAGGTCTTGCAAGGCAAAGTCTCGGACCAGACTGTCAGACCCTAAAGGGGTGTCTGGACAGTAGTGGGGGTGTAGCCTGTCCAGGGTGGTTCTAAGTCGTCTCCCCATTAAAAGTTCGGCGGGAGATTTGTTAGTAGTGGTGCAAGGCATCGTATGTTGGCTAAGCAGGAAACGAGACAATTTAGAGTGCCAGTCTACCTGGCCAAACCTGGCGAGTGCCTCCTTGGCTGACCTTACCTCTCTCTCTGCCATCCCGTTGCTAGCGGGGTGAAAGGGAGCTGTAAGGACATGTCTGATGCCCAAATTAGGCACGTACATACTGAACTCACATGACGTGAACTGCGGGCCATTGTCAGACACCAGCGTGTCTGGAAGTCCATGGGTGACAAACAAACGGGTCAGGGCTTTGACTACTGCTTGGGTGGTGGTCGTGGGAAGCAAGGCCACGTCAATCCACTTGGAGTAGGAATCCACGACCACCAAGAAAGTCTTGCCATGCACTGGTCCAGCCAGGTCGATGTGCAGGCGAGACCAAGGGGCACTAGCACTTTCCCACCTGGTGGGCGTGGCGGCGGGCGGGGCAGCCCTGGTTTCATGGCAGGGTTGGCAAGAGCTTACCCAGTTGGCAATTTGAGCATCCATGCCAGGCCACCAAACGTAGCTGCGGGCCAACGCCTTCATCCTTACGATGCCCGGATGGCCCTCGTGAAACACCTTCAGGATGGGTACTCGAAGGGTGGCTGGGATGACTACTCTTGTGCCCCACAATAGACATCCCTGTAGCCTCGACAGTTCCTGTTGGTGGGTTTTAAAGGGAACAAAGTCAACTGTACATTGAGTTTCCGGCCACCCCCTTCCCACCTAGTCCAGAACCTGGGCGATTATTTTGTCTTTTTTGGAGTGCGCCGCGATGTCTTCGGCTGTCACTGGAAGTTTGAGTTCGTTGACCTCAAATATGGCGTGAATTGGTGCAGGGTCCTCGACTGGGACTGGCAGTGGGCAGCGACTGAGGGCATCGGCATGACTCAAGTTCTTGCCAGGACGATGCACCAACTTGAATGAGTAGGCGGCCAGAAACAAAGTCCATCTGGTCATTCTGGGTGAAAGTACCTGCGGGGTTTGCTTATCTCCAGATAAAAGTCCTAGGAGAGGTTTATGGTCAGTCACAAGTTCAAAATGGTGGCCAAACAAGAATTCGTGGAACTTCTTAACTGCAGCAACTGCAGCCAGGGCCTCTTTATCGATTTGGCTGTAGTTCCTTTCTGCGGTGGAGAAGGTCCTAGAAAAGAAAGGCAATTGGTGCCTCGGAGCCGTTGGGGAGTCTGTGGCTTAGGACAGCCCCAATCCCAAAAGGGGATGCGTCAGAAGCCAGGACCAGAGGAAGGCGTTGATCGAACTGGACTAAAACCGCTTCCGATGTGAGTAATGATTTGACTGATTTGAAAGCGTGGGCTTCTTTGGGTCCCCAATGCCAGGGTGAGTCTTTATCTAAGAGTCTATGTAGGGGTTCAGCGACTGATGCTTTGTGCGGGAGGAATGAGGCGTAAAAGTTTAGAAGCCCCAGAAAGGCTTGTAGTTCAGTCTTGTTGGTTGGTGTGGGTGCCTCGTGGATGGCCTTCACCTTGGACTCAATTGGGTGGATGCCGGAGGCGTCTGTCCTATAACCCAGAAAGTCCACCTGCCTAGTGGCGATGGCGCACTTCTCCTTTTAAGTTTGAGGCCATGCTGCCTAAACTTCTCTAGCACTGTCCTGACCCTCTGAATGAGTTGAGGTTGGCTCGTAGCTGAGACTAAGATGTCATCGAAATACGGAACAACTCCTGGGAGACCTTGGAGAATCCGTTCCATGAGTGATTGGAAAATACCCGGGCCACACTGACCCCGAATTGGAGGCGCTTACATTTGAATGCCCCTCTATGTGTGACTATGGTTTGTAATTCAGCTGTCTGATCATCAACAGGGAACTGTTGGTATGCCTGGGACATATCTAACTTGGCGAAAATGGTGCCGGGTTCGAATGTGTGTAACAGGTGCTGAATAACAGGGACGGGGTATGCGCTGACCTGTAAATAACGGTTGAGCGTGGTTTTATAGTCTGCACAGATTCTTAAACTGCCATCCTTCTTGAGTGGGGTGACTATGGGGGTCTCCCATTTGGCGAAATCAGTAGGTTCTAACACCCCTTGTTTAAGTAGTTTGTCTAATTCTGCGTCCAATTTAGGACGGATGGCGAAAGGCACCCTGCGTGGCTTAAGGCGGAGAGGAATTGCCTGGGGATCTACGGAAAACGAGATGGGGGTGCCTGAATAGCAACCCAGCTCACTGCTAAATACGTCAGAAAATTCAGAAAATAATGTATCTACGTCAGAAGTTGAGACAGCATGGATCCCAGTTACACTAAGGCCAAGGGAAGGAAACCAATCAAGTCCCAACAGGCTGGGGAGGGCACCGTTAACAACCACTAAAGGCAAATGGCCTTTAAAGGCTTGGAATTGAACAAGGAACTTGCCTTTCCCGAGGACAGGAATGTTCTTGCCCTGGTAGTCCCGCAGTGTCAGGTGGCATCTTTGGAGCTGTTTCCTTGACAGTCTGGGCTGGATCTTCTTCAGAGTGTCCCAGGAGATGATTGAGAGCGCAGATCCCATGTCTACCTCCATCCTGCAGGGTTTACCTTCTATGAAAACAGAAAATTTAATTTTATCGGGGGTTTGGGAAGTAAGGTTAGCGTGGTAGCAGGTATAGCAGTCCTCCACTTGCCTTTGGGAAATAGAAGGTGGTGGAGGTCTTTGAGGCAAGGGGCGCCCTGCTTGGCATACTCTAGCGAGGTGACCCTTCTTTTGGCAGTTCAGGCAGATGGCATTTCTGAACCTGCAGGATGCCCTAGAGTGGGAGCCTCCGCAGGTTAGGCACAAGGGCGGTTGTTTGAAGTTGTTTGTCTGTCCCGCTCCTACCTGTGAAGGCTTCTGATGCTTAAGGAGGTTGATGTCTGACGAATCTGTGGGGTCTTCTTCACTGAGTACTTCTTCAGAATGGACGGTTGGGCTGCTGGGCTTTAATGGAGTGCCCTGAATCTCAGCTGCTGACTGGGCAGAGAGCTCAGCAGCCAGGGCTTCCTCCATGGCTAGGGCCAGATTCAAGTCCTTTTTTTGCCAGCAAACGTCTTTGGAGTCTCAGGTCTCTAACCCCACAGACGATCTGGTCCAGCAGTATGTCTTCCAGATATTCTTTGAAACCGCACTGTAAGGCAGCTGTCCTCAGGGCAGCCATGTATTCGTTGATCGACTCCCCCACTGCCTGCTTCCTGATTCTGAAGGCATACCTTCTAGCGATCTGGGATGGTTTTGGCGTGTAGTGATTGGAGAGTATTTCTTGTAATTCATCCCATGGGACGCTTCTGATGGCGCGTGGTGCGACTAACGCTGTAGCGGTGTCAAAAATGGCGCCCCCACAATAGCTGAGGAAATAAGACTTCTTTCTATGTTCCGCAGCGTCAGCTAACCCGATGGCATCGAGGAAATGGCTGAAGCGATTCTTGTAGGAGTCCCACGTTTCCTCGTTTGGCTTGAATGGCGGGAATGGTGGATTAGCATTCATCGTGGGAAGTGTCGGGTTCTTCTTCTTCAATCGTCTTTGGAATCGCGCTCTTAAAAGAGCGCAGGCTATGACTGTCTCTCTGGGTTACGTAGCTCTTTTTGAATTTCGCGCTCTTGGTGAGCGTTGGCGGCCGCGGCTACTGTGCCGGGCTCGTTTCAGTGACTGTGGCTCGAGTAATGGTGGTTTGAATTTCGCGCTCTTTGTGAGCGTTGCGCGGCTGCAGCTACAGCGCTCGTGACTTCACTCTCAGTGATTTACAGCTCTTTGAATAGACGCGTCTGGCTAGCCTTCGACCATCCCATCCTCGTCGCCAGTGTTGTGGAGCGATGGTAAGGAAGAGGCATGAGACCAGAGCGTACAACTAACAAGGCTTTATTGCGGGGAATAAAAGGTTGTCGCGTCTGCTTGCTAACTTGCAGACTAGCGGGCGACAACGGGCTGGCTCTGCCCGACAGCCGGCTTATATAGCCGACTGTCAAATGGAGCCAACCAATGGGAGCGGCTGGTGCTCCCGCTCAAACAGCGGACCTGGTTGGGAACCCCCACCAGTTCCACGGACATAACAGTTTGGCTTGGTGGCAGCAGTGCTCCAGAGAGAAAGTCCATACAGAGAGTGGTAAGGACAGCTGAGAAGGTTATAGGAAGCTTGCTTCCTGTTATTCAGGATACTGCTTATAAACACTATGTGCTTAGAGCTCAAACCATTGTTAGACAACACACACACACACTTTATTGTCTGTTCCTCTTGCTCCTTTCTGGGAGGAGGTTTCAAAGTTTTTCTAGCAGGACTACGCAATTCTGTAACAGCTTTGTTCCCTATGCCATCCATCTGGTAAACTTGCAAGACTTGTTTTTCTTGCCATATACACGCATACATCCAAAGTAGACTGTGTTATGTCTCTGTATCATATATGTGAGCACATTTATTTATTTATTTTGTCATGTTTATGCAGTGTATATTGGAGGTGGTGACCCTTTGAAAGCTGTAGGCAACAAAATTTCATTTTAATGTATGCCAATTAGTGTACATTCAAAGTGACAATAAAGTTCTAAGTTAAAGGTGACTTCTATTTTACTATAATGAGGAATGCACTTTTATTTTCCAAAGAAATTTGCTTTGATGCTCAGTTTTTTACCATACATGGTTATTGATATCTATGGTATCAGTTTATATCAGGTATGGCAGACCAATATACAAATATTGAAACTTCTATAGGAAATCTTACAAATTTATACCATTTTTACTTGAGATCTTATAAAAGCTTGTACAAAAAGTCCAAAACATTTATGTTGAAAAAAAATCGAACATTTCATGAGAATTCAGTTTTAAAACATAAATAAAAAATAATATAATTCTGTAGATACTATCTATAGTATTTTTGTTCCATGGTAATCCATTTCCCATTCCTTACCATGTTTTCAATAAGATCTAATGCAGGTTTAGAACTAATCTAAGATGAATAAGCAAACATGGGAGACCAAGAACCAATTGTGAGACAAAAAAAGACAAGGCAGAAAGGACTAGACCTCATTTGGTATTAATACAATTTGTTTGCCACACTACATTGAATTTGGAATCTTCTTGCAAAAAAATCAAGTAATACATTCTCAATTGCTAGTTTATGTTGTCATGTTGTCACGTGGTAAATTTCTGTAATTGTATGTCTTCCAATGATATATTTTGCAAATGTATGGTAGGCAATCTTATAGGGTTGGAAGTTATATTTGAATTTTTATAATGTATTATGGGCTCCCTAAGATGCTTGTTAAATGGTAAGATCTTTTTTTTCCTGCACCAATGTGTTGGTTTTGCTGCCAAAGCTGTTTCTCTGGGAATTCTACTTTCTGGGCCCATATGGAAAGGGGAATCTTGAAAATTCCAGTTCATGTTGGAAGTGTTGAAAAGTCACTGTTGGACCTAACTTTCATAATTTATTTTAAAATCTGGATCAGAAGAAGGACAGCATATCCACCCAAGAGTTAAGAAGAATATATGAATATATGGCTTTCTGCTACAGGCCAGCAGCTTGTAATAATATAAACTTTTGCTTGCTAGATCTCAGATTGTTACCATCAACAATAACTAGAAATTAATGAACTATTCTGTTTTCCTTGGGTTTAAGTAGACAATAACCAGTGAATCCATTTCCCCAAGTAATTTTTTTGTGCTATAAGTTTATAGAAGAAATCTGAATAACTCAGGACAGCTTTTAAGAATCATGTTCTACTTTGAATTTGGCAATTTCTGAAGATGTTGGGCCTCTAATACAAAGTGAAGACAAGTTCTGTGTACATTTAAGCAATGAACATGATTTCGAAATAGACATCCAGCAGCCCATTTAGTGAATTAAGGAGAAAGATGTGAAAAAAAGATTGTAAAGTGGGAAAAGTATACTTGTTATCATTTAAAGAGACAACCCCATTAATCCTGTTAAATACAGATTCTGAATTTGAGAAAGACATTTCTTGACAGCTGCCTGTATAGATTGTAATTTAGAAAGTGCAAAAGTAGACAGCAATAGTAATAGAAGTGATTGGAATCCAAGTCTCAGCTGTCCCAAAGAAGCATTTCTTTTGATGCCAGCTCTTTCATTGGTTTAAACCTCAAAACGTATTTTATGCACATGTCTGGTTCAATTTATCATATTTTTTTTGTGGTCAGTTATGTACAAGCATGTTCACTTGTCTAATGGCAACAGCTATCTTATTGCAGTTAGATAGGTTGAATATGTCCCAAATTATACAGTGTCTAGATAAATATTTCTCACTACAAGATCAATTCTCACTGCAAATTTCATTCCATTTTGTTTCAAAAAAAATATGGTGCTCCTTCTTTCAGACTTAAAAATAATAAAATTGGATTATATTATGCTTGAACAGGAACTTTTTCTATGTCTTAAGAATGGCAATTTGAGAACAAATACATGCTTTATAGAAGTGTTAGTAGTATTATAAAAACTTTTATGGTTTACTGTTTTTCTAAGAGCTAACTTAAAACAGCTGCTATTTATATTGGAAATGAAAATGTGCTTTGAAAATCCAAATGATGAAAATTGGAAAACATTGGGCATATGATAGAATATGCTGACAGTGTCATTTGAAATTTGGCAAAAAAAATAATAATGTTTTCCATATCTTGCCTGCTCTCAGTAAAGATACCAAATGAAACAGCATCCTATTAATCCTTCTATTCAACAGAGTGTACCAATCATATTACTTTGCTTCAATCAATAACAATAACTGTTCCCTAATTTGTTGCTTTTTACCGTGTTTCTCACAAAATAAGGCCAGGCCTTTTTTTTTTTTTTTTTGAGCCCTGAAAAAATGGCTAGGATGTCTTTTCGGGGGTGAATTAATTTCTCTCCCCCACCCACACTCCAGCGCCATCTCCAACAACAGCATCTGAGTCACTCCCTCTTTTGCCCCATCCCCATAACAACAGGAAAAAAAAAAGATTTGGGGATACCTGGGAGCACCGCGCACTGCATTTTGGTTTAATCCTGAGCGGCTGGATGGGCGTGAGAAGAGCCGACCGAGCGTCTGCTGCTGCTACCCTTGGTGCTCCAGCTTTGGGCTCTGCAAGTTTGCTAAGTCCTGATGCGCAGCCCGTTCCTGCATTCCAAGCGCCCAGGCCAAGCTGCAGCTGTCCCTCTCTCACCAGCGCCATCTCCAATAACAGCGGCAGCAGCGGCAAAATCCATGGAAGTTACAGAGGTGGCTCCCCCACCTGAGAAGTGGCTGAAACGCTTCTATGGTTCCCATTGCTGTTGCCACTGTTATTGGAGATGGTGCTGGCGAGAGACGGAGAGCTGCAGCTCGGCCTGGGCGCTTGGAATGCAGGAACAGGCTGCACACCAGGACTTTTGCAAACTTGTAGAGCCTGAGTCTGGAGCACCAAGGGTAACAGCATCAGAGACGCTCGCTCGGCTCTTTTCACGCCCACCCAGCCACTCTGGATTAAACCAAAATGCAGTACGCAGTGCTCCCAGGTACCTCAAAATGTTTTTTTTCCCCTGTTGTTACGGAGACAGGGGAAAAGCAGAAGTGACTCAGACACTGTTGTTGGAGACGACACTGGTGAGAGAGGCGCCAGCACCGGTGGGAACCATGGAAGCTATGGAGGCTTGAGAAGCAGCTGAAATGCTGCTGGACATCCATGCCAACACTGCCCGCCTGCTGACCCGGGTAAGGGAGGGGTAAGGGAGCCCTCCATGCTCCACCATGGTGTTAGTGGCTGATGGTGAGGCATAGCTGCCCGTTGGGCACTCCTAATGGCAAGTTCCCCCTGCCTTTCCCCCCAATTTCGCATGTTTTAAACTAGGCCTAAATTTGGGGGGAGGGGCTTAATTTCATTTTATGCCTAGAAAACATGCTGGGTCTTCCTATTGGGGGGGCGTATTGTTGGAGAAACACGGTAGGAAATCAAGATGGTTATGGTGGTTCTGATTATAAACCTATTAGGTAGATAATTGACAGCATGTATGGTCATTTTAAATGTAATCTGGTTGAACTAGATATGTCATAATATGTGATTAAGCAAAGCTGCTAATCAAAGCATAGAGAATTTCATAATTGTTTGCCTTTGAATACTTCTGTTAACTAAAGTTGCATTTTATTGACATTACTATTGGTCTAGTAGCCATTTATATCTCTTTACCTTTTCCTCTATAACATTTTTATAACAAATAAAGAGTTTATTCATTTTTGTATTCTATTATTATTAGTTTTAATTATAAGATCACAATTATTT